>NW_026294760.1:0-600000 GCF_026119805.1 Tympanuchus pallidicinctus
CTTTCAGAGAGGGACATCGCTCCTGGATTGGAAGGGGGGGGGGGGGAAAGGACATGGGGTGGGCTCAGCCTTATCCGAGACCCCCCCAGCCCCACACATCGCACCGGGACTCACCACAAGCACCGCAGCAACAGCAGCAACAGCAGCAACAGAAGCAGCATCACCGCCCAGCGCCCAGCCGGCCGCTTATAGGGGCACGGACCCCTTCCCCCGTTAATTAGTGCCCCTCCCCCGTTAATTAGTGCCCCTCCACCTGGCTCTCAACAGGTGATCATTGAGCACAGCTGAGTCCTCCCCATCCCTCCCCATCTCCATCCTCCCCCTCCCTGCCCCCCATCTCCCCCCCTTCTCCCTGCCCCCCCCCCCCCCAACACAGCCATGACCCGCCCCCCTCCCTTCGCGCGCATGCGCACTCCAGCAAGGAGCGATGGCGGCGGCGCTGGTGGGGCGGGGGGAGGTTTTGGGGGGGTGGGGGGGGTCTGGTGTGGGTTGACGGGGGGCTGCGGGTCCCTGAGCCGCCTCTTCCCCCCCTCCCCCCCTTCGTAGGGACCCGGTGAGGCCGCCGCGGCCGCTCACGCGTTGTCGCTGCCAGCTGAAGCCTATGGGAACGATGTGAGTGGAGTGGGGGGCACGGGGGGGTCCAGAGGGGGAGGGAGGTGGGGGGGGCACGTAGGGGAACACATGGGGGGTATTGGGGAGGGGGCTGCAAGGGGGGGTGGGGGAATGGGAGGGTACCGAGTGGAGCACGTGGGGGGCACGTGGGGGGGGGGGAGGTACCTGTGGGGTATCGGGGAGGGGGGGAAGACAGCAAGGGAGGTGGGGGGGGGGGCATTGGGGGAGCATTGGGGGGTATTGGGGGGGGGGTCCCAGTGCTGGGAGGGGATGGGGGGGGTACTGAGGATGGGGGGGGTGCTGGGGATGGGAGGGGGGTTCTGGGGATGGGGGGGGTACTGGGGAGGATGGAGGGGGGGGGTACTGGGGATGGGGGGGGTACTGGGGGGGTGTACAGGGGATGGGGGTTTCTGGGGGGCCCCGCTGACCCTGCGCCATCCCTGCAGCCCAACGTGGAGATGCTGTGGGCCATGCGAGCCTCCCAGCACGCCGAGGTTTACTTCAATGTAAGGCTTCATAGGGGCTGCGCCTCCATCCTGGGGACCCCCCCCCCCCTCCCCCTATAGATCTGGGGGGGCCCTATCTCCCGTGTCCCCCCCCCCCATCCCTGCAGCTCATCTCCTCGGTGGATCCCAAATTCCTGAGGCTCACCAAGGTGGACGAGCAGATCTACGGGGAGTTCAGGAAGGCCTTTGGGGGGCTGCGGGTCGACGTGTTGGACCCCGAGGAGCTCAAATCAGAGCCGGCAAAGGAGGTGGGTGCTGGGGAGGGGGGGGGTCCCACACTCATCCCTACCCATGGGTGGGATTGGGGGCTGTGAGCCCCCCCTTGGCGCTGCTGCTCCCATAGAAGTGGAGGCCGTTCTGCCTGCAATTCGAGGGGGTGGTGGAGGACTTCAACTACGGGACCCTGCTGCGCCTGGACAGCCGGGGGGGGTACAGCCCTGAGAACACCATCTTCGGTACGGAGAACGCGGCCTGCGCCTCCCCCCATCCACGGGGCTGTTGGGTACCGTCAGCCCCCCTCCCCTCATCCATGGGCCCAGTGGGGCACCCGTCTCCTCCATCTTCATTTGTGGGGCAGTTGGGTACCAGCGTCCCCCATCATTACCCATGGGTGCCCCCCCCTCCTTTAACTATGGGCCCAGTTGGGTCCCACAGTTCCCCATCGTTTTCCATGGGTGCCCCCCATCCTTTATCCATGGGCCCAGTTGGGTTCCAGTGCCCCCACTTTTTATCTATGGGTCCAGTTGGGTTCCAGCGCCCCCCACCTTTTATCCATGGGCCCAGTTGGGTTCCGGTGCCCCCCACCCTTTATCCATGGGCCCAGTTGGGTTCCAGTGCCCCCACTTTTTATCTATGGGTCCAGTTGGGTTCCAGCGCCCCCCACCTTTTATCCATGGGCCCAGTTGGGTTCCGGTGCCCCCCACCCTTTATCCATGGGCCCAGTTGGGTTCCAGTGCCCCCCACCTTTTATCCATGGGTCCTGTTGGGTTCCAGCGCCCCCCACCCTTTATCCATGGGCCCAGTTGGGTTCCAGTGCCCCCCACCCTTTATCCATGGGCCCAGTTGGGTTCCAGCGCCCCCCACCCTTTACCCATGGGCCCAGTTGGGTTCCAGTGCCCCCCACCCTTGGGCCCAGTTGGGTTCCAGTGCCCCCCACTCTTTATCCAAGTGCCCATTTGGGTTCCAGCGCCCCCCACCCTTTACCCATGGGCCCAGCTGGGTGCCCACATCCCCCTTCCCCTTTACCCCTGAGCTGGGGCTCCCGCTGCCCCCCACTGACGCTTCCCTCCCCCTCTCCCAGCCACCAGGATTCAGTTCTTCGCCATCGAAATCGCTCGCAACAGGGAGGGCTGCAACAGCATCATCTACAGCAGTGCCCGGCGGCAGCGGGGGGACAGCAAATAAACCTTGTTAGAGCTGCACCCGGAGTCGTTCTGTCTGTGACCCCCCCCCCAAACCCCCCCCAGAGCAGCGGAGGCGGCTGGGTAGAAACCATTGAAGTTTATTTGCAGTCACAATGCTTACACTGTATGCAGCAAACACCCTTACAAGTCAACCAGCAATCGGCTCACGCGGAAAAAAAGGACCCAACACGCCATCGCCGGAGGAAAGAAGGGAGAAAAACCAACCGAACGAACGAAGGGGAAGAAGAAGAAGAAGAGGAAGAGGTGTGGGGTGAGAACTGAGACCCTGGGGACGGAGCGGTGGGAGCTGAGCGCAGGGCGCACACCGATAGCAGCAACAACAGTGGGAAAAGTAGAGGCCAACGTGGAGGCCAACGCGTCCCCCCCCCCCCCCCCCCCGTTTGCTTTCCTCTGTCAGATTTCAGTCCAGAACGTCGACGTGGAGACTTGGACAAAAACAACCCGAGGAAAGGGGCTCAGTTTTGCAGGGCTGCGGATGCTTGGATCGGGCAGAGCCTCGCCGCCGCCCCGAGGGGCTGCAGGGCTGCGCTGGGGGCACGGCTGGGGTCGGGGGGGGGGCGTTGCCAAAGCGGGCTGACAGCGCTGCACGGAGGGGGGAGGGAGGAAAAGGGGGGGGGGGCCCAGGAGCAAGCAGGAATGCGAGCAAACAGCGCGGCTGGGAGCTGCTGACAGCCGGCCGTGGATCTTTTGCTTTACGGGCTGAAGAAGGGGGAAAAAAACGCGCTGGGGGTCGCGGGGCGCCTGGGGGGGGGGGGTTGGGTTCGTGGGTTTTGTGTCCGTTTCCTTTTCTTCCCCCCGCCCCCTTTCTGCCGCTCGCTCCCTTCGCCCCCTCCGGCCCTGCACGCTTTCCTCACTCGCGCACACAACCCTCACCGGTGCACCAGGACTCCATAGAGAAACGTTTTGCAATCACACTTTTTTTTTTTGTCTATTTTTCTGTGTCTCTGCGTGGTTTTTTTTTTTTTGTGTTTTTTTTTTTTCGTGTTTTTTTGTGGTTTTTTTTTTTTCGATCTTTTTTTTTTTTTTTTTGTTTTCTCTCCTTTTTTTTAAACCTCGACTCGATACAAACCCTTGTTCAAAACGTTTATGAAAAAATGTACAGGTTTTTATACAAGGCTGGGGGGGGGGGGGGGCTGCGGCCGACGGCGTGCGGGGCTGAGGGGGGGGGGGGGGGGCCGCCGTGCCGGCGCCCATCGCCGCCCTTCCACCCTTCTTCCACCACCCCCCCCCCCTCCCACGGCACCACGAGCGCCCCGCCGCCCGCCCCCCTCCTCGCTCCCTTTCCTCCCTACGGCCGCGGAGCGCGGGGCCAAAGCGGCGCCGCCTCTCTCAGCCCCTCGGAGGGGGGAGAGCAAGGATTGGAAATCGCCCCTGCTTTGCTTTCCATCGGAAAACGGGAAGCCCCGTGGGCCGGGCCGGAGAGACGCCGCGCCGTGCGGGAGGAGCCGCGAGCCGTCAGCTCATCATGTCGTTGCTGTTGACCCCGTAGGTGGAGTTCTTCATGGAGTCGTTCACCTCCCGTCTGAAGGCCGACAGGTTCTGCGTGAACCTGAAGGAGAGGCACGGCGTTTCCTTGGGGCTCCTCGGCCTCCCCTCCTCCTCCTCCTCCTCCTCCTCCCCCCCGGCCCCGTGCCGGCACCCACCTGTCCCTGTTCTTGGTGAGGAGGTTGCGCTCGATGCCTTCCATCAGGTTCTCGAAGCAGAGGTGCATGGCCTGCTGCTTCTCCGGGGGCTGGCTGTTCACAATGCTGTTCCTCAGGTCGGAGAAGTACTGGGGGGGGAGAAAGGCTGGGTTAACTTTGAAAGACTTGGTGAGCTGCTATGGAAAGGCTGGGTTAACTTCCACAGGCTGAGTGAGCTTGGAAAGGCTGGGTGAGCTGCTAGGGAAAGGCTGGGTTAACTTGGAAAGGCTGGATCAGCTGCCAAGGAAAGGCTGGGTGAGCTTGGAAAGGCCGGGTTAACTTCCAAAGGCCGGGTGAGCTGCTAGGGAACAGTTGGGTGAGTTTGGAAAGGAAAGGCTGGGTTAACTTTGAAAGGCTGGGTCAGCTGCTATGGAAAGGCTGGGTTAACTTCCAAAGGCTGGGTGAGCTTCCAGAGCCCGGCCAGCTCAGCTCTGGGATGCAGAATGCCCTCAGGAAGCCTCACGGCTCCTCTGTTGCCCTCAGAGATGAGGAATTCATTAAAAATGAGGGTAATTAGCGCCCGGTCCTGACTCCCCCCCCCCCCCCCCCCCGCTCCCAGGCCAGCAGCGCAGCATCACCTTCTGTTGAGCTCATTACCTTCTCGTTGAGCAGAATGAGGCCGAGCAGAGGCCGTGACATGGACCACTGGTTCCTGCAGTCCTCGAAGATGATGATGTTCAGCACAGTTGACAGCATCTGCAGGAGGAAAACGGAGCTGAGATCCTTCCAGCCCAGCCCTGCTCCCAGCCGGAGCAGAGCAGGATCCTCATCTCAGTGAGTGCCTCCATGCACCGACGGCTCTGGGATCCTCCTGCAGCCTGCACAGCTTTGTGCTTCGAGGCCTCGTTATGAAGCAGGAGGAATTAAAGCCTGCATTTGACCGAGCTGCTTTGCAAGATTCTCTTTTACCCTTGAAAAGCAGCTTCTGGCCCCAACGGCTTCAACTTGAGCTCCTAGCAAGGATGGCGCAAGGCGCCCTGCCTTCGGTGGGGCTGTGCTGACATTGGCACCCGAGGGTGGGAAATGGCGAGGGGAGCAGCTGGAGGCACAGAGGAGCACAAGGTTCTGTGAGCTCTGAGCACGGCCTGGGGCAGCACTGCAGGGGCTGCTGTGAGCACACAGAGCAGCCTGCCCTGCTCCAAGGCGATGGAAGGTGTGTGAAAGCTGCGCTCTGCGGGTGGCTTCGCTTCTATCGACCGCCAGCACCACAAGGAGAATCCTCCCTTGCACGGGGAGAACCACAGCCCCAGCCGTGGCTCTGAAGCAGCCCTGCCATTCGATGGGGTGCAGGAAGGGGCTGCCGTGGGCAAAAGTGCCTCTGCCTCGGTTTCAACCCGGGGCGGCGCGGCAGGAGCTCACAGCAGGAGCAGCCGGGGCTCAGGGGGGCCGAGGGCCGTCCTCACCTGCTGGATCATCTCGGGGTGCTGCTGCATGATGTGCAGAAAGCGGTCGCTCTCCTGGGTCAGAGGCGTGGTCCTCTTCTTGGTGCTGCGAGAGAGCTGCTTGAAGAGATAGGTGACTATGTGGTCCAAACAGGAGCAGCAGCCCGTGCAAACCATGGTGTCTGCAGGAAGAGGAAAGAGGCAGAGGTTGGGATGCTGCTCACACGCAGCTGGGCAGGACCCAGGGAAACGCTGCCATTGCTCTGGGAGGTGAGAATCACCCACAGCCATCGGCCCCCCCCTCCCCATCCAACCTACATCGGCTCCAAATAGCAGCCAGGATCTTTTCCCCACTCCCAAAGCAAAGCCCTGCAAGGTGAACGACAGAGAGCAGAGGTAATTACCCAGTGCAGTGAGGCCTTCTGAAATGGAAGAGAGAATATACATGATTACGTGAGGCTCCAGACTGGCTATAAAGTTCATGTGGTCCTGGGTCAGAACTTCCAGCAAGGAATAGTAGGACTGGCTGAGCTTGGGATAGTCCTGCAGGGAGAGAGAGGGACGCCTCAGGCCTCCTGGCCGCCCTACAACCCAGCAGAGACCTCCTGCACACCCATCCCACCCGTTTATCACCTCAAAACTGCTCACTGCAGCTCCTGGACAAGAGAACAAAGCTTTCCTGCAGTGTAACCCATGGGCCAGCAACGTTTTCTCCCTTCTCTCCCACCGCCTGCCTTCCAAACAGGCTCCACCAACACAGCCAGCTTCCAACGCTGCTCTATCTGAACGTCTTTCCCTTCTGAAGGGGAGCATTTGCTGCCTGCTACCAAAGCTGGGGGTGCAGGGGCAGCAGCTGCCTGCCTCACCTCCAAACCCACCGGCAGCTCCAGGCCCAGCAGCCCGCGCTGGCCATTCTTCCTGCAGTCGGTGCCACAAAACCCCAGAGCAGGGCAGCTCTCCTGTCTGCCCACAGAACCCAATGTGGCTCCTTTCAAATTGCTGCTGAGAGTGAGATGGCGAGCAATGGGCTGCCGGCCTTCCTCCCTGTTTGGAGCAGCAGGGCCGTGCTGGGAGCCTCAAAGCTCTGCCACCAAACACATTGTTGCACAGGAGCAAAGGTGGAAGCCTTCAGCAAGCGGGTGGCACCGTTAAGTGCTGATGGTGGCAGACACAGAGACCAGGTGCCAACCTCTGCCCACAGGCAACGCAGCGAGGAAAAACCCTTCGCTGCAAGGAGGAGAAGCAACGGGCTTTGGGGATTGTTCTGCTGAGGTTTGGAGCCTGCCCTGCTGGGGGAGGAGCGGCAGGCGGCCCTCAGCGCAGCGCAGGACCTGCAGCCACACACAGTTGCAGGAGCTGCGATTTCCTGCTGCGCCAAACCGGGCTTCTGTGATTCAAGCATTGCTTTCCTGTACGATCTGCGTGCTGACGCTGCTCACCAGGAGGTCGCTGTGAGGGATGGAGAGCAGGAGCTTGATAAAAGTTTGCAAGGCGTTGTCCAGCGCGTCGTCCCCGTACAGACGGAACACCCCGAAGTTGACGTAGCTCCCGCTCAGCGCGGCCTTCAGCATGGAGAAGCAGATGGAAATGCCCTTCAGCTTCAAGGCGTAGACTTGATCCTTCGGGACCTCCCCAAGCGTTAGGATTCGATTTCCTGTGGGAGCACGGCACAGCACTCAGTGTTTCAGCGACCGCATTCGATCCCCTTCTGCCCCAGGGCGAAGGCGAAACAGCAACGAGAAAAGGCAGAGCCCCGAGGCGCCACCAGCAGATTGATTTCCAGCCAGCAGTTCAGGACTGAGCTGAAGGCACGGCTCTGCAGGATGCACGAGCACAGGGCTGCCTTCCACTTGCTGTGCAGGCCTGCCCTTGTCAGCTTGCACACCCTGAGGGGCTCAGCCAGGCTTCCTGCTCACTGCTGTCACTTTCTTCCATGCTTTCCCGGTGAATGAGCCCCACTACCCAGCACTCGAAGCAGCAGCAGCTCCCTGCATCCCAGCCCCCCCCTCCCCATGCGGAGGAGCTGGGCAGGCCGAGCTGCCTGCAGCCCCCTGGGCACGCACCGTACGTAGTTATCATTTTACTGGTCTCTCTGAAGAGCAGGATGCCATTCGGCGAGGACACGTCAAACTGCAGCCGTTGGGACCTAAGAGACAGCAGAGAAACTGAGGCTGAGCCGTAGGTGGGAACAGAAAGCAGCTCACACAGCAGAGCCAACTCCTCCCTGAGCGCCTCTGCTCTGCTTGACTTCTGCTGCTCAGCACCAGCAGGCTGTGGGCACCCAGGCTCTGCTCGCAGAAGAAAGGGCCCTACGTGCTGCACACGTCAGGGATACGACGAGGCTGAGGGTGGGAATCCTGCCGTGGCGACGGTCGCCAGGCTGCTGTACACAAACACAGCGAGCATCTTGGAAGGCAGCGCTGCTGACTGCCTCCTATTCATACCGTGACCAAAAGTTCACAGCTTGGCATTTCTAGCCCTGCAGCGAATAGAAATCCCAGCTGAAGCGCAGCGAGCCGTTCAGGTCACCTCTGAAATAAACGAGTGACTTTTCCAGGAAGGTTTGTCCTGGCACAAAGACGCCATTGGGCCGCGGTCAGTCTGACTGCAGGGATTCTCAAGAGCCCTGCAGTGACCACGTCTGAACCTTCTGTCCTTTGCACTCGGCTGCGCCGATGCTCCCTTCCTGCAGGGCCGCGTTCAGCTGGCCGCGGGCCCGAGCAGCACCCTGGCAGCCTTCCACTGCTACACCAGACAGGCTGGGAACGACCTGAATGGCGTCAGAGGTCCCTGAGCGCTGGCAGGGAGCTCGTGGGTCGAAGCAGAAGCCATCAGCTGCTGCCAGGCGGAATTTAAGGGCAGCTTTTGCCAATCCACACAGCTCTCCTGCTTCCTTCCAGACGCGCTCAGAAACTCAGCGCTTCGTCGGGTTTCTCTTGGTCTCGCTGAGCCACGACTGCTGTCTATGAGCTATCAGCTGTCCTCCCCCCGCTGAGGTTTTCCCCCCCTCCCACTCTTGGTGGTATGAGCAAAGCAAAGCAAACAGGGCTGTCAACAGCCAGCCTACGGCTGAAGCAGCAGACGGGCGCCCATCTCTGGGCTTCCTACCTGTTATGCACCAGCTCAGCCATCAGTTTGAGCACAGGCGTCGTGCAGGCTGGGTCGTGGTACCAGAGCTCAATGGCCCGCTGTAGGATTGGCATGTAGGATGGGTAGCTGGGAGGTGAGAGCTAAGGAGCTTTGTTGCTTCGTGTGAAAGAGAAAGGTCTGCATTTCTATACCAAAAGCCTCGTTTTGCGCGCTGCGTCCTTGTAAAGCGGCCTGTGGACAAGGCTAAGCAGAGCTGGTGCTGCTTGCTGGTGTCTGCTTTACCTTACAGGTGAGAGGAGAGAAAAACCTTGCAGGTGCACAGAAGGAGTTGTGTGCTCACTCCTTTCAACAGCACAAACCAGAACCAAAAGGGCTTTGGACAAAACAGAGTGAAACAGGCAGCGGACCTTCAGCACCCGAGGGACATTTGGAGTGCAGGTGCCCAGTGAGCACAAGGAAAGCTTTCGTTGGTGCTGGGATGCACGAGGCCCATTAAGAGCCTTTGCGCTTTCCAGGTCAAATCTCTGGAGGCCCGTTTGGAAAAAGCCCAACAGTTCAGCTCTGAGCTGATGTCTGTGTTGACGTGGCTGCAGACAGAGCAACTCAGAGCTGTCTGAGGGCCTGCAGACACCAGGAGCTACAGAAGCCAAGAAAAACCCCAGCCTGAGTTTAGCAGGAAGAGCAGGGCACTGGGATGCAGTCAGAGCTCCCAGCAGGAGGGCTGCACAGACAAGGATACATCCACTCAAACAGCATCATGAAGCTGGTCTTGGCGTTGAAGGCAAAGGCGATTCCCCTCAAGTCTCTCACCAAACCAACCAAAGTTCTCTGCGTTGCAAAAGAAAAACCAGGTTAAAAGGATCCGGGCCCCTCCAGTCCACCAGCCCACAGCAGCGTGTTCCCATGGCTGCTGCCCATCCAGGCCGGACAGTTTGTCCTCTGAAGTGCCAGAAAGCTGCTTTAAGCTGAGTTAGGGTAGCGACAGCGCTGGGGTATTTTGCTCCCAGCTGCCTGATAAGCCTCACACCTTTAATTGTGAACTGCACCTCGACCTGGAGGAGCACACAGGACATCCCTGCTTCTCCACGTAACGGCAGGAAAGCACCCATCGCCCCAGCCACGTCTTAGCAGAGGGCAGCACAGATAGCAGGCAAGGTTGCACCAACTTACTTTTGCCTCTTGTTCGTTGAAGGTGTTTGTGCTGAACATCTGTGCCACAGTCTCAAAGGCAGCTGTCAGGGGAAGCATGAACTGCTCGTACTGATCCTCATCTTCTCCTGAAATGAGACAGAAATCGGGAGGAAACAGACTGCCCATCCCTGCAGCTCGGCCCCTCTGAGCCATGCAGACTCTGGTCACCCACACAGCCGGAGGCAGGGAGGCCCTGTGCTGCCAGGCAGGTGCTCCATCACTGCCGACGTCCAACCTACAGGACAGGCTCAGAGCAAACCCTGCCATCCCAGGACAAAGGAACAACTCGGTCCCGGTCTCCAGCCTCTTTCCCTTCCTTTCTCACTCCCCATTTAGCTTTTCCCATCCCGGCATCCTTTCTGGAGGAGTTTACTGCTCTCTCAATAGCAGGGCTCAGCGCAGCGCGGGGCCAGCACCCAAACCACACAGTTACTGCTTAGCTCTGGACCCCAGACAAAGCCCCAGGTACCTAAATCCACCATGAGAAGACGCCCGAGTGCCGTGTAGAACGTAGTCCGACATCTCATGTCAGTCAGGTTGGACTGATTGTTAATGCCCAGGAAGGAAAAGTGCTCACTCTGCAAACAGAAGAGGCAGGTTAAAGGAGAACCACCTGCTGGAGGAGGCTCCCGGGTCCCTCGTTCTCCTGCCTAACGCTGAGCCTGGGCAGCGATGCCGAGGAAGCTGTGCGGGACGTCAGAGCACCAGCAGAGGGCAACGCGCACCGTGCCGGCAGGTTGCAGGGAGCTGCGCTGCCCACCCAGCCCCCCTGGCTGCCAGCAGATCCCTGCACTGCCGCTCTTCAGCTGCCCCGGAGCCAAGAGGGAGCCTTGCTCCCCCCCTTCCTCGTGGGGCTCCTTCAGGTGTCCCATGTACAAAAGCAGTCCCTGCTGCCAGATCCCCGCTTGCTCTGCCTTCACACACGTGGGAAAGCGGCAGCCCTACGGAGCCAAACCAAATGCAGCTCCTGGACCGGAGCTCTGCCTGTAAAACATCCCCCAGCCAGAGGAGCAAAGCGCCCCGTTCAGGCGGTCAGTAGACACGGCTCCCATGGCTGCAGCACTGAACGGCCACGCAGCGGAGAGGCAGAAATCCTCTGCACTCTGCTGCTCGCTGTGACACTCTGGATTTCCAATCAGCATCCCAGGGCAGCGAGGAGCAGCGCCGCTACCCCAGAGCTTCCTCCGAATCAGCGCTTTCACCGTGGAAGATGGGGCACTGAAATTGGCTTTAACTTCTGGAAGCAGTGCTGCTGCCCTTCTGTCTGCATGGCAGCGGTGCTGACTGCCTCCCGCTGCACACAGCTGTCTTTTGGGGCAGAGTAAAACAGCCCCACGTTAGCCCTTGTGGGATGGAAGGCACCGTGTAATTACAGCCCCTCCAAATTGAAGGGCGGACAAAGAGATCCCGTTTTTAAGTACGACGGAGGAGAGGAGAACTTTGAGTCCAAGTGCTAAAATTGGGGGTTACCTCAGCTCCGGAGGGCAGACAGAGGAGTTGGTGGTGAGATGCTTACCGTGTGATTGTTCAGCATGAACTGCACAGCGCTCAGCTTCACCAGCTTTCTGACGCTGCTGTACGTAAGGGGGGGTTAAGGAAGCTGCACGCAGAACACCTGCAATGCCTGCAAAGCGCTTTCTAGGGCGAGACTGGGGGAAGACTTGTGTCTGTTTTATTAACTGCACTGTAGGTTCTCTCCCATCTGTCTCGAGAGCAGCCCTCACCAAGCTGCAGAGAGCTGAAGGGATTTGCTTCTGAACTCTGTCAGGAAGAACAAATAGGAGAGCATCGAGCAGACTGTGAACAAATCAGCACTGAGGACGGTGAGCTGCAAATGATGCCAAGCTGGAGAGGGATGGCGCCGAAGCCTTTGGTTACACCTCAGCAGCCCAGTAACGCGGCGCTGCAGCTCCTGCACTCCTATCTTCTCAGCAGCCACGAGGTGAAGCCGTTCGGCCATCAGGGAGACGCGGGGCGCCGCTGTTCCAGCCGAGCACCTGGCTGCTCTGCCCTCCGTCCTGCACCCCACAGCTCTTCGGAAAAGGATATCCGATGGACAGGTCGTTGAGCAGCTGCAGCGTCTTGGAGGTGATGGGCTCACATCGACCCCAGTACTTCAGGTTGGTGATGCTAGGGAAGAGGACGACAGCACAGGTCAGAGGGCTTTGCTCGGCCGCCCCTTGGCTGCGCAGAGGATTCTTCCGGTCCAAAGTCACCCGACATCGGCAGCTCCACCCTCCACCAAAACCACAGACATTACAAGCCACGAAATATTGGTATAAAATCACTGTACTTACATTTGGTTGACTAGAAAATTATCCTTCAGATAATCTTCACTACTTGGGTCCCAAGCTACACTGGCCCATACCCAGGCCCTTGGAATTCTGTGGCACTCCAGGGCTGGTTTCTGCAGCAAGGGTAAGAGAATTCTGCGGCAGTGACTACATGCAGACGTATGCAATTCTGCACCTGCACCATCCACTGTCAGCTGCAGAATTCTAGTAGCCCTTGCTTCTTTTCCAGGAGAGCCACTTCACCCCTCGACAAGGCGCAGCTCAGGCGCGTGAGGGCGGGCAAAGGCCCGTGCACCTAACGAGGGGGCCATGCTACAGAAGCCAAGGGAGCTCGGAGCCAGCTGCTGCACAGCCCCAGGCACACGGCACTGGGATTCGGCCTGGAGCTGGGGAGCCGCTTGGGAATGCTAACAGAGCGCAGCCAGAGACGGGCTGGGGCCACAGAGCTGCGCGCCGGAGTGGAAGAGCTTTCGGGAAAGGACCTGCGCTACCCTGGCAGCGAGCAGCACAAGTGGCTCTGAAGGAGCAGCGCCCTCCCCACAGAGCTTTCCGTGGCTGCTGGTTGCCAACGTCCCCCTCTCTGAGTGCTTTCACTGAAAAAAGAATCCGTCATCCTGGTGCACGGGTTCCTGCTGTGCCTCCACGGCCCAGCTACAATCCACGGTGCCTCAATCAATCCTGCGTGATCGTTTAAGTCAGCCCTTGATCGCAGCCTGCAATTCTCTCAAGTAGCCAGATGTTACTGGTTTTACACAGCAGCACTCCCTCATATTCCAGTCTTCCTGGTTGCACCTTCCAACAAGCCCTGGAACCTCCGCTGCCTGCAGTCAGGAACACTTACATTTTCCCTATGAAGACGCTCAGGACCATGGTCTCATCGTTCAGCCCCAGGACCTCTGAGAGACGGCGGTACAGCTGGAGGGAAAGAACACCGACTCAGAAACTGCCCACAAAGCAACGAGCCACCCAGGATCGCTTCGTTTCCATCTGTCCTCCCTTCGCAGCCACAGGCCGCTGGCAGAGAACCCAGCTCTGAAACAAGGGTGTTCCTGTTCCTTGTGTTCTGAGAGTTCTCTTCTGCCTGTCAAGATGCACCAAGGCACCGAGAGTCCGGCCCATCTACCACTGCCTTGTAATTAAGAGAATGGCTATTGGCTTCAGAGCTGAGGAAACCAGGCACAGATACAGCTTGGCTTCCTGCTGGGTGTTGTATCAAGTGACTTTCACGTGTACGGAGCCTTAAGGGCCTCTGTGAAGTCACAGAAGGAAGCTGGTGGATAAAACCGAGCCCAGATCTCAAGTTTAGGGCTGCTGTCACCATTTCTGCCTCCTTCCCCACGCACACAGGGCAGCTCAGGGTTTGAAGCGTTAACGCAGATCCAGAGCTGCTTTCATCCCCAAAAGTGAAGCTACGACTGCCCTTGGCATGGCAAAAGACACAAAGGATTACCTTGGAAGACTTCTGCACCTGATCTCCAATATAGATCTTCCGGAACTGCTCAAAGAAGCTCAGCATGGCAAGCTCCAGCTTCTCATTGCCAGCCTGTGCCAGCCGTGAGTCCGTCAGGTTCATCAGCTGCAGCACCCTGCAAGGAGGGGGGAAACAGAGGTCACTGCTGCTGGATGCAGGAGCGCTGAGGGGCTTCAGGCACCCAGGGCTGCTTCCAGCAGCGCTTTTTACTTTCTGCATTGCTGCTTTGGGTCAGCTGTTAATCAAAGTGACAACAAGACCGACTGGCATGCATTGCTTTTCTGTGCAAGGCCACTCTAAGGCCTCCACGTCCCTTCCAACAGGGATGGCAGGCCCTGGATTCAACTTGCTAAAGCAGGGAGTTGCAGGTGCTGTAGCACCGCTTCTCCAGGGACGGATCCAGCCTGTTAAGCACTGCTTCCTCCCTCTCAGTGAGGCTCCACCTGGCTTCTGTTGTGAGCCCTGTGGGAAGCTGTGTGCAGGGCAACCAGGGCTGGGACTGCAGGGTGACACAGTGCAGCAAACAGGGGGCAGAAGTGACATCCCAGCCAGTGCCACAAAGCACAGATTCTTATCAGCACCCAGCATTCTCGCTGGCACTGAGAGTGACTGTCATATACACGAGGTCTCACCATTTCCCCTTCAGTAACTACTTGGGAAGCCAATGCTTGGTGTAATTTATCAGCCTTGGCTCTCCAACAGACCAGCTTCCACACCTGGCCAGGTGAGCTCCCTCTTCCCACCCTTGCAGAGCACAGCAATTAGCTCTGAACTGCGAGGCATTCAGTGTGGCTCAGGGCTGTTTGCAATTCTCACATCCAACGAGTGGTTGCACTGCTTGCACTGAGGGTTTACCATCCCCCGGATCCATCAGAGGACAACACAAAGCCTTAAACACGTGCAGAAGGGCTACAACACCTGCAGTGTATCCAGCACAAAACCCACTTTGGGTTTTTAACAAGAGATTCCCCCCCCACCTCAGAGAACCATCGTTCATTTAGTTCTACTTCAACGCAGGCACTGAAGCCCAGGATGAGCCGCCCTCTTTCATGCTCTTCCCCTCTCACCCTCTTCCTTCCAACCCAGCCCTCCCAATTTAGCCAAGCCTCAGCAGAAATCTGAGCTGCCAGTCCCTTCTTTCAGGATGGCCAATCCCACACCGTTCTGTCCAGCAAAGAGAGGGGAAGAACATGGTGACAGCTTCGTGACAGCACTTCTTGGACAGACTTGAAGAGTGGTGCAGCATCCCTACCGACAGACCAGCTCGCCGTCCATCGCATCCTGCTCATCTGTGCTGGCAAATGAGACCCTACCACCAATCACTGCCCCGATGATGTAGACGAGCCACGTCAGGCGCCCTGCAACCAACAGAGGACATCAGAACCAGGAGCCTCACATCACAGGCAGGAAGTGAGGAGCCCTGCACTTCAGGTTGGCAAAGATGGGGTTCTCTGTCTGTTTTAGTGCCAAGTACACCAGCAGTACAGTTCCCCAAAACAAGCACGTCTTGACGAGGGAGGGAATGGAGGGTGCCAGGTCTGCTCGGAAGGTGTTTGTTATTTCAAGCTATTCCTGAGCAGAAAGTCACTGCCTCGTAAAAGCGCATCCTGTGTTATTTAAACACGCGCAGCGCCAGCAGGCAGCACTTCTCCTGTCAAAATCCATGTGTCTGCTGCAGAAATCAGCATCACTGAGCTCTGCCCACACAGTGGCACTGCAAGAGATCAAATACTGCTTCGGAAGGAAGCTGTGGTCTCTAAACTCATGCTGATGTGCCCGATTTCTGCAAGGAGGGCCTGCAAGCCAGCTGTGCTGTAGAGAAAGGGGCGAAACACAGCCGTAGCCGCATCTCAAGAAAGGTGCTGCTTTTCCTGTGGCTGATGTGAAAGGATTCCAAAGAATGGCAGAGCACCCTGTGCTGCACACAGACTCCCCTTCAGAGGTTTGCAGCTTTCTCCCAGTTATTCATCCCAGGCAGAGTTGTTCAGACGAATGCTGCTCACCCTCCCTCGCACAAAAGGCAGAGCAGTACGGCTCATCACCCATCACGTGGATCAGAGAACGTCCTTAAAACCCACCAGTGTGAGAGCGGCAGGCAGATGGATGAAATCGTTCCCCCAGAAAGGTGTGCAGTCAAATTACAGGACAGCAGCACCTCCAGCAAGCACTGCTGTGCCTGTTGGCAACGTCTGCCCACAGCCAAGAATATTCCGTACCACACGACACCTCCCCAAGGGAAACACGTGCAAAATCCAACCGCCCTGTGTGGATTTGAGCAGGACTGCAGGCTGCTGGCAGCGCTGCTCTCCCACAGCTCACCTTCCTGCACGGCAACGTCCATGGGGCTGGCGGTGGCGCTTTGCAGCAGCTCCTGGTAGGACTGGGCCGACTGGTCAAAGAGCTGCACCAGCAGAGCGCACGTCTTCTCATACTCACACCGGCCGATGGTGGAGAGCTGATCCAGCTGCTGCTGCACCAGGCCGGTGTCATCCAGGGGATCCTCCAGACCGTCCCTGCGTGGCGAGAGAGCGGCTCGGATGAGGACTGAAAAGGCAGCGGCGGCCCAACCTGAAGATGAGCCCACGGAGGCGCTTGCCCTGGGCACAAGCGCTGCGCTGGGCAGAGAGCTGCCCCCACTGATGTGGTGACCTGAGCGCTGCTGCAGCCACGGATCAGGAAAACAGGAGTGGTTGGGGTGCAGGGACCCCGAGGAGCTGGGAAGAGCAAGCTCTTCTTACACCTTTCTGCTTACAGATGGTTAGCTGAGCGCCAACAACAACTCCTCTGTCTGGCTGTCTTTATTACATCAAGCTTTCCATCCTTCCTCATGCTTCAGCTCCCTTTCTCTCTAACTGCATCAACCTCAGCACTGCCAACACCAAAATTAAATAGACCTGCTGTTCCACCCGTGCTTCCTCAGGTACCTCAGGAGGGATGAACTGATCTGTCTCCCCTTCACAGATTACTTTTCTATGCCTGCCATACAAACACAAGGTGTAACTCATCCCAGGCAAACAAAGGCACTGCAGCAGGGTCCTCCAGGCTGCCTTCCCATTCAAAGTAAAGGGGAGACTTTCAGGCATGATTTGTGCCATCCTACAGCAGATGGAAAATTCACAGAATCACTTTTTATGTGCTTCCCCCTCTCTGTTAGGAGGGCAATTCGGAGTGCAAATGGCATTATGCCATTTGGGGGGGTGTGAGAGCACCTCTGAAACCACCCGGATCGACCTCAAACACGAGAGTGACTGAGGTCTAAAGGAACAAAAAAAGCTGAGAAGATGCATGTTTAACACAGCATGACAGTAGACAGAAGGTGAGATTAAGGTAAGCTTCCCCCAAAAACCCTCTGGTGACCCGCAGGACTTCCTGCAGCCACATCTGCTCCTAACAGAAAACTCGGGACAGAAGCACCAGAGCCTCCTGTGCCAGATCCCAATGCCTGCAGCAGCAGCACTGCCATCTCTCTGCTTTCCATACCTCAGTATGATGTGCACAGATTCCAGTCTGGACGTGATGTAGGCCTTTGTGACTTCAGGTGTGTACGTTTCCAGCATGTGAGGCTCGGTGGCTTTCACGTAGGGCACCGACGCCGCCAGGCGCTGCCACAAGCTCAGCAGATAGTGAACACTGTTTGGTGCAAACTCCCAGTGCTGAAGAGCCAGCAGAAAGGAAAGGAAATCAGTGAGCTGTGATTATTTTATCCACTCGTTTTGACTTCGGCAGCACAGGAAGTGCAACAGCCAGCGAGGGCAGGTGAAGCACCTCGTACCTGCAGGCTGGTCACGGTGAAGTTAGCGATGAGTCGGATGACCTCGGGGTAGTTCTCCACCTTCACCAGCTCCCCCAGCTGGTAATTGCTTTTCAATCGGGCCAGCAATCGGCAGAACTCGTGGTAGTTGTTTGGGTCTGATAAACTCTGAGAGGGGAAAAAGAAAGAACTGAGAAACAGCACCGCTCAGCAAGGGGAAGAGGCAGAGATGGGACGGAACGGAGCGGCAAAACGTCGCCCCGCTGTCCCCAGTGCCAAAGGTGGGATGCGTGCATTAGAAGGCACTGCTGGAGGAGGAACTTGAAGCAGAGGGAGCACAGAATCCCAGTGCCTGCGCTCAAACTCTCACCTGAGGGTTTTCCAGTATTCGCTTGACTCCATCAACGAGATGAGACAGAAACTTTGCTCGTTCCGCATTGTTGAAGAGGGATCTGCGTACAGAGGCGATCTGCACTAAACAGGACAACACCTGAACGGACAGGGATGAGCAGAAAGGAGGGGTCAGAGCACCAGAAGGAGCAATGAAGCCACCCTCAACTCAAACCTCTGGAATCTCTCTGCGAATGGATTCCAAAGGTGCAGCTGCTGCAGCGAACGCCCAGTGAGCGGGGGCAGGAATCGCCCAGCAGCGCCACCAAAACAATTCCTGAGGTCCTTCTGGCACCTTCCACCCACAGCAAGGATGAGCCCCACAGACCCCATGGCTGTGGAGTCCGTAAGGAACACCAACAGCCCACTTACCAGAGGAGAAAACGAAGGAGGGATGGAATGATAAAGATCAAAAAACAGCTGAAGGGTCGAAGAATCCAAGAATGCTGAAACAGAACAGAATGCTGCATTGGCAACAGCTCCAGTCACTGCTTGCCAGAAGCCCAAGGCCTGTGTGTCCAAACCGAGACGAGCTGTGTGCTGTCACACAGGGCGCTGCGCTCAACGTCTCCAAAGGGTTTTACATTTTTACATCGCTTGCTTTCTGGCTTTTCCAGAAATCAACCAGCTGCTCTGTGGCGCTGGGACAAAACTACAGGGCAATGTTTTAAGAAAGCAGCCAGAGGGACTGCCTGCAAAACGCCTGGTGAGAAGAGGAAGGGTGTGAAGAACAGCTGACGAGCTGACTTATTATTTATAGCTTTTTTTTTCCCTTTTCTTTTTTTTCCCCTTAAATAATGGACTGTTGCTTGACTTGGCCTCTACGTCTGGCACTGCGGGTACCAGTGCAGAAAGGCTTCCTCAAGTCTGGTCCGCCTCCATGCAGGCCTCTTCCCCCAGCAGGATTACCTGATCTCCAACTGGTTGGGATCTGCACAGTGCAAAGATCATCTGAGGACTCATCCGTCGACGTGCCGATGAAATCAAAGTTCAGGCAATTATGAGTGAGCTTTAGAAGCTGCATGAGCAGACCGTGCTGGCTCTCATCATTGAGGTTCAGGTTCTTCCCAGAAGCCTGTAAGAGATGGAGGATTTGAAAAGCATAGGTAAGAAAATCGAGGCGACGGCTGAGGCTGGGAGCCCAACTCAGCTTCACGGGGACGCAGCAGCCACAAGGATCACACAGCAGCCAGCCCTGCTGCCCCACTGACAGCATCTACACTCAGTCTTCACACGAGGTGGGTAAACACAGGGCTTCCTTTGCCACCTGCTTTGTGCTGCACAGGAGAGAAGCAGCCAGGCCTGCCAGCGTGCAATTCTACGTGAGATTCCCGAGATACAGAAGCTCTTATTGAGGTTCAGCTCAAGAACCCGCGTTGTGCTGACAAGCACCGGGCAGCAGGGAATCCTGTGGCTCCTCCCAGCCCTCGGATGGAAAGGAGTGCATTCACTTGTGCTGCACAGCTGATCTGTATCAGCCCCGCTCCAGTTGCAGAGCTCTGGCGCACTCTCAAGTGGCACAAGGAACTCGGTGGGTCTGAGACGCCAGGTGGTTTCACTGCAGCTGAAATGCAGCAGTCGGGGCTGCGCTCCGGGGACAGGCCGGCCTCTCTCTGCTTTCTATCACTGCTCTGTGCTCGAAACAAAACAAACCTCTCCCAGCTTAAGCGCGTTGCAAATAACACTGCAGTGTGCTGACACTGCCAAGAGCCGTGCCAGCAGGGCTGCAATGTCTTCTTCACTCCCTCCACAATGAGGGGATTCTTCTGGGGCTGCCTGACTGCCTGCTGCTTTATGGATGCTGACAGAAGCGTCGTCGCTGCTTTCTGGCAGCCCAGAGCATCTCCTGTTACTCTCAAAAGGATTTGGGCGTTCAGATAAATCCAGTCCTGCTTCAACGCCTCCCACAAACACCAGCAAGGCTGCACTACGCTCCAACCCTCAGCTCAGCCACCCGGCCGGGTGCTTCTCTTCACAAAAGTGGAGGAAGCCCACTCGAATACATCCTCAGCTGAAAGAGCTGAATTCAGCTGTTACCAGAGCTGCTCAGGGGGCACAAGGAATGAAAACCAGTGTAACTGTGCAGGCCGTGCTTCCTTTGGAAATCAGGGTAAGAAAAAGAAGCTCAAATCACTCCCACATCCCCGCTTTGTTACTGGCAGAACGAGAGCTGCTGGTTTTAAACCATCTTTAAAATAAAGCCTGCTTTTGGCTCTTTGTGCTATTTGTCAACGCCGACACATCGTTCAGCTGGAAGGATAAAAGCTGAACCACTCGAATCTGTGCAACTGCTGCACAGATAACATAAACCCAAGTGGAAGCTTTCCTAAACAGCAGAACAGAGCACACAGAGTCCCAAGGACGGGTTGGAAGGAATGTCAGCCCAAAGGCTGCCGCCCCGACTCGCAGCCCCCAGGAACCGATGGCTTCCTTACCTGTTTCAGCAAATTGCATGACAGCGTGAAAATATCAAATAAAGATGAATCCCGGAAGGAAGAGGCTATTTTCCTGTGCTTGGTCAGAGGATGAGTCGTGTCAGCCTGGGCAGAGAGAAAAGCAGAGCTTAGAACCGGCAGAGGTGGCACGAGGCCAGCAGAACACACAGCAGCTCTGGGGACACCAAGGCTTCCCTCCAGCGCGGCACCAGGGGACACAGTGCCCTCTGCGCTCCCTCCTCTGCACTGCTGGCTCACAGTGGAACCCCTCACCTACAACCCCGTTCTGCTGGATCCCTGGGTTACGCTCCAGTTCATCTGAACCCCCTCCAAAGCAGGGCTGCAGGTGGAATTTGCAACGGGACGGAATCACGGAGCAACTCGAGCGCTGCTTTGTGAAGCAGCCCTGAGGGCTGGATCCTACCTGAAGCCGCTGGGCAGACACTCGGTCAACTACCAGCAATTAAAAGGCCACTTACAACATCCCCTCCTGCACCTGCACAGACGGGAACAAGACTAGCAGAGTTAACCAGCAGCACACAGCTTGCACTTCAGTGTCTGTCCCAAACTGCAGGCCTGGATCGTATTGGAATAAAAGGTGACGCGTGGTTTGGGAGGCAGATCAACACAGATTGCTGGGCAGGGGGTGACAAAGGCACCGATTCAGTGAGCACAGACTGCAGCTCTGCAGGCTGCTTCGTCTGAGCGCGGGATGCTCGGCGATGGGCAGAGCAGCAGGGCTTCCCACAGCCATTACAAACCTCCCTGCCTGCAGCAAACAAGAGTTTCCCTCTCCTTTAGCACAGGGTGTAACTCAGAGAGCTCCTGCAGGCACGCAGCACCTCCAGGCAAATCAGGATGAAAACTGAGAGCTCTACACAGTTCCTAAGCGCTCTATTCCATTTGTGCTGCCAGCTTTTAGAACACCAGCTTTAGTCAACAGAGCTTCAGCAATTCCTGCTCTTGCATAACAGAAATGGAAGTTTAAACAGTTACCAGGAAAAGCTTGAGGGCAAGGTGGGATATTTTTTTTTTGCTTGTTTGTTTGCTGTGTGTTTGACCCCGCTCTGACGAGTGGGAATGAGGACAGAAGGACGATTGTGCAAGCAGTGGCACTTTGAGACATTCCAAGATGAGTCGGTGGATGCAGCCCTGCGCAGGGCCAGCACAGAGCACAGGAATGCCCAGCAAGCTGAGGCAGATTTGAAACGCCAGGTTTTAGGAAGGGAATTCTGAGCGCAGACTCTGAGTTCGTTGCTTTTCTGTTTGTTTTTACATCCACCTGTAGGGAGCGGGGAGGTGGAACGGGTGCCAGATTGTGGCTGATGGCTGCTGCGAGCACAAGGGCAGCCCTGCAGGGATGCTGACTGGGGGAGCAGGCAGAGCCCCTCCATCCCTGGTGTGAGGAGGTGCAGCACCTTCCTTCGTGCAGATGAACTCACTGCCAGGACACTGCGGCAGCAGCGAGGCAGGAGGAGCTGCAGGTTGGGATTTACTGACCTGGGCAGGCTTAAGAAAGTGAATTTGGGTCTGCAATGGTTGCAGATGCTGTTCAGATTACAGAGAAGGGCTCGGGAAGCTCAGAGATGCTGAACTTTAATTTCAGCTTTGGTTTTCAAACCAAACTGGTGCTTTGACCTGGCCAGGAAAACACCTCCACCATTTCTAGTTCTGGACACTGCCCGTCATCATCTCTCAAACCCCACACGCGGATCAATGCATTCTGGTGCTGGGATTTGTCCATTCATTAGCAGAAGTTACAGTTTTCCTTAGTTAGACACTAAAAGTAAAATAATCAGCAAAACCCACTGAGTTCTATGGGCAGTGGAAGCCACCAACGGTGCTGCGGCAAATTCTGTGCCACTCGGCAGGGAAGCGATGCAAGACTGCACCAAGCAAAGCCACAGCACTCCTCAACCCCATGACCCTGAACTGTTTGGGAAGGGGCCAAAATCCAGCACTGAGCGACCAGGCTGCTTTCAAAGCCTCCACAACCTGACAGACCCTCTTTGTTTTGTCTCTCCTGGCACAAGAACCGAGCTGTAACAGCGCACAGGGGCTGAGCAGGGGAGCCGGCAGCGATGTCCTGATGCTCTGGGCCTGGACTCGCTGCTCCCTCCTTTCTGATCTCAAAAGGTTACATGGAAGCATGAGAAGATGGAAGATGCCAGTGAAACAACACAGCTCCTCAGGCCGGGAGGAAGCAGCATCTTAATGCCCAGCTATGGGACTGGGTGAGAAACAAACAAGAAAAGAAAAAAAATCCCACCCGCTACGCGATGCTCCCCACACCAACAAGGCAAAAACAACCCCCAGAAAGACAAGCAAAAACCCCCACCAAGGCACAGACACGGCAGGACACAGCAATATGAATGAGAAAATTGGACACTTACTTCACTGAGGAAGGCTGTAGCACTTACTTGATTAATTTCATTAGTTAGTTGGGACAGGATTGTCACTCCTATGATGCAGTGCTCTACACTATCCTGAGGAAGGAGGGGACAGGGAAAGGAGTTACTGCTGGGCTGCTTTCAGCAAGCATCACTGCCACTCACAGCTCTTTCTGATGGAAGACTCCTAGACATCTTTCTCTACAGCTGCTTTATCCCTGGATAAGGGAAGAAGCCTGGGAGCAGCATCAGATGAGAATTTAAATGCAGTTAGGAACGACCTGATCTTATGAACAAGGTTTGATGAGGAACGTGGCGATGTGAGCTCGTAAATAACAGGCTCCTTTTATTTAACAGCTTAATCCCCGTGTTTGTTTCACACCCCAACCCTGACAAGATTGGTGACGACGATGGTTTATTTTTAAACCAGTTCCCTTGGTTTTAACAGCAGCTGTGCAGACATTCTGCGACATCAGGGTGGCTCCAGAGCTGTCAGGTGGCAACTATGGGAAAAGAATTCTTCTTTTTGAGCTGCACACCTGGAATAACAGGAGCAGCAGCCCCACGGCCCATCTCCCAGGGAAGGGAGCCCATTCTTCACAGCCTTTTTGGCCTCTGGTTGCACTGCAGCCTGCCAACAGGGGCCCCGTTGTGAAAGGAGCCTGCTGTAGATGCCTCCTCACTAGAAGCAGCAGCCCACTCAGATGGCCCCAGAGAAGTGACCTGCATTGCTCCTTTGCCCCAGTTCCTGTTCTGAAGCTGACCAGCGATGCTTCCTCCCCTGGCTCCACACTTTGCTCAGCACATCCTGCTCAAACTGCCCTGATCTCTTCCAACTTCCAAGACCAAACTCACCTGCGACACAAATCCAGGCACGTTTTGGTCTGGGGCTTCACCACCTCTTTATGGGAGCCACCTGCTGCCCAGCAGCTCAGTGTTTGCACCCTATCTATACAGAAGGCACTGGGAAACCTCCCTGCTATCAAGATTAAATGAGGACAGCTGGCAGAGCAGGTTGATTTTTTAGCTTTAAGCCTTGGAGTCACTCCTCATGTGTTCAGTCAACAAATGCAAATCAAATGAAAGACCAAACAGAGCTGCAGAGCAACGCAGAGCCAACGCAGAGACTTTCAAATCCCACAAGACGTGCATTCATCTTAAATTCTGACCTGCAAGAACCTTGTGACATCTGTGATCACGTTCCTGAAGACGTATTCATCCTTCTGACAGTCAAACCAGCCCAGCTTAGTGATCCTGGCATACAGCTGGATCAGTGCTTGTGTGACAAACGTGGCCAGCTTCGGCCTGGTGGCAAGGTAGTTGAGCACATAGTTTCCTGGAACACAGAGAAGAGGTTTGAGACAAAAACACGGCAGCTGGAGCCGAGATGCTGTGTTAGGATCAAAGTATCTTTGTGAAAGCACTTAAAGGAAATAAAAAATCAACCCTAAGATGAGCACAGCAGTGGCTTGGATAAAAAGGTGGGTTTTGTTTGTGCCTTCGAGGCGCGAGAGCTGTGGGACAGATCTGGAAAGCAGGCAGACAGGCGTGAGCTCCTCCCCCAAAGGCGCCTCGCTGTGTGGCACCAGCTTAAATCCCATCCTCTGTGCCCACGTGTGAGGAGGGAGGGAAGCTGGAAAGGTTTCTGAGATCTCAGGGACGATCGTTTATTGCATCACTTCTACAAAGGAAAGCAGATTCAGAGCCCTTCCCTGGAGGAAAGGAAGCATCAGCCACAATCCAGGGAAGAGCGCTGCGACACAACGGCTGCTCCCTTAGGAAACACTGCCTGTATTCCAGAGAGCCAGAAAAAATTCACTTTGGAAAGCATGCCCTGCGAAGGGGAAACAGCACGTGTGCGTTCAGGTCAAAGGGAAAGTGTCCAGGATTCATTCACGAGCCTCACAGTCACCAATCCCCTCCGTCTCCTCAGCCCTACAACTTCAACCTGGAGCTCCACCAGGAGACTCCATGCAAGACAATCCTTGCTTTCCCCCCCACGCCTCAGTGTGAGGCACAGGAGGCTGCACAAAGCTTCCCAGGTGCACAACAGCTTCTCACATTCACTCTGCAAACCCAAGCCCTGTACTCACGGATATCAATTCGCTGCTCCAACGGTAGCGGGTTGTTTGTGCGTGACACGAGTTTCGTAAGGCATGTAGCTGCCAGGAGCTGGGAGTAGGACGACTGTGAAGAGAAACGAGGCACTGAGAGCACATTTCACAACAGGAGCATCAAGCGGCAGTGCTGGATGCTAAGCCAGCTGCCTGCTGGCAATCCGGCTTTCAGATACTGGTTTTACGTCCTCTGAACCTCTGTGCACGCACCGTCCCCCCCCCCCCCGCCCTCGTAACACCTTCGATCTGAAGCTTGGCACGGCTGGGTGGCAGCCTGCAAAGAACGCAGCAAAGCTCACAACAACTGACAGCTACGTGCAGCTGGTTCTGCTGCAGCGCCTGCCGTCAGCGTGCCAACGCTCTCCTTGGCAGAGGATGCCTACAGATCAGGACAGACACGCGAGCCGTGTCCGTCTTGAACAGAACGCGGGGCCAGCAGCCCCATCCACGTCC
Organism: Tympanuchus pallidicinctus; assembly: GCF_026119805.1. NCBI lineage: Eukaryota > Metazoa > Chordata > Aves > Galliformes > Phasianidae > Tympanuchus > Tympanuchus pallidicinctus. The sequence continues at coordinate 25,189 of NW_026294760.1, forward strand.
AGAAGACTGAGACCCGCTGGAGGTGTTTTTGCTTTACATACACTCCCTCTTTCTAGAAGCAGCTGGCACTTGCTCAGGCAGTCGGGACTGTTGGTGAACTCAACCAGGGCCTTCTCTGCCTGCAGCCGTGTCGCAGTGTCTGTGGTCTCATACAGCTGCTTGCACAGGTTCTCTAGCTGGGCTAGGCTCTGGAACAGAGAGGAAAAATAGATGAGAAATGAGGTTTTGCAGTTCACTGACAGCACTGTCACAGCTGTTTCTGTGCCAAGCAGCGGCGACCCCCCCATCTCTGTTCGGATTCCCTTGGCGGGGCAGAGCGACAGACCTCAGCACCCCAGGATGCTGGGAGGACTGAGAGGAAGCCTTCAGCACTGCAGGCCAGAGCTACCTAAAGCACAAGAGAACCAACGATGCGATGGCTGCCTCTGTGAAGGGAAATAAAAGCACCAGGCAGGCTGTGCTCAAACAGCTGGGGAATATTCACCCTGAGCCAGGCAGATGGTTTTCCCCCAAGGCGTCCCAGCTAAAAAGCAGCTCCGTGGATGGACATCAATACTCCCTCAGGTTCTTCCTGCTGGATTGACAAGCAGGTTTTTCCCACTGCTGTAGGGCTGCTTGCACAGCAGGACAGCATTGGCTGCTTGTTGTATTCCTGGACACATCAAAACCACATCCGTGCCAGGGTCAGCGCGCAGCCCAACGCTCCTCATGCACAACTGCAGCAACTTCACACAAAGCTTTTGATGCTGCCAAGGCCACCAGATGAGACAGCATCACAAGAGACCCGAGGAGGGACCCTGGTTGCCCTTTCCCAGGTAATGAACACATCTGCTGCTAAGTCCTGCAGGTGGGCTCCCCAAGAGACTTGCAGGAAGGCCCCCAGCACCCTGCAGCCTTTGTTACTCCTGCTAAGGAGGCAGGGCAAGGAACTCAAACCCAGGAGATGAGTCCTGGGTGCAACTTCACTGCTTTCTGGCAAACCCGTGGCTGGCAGAGAGCTCCCCAGCACTGCCCCATAAGGATCCACTGCCACTAGTGGAAAAGGGCTCCAGAGAGCGTGTGACACCTCTGGCAAGAAGCACTCGTCCTTTTAAGAGCTCTTTCTGGCCAGTTTTGCACCCCCTGCAGGAATTCCTCGAGCTCAGGCACAGAGCTTCCTCGCAATGGCCCTCGCAGCTCCAACAGACTCCAGTTCTCACTGCTGTGGGGCTCAGCAGCACTGCCCCATGGCTTCTGTTCAGCCTGGCTGGGACCGGCTGGGACCTGAGCCAGCCCACGTGCAGAACACACCACCTTCACTCCATCAGAGCCTCACAGCTCTCACAGGGCTCCAGCAGAACCTCCTCAGGTCACCCAGGAGTCAGGGCCGCCGTCAGGGGATGCTGCAGCCACTGCAGCACGGCTTCCAGGTGAAAAGTGACCGATGCAGGAGAGCTGCCCCCAGTTACCCAGCAGCTCCGTGTCCACGCCAGCTGCTGGCACCCATCCCACCTCCTGTGGCGCTGCGTGAGCCGTCCTGAGCGTCCCAGCAGCCCAGACCTCCAGCTGATCTTCGCTCCATGCTTCTTTTGCACACTGTCCCCAAAAGCAGAGCTGCAGAGGTGGCACACAGAGAAACAGCAAAGCCTGGGAGGGCGACGCCAAGAGCGAGCCGAGGCTGCATGTGGGGAGCTTTCATTCTGCCCACGGTAAACCATCATCCTCCCCACCAAAGGGGCAGCAATGAAGCCAGCTTCACTCCTGCACGGCGACGCTGGGGCAGCAAGGAGGCAGGGAGCACCTCAGCAACGCCTCTCCTTCAGGCAAGATAAAAAGGCAGCACTCAGTGTAACGACCAGGCAGTGCGAGCGCCCTGCGTGCTGCAGATAAGCACTAAAGCATGAGACAGCAGAGCCTGTGAAGCACGGAAAGGCTCCGGCACGCGGGGCTTTGCTGAGGGTCACAAAGGTAAAATGGCACCGAGGGCAATTCCAGCTGACCAACACCTGTGTTTTCTTTGCTCTTTCGAGAGCAAGGGGGATCTGAAAACATGATTTACAAAGCAAGATTCTGCAGGGCGCCTGAGAAGGCGGCCAGCTTCTGGTCTGAGGGCGCACAGCAGCAGCAGGCCCAGGCTGCTGGGGACATGGGGACAGCAGTGGAAGGAGAAGCAGCGAGTTGGCGTTGAGGTGCTGAGTCACAGCAGGAAGCCCCGGGCTCCCAAACCTCCCCTGCTGCCTTTGGCAGAGCACTGCGAGCCTGGGGTTCTGGTGGGATGCTGGTACAGCCGCAGCTCCTGCAGCAGCCCAGGCCCTTCGGTCCACGTTCTCTCCCACACTTGGTGCTGCACCGAGGCTCAACGACAAGCTGGAGCCCCAGCCAGCAGCACTGAGCTCAACTGTGAGCCCAGAGCACTTATAGGAACGCTGAGCTGTGTTCACACAACTGCTGTGCTAAGGCTCCTCAGCTCAGACACCTCGTGGCGTCGCTGCCTACAGCCCCACACCCTTTCCCTGTGTTCACCTATTTGTGACAGCACCGGCCTCTTTCTGAACCCTGGCAAGGTTCCTTTCGCAGTTCTGGGGTTGGTTTTGCATCTCTTCTCACCCTGAGCACAACAAAGCTGGGGGCTTTAGCAAACCCACGGGCAGGATCCACAACAGGGATCTTCCACAAGGGCCGGTTGCCCTGCGCACACAGCAGCCTCTTGATGAGATCTTGGCCTTGGATTCCTGCCTGCCGAGAGCAGCTCTGAAGCTCAGAACGCAGAAGAAAAGCAACCCATCAATCTTATTTCTACCACGAGCTGCAAATAAAACTCATCACCGCGCCGGGTTTTCCCCACGGTGAAGATAAACAACGTGCGATCATCTTTAAAATGATAAACACTACAAGGAATGCAACAGCTACCTAAAAAGGAGCCCCTGGGGGCTGGCTGTGGAATCGATCCCATATTACACGGTTGCTTAAGCAACGCTCTTTACATCCAGGGGTTGCAATAAGCTGCAGGCAGGTTCAGTTCAGTAGGGTTTGAGTTCAGCACGCTGGCAGCTCCCATCTCAGGCAGGGAAGGCTGTGCTCGGCAGGCCCAAGATGGAGCAGCACGGGGAGCCCCCAGCACACCACTAACAGGTTCAGCACAGCCACCCAAGCTTTGCTGCCGCCTGGGTGTCACCCTGAAGGATGAGCACGGCTGGAGGCGCTCACATGCTGTTTCAAGGCAGGCATTCCTTCCTCCTGCCTTCTTCCTGCCTCCCTGAGCCACAGGTCCTTCCTTGTGCTCAGCGTTATCAGCACCCTGAGCACATCCACCCGTTGTCACAACTTATTCCTCCTGTGTGTCACCAGCAGAGGAGGCCTGGGAAGCAGAGGGCACGCAGTGAGAGCTGCCTGACCCCCAAGCTGCAGGCATTACCTGGCCTGGGAGGAAGATGATGGTGATGATGATGCTGAGGTCAGGGCTGGGAATCACTGCGCTTTACCAAACTCATGGCAGCAGTGACAGAAGCGGCTCGGGGCACCTGAGCTTTTTCAACCAGGAATAAAAAAGCTTTTAAAGGGAGCAATTCAACTCTTCAGCACTGAGGAGCACGGTGATGCATCTCCTGAGCGCTCACTGTTGTGAAACCCAGGGCTCGTGGCTCATCGCCCTCACTGCTAAGGGAATCTCAACTAGAAACGGCCCGTTTCCATTTATGCTGCTGACAAGAGAAAGAAAACTTCACTCACACCCTTCCAGAACATCTCAAAGAGTTATTTAGTGCAGCAACGCTTCCAGGCATCTCCCAGGGCATCACTAAAGAGCTCTCGTTTATTTCCTTATGATGAATGGCCTTCAAGTCGAGCTGAAGGGGACTCCTCTCAGGCCCAGCCCTGCTATTCGCCGTGCAGCCCCACAGCAGCACTGACACCCCTGTAAGCCAGCACTGCCAACAAAGCGCCCAGAATGGGATGGATTCCATCCCACGGAGCTTCAAAATGAGGATCTGATACCCTGAGCAACTGGAGAAACCACTGAGACACGGCACAAACCCTTCAATATTTCAGCTGGCTGCAAATAAACACCGCTGCTCCACCAAGGCTTTGCTCCAGCAGGATTTGCTCAGCTGCTGAGGAACCGAGAGCAAAAGGGAGCAAACAGGACGCAGAGCCCCAGAGCTGACTGCTCTTCAGGGGCTGACGGGCGAAGAGTCAGAGCAACCTCTGCATTTCTGCTCCCTCCAGGCACGGCTGTGCGGCTGCACACAGCTCTGCTGATGCCCACCGACGCTGCGGGAGCAGCAGATACAAACCCATGTCCCAGAGCAGCTGAGGGATTGGTTCTGCCCCAGCAGGGCCCAGGCAGAGAACAGCAGCCCAACGCAGGGCTCCTTCCATTTGGGAACAGAACGGGAGGCTGGGCGGCAGCAGCACCTCTGTATGGGAGAATGAGTCACTGCCATCTCTTTTCCTTCTTATTTATGTGCCACGTTCGTGTGCTGCTTCAGAAATTGCAGCAATTCCTCCTCTCTTTTTGAGGACTGAATGTTCCCTGCTCACCTGAAGGCTTCCCGCTTGGCAAACGTCGGCCGTTTCCTAACGAGCAGCAACCAGGAAATGAGGAAACAGCAAGCACAGGGCACACGTGGGAGCAACACGGCGCTGAAGGCAGGGAGGAGGAGAAGCTCTTCCACAAACATCTCCCACCACGCTGAGCCGAGGGAGGCAGCAAAAACCCTCTGCACCAAAACGAATCCGAGAGCTCAGCGTGTTTTCCACCACACCAAGTTCTAAAGCCGCTCCGGCGCTGCTCAAAGTCAGCAAAGCATTGCAGGTTACCTTCGGCGCCCTGTTTGAGCTACAGACGTTTATCTGCTGCTACGAGAGAAACAGCACAATTCCTATTTCCCAGCACGACGTCCTTGGACTCTCACTCCTGCAATCAGCGCTTTCACAAACACCGCGCGGTCGGTGCTGCGAGGGCACCGAGTTTTCCAACAGGAGCCCAAGGAAAAGCGTGGGGATGATGCAGGAATCGCAGCCCCGCTCCGTGGGAACACGGCAGATGGGAGCAGAGGGGCGAGTGCTGCTCACCAAGCACTGCTTGGCTGCTCCGTAGGGCCATGGCAGCATCCAGCCGTGCGTCTGCTGTGCAGCGCCTGCTCCGCTGGCTCCCGTTTGGTTGCATTCGGCTGAGGGCGCCCAGAGCTGCTGTGGGAGGGATGCACCAAAGCTGGACGAGGAGAGGGAACTCCCAGATGACAGCGTGACTCTCAGATTCTTACAACCGAGTCACACGGCAGGAGAGCACAGAGCATTCGCCACCAGCGAACGAAAGCACAGCCCCAGAAGCAGAAAATTACCAGCAAAAAGACAATTGGAAGAGGTAAAAATCGAAGTTTGCCTCTGTTCCAGCAGACCTGAGCCCTGCAGGCTTCTGGAAAGCGTTGAGGGCAAGGAGGCGTTACCAGCAATCACAAAGTTACTCTGCTTTCCGGCCCCAACCCAACACCACTGCTGTTCCTTTGCTGCCTGGGTGCCGAGCCCGGTTAAAACAACAACAACTAATTTGCAACACAACTGCTGCCAGCTCTATTTTTAGTGGAGGCAGCCCGCACCTCCCCTCCCTGGCTATTCTGAGATCAATACAAGCCCTCAATGGAGCAGGGACACCAGGAGGGAAAACCTTGAGCTAAACCAAAGCATTGCAAGCGATTGCTGCGCCTGTGTTGTACCAAGCAGGTGCGGGGTTACAGGAGAGCAAACGGAGCCACGCAGCGCACGGCCCAGGGTTCCCTCTGTGCGCTGTGGGCTTCTAAAGCCAAATTTGATTTTGTGCTTGAGCCAAAATGACCAAAGTCTTCTAAAATATGGAAACAAGGGAGAACAAAGCTCCTGTTGGGGATGGAAGCACCCAGCTGAGCAAAGCACCTCCAGAAGCGCCGGCTGGGAGATGCTTTCTAAGCACGGCAGCAAACCGAGGCCCCTCCAAGCCCTCCTGCTGTCCCTCTGAGCACAGCCAGTGCCCCCAGTGCTGCAGATCTCTGCCACGCGTGGGGATGGAGCCAAACGATGCCCATCCCAATGCAAATCAAGGTTTCCTCCATGATGGCTTTGAGACGAAAGCAGCAACCTGCCTGCTGCCGACCCTCTGCAAAGCAGGATCCAACACACAGCAACGTCCAAACCGAGCCCGCAGCCAGGTAACACACGGTCAAATCCTTTGGGATGCCAGATTCCACGTTCTTCTATAGCAGCAGCAGCTCAGTGCCTCTCTTCTTGCATCTCATTCCTCTCAGCTCACAGCCAGGTTACCCCAAGCAGGCGAGAGGGGCTCGCACAGAACTGAGAACGGCTTCCACGTGGCACAGTCACTCGTCACAACAGAGCTCACAACAGTCACTCAGAGCCACAGCGTTAATTACCAGCAAACATTCTCCTGTGGGGACATTCACTCTCAGGAAGCACAAATCCCATCTCAGGGCAACAGCAGGGAAAACATCCAAGCGTAAGGAAAGCAGAAAGCAAAGATGAACAGATCCGTTTGCACCGTGCGGTGGGATAAAGGAATAGGGCTGCATTTGCCCACAGAGCTAAAGGCTGCTTGCTCTGCTCTGCGAACAAGTTTAGGCCGTGCTTCCAAGCCTGGGATCAGCAATATGCACCCGTGAGCTGACAGATGGGCAAGCTGGCGTGCAGCAATTCACCTGGTGGGGCCCTTCAGCCCCACCACAACAGCCGGCTGCACTCCTGCTGCCTCAGCATCACAGCACAAACCCAGCAGCCTCCTCCCGCTCAGCAGCGCCCAGCTGCAGCTCCAGGGCATCGCAGCTCAGTTTGCATCACCTCCAGTTCCCAAAGCCCCGTGAGGCTGCGATCTCTCCCTCGCAAAGCTCTACAGGCTCACCTTCCTTCTCACTGCTCTGCCAATTACCTCTGCGATGGCTCTGTGTGCCCACCAGGCACCGTAACCCTTCCCCTACAGCCCGATTAAAGCCCAGCCTGCCAGCACACGACGCCCAAAGCAAAGCTCTCACAAACCCTGGGAACTCTGCACAGCTCCCAGCCGCCAGCATTTATTGGCAGCGGCGGCCCCTATTAAAACAAGGCCAACTCCCACAGCATGTGCCACTGAAACAGCTCTCCCCATTATCCACACTGGCAGCACACGTTGCAGGATAACTCAGCGACTGCGGTGCAGCTCGGTTCAGGCCATAAAATCATTAAGGATGCAACAGAGATTTAAGTTCATCAAACCCAGCCATGCCGAGCGGGGCTGGGCTGTGAGGTGACAGCAAGATGTCTGACACAATCACAGAACGGCCAGGGTTGGAAGGGACCTCAAGGATGATGAATTTCCAACCCCCACCACAGGCAGGGCCACCAAACTCCACATTTCACAGCAGCCCAGGCTGCCCAGGGCCCCATCCAACCCGGCCTTGAACACCTCCAGGGATGGACGGGGCATCACAGCCTCTCTGGGCAGCTGTTCCAGCACCTCACTGCTCTCTCTGTAAAGACCTCTCACCCCAAACTCAATCTATTCACACAAAGCACCGCCTCCTGCAGGCCCAACACATCCAGAGTCAGTTTTGAAGGGAACCTCTGTGCCGAAAGGAACTACACGAGGCTCCCTGGGTGCTGCACCTGGAGCAGAGAGAAGAAACAGACCATCAGCAGCGTGCAGAGCACACACAGCTGTAACGCTGAGCGACTCCTCCAGCTCTGTTTGCCCTGCAGGAACCACGCCGGGCCGCAGCTGCCCCAGCTCTATTTGCAAACCAGTCCCACGAGCGGAGCATCTCCCACATTGCAGCCTTTAAACTTTAACTCCATAGAGCCGAACGCGGCCATCGCGACCCCGTTTGGCCGCTTGTAACTCACAGAACGGCCAGGGTTGGAAGGGACCCCACGGATGATGAATCTCCAACCCCCTGCCACACGCAGAGCCACAAACCTCCACATTTCATACCAGCCCAGGCTGCCCAGGGCCCCATTCAACCCGACCTGGAACACCTCCAGGGATGGACGGGGCATAACTCCCACTTGCTGAACGCAATATTTAACAAAGAAAAGCAAAGCGAGGAGGCAGGATTTCAAACCACGACAGCAGCAGCTTCCCGCAGCGCGCAGCTCAACGGCTTTAACGGCACGGCACCCAAACGCGGCCTTTCTTCAGCAAAGCGGCTGCGTGGCAACCGAACAACGCGGCCACCCCCGGGCTCACACACGGCAGATCCGCTCCACTTCTGTCCTAGGGATGAGGCGGGCCCGGCAGCGGCGAGGCCGGGCGGCGGGCATCGAGCAGGAGCCGCGCTGCAGAACCGGGCCGCGCTGCAGGAGCCGGGCCGAGCTGCAGGAGCTCCGCCCCGCGGCACCGCCCCGGCCGTTAGGGACCCTCAGGCCCCGCCGCATCCCTCGGCCCCAGGCCCAGCCGCGGCCTACCGAGCCTCACCGCCGCCCGCCCAGAGCAGGCCGCGCTAGGCCGCAACCGGCCCGGAGCCCGTCCTCGGAGTCCCCCGATGGCCCGGAAAGGCTGAGAGGAGCCTCCCCGAGCGCCCCGGCCGTCCGCGGCCCCCCCTCACCTGCACATGATCCGCCATTTTGCTCCATTCATGCTCCGCTCCCTCCGCCTCCGCCGGGCCCGGCACGCGCCCGCCTCCGCCCCCCCCACCCCTTCCTCAGCCACCAGCGCCGCCGCCTCAATGCGCGTGCGCGTCGCGCCCTCCCGCCTTTCGGCGCCTGCGCCGTTCCCGCCCACACCTTTGACCACGCCCACCCCGTCTAACCACGCCCACTTCACTTGACCACGCCCAACTCTCGTTACCACTGCCGCCGTTGACCACGCCCACCCCCTCTTACCGCGCCCACTCCATTGACCTCGCCCAACCACTTGAACGCTGCCGCCCCTTGACCACGCCCACTCGCCAAAGCCACGCCCACCCGCCTCAGCCACCCCCAGCGGAGCGCGACGGGAACAGCGCGGCGCCCGCTGCGGCCGAGTGACGTCACGACGCCGGCGGCGCCGCGGAGGGAGGGGCGCGCTTTGTTGACATCGCTCTTAAAGGGGCCGCGCTCCCTTTTCGTCCCCGCGTGCTGCTCCCGTGCTCGCCGTGCCCCCGCCGCTCCCGCCGCCCCGCCGCCCCCAAATTCCTCCGCAAAGCACGGGGCGCGGTTTTGCTGGGTGTCTCCAGGCCCCGTTCTCTCCCCCCCCCGCGGAAGTTCTGTGCATGGGATGCTGCCCCCGCGTGGCCCGAGGGTGAAATCGCAAGGGCTGAGGAGCGCCCGGAGCTGCTGTGCAGCGCGCCTTGGGGCGCAGCTCTGCGGGACCGGGGGATGCATTCCCTGCATGCGCTGAAGGGCTGCAGTGCTCCGTGTGCACCAATGGACGCGTTTCCTGCACGCATCGGGCGATCCTCTGCATGCAGCAAGGGATGCAGTGCTTTTCATGCACCCAGAATGTATTCCCTGCAAGCACCAGAGAATCCCATGCATGCGCTGAGCGCTGAGGCGCAATGCGTGCACTAATGTGCATGCTTCCTACGTGCACTAACCAATGAGGTGCTTTGCCTGCACTGAAGAATGCATCCCCTGCATGCAGCAAGGTCTGTAATGCTCTTCGTGCACCAGCAGATGCTACGCTTTGCATGCACCAAGGGATGCATTCTCGGCTCGCTGCACCTCCTGCACACCCAGATGGCTTCATTCCCTGCATGTGCTGACAGGCACCATGCATAGGCTGCATTTCCCACATGCACCGTGAGCAGCAATCCTACAGACCCCCTGCCAACCCATGCCCACCTCCACCCCACGCCATGCACCAGGGCAGCCTGCAGCGCAGGATGAGCAGCAGCATCACGCTGCAGACGAACCACGGGCTCCCACCCCCCCAAACCCCAGCGCACCCCCCCGTTTTTCAGGTCCCCATTCCCACCCCAGCAGCTTCTCAGGGCCCCGCGTGCAGCTGCGCACCCGGCTGCCCTTTATGGTAACGGTGCAGAGGCAGGAAGCTGAGCATGGGGAGGAAACAGCAGCACCCAACCACACATCACGTGGCATCGCTGCAGACGGGGCGCTGGGGAACAGCGAGTGACAGAGGGGCAGCACAGACGGATGCTCTGGGCTGCAGGATGGAGGAGGCGGTGGTGAAGCAGGGCGTGCTGCACCTGCAGCTGCAGCAGACCTTCGGCAAGGTGAGGGTGCAGCATTGGGGGGGGGCTTCCTGCTGGGGTTCAGGGGGGCTGTAAGCAATGGCAGCGGGATGTGCGGCACCCCGAGCATCCTTGAGCTGGAGGATTCGGTGCTGGGATGCGGCGTGAAGAGATGCAGTGCAAGCAGAGCACCTGTGCTGCTCTCGGGATGGGGTGAGGCGCAAAGCGATGCAGCCCCCATGCGCCGTTGCTTCAGAGGGAGCTGCGGTTCGGCGGCGGTGGCTGCTGCTCTTGTGCAAGGAGGAAGGAGTCATTCACCACGCTGGGTGGGGAGGATGAGCAGCCAGCAGGATGTGGGAGCCGCAGAGCAAATGGGGTGGGTTTGGAGCTTGGCTTTAACAAAAGGTGCAGCAATTCGGGCTGCTGGGCCCCACAGGTTCCCCTTGGAGCCCTGCAGGAGGTGAGTTTGGGTGCAAAGCTTCCTCTGGGGCTGCACACCTCCCATGCAAAATGCAACGAACTTCCGTGCCTGCTGAGAGGGCGTGAGTCTGGGGTTGCTCTGAAGGTGGTGGTTTTAGGAACAGGGGAGTAAATGGGGAGCTGGAAGCCCTTTGGGGGGCATGGATCTTGGGGCGATGCCATGGGTAGGAGGGTGGGGGGATGCAATGAGAATAGGGGTGCAGAGGGCAGGGGAAAGGCATGGATAAGTGGGTGCCGAGAGTAAGGGGATGCCATGGGTGGGGGGATGCAATGAGAAGAGGGACGCAATGGGCAGGGGGTGCCATGGATAAGGGGCTTCCATGGTCAGGGAGATGCCATAGGTTAGGGGGTGCCATGGGTAAGGGGATGTCATGGGTAAGGGGTTTCCATGGTAAGGGGTTTCCAGGGTAAGGGGTTTCCATGGTAAGGGGTTTCCAGGTAAGGGGTTTCCAGGGTAAGGGGTTTCCATGGTAAGGGGTTTCCATGGTAAGGGGTTTCCAGGGTAAGGGGTTTCCATGGTAAGGGGTTTCCAGGGTAAGGGGTTTCCATGGTAAGGGGTTTCCAGGGTAAGGGGTTTCCAGGGTAAGGGGTTTCCATGGGTAAGGGGTTTCCATGGTAAGGGGTTTCCAGGGTAAGGGGTTTCCATGGGTAAGGGGTTTCCATGGTAAGGGGTTTCCATGATAAGGGGTTTCCGTGGATAAGGGGTTTCCATGGGTAGGGGGATGTCATGAACAAGAGGTTTCCATGGTAAGGGGTTTCCATGGGCATGGAGATGGTTTCCCCACGTCCCCCCCAGGCTGGGTGATGCTGAGCAGCCTTCAGTTCCCCTTTGCAGCACAGGGACCCCGTCTCCCTTATGCTGCGCTTGGGCTTGGAGATGCTTTCCCCACCCTGCCCAGACCCCCAGGGCCCACGCGGGCATTTTGGGGACGAGCCGCCCTGATCACGGAGCGTTTTGCACCAATGGCCGATTGAAATTCCCTGGAAGGGCGAAAGCAGCGCTGCTGACCCTGCCTCCTTTCTCTGCTCCGCATCAGAAATGGAAGAAGTATTGGGGCGTTCTGTACCGCGAAACCCCCCGCTCCACCGCCCGCCTGGAGCTCTTCGAAAGCGCCCACAAACCGCGCAAAGGCGAAAGCAGCCGGCGCCTGGTGAAGCTGAGCGACTGCGTGCACGTGGCCGAGGCGGGCGGCGAGGCGGGCTGCCCCAAAGCCACGGCCCCGTTCCTGCTGGAGACCACCGAGAAGCGCTACCTGATGGCGGCCGAGGGCGGCGAGGCGGAGGGGTGGGTGAGGAGGCTGTGCCAGCTGGCGTTCCCGGTGAGAGCTGGGGGATGTGGGCATGGGTGGGTGGGGGGATCGGGGTATTGGGGGCGACGGGTCCTTCTGGGGGGTGGACGGGTGGGATGAACTTGGCGTGGGGATGCTGGGTCCATGTGGGGGGTGGATGGATCCATTTGGGGGATGGATGGGTGGGATGACCTTGGTGTGGGGATGCTGGGTCCATGTGGGGTATGGATGGATCCGTTTGGGGGATGGTTGGGTCCATTTGGGGGATGGATGGGTGGGATGACCTTGGTGTGGGGATGCTGGGTCCATGTGGGGGATGGATGGATCCATTTGGGGGATGGTTGGGTCCATTTGGGGGATGGATGGGTGGGATGACCTTGGCATGAGGGATGTTGGGTCCATTTGGGGGATGGATGGGTGGGATGACCTTGGTGTGGGGATGCTGGGTCCATGTGGGGTATGGATGGATCCGTTTGGGGGATGGTTGGGTCCATTTGGGGGATGGATGGGTGGGATGACCTTGGCATGAGGGATGCTGGGTCTATTTGGGGCATGGATGGATCTATTTGGGGTATGGATGGGTGGGATAACCTTGGCATGGGGATGCTGGGTCCATTTGGGGGATGGATGAATCCGTTTGGGGTATGGTTGGGTCCATTTGGGGTATGGATGGGTGGGATGACCTTGGCATGAGGGATGTTGGGTCCATTTGGGGGATGGTTGGGTCAATTTGGGGTATGGATGGGTGGGACAACCTTGGCATGGGGATGCTGGGTCCATTTGGGGGATGGATGGATCTATTTGGGGTATGGATGGATCCGTTTGGGGTATGGATGGGTGGGATAAGTTTGGCATGGAGGATGCTGGTTCCATTTGGGGAATGGATCCGTGCAGGGTGTGGATGGTGTAACTGGGCTGTGGGGTGGGCTGGATCAAATTGGGATAGGGATGGATGGGATAACAGGGCTGTGAGGTCTGCTGGGTCCCATTGGGGTATAGATGGGTGGGATGACAGCAGTGTGGGAGCCATGGCTCAGCCCTGACTCTTCCCTTGCAGAGGAGCCAGGAGGAAGAGGCAGTGGGGAAGGACAGAGAGCTGAGCTCCGACAGCGAATTCTCCATGGCTGAAAATTCCCTGTACAGCTCCCACAAAGGCGAGTGTCTGGGCGTGGGGAGGAGGCCGTGTCTGTGGGTGAGCGGCGTCCTGCAGGCAGCACGACTTGCAGAAGTGGCCTTTGGCTGCTTTTCCTGCGCTGCGGTTACGCTGGGCTGGGTTTCGTTGCGGCTTTCGCCTTTATCAGCCGGACTCCGCTTCCCCTCCGGGGCTGTGAGCTGCAGCACGGTGCAAACGTCCCCTCCTCCTCCCGTCCCCAGGCGTGGAGCACGACTTCGAGGTGACGCTGAGGGCCACCGAGTCGTCGGAGCGCTGCCGCCTGCGGGGCCGCTTTGTGCTGCGGGCAGGCGAGGAAGCCTTGGAGCTGCGGGACGTGAAGAGCAGGGATGTCCTTTACAGCTGGCCCTACCGCTTCCTGCGGCGCTTCGGGAGGGACAAGGTTTGGGGATGCTCAAAGGGTGGGATGGTGAGGGAGGAGGACTGGGAATCGTGGAACTGTAAAATGATTGGGCTTGGGAAAGACCCCCAGGGTCATCAAGTCTAACTGTCGTCCCGTCCCCACCGCGCTCTTGGAGTCGTTGAGGTTGGAAAGGACCTCTAAGTTCATCAAGCCAAGTGTTGACCCATCTCCACCGTGCCCATAGGGTCAATAAGGTTGGAAAGCACCTCTAAGGTCATCAAGCCAAGTGTTGACCCATCTCCACCGTGCCCATAGGGTCAATAAGGTTGGAAAGCACCTCTAAGGTCATCAAGCCAAGTGTTGACCCATCCCCATTGTGCCCATAGGGTCAATAAGGTTGGAAAGCACCTCTAAGGTCATCAAGCTAAATGTTGACCCATCCCCACTGTGCCCATAAGGGTCATTAAGGTTGGAAAGGTCCTCTAAGGTCATCCAGCCAACTGTTGACCCATCCCCATTGTGCCCATAGGGTCAATAAGGTTGGAAAGGACCTCTAAGGTCATCAAGCCAAATGTTGACCCATCCCCACCATGCCCATAAGGTCATTAGGGTTGAAAAAGACCCCTAGGATCATCACATCCAACTGCTGACCCATCACCGCCGTCCCCACACAATCACTGAGGTTGCAAAAGACCCCTGAGATCACCGAGTCCAAGCAGCCCATCGCCACCATCCCCACCCTCCACGTCCCCAGGCTCCACCCCTCCCTTCCCAGGAGAGATGATGCAGTTCCCCTCCTCCAGGTGACTTTCTCCTTTGAGGCCGGCCGGCGTTGCGCCTCCGGCGAAGGGAACTTCGAGTTTGAGACCAGACAAGGCAACGAGATCTTCCAGGTGATCGAATCGGCCATCGCCGTGCAACGGGAACGGGGCGGCCCTGGGGACGAGGGCACACGGCCTCGCCAACCCACCCAGCTCCCCGACAGGGCTCAGGAGCACGAGGAGCACCGCGCGAAGAGCGTCTACACCGAACCCCGCGGCCCTCTGATCCACACCGCCCCGTCGGCCGGGCCCAAAGCTCCGGAGAAAGGCTTGAGGAAGGATGCTGTGGGTGAATTGGAGTACGCCGTTCCCTTCGATACCATCGCCAAGTCGCTGATGGTTGGAAAATTCGGGAGCATCCTGCAGGGCCCCGCCGATGCTCCGGATCCGCTGTATGACAGCATACAAGAGGCCAGCAGCCATCCGCCGTTGCCTCGTCCCCGCGCCAAACCGGAGCACATCTACGATGAGCCTGAGGGTGCGTGCGCCCACACTGTCTACGATGAGCCCCAGGAGGTGAAGGGCGAAGCGTGGAGGCTGCAGGCTGCCCCCGAGGAGCCTTCGGGGCACAAATATCCCTACAACCCACAGCGGGACGACTACGCCATGCCCAAGAGAGCCGTCCCGCTGCGGCAGGGCAAGGAGTGGCTCGGGGACACCGAGTACGACAACGTGGTCTTTCAGTTGGCCAAGAAGAGGAACAAGCAGTGAGAGAGCGCGGGGTGCTCGGCCCCATCGCCAGCGGTGCACATCTGGACAGCTGCGGCCGCTGGAGGGCACTGCGCGCCCGCGCTGTGGGGTCGGCACCGCCGGACTCGGAGCGGGGCACGGTGCGCTCCAGAGCCCGGCTGAGCGTGGACCCAAAGAGTGCGTGCCCCACAGCATAGGGGCGGAGTAAGGAAGCACGGAGCCAGGGGTGCGCGTACCTCAAAGAGCTGGGGGGGTGGTGAACGTCCCAGGGGTGCACAGCCTGCACCGTAAGGGCTGGATGCCGATGGACATCCTAGGGAGGCGCATCCCTCACTCTAAGAGCCGGGTAGCGGTGAACATTGCAGGGATGCACATCCCACACCGTGAGGGCTGGATGCTGAGGCACATCCCAGGGGTGCACATCCCTCACTCTAAGAGCTGGGTGCTGTTGGACATCCCAGGGATGCACAGCCTGCACCATAAAGTGTGGATGCTGATGGACATCCCAGGGATGCACATCCCACACCATAAGGGCTGGACGCTGATGGACATCCCAGGGATGCACATCCCACACCATAAGGGCTGGATGCCTGACGCACATCCCTCCCTCTAAGAGCTGGGTGCTGTTGAACGTCCCAAGGCTGCACATCCTGCACCATAAGGACCAGCTGGCAGAGCACGGCCTCAAGCACTCGCACCCCGCGCCGCAGAGGCCGCGATGCACAGCCCTGGCGCTGCACGTTGCACGTTGCACGGCACAAGGGCCGGCTTGCAGGCTGTGCAGGCTGCAGGGATGCACCTTGCATGGCACAAGGGCCGGCTTGCAGGCTGTGCAGGCTGCAGGGATGCACGTTGCACAGCATCCAAGTCGATCCCCAAGCAGAGCCGCCGCGTCCCGGCGCTGGGGAACGTTCCCCGTCACCCCACAGCTCTTCCACCCAAGGCAAAGCGAAAGCCATGAATTATTTATGCTCTCTCTCAATCAAATAAATGGTTAGGTGCTTGAGTTAATTTCCTGAAGCCTGAAAATCCAAAGTGCAGACTTTTAATAAGGCAAATTAAGTGCTTTATATATTACACTGATTAAAGCCGCGTATCAATCCATCTATCACACGTTGAATGGAAGGGGCTGGGAACAGCCAGGGCGCAGGGATGCTCCGGCACAGAAAATCCTACGAGTTTAAAACAGGAAGAAACGATCTCTAACGTGTGACCAAATTAATTAGAGCTCATTATGGCGGTTATTTATTATTAATGGGTGTTAACACAGTCCTCTCCTCCCCGCCGCAATCCCATCGCGTCGCCTCCGGCCGTGATTTTTCTTCGTTAACTGAAGGAGTGGTGACAACTTTGGGCTCCGATGTCCCACGGGTGTGACGGGATTGGCTCCGTGCTAACGAGGGAGCTGCTAATCACTTTGCGAGGGGGTCGAGCATGGGGTGGTCGGATTCCCTCCTCAACGGGTTCCCCTTTTTTGGGGTGGACGAAGAGATGTGAGCTGGGATGGAAAGGCCGGAAAAATGGGATGCAAAGGCTGGAAAACCCCTTTGCAGTGCTCAGCATGGGAGCGTGTTGAGCGTGAGATGAGAAAACACAAATTGATGGCGGAGAGAGGGGGGAAGAGATTAGAGCACAGAGCCCCAGACAAATGGAGAGCTGTGATCTGATTAGCTGTCGTTATTGCGTTATGCTGATTATAAATCATTTAGGAGCGCTGCTAATCGCAGCAGAGGTTTGGTCAGAGATTTAAGGGTTGCTGCCTCCAGCAAAGCCCCAATGAGGGCAAACTCAACCCCGAGTCCAAAAAGTCAAACCCAGTTAACCAAAGCCAAATCCGAGTCCAAACCCAAATATAAATGCAGGCCCAAATCCAGAGCCAAGCCCAGACCCAAATAACTCCAGCCCGTATCCAAACCTAAACTCAGATCCAAATAACACAGAGCCACATCCAAAGCCAAATTCAAATAAATCACGACTCAACTTCAAACCCGAAGCCAAACCTAAATCCAAAGCCAAACTCAAACCCAAACCCAAATCCAGAGCTAAGTCACTCACATCAAAACTCAAACCCAAATAACAAATAACACAAACCCAAAATCAAATCCAAACCCAAATAACCCAAATCCAAACCCTAATAAATCAAAACTCGAATCCCAACTCAAATCCAAACCCGAAGACGAACCTAAACCCAAATCCAGACTCAAATAACTGAAATCGAAACTCAAACCCAAAGAACACAAATCAGGACTCGGTGCCAAAGCCAAACACAGATCCAAATCCAAACAGCTCAAATCAAAACTCAAACCCAACCCCCAACCCAACCCCCAACCCAACCCCCAACCCAACTAAAGCCCCAACCCAACCAACTGAGATACAAATCCCAACCCAACCTCAACCCAACCCAACCCCAACCCAACCCAAATCCAACCCCATTCCAACCCCAACCCAACTCCAAACCAAACCCAACCCCAACCCCAACTCAACTCAACTCAACCCCATCCCAATTCCAACCCAGCCCCAACTCCAACTCAATTCAACCCAACCCCATCCCAACCCCCTTCCAACCCCAACCCAACCCCATCCCAACCCCAACTCCAACCCAACCCCAACTCAACTCAACCCAACCCCATCCCATCCCCATTCCAACCCCAACCCAACCCCAACCCAACTCCATCCCAACCCAACCTCAACCCCCTTCCAACCCCAACCCAACCCCATCCCAACCCCAACTCCAACCCAACCCCAACTCAACTCAACCCAACCCCATCCCAACCCCATTCCAACCCCAACCCAACTCCAACCCAACTCCATCCCAACCCAACCTCAACCCCCTTCCAACCCCAACCCAACCCCATCCCAACCCCAACTCCAACCCAACCCCAACTCAACTCAACCCAACCCCATCCCAACCCCATTCCAACCCCAACCCAACTCCATCCCAACCCAACCTCAACCCCATTCCAACTCCAACCCAACCCCAACCCAACTCTGAACCAACCTGAAGCCCAACTGAACCAACACCCCAACCCAACCCAACCCAACCCACCCCCACGCTCCCCCAGCTCTCCCCCTGACCATCTCCCCACATTAGGGCTGCTCTCTCTCTGCAGCACTGCCCGAATCCCAGGCGCCACAGTGCAGCTCCAAACTGCATTAGCGTCGTGCCGTGGAGTCCCTAATACAATTATGGGGCAGCATTAGAGGTGCTAATTGACAAACCCCTAATCAGTGCTGGGATTTATGGCAACCAGCCCCTGGGTAGGGCGGGGCAGAGCCCTTCATTCATAAAAATTGCTTAATGGAGGGGTCTGGGTTCTGTCCGCTGTCTCGTGCGCACACCCAAGAGATGGGAAATAGGAAAAGGGATGGCAAGGTGTGGGGGGGAAGGAGTGAGGGGGGGCAGGTGGGTTTTGCAGACTGTTTTGGGGGGGTTTAAGCACTTTTTGGTGGCTTGAGACATCGCTGGAGGGGTTGCATGGAGAAAAGGTCTGGAAAAACGAGGTTGTTCTCACTTGCCCACCCAGCATGGGGGATGCGGGCCGCTTTCCTGCCCTCGGCTGCAGCGCAATTAATTGGCAATTACCAGCAGGCCATAAAGCACGGCCCTTCTTGGGGAGGAAGCCGTAAAACCGCGCGTCCTCGGCCGCATTTCCTTCACTCCTCATCGATCCCACGGCCTCGGGGCGCTGCACCCCGCCGACCCTCATCGATCCCGTGGGATTTCGGTGGGATGTGGGCAAACAACGAGAGCGCGGCCCTGTGCACTCCGTGAGCAGCAGGGCTGGATCCCAGAGCCTCGTCCTCTGCCTGTGCAGGAACAGCGCTGTGCAGGGCAGGGCAGGGCAGGCACCGTGCTGTGCAGGTGCAACGCTTTATGGGTGCAATGCTGCTCAGATGCAATGCTGTGCTGCTGCAGTGCTGTGCAGGCTTTGTGTTGTTCAGATGCAACGCTGTGCAGCTGCAATGCTGTTCAGGTGCAATGGTGTGCAGGTGCAATGCTGTGCAGGCTTTGTGTTGTTCAGATGCAACGCTGTGCAGCTGCAACACTGTTCAGGTGCAATGGTGTGCAGGTGCAATGCTGTGCAGGCTTTGTGTTGTTCAGATGCAACGCTGTGCAGCTGCAACGCTGTTCAGGTGCAATGCTGTGCAGGTGCAATGCTGCTCAGATGCAATGCTGCTCAGACGTAAAGCTGTTCAGATGCAACGCTGTGCAGCTGCAACGCTGTGCAGGTACAATGCTGTTCAGATGCAATGCTGTGCTGCTGCAATGCTGTGCAGGCTTTGTGTTGTTCAGATGCAATGCTGTGCAGGTGCAATTCTGTTCAGACACAATACTGTTCAGATGCAACGCTGTGCAGGTGCAATTCTGTTCAGCTGCAATGCCCTTTGCAAAGCCCCTTTCTTGCAGAGCCCACCCTGCTGCTGCATGGCGTTGCCTGGTGACCCTGATGCTCGGAGCAGGGATGCACAGCAGACCCTGCAGCTGGGATGCATGGAGCTGCTCATGGAAAGCCACGTCCCACCTGTGTCACCCTGCACGAGGGCCACCTTCCCCAGGGGCGTGCGCTGATCGGAACAGGAGCTGGGAAGTGGCTGCATTTCCACCCCGCTGCTCTCGGTTATCGCAGCAAAAGGGGAGCCAATTACCAGCAGCTGGTGAGAGCCTCAAATTATTATTAATTTCAAACAAAGCATATGCTTTGTGTTAACAATCCTCCGCCGTGTGGCAGAAGGGCCAACGCCATCCAGATGGCTTCGACGTGCTGCGGGAATGAGGAATGTGCAGCTCTGCCACCGCACAGCGCGGGGATGGGGAGAGGGGGGGATGAGCAGCGTGGTGAGGGGTCACAGGTGGCCAAAAAATCCCTGAGCGGGGCAGCTGGCGGCCTGCAGGCACTGCATCATGCAGGGCAGGAATGCTGGCGGTCCTATGGGGATGCTGGCAGCCCTATGGGGTGGGATATTGGTGGTTCTGTGGGGATTTATGCTGGTTACGCAGTAGGGATGCTGGTGGTCCCATAGGAAGGGATGCTGGTGGTCCTATAGGGAGGGATGCTGGGATCCCATGGGGTTTCTGGTGGTGCTATAGGGAGGGATGCTGGGATCCTGTAGGGTTTCTGGTGGTCCCATGGGAAGGGATGCTGGTGGTCCTATAGGGAGGGATGCTGGGATCCCATGGGGTTTCTGGTGGTCCTATAGGAAGAGATGCTGGTGGTCTTATGGGAGGGATGCTGGGATGCTGTAGGGTTTCTGGTGGTCCCATAGGAAGGGATGCTGGTGGTCCTATAGGGAGGGATGCTGGGATCCCATGGGGTTTCTGGTGGTCCTATAGGAAGAGATGCTGGTGGTCCCATGGGAGGGATACTGGGATGCTGTAGGGTTTCTGGTGGTCCCATAGGAAGGGATGCTGGTGGTCCTATAGGGAGGGATGCTGGGATCCTGTAGGGTTTCTGGTGGTCCTATAGGAAGAGATGCTGGTGGTCCTATAGGGAGGGATGCTGGGATCCTGTAGGGTTTCTGGTGGTCCAATAGGAAGAGATGCTGGTGGTCCTATAGGGAGGGATGCTGGGATCCCATGGGGTTTCTGGTGGTCCTATAGGAAGAGATGCTGGTGGTCCCATGGGAGGGATGCTGGGATGCTGTAGGGTTTCTGGTGGTCCCATAGGAAGGGATGCTGGTGGTCCTATAGGGAGGGATGCTGGGATCCTGTAGGGTTTCTGGTGGTCCCATGGGAAGGGATGCTGGTGGTCCTATAGGGAGGGATGCTGGGATCCTGTAGGGTTTCTGGTGGTCCCATAGGAAGGGATACTGGTGGTCCCATGGGGACGTATGCTGGTGACACCATAGGTGTGCTGGTGCTCTCATGGGAGGGATCCTGGGATCCCATGGGGTTTCTGGTGGTGCTATAGGGAGGGATGCCGACAGCCCTACGGGGTGGAATGCTGCTGGTCCTATGGGGATTTGTGCTGGTTACCCCATAGGGATGCTGGTGTTCCTATGCAGAGGAAGGATGGTGACACCGTAAGGGTGCTGGTGGTCTTATGGGAGGGATGTTGGGATCCTACAGGGTTTCTGGTGGTCCTATGGGGTGGGATGCAGGTGATCCTAAGGGGGGGGACACTGGTTACCCCATAGGAACACTGATGGTCCTAAGGGGAGGGATGGCGAAGGCTCTCATGAGCAGAAAGCCACGCAGGGTTGATGTTGGAGGGGATCAACGATGTCCCTCTTCCTCCCACACCTGCCCTGCTGGCAGAGGGTTTGCACAACCCTGTCCCACCCTCAAACCCTTCCCCACTGCAGACACGGGGAGCTGCAGAGCTGAACTCACAGAGGAGCGGCGCGGAGAGGCGTT
Organism: Tympanuchus pallidicinctus; assembly: GCF_026119805.1. Lineage (NCBI taxonomy): Eukaryota > Metazoa > Chordata > Aves > Galliformes > Phasianidae > Tympanuchus > Tympanuchus pallidicinctus. The sequence continues at coordinate 46,447 of NW_026294760.1, forward strand.
AAGGCAGAGCTCAGAGCAGCACTTCACCCAAAGCTGCAGGGAGCAAAACAAAGGGCGGCTCGATTTCCTCCCATCGTTGGGAACAACCTGGGCAGCAACACCCCCCTCATGTCATTGCCCCCTCCATGGGGACCCATGGGGACACAGAGGGGCTGTGACGGGGGCCCTAAGGGTGACGATGACAACAGAGCTGCCCAAAATCCCACACCCGGAATTGGGAGAGGAGCATCTCTGGGAGGAAAGGGGTAAAAATAGCTCTGTGTCAGTGAGAGCAGCGGGGGGGGGGGGGGAAGAAAGGGGGGCAGCCGGGGGCTCCGTGAGGGCAGGCAGTTATAAATAGGAGTAATTACTGCAGTGGGGGTGAGCAGCTTAATGAGGAGTTGAGCTGATGGAAGCAGCGGGATTGAGAGATGCATCCCAGCATTGGGGCGGGCAGCGGTGGGAACTGCTGGAAGGGCAGGGGGCTGAGGGGACCCCCGGGGGGGGGGGGGGGGGGGCTCTGTGCCCCCAGGCAGGCCGTGAGCATTGTAAGGGTGGGAGAAATGGACAGGTCTGAATTCCGTGCCCTTCTGCAGGGCTGCTGCCTGATGGCTGAATAATTGCATCCAGCGGTTAATTTTAATTAAAACCTGTGGCTGCCTGGGCTTTGTGCATGGGCAGAGGCGTGGGTTCCCTGCTAGGGGGGAGGCTCAGCTCGGCCCCAAAGCCAGCTCCCGTCACCCCTGTGCGATGCAGTGCAATGCAGTTCAGTGCAAGCCAAAGCAGTGCGATGGAACGCGACCCCGACCCTCACCAGTGCAAAGCAAAGCAATGCAACAGACTGCAGTGCAGCCCGAACCCTAATGCATGGCAAAGCAATGCAGTGGAATGCAGTGCGACCCTGGCCCCCACCTACTGCAAAGCAATGCAACAGGCTGCAATGCAACAGGCTGCAATGCAACCCTAACCTTCACTCACTGCAAAGCAATGCAACAGGCTGCAATGCAACAGGCTGCAATGCAACCCTAATTTCCACCCAGTGCAAAGCAATGCATTGGAATGCAATGCAACCCCAACCCTCCCTCAGTGCAAAGCAATGCAACACACTGCAATGCAACAGGCTGCAATGCAACCCTAACCTTCACTCACTGCAAAGCAATGCAACACTCTGCAATGCAACAGGCTGCAATGCAACCCTAACCTTCACCCAGTGCAAAGCAATGCAGTGGAATGCAATGCAACCCCAAACTTCACCCACTGCAAAGCAATGCAACAGGCTGCAATGCAACAGGCTGCAATGCACCCCCAATCCTCCCCCAGTGCAAAGCAATGCAGCGAATGCGGTGCAGGGATTCACACCCCATCCATACCCTGGATGCCATACGGGTGTTACAGTGCAGACAAAGCAAACCCCTCTTGCAGGGATCCTGGCACTGCAGCTCCCTCCATGCCCTCGGCGCTCGCTGCACCCCCAGCACGCTGCACCACGTCCCACACTGGGCACTGCAGCGCACAGCAGAGCATCTGCTGGGAAGAGGTTTAAAACCAAGTGGAGCCTGTGCACCAGCATCAGAGCTAACTGAGTTACAGCCCATCACTGAGCCGCAGATCCACTTTGCCGCGAGTTCTGAGCACCCCAGACTCCTGTTCTGCTTTGAATTAACGCAGCCTCTTCGGCTCTGCTGCCCTGCAATGCTTTCCGAGCCGCCCGTCCTCCTCCTCCCACCCCCACGTCTGCGCTCAGACCGGCGCTGGAGGCTTTGCACAGAGCCCCTCTCACTGCACACCAGGACGGGGCTGCGCAGGGAGGACCCCGAAAGCGAGGCGCTCACCTCCCAGTGCCAGCACCCCCTGCATCGCCGTGGGACCACCAGGCCGAACAAAGGCTTCCTCCCACCCCAATAACCTCCTTTGGCATCACAGGGCTGAGGGAGCAACACAGCACCCGCGGGTCAGCACCCCTTCCTCCTTCAGCCCCATTAGCAAAGCCCCTGATTGCTTTTTGCCCCATTAAGCACGGGGCTCCTGCGGCTCCCCCCGCTGTAACCTCGCGCTCGTTATTGCGGCCCGTTTCCCGTTTCCCGTCCCCCAAAGCCCCATCAGCCACCATCTCCGGCCCCTTCTGCACTTTGTGACCTTTGCTCCTTCGCTCTCACTGCTCCCCCATTTTGCTCCTGTCAGCAAATTCCAGGGTTGCTGCACTCTTTGCTTTCTCGGTTATTGATCCCTAAATCCCTCCCACGGGGACTTTCCCTGTATTTCCCTCAGTCCTGCTCCAGCTGCTCCATCCCTGCTTCCTACACACCCCAGCACCGCGCTCCCATCCAAGCAGTTCCCTGTCTGCTGCCCAAATGCAGGAGCGTGCATTGCATGCAGACTTCGCATGCAAACAGCAACAAGCAAAGCTTAAAGTTGCCAAGGGGGGATGGATTAGCAGGAAGAACTTCTGGGCAGGTTGCAAAGCTGCACTGCATCTGCACAGCATTGCAACCTGCACAGCATTGCATTGCAACCTGCACAGCATTGCGACCTGCACAGCATTGCAACATGCACAGCATTGCATTGCAACCTGCACAGCATTGCATTGCAACCTGCACAGCATTGCACCTGCACAGCATTGCATTGCAACCTGCACAGCATTATGATCTGCACAGCATTGCACTGCAAACTGCACAGCATTGCACCTGCACAGCATTGCATTGCAACCAGCACACCATTGCAACCTGCACACCATTGCAACCTGCACAGCACTTCCTCTTAACTCAGCAGAAGAACAAAACCAGAGCTTTTCCCCTCTGCATAACAAAACTGCTGTGCCATGCCTCCCCAGCAGAGCCCCACTGCAGCCCCCTCCCCTTCATTTACCCCCACCTCATCAGCCCCAGCTGCTCCGAGCTGAGATGTGGCTGCTGTGCCCCTGCACACCCAGCCCCAAAGCAGCTCCTAAAGGGAATCCACGTCAAGCCTCCAGAAAATTGGGATCTTGCAGAGCAGCTCCTTGTCAGGATCCACAGCATCCCTGCTCCTTTGCTTTGTAGTTGCTTTGTTTGTTTGTTTGCACTCGCTTGTCAGCTCCCCCCTCAGCAGCGTCCCAGATGAGAGCAGATTGCATGCTAATCAACTCTGGATTGGCAGCAGCACCCAGAGAGGGGGGAGAAGAGCAGCTTGAGCTACAAAGGGAGCATCCGTGCCGCACCTGTGTTTGGTTCTGAGCCCCGGGAAGGCTGGAGGGGGGGGGATGCAGGATGGTGGGCAGGAGCAGGGGATGGGATGCAAGGCGAACCAGCAGCAGGCAGCGGAATGCACACCGCCACGAGTGCAGCAGTGCTCAGCCCCTCTCCGCTCCCCCTGCCCATGCACTCACACACCCTGCTGGTGCAACCCCCCCCCCCCCCATCTCCTGCCAACCCCCGGGATCCAGCAGCAAAGCTGAGGGCTGTTTCCTTTTCTTCCACGAGGAGCGTAATCCCCCCTTTGAAAGGCACATCCTTCTCTTGATGCTTCCTGACATTAATATTATCATCCCCGAGCAGCCGCAGAGCCCGGCTGTCGCCGGCGATTAGGGGGCTGACACAGATCGGTGCAAGATTTCACCAGCGTCTCATTACTGCTGACTCGGGTTCCACGCGCTTTATAGAAGTCATCTTGCATCAACCTGTCACTGCAGGCACGGCTCCGCATGCTGAGCAGGGCTGGCTGTGGGGGACACTGTCGTATCCCCCCCCCTTTCCCCCCATAGGATTGGGGTCCCTCACCTCTTTCCAGGAGGATTTATCCCTATGGAGCATCCTGAGCTGTGGGGTGAAGGCCGGATCGAGGCTCAGGGCAGGGAGCTTCGGGGACAAGGAGAAGGGAGGGCATCCTGACAGCCCTCAGCTCTCAGCATCCCAACTCCTCGCCCGGTATCCCGACGGCCCTTCAGCATCCCTGAACCTCCCAGCGTCCCCAATCCCCCCACCAGCAACCCCCACCCCCCAGCCCCCACTTGGTGTTCGCTCATCCTTGCCCTGCTGATGCTCTCTCCCGTCCTGATGGCAAATTCAGGGGAGATCTCAGAGGCAGAATGTAATTACTGTGGCTGGAGCGGGGCCAGAGCCTTGCAGTGAGCATGGGGGCTCTTTCAGAAAGTGCTGCGGGTTCATTAATGGCCTCAAAAAGCCAGGGTTCCTCTCTCTGTTTGCTGCTGCTGGATTCTTTGTGCCTGCAGCCTGCAGCCTCCAGCTGCACAGTGGCTCCTGAGCACCGCTGCACAGCCAGCTTGGGGACACGTGGTGTCCTTGCAAACCATGCTGGGGGCCAGGATGTCACCGTGTGCCTTCAGCCTCCCCGCTGCTCTGCATGGCTGTGCATCCCTGCAGTGCAAAGGCACCGCTGTGACCATTCAGCCCCCTCCTGCAAAGCACCAGCACAGTTGTGCATCCCTACTGTGCAAAAGCACCAGTGTGGCTGTGCATCCCTGCCATGCAAAGCACCAGCACGGTTGTGCAACTCTGCTGTGCAAAAGCACTGATGTGGCCAAAGCATCTGCGCTGTGCAAAAGCACCAGTGTGGTGGTGCATCCCTTGCTGTGTATTTCTGCTGTGCAAAAGCACCAGTGTGGTCGTGCATCCCTTGCTGTGTATTTCTGCTGTGCAAAGCACCAGCACGGTGGTGCATCCCTTGCTGTGCAAAAGCACCGACGTGGCCGTGCAGCTGGGAGCAGCGCTTGCAATGTGACCCCGCTCCCCAAAGGGCTCATCAGCACCGAAAGGAGAAACGCGGCTCCTCTGTGCAATGAATCAGAGCAGCTGTTTGGAAATGAAGGCATCCACTGCTCCTCAGCTGGAAGTTCCTCCCGTGCTCCTCTTGCCAGACGGTCCGAGGGTGGCGGATGATGAGGAGGAGCTGCCTTGGATTTCTCTGTGTGCTTTTTCCCTATTGCTGTACCCGCGATTGGGATATTTGGGGTCGGGTGTGGAAGAGCCCCAGGCAGCCCCAGCTCAGCTCATCGCTATGGGATGATTTCCAGCTTATCTCAGCCAGGTGATGCCAACATCTCCCACATCCCAAGGTGCTTTGGTGCCAAAGATCACATGGTTCTGATGGGCAGATCACCCTCATCCTCCTCATCCTCCTCTCCCCCCTCATCCTCCTCATCTTCCTCATCCTCCTCATCTTCCTCATCCTCCTCTCTCTCCTCATCCTCTTCTCCACCCTCATCCTCCTAATTTTCTTCTCTCTGCTCTCCTCCTCTTCCTCCTCACCCTTCTCTCCCTCCTCATCCTCCTCATCTTCCTCTCCCCCCCATCCTCCTCATCTTCCTCTCCCCCCTCATCTTCTTCTCCCTCCTCATCTTCTTCATCCTCTTCTCCCTCCTCTCCCCCCTCATCCTCCTCATCTTCATCCTCCTCTCTCTCCTCATCCTCTTCTCCCTCCTCATCCTCCTCATTTTCTTCTCTCTGCTCTCCTCCTCTCCCCCCTCATCCTCCTCATCCTCCTCTCCCTCCTCATCTTCCTCATCCTCCTCTCTCTCCTCATCTTCTTCTTCCCCCTATTCCTCCTCATCCTCCTCTCCCCCCTCATCCTCCTCTCCCCTCTCATCCTCCTCCTCTTCTTCTCCCTCCTCCCTCTCCTCCTCCTCCTCCTTTTCCTCCCCTCTCTCCTCTTCCTCCCCCTCCCCAAGGATGCAGGCAGCCTCACTAAGCGTGCTCTGAGTCTTGGGGTTCCCCCTGCTCCCCCCAGCCCCCCCCACCCACCCAGCTGCCATCAATGAGAGCCGTAGGGCCGTTAATGTTATCAATGGAGAAACGGGGAGGTGGGGTTTGCTGCGCTGGGTAATGGGAGCATCGTGTCTCCAATTAAAGTTTGGAGGATTCATCTCGGAGCCAGGGCCGTCAGAGCTGACATTTATTGGGCTGTCAGACTCAATCTCTTTCAGGAGCCGCTTCCCCGAGCGGAGTGGATTATACATCATTTATGCCTTTGCTGTGGGGGAACTCAATTTGGGGTGGTGCTTTTATAGCGCGCGTGGCTTTGGGTATCCATCATGTTCTGCTTCCTCTGATGGGAAAACACCACCTGACCCCACTGCAATGAAGCCCCTTCATTAACTCTCATTACTCCCGCATGCAGAAACCCGGAGCAGGAACTCAGGGCCCCCCCAGTGAGCTCCTTTCCCATCCCCATTCCCCTTCCATTCCCCTCCATCCTTCCCAGGAAGGCTCAATGCTGACAGCTTTGCTGCTTTCCTCATCTGGCACCACAGCCCTTATTTTTATCCTCTGCTGTTGTGGCTGCTGCTCCCCGACCTGCATGGGGGGACAGGAGGGGATGGGAAGGGCTGGGAGCTGCCTTCTGCACAGCCCTCAGCCCCATTGGGACGCGCTTGGGGGCTTTTCACCCCATTTTCACCCGCTGTGATCCTGCATTGCTTTGGGACGATGCAGGGCTCTGCAGCTCCCAGGCGTCCCACATCGATCCCACATTGATCCCGTATCGATCCCATATCAATCTCACATCAACCTCCTATCGATCCCATATGGATCGCGTAGCAATCCCGTATCAGCCCCCCATCCACCCCACATCAATCCCACATCAATCCTGCATCAGTGTGTCCTGTCCCCATCTCATCCTCTCTTCCATGGAGGTACCAGGCTTGGCACGAGGGGTGTTGGGCTGAGCCTGACTCTATTTATCATCCCTGGGGGGCAAAGAGAAGGACCCCAACCCTGACCCCAACCCTGACCCTGACCTTGCAGCACAACCCAATGCATCTCAGCCTGGATGCTGCTGCCATGGAGGGGAATGGGGGGCACCCTGCTCTGCCCCCCACCTCGCTCCCATCAGCCCCCCCAGCCGCCCTGTTACTGGAATCCCATCTCCCAGCAGCTGCCTGGCCGGGGTTATTACAGGATATTATCCAGACCATTTGCATGGCCACCTCCAGGTCATTTCGATCACTTTAAGCTACTTATCTGCCCATTTCTTCCCCATAATATTTGCCTAATTCGATTACTCCGCAGCCTCAGCATGCGGCAGCCAAATAATCAGGAGATATTACCCAGAGCAAGTCGACTGCATCCACATCTCCCACTGCTGCTCTGCCCATCCAGGGCTCTGCTGCTGCCCTTGCATGGGGGGCTGAGGGGACAGCAGGGGCCAAAAAGCACCGGGTCAGGGGTGAAAGCAGGCAGGGCTCATTTAGGGGGAGAAGAAGGAGCTCCCTTCAAGATGGGAAGGGAAATCAAGCTGCAAAGAGGGGGATGCCCCCCACCAGCCCATTGCAGAGGGATTTGGAGGAGCCACCTCAGCTTCCAGGTTTGGTCCTTGCAGCTCCCGGCACGTCGAGTAGTGCTAATGAGAGGCCCTGTGCTAATTGGCCTAATGAAGATACAGGATGCATGGGAGAAACTGGGAGCTGCCTGGTTTCCAAGCTGGACACATCCGATCTGTGCTTGCAGCCTTGGGGAGCTCCGTCAGGGCTCAGCAGATCCCAGCGCTCCCATTGCAGCACTGCAAGGGATGCTGCAGCAGCCAAACACCGCCTCAAAAGCAGGCTGTGGGGATCAGCGCTTTGCTGAGCTGATCTGCTCCACTGCAAACTCCATGCAACAGTTTGCCTGGCTTCCCAAATCCGGCCTGCTGCATTCCTCCAGAGCAAAGGCAGGGCATGCAGCATGCAGCATGCAGCGGGGGCGCCTGAGAGCAAAGCATTCCTGCAGCGCATGCATGGGGGGGTGCTTTGCAGCTGGAGCTTGGGATGCAGAGCAGCGCAGGGGGGGATGCACGTCCGGCTCTGAACATCTCAGAGGGGAAAGCACTCTGCCTTCACAGCTGATTCGTATTTTGCCATTGGCATTTGGCTTATAAACAAAAAACGAGGAGGGATTTGAGGGGTTGGGGTCTGAGGGAGGGGGGGAGAGAAAGGGGGGAAGTTTCCTGGCAGGCACAGAGCTGGGTTTTGTGATGGGGTTTTGCAATGCCTTTCCCACAGGATGCTCGCTCTGTGCTGGCAGCATCTGCAGCTCACGGAGGGCTTTGATGATTCGCAGCATTCCTGTCGCTCTCTGCAAGGATTGGCAGCGAGATTTGCACCCCTCAAACACTGTGTGCCCCCCCAGCTCGGGATGGGGGTACAGAAAGTGAAGCTGCTCAGCGAGAAACGTTGTCCTGAGCGTTTTGTTAGAGATGTGGTGCTGTTCTGGGGGGGGGGATGGAGGTGGGTGCTGCCTGCAGGGCCAGGTAGGGATCAGATGGGGAAGGGATGAGCCGCCGTCGGGCCGAGAGCAGAGCAGCTATAAATACGGTGCTGACACAGCAAGCAGGGCTCAGAGTGCAAGGCAGACAAGAAAAGGAATGGGGGGATGTGGGGACGTGGCAGGGATCGTTGCACGGCTGTGGGCATCTCTCGCGATGCCGCTGCTCCGTAGCGGGGCTGTGAGGCTGAACCCAATTGCAGGGGGTTTGCAGTGCATCATTCCTGCTGCCTGGACACCTCCTGCTTTGCTCATCCCCCCCCCCCCGGCACATTGCATGGTGCAGTGAGGTCACTCAGAGCCCCCCCACCCCATCGGAGCCCCTCTGCCCCCCCTCCCCACCCTCGCCTTGATCTGTAGGAACGCGAGGCTGCTTCCTGCCACAGGGCCCCGTCCTGCTAACGGGAAGCTTCATTCGATTATGTCAGATCCACTCAAGCCCTCCCTGCCCCAACGCAATCCATGGCAATGACCGACGAGGAGCTGGAAATCTCATTCCCCAGCACCAGTGTGTGGGGGGAGCTTTGAGTGAAGCCTGATGTCATCGCTGCCTGATGCTGCGACGCTGCAACCTCCCCCCCCCTCCTGCTCTCCCCTACATCCATCTGCAAAGCCCCATTTCTTTTTCCTGCCACCCTCCCCTCCATCCTGGCACAGAGGGAGCAAAACGCCATGGGCACACAGAAACCAGCTTTGCGGGGTCCCCTGGTCCACGTGGGCTCGGATTTTGAGGACGGCTTCGCCCTGCGTTGCTCCCAAACCCCTGCAGCTCTGCGCCCAAATGAGGGGACGAGGGAGGGATAAGTTTTCCCTGGCAGAGGTTAAAGAGGGAGGATCAGCTCTGGAAACAGCAGCGAGGGAAAAAATAGCCCGCGTGTGCATGGAGCTGTCGGGGTCCATCAGCGTCGGGGTGCAGCAAGGACTCCCATAGCCAGTGGCTACGAGCAGCTGCTGTCAGCAGCCCTGCAAACAGGATCCCTAAGGAGATGAGATTCCCAAAGGGAGAGAGGGGTGACGGTGCCACGCTGCGGTGCAGCCCTGGGATCTGTTCTTGGAGGGCACCCGGATGCGGGGAGGAAGATGGAGACCAAGTGCTGCCCCAGCAGAAGGCCGAGGGCAGTTTGGTGCTCTGATGGTCGGTTGCAGCCTTTCGGATGGCAAAGGCGATCCGTGCACTTCTGGGTCTGCATCCCCTGCCCTGAATGGGAAAAATCCTGGAGCTTTGGAGCAGAAAAGGAGCAGAGCACATGGTGCAGCCCATGGCATGCAGGAGGCAACGCGTGGATGTAACTCGATGGCTGTCCTGGCCGTGGGAGGGGACACCAGGATGGGGCCTTTCGGTGACGTTGTGCTGTCGTTCCGTTTGCTCTGCGCTGCGGCATAATGAGCTCGTTTGCTTTCCATACACAAATGTGTGCAGGGCTGCATTAGTGAACGCTCCTCTGATCCCAAATCAGCCCTCCCTGAAGCCTCAGCCTCCCTCCTGCATCCCGCATCCCCAAAAGCCTCCTTGTGTGTCGCATCTCCCTCTACAGCACGGTGCCACCCGGCCCGACCCCCAGTCGCAGCTTCACACTCAGGGCCCCCCTTGGCTGGAGGGGCTCCGAGGGCCTGAAATCCTCCCTGGCAAGGAGAGGGGTGAGATTAAACCCCACAGGTCCCTGCATCAAACCGCACACAAAGCAGCCATCCTTCAGCTCGGGGATTTAGGGCAGGGATACGGGGACAAGGAACGAAGAGAGACGTGGTTTTGTCTCCTCAGGACTGGCGCTGGGGGTAACCCTGCAGCAGGAAGACAAGTGTGAGAACACGGTGAGACCAGAGCTGACAAAATCAAAGCGATGCCGGGCAGTTAAGGACACTGCTTGGCACTGCTGGCTGCATTTAGGCTCCGTGAAGCGCAGTCACATCCTGCTAAGCTGCTGTGCGCTTTTTTGGTGTTTGGCTTTCTTTTTTTTTTTAATTAAAAAAAAAGAAAAAAGCAAAGACAAGCAAAGGAGAGCAAAGAACAGGAGAAGAATAGGAAGGGATGTTAAACAGGAAGCCTCGCTAACGATTATTGCTCTATCTGTTGTTCGTGCCATCCTTGTCTTCCTTTCTGCATCTTCACCCAGCACGGTGAGCTGTGCCAGCACCTCGCTGTCAGGGGCAAGGCTGTGTGGGGAGATCCCTTGTCAGCTCCAGGTAGAGGCAGAGAGGTGCTCCCAACCCCACCCCCATCTCCATCATCTCCATCTCAACCCCATCCCATCCCATCCCATCCCATCCCATCCCATCCCATCCCATCCCCATTCCACCTTCATTCCCATCCCCGTCCCCATCCTGATTCCTATCCCCATCCTATCCTCACTCCCATCCCACCCCATCCCACCCCATCCCCATCCCCATCCCCATCCCCATCCCCATCCCCATCCCCATCCCCATCCCCATCCCACCCCGATCCCATCAGACCCCATGACCCACCAGGTCCCCCCATCGCCACCCCCATGGTGCAGGGACGGGGGCTGGGGAGGGAGAAGGGGAACGGGGGGAGATGGGGGTCTGCACCACAAAGGAGTCACCTCGGGTCCCCCACTGTGCACAGGCTTTGCAGCTGCAGGGGGGGTGGAGGGATGGGGGGCTGGGAGGGGGGGGGAATGTTGGGGGCACATGGATGAGGAGATATGGGGCCAGAGTAACACTGGGACGCAGGGATTGAGGGATGGAGCGATACAGGGATGGAGGGATGGGGGGTGGAGGGACGGGGATGGAGGATCACAAGGAGTGGGGATGGAGGGACGGAGGGAGGAAAGGTTGGAGGGACACGGCGGTGCAGGGATGGGGGAAGGAGAGCCGGGCGTCCCCCAGTCGCGCTCTGGGCGCAGCCCCGTCCCCAGCCCTACAGAAGGGCGACGGAAGGGCGTCCGCGGCCGCGCTCCCCCCGCGCTGCGCTGCGCCCGAACCCCGCGGAGGGGCGGAGAGCGGCGGGGAGGGCCGGGCCGGGGCGGGAGGGAGGGAGGGACGGGCGGCACTGCCGGCTCTGCCCCTTCTCCTCCGCCGCCGGCGCTCGGCGAGAGCAGCGGGGCCGGGGGCTGCGGGAGGCGATGGGGATGCGGGAGGCGGCGGGACGGGGCTGAGCGGCCCCGCAACGGGCTCAGCGCACACCGCGCTCCTCCGCAGCGCTCCTCACCCGGATTTGGGATCTACCTGGAGGATCGCGTTGGGAATTGTCTTCGTTTTCTTCCTTTTTTTTTCCTCCCCCTTTCCCCCTCCTCCCCCCCTCCCCATTTTTTTTTTTTTCTTTTTTTCCCTTATTTTTTTTTAACGCACGTGGAGGAACTCGTGGATGTACTAACATGATTTTGGCCAACGCCTTCTGCATCGTCCTCTTTGTAGGTGAGTGGCACCGGGGACGGAGGGCAGCGGTGCGATTCCTCCCCTCCGCGCTCTGCGCCTGCACCGGGAGCAGGAATTCAGCCGAGGGCAGCTCGATTTTCCCCATCTCCATCCAACTTCAGGCGGGGATAAAGCCCGGCTTCGCAGGGCCGTGCCCCAGCGAGCAGCGGGATCAGCCATCGGCGCGCGGCAGCCTCCCGTCCCCTCTCCCCGCAGCGCTGTCTTTGCATTTTGGGTTCTGCTTTCCCCCCTCTGCCTTCGTTCCCCCCGTTCCTTGCAATGCCTTCCAAGAGCAGCGTTCAGAGTCGCTCGGGAAAGTTGAGCCGATTGCTTGTGTGAGAGCGCAGGGAATTGCCGTCCCCGCTGCTGCAATCCGTGCGCTCTGCTTTCGTCCGTGTCCGCGTTGTTCGGAGCTCCGGCTGTGCCAGGAGGGGCTGTAGGGCAGCCCAGCGCGGAGCCGAGGACGGCACAGCCAAAAGAAAGCGGAGGGAAGGGAGAAAAGTCAGAGGCCGAGGGGTGAGAAGGGAGAAAATCAGGAAGAGGGAATCAGGAGAGCGCGTTTCTGTCCTGAAATCCGTAGGAACGCGGTTTGGTTGCGTGCTGCGCTCCAGCTGCGCTCCAGCACTCAACCGCCATCCCATCGCCCTGCTGTAACGGAGCGCGGGGTGAAGGGATGGGAGAGGTGGATTTCGGCACACAGAGCTCCCGGCGGAGCCCCCCGTGTGTGCGGGGAGCCCTTGGGTGCGCGGTGCTCGGCATCGCCGGGGATGAGCGGCTGCGGGGATGCGCCGTCCCCGTTGTGAGACGGGGAAGGAGAGCCATGCTGCCGGGGGGCTGCGGGTCCCGTGCTGCTGTGTGGGGTGGGAGAAATCAGAGCCCTGATTTGGGGCGTCCTTCCCTTGTAAGGCTGTTGGGTGGGGGGAGCGTGAGGCTTCCCAGCCAGGCAGTGAGAGGTGGGGTGAGATGGGGGGCTGCTGGGGGGCGGCGGTTTGGATGCTCCTTGGGCTCAGTCGGAGATGTCGGATGAGGAGCTTCCAAAGGATGGGCACCTGCGGGATGGGGAGCACTGGGTGCATCCTTGAGGCGTCGGGGTATCTGAAAGCCGGACCCTCTGCCTCCATCCCCATGCCTTGGGGTGGGCAGGAGGGAGCCCAGCTCTCAGCGTCAGCTTCTTTTCTTCCCGGAGAGGCAAAAAAAAATCCCTTTTGGTTGGCGATAACAGGAGCGAGGCTGCGTGCTCCTCAGCAGCGCCTTTTATTTATCGCCAAGTTGTGAGGATAAACATTCACCTCCTAACGCTGCCTGCGCCCGGAGGTCTCTGGCACAGCCGCCAAAAGGAAACGCGCATCGCAAAGAGGGGAGAAAAGAGGCTGCAGAGCACAGCGGGGCGGTCGCGCTGCTTGCTGAATGCTGGAGCCTCGTGCATCCGCCTGCAAACCCCGCGTGGTGCTCCAGCGGCACCCCAGGGACGGATGGGATTAGGTTTTATTGATGTGAGTTTGGCGAGCGCGTGCTCCTCCATCCCAACCTCGCAGCTCGGGGGAGGTTCGGGGCTTTTGCCCTGCTTGGCGGTGGTGCCGTGAGGCGGCGGGAGGTGAAGTGCAAGGGGAAAAAAAAGAAGCCTCCGTGTCTTCTGATCCAGTGGGTTTATTAGTGGGTTTTAGGCGCTGCCAAAAGGGGACGGCGATTGGAAGCTGCCGGGGTTGTGCCCTGGGGCCTTGGGAGCGCGGCGTGCGGTCAGTGGGTGGATTTACTGCTGAGCTCCTCGCCTGGAACCTCTGGATGCCCACCCCAGCACCTCGCTGCCCAGGGTGCCACCGACCCTTGTGAGGATGCTCCGTGATGCCCCAGCGCCTTTTGCACCGGAGCAATGCTGTCGTCTTTCCTGCATCATCCCAGCATGAGGAGCAAAGAGGTGGGAGCGCGGCCGGAGGAGAGGCTTCACACCAAGGGCGTGCAAAGAGGCTTCGTGGCATCAGCAGAAAAACGTGCAGCTGAGCTGTGGGTTTGCACAGGAGCTGGAAGGACGTGCAACCGGAGAAGCTGAGCTGTGGGATGGCTCTGCACGTCGTGAAGCAGCAGCAGCGTGTCCCAGCTCAGTGCCAAGCTGCAGTTTCCCCATCTGCGAGGATGCGGTGCCGGCCCCGTGTTGATCAGAGCGCCACAACCTCACCCGTCTCATGGCCAAGAGCTCGTGTGGCTGCCCACCTCGCTGCGTTTCTGCCTCAGGGAGCATTTGGGATGCCACCTTCTCCCCCTTTGGTGTGCAGATCCTGCCCACCTCCCCTGTGGAATATAATCGTGACCGGCCGCGTGCCGCCCTGCATTGGATGTAACGTGGGATTTCTCTCGGGGACGTCGGATGGAGCCCAGCAGGATGGCATCATTCCACGGCCGGATGGCGGGCAGCAGATGTGCTCCCACAGGGCGGCGCTGCCCCGTGCCCACCCCCCACCTTGCTCCAAGAGCCACGTAGACCTCAGTGCCCCTTATCCCCCCCCATGGCCTTGCATTGGCTCTGTGGCACGCTGCTGGGGACGTGGAGCAACCCGCGTGGCCGAGTGGACACAGGTGGCCCTTGTCACATGCCTGTAGGTGTCACTGTCCCCACGCAGTACCCGGCCGAGCTCGGGGGCTTGGAGCTGGAGGCCGATGTCGGCTGTTCCCAAAGCAGGGCACAGCGGGGCACCAGGCGGGGTGTCCCTCCATGGGGACCCTCCAGGTCCCACTGCGTCCATCCCGAGGTTGCAGGTGGGCTCAGGAATGGTGGAAGCTCTGCATTCTCCTCCCTGTCTCCGCTGTGGCTTTGGAGATGCACGATGTGAGCAGATCGCGGCCCTTCCTGGGGCCGAGACAGTGAGAATAATTTGGAAAGCAAAAAACAAAACCAAAAGAACAAAACCCAGCTGGGAGCACAGGGAATGGCTTTTAGTGAGGGGAGGGCACAGGGAGGGTGGCCAATGGAGGCAGTGGCCGTGCAAGGATGGGGCTGGAGCACGGCCACATCCCGTAGGCAGGCGGGGGGCCTTGCTGGGGGCACAGCTTGCACCACGCCAAGCCACAGCCCTGCCAAACCCGAGCGCTCAGAACCATGAGTCAGATGCCCTAAAAATCCCATGGCAGGGCTGCAAACGCCGAGCTGCGAACTAAAAACAGCAGCACACAGCAGGGGGGGGGGGGGTCAGATCCACGCGCTGCTTCCCTTGACTCTGCAGAGGTCAAGCACGGCGCGTTGCCTCCCCATCACCGGGGCTGGGAGCACGCTGCGTTTCGCTGCTGTTGGCTTTCGATACGAGCAGAGAGGCCCCACGTCCTGGTGCAACGCGCTCACCCCGCTCCCATGGCTATGGCATGGCCTTGCTGTAGGGGCACAGCGGTTGCACAGAGCCCCGCTGCTCCCTCCGGCCCATCCGTCACATACGGCCGTGTTTTGCAGACCCCTTTTGCAGACCCCCTTCCCATCCCCCCCCCGCCTCCTGAGGCTGCTGTCTGCAGAGGACACAGCGGCGTTGGGAAGAAGCGGAAGGATGCTCAGAATTGGGGAGAAAGCGATGGGATGCGCTCCGTTTCCGGAGCAGCGCGTGGTTTCCAAAAGGCTGAGTGTGATGGGAAGCACCCACAAAAGAGGCTCCCAAATCCCTCAGGTGTGAGGACAAGGATCAGCCCGTCCTCCTGCACCGGGACGGAGGCCAATGGATGGGGTTGGAGAAGGGGCACCGGGAACGAAGCCCTCCCCTCCCAGCTCCCCCTCACCTCTCTTTGCCCTCATCTCTCCCCTCATCTCCCCACGCTCAGATGAGACCCTCCGCTCTCTGGCCGCCCCCCCGTCCCCCCCAGGGCAGGACCCACAGGGCTGGCGGGTGCCGGTGGACTGCGTGCGTGCCAGTGAGCTGTGTGCATCCGAGGGCAGCTGCAGCTCCAGGTACCGAACCCTGCGGCAGTGCCTGGCGGGACGAGACCGCAACACCATGCTGGCCAACAAGGAGTGCCAGGCGGCCCTGGAGGTGCTGCAGGAGAGCCCACTGTACGACTGCCATTGCAAGAGGGGCATGAAAAAGGAGCTTCAGTGCCTTCAGATCTACTGGAGTATACACCTCGGGCTGGCCGAAGGTATGGGACGTTGGATTTGCATGCGGTTGCATGGGGAGAGCGCTCGGAGGATGCTGGTGGGGGAGGATGTGAGGATGCTCTTCCCTCATTCCAGCCTGCAAGAGGTTGGGGGCCCTTCTCTGCTGCCTGGAATGAGGGCAGCTGCTCCAGATCTCTCTTGCTGTAAACGCTGGAGGAAATGGGGCTTTTTCCCGTGGATTTGGGCAATCCCCGTGTCTGCCGTTTCCATTTTAAAGCACCCTGAGTTCTGCAGAGGTAAAGGGCAGGTGAGGGTTTCCTGAGATCATTTCCCCTTCCTCTGCTGCTCACCCTTCTCAGAGAGCCCAGTGCTGAGACTGAGGTCCTCGCAGCACTGCGGGGTCCATGGGCCCCCCTGGGGGAAGGATTTGACCCCCATGGTTGCCCCCATCCCCCTCTAACCTCACTCAGAAGGGGTGGAAGCAGAGGGATATTGCAGCCCTCGGAGGCAGTCCTGATTGCAGCCCATTGGAGGCATAAATCAGAGACCAGAGCAGCGCAGGTAATTGAAATTGAATTTTGCCAGAGCAGCGCTGGTTTGTTCACAGAAGGCAGCGTTATCTGCTGCCTGGAGGCAGTGGGGCTCAGCCCTCACCCCTCTGTGATCGCCGTGCTTTGCCCTGCTGGCGGGTGCTGGGTGGTTCTGAGCCACTTCCTTCCGATTTTGGGGGGCAAAACGCACTCTGGCACAGGAGCAGCCCGTCCTGGTTGAGGGCAGAGCATCCCTCTGAGCTGGGCAATCCCAAAAACGGCCCAGAGCAAGAATTGCTGCTAATTTCTCCCTGCCCCTTCCTTCAGGAGAGTCAGAGGGAACGGAGGGGTCTCGATGGGGACGGGAAAATGGGAGATGTCCCGTTTCTGGAGGAGAGGTGGGGGCTGCGTGCGCGGAGCAGGGGGTGCAAAACTGCATGGAGCCCAAGGCAGAGCCCAACCTGGTGCCTCTCAGAAGCGTGCTGCATCCCAGCCCTCGGGCAGCCGCTGCCATTAAGGAGTGCTGCTTCCACTCCTGGAGGTTAATTGCATCTCGGTGAGCTCAAGAAAAGTCCACTGCCCTTCTAATGCTGGCTAATTTTCCTAGCGAGCAGCAGGGTTCAGCTGGTATTTAATTATTTATTGCATCGGCAAAGCAATATAGCGAGAGGTTACAGCGTTTCCTAAATGCACTTTAATAAAGGTGCAATTTGTCATCGGGGCATTGGGAAACCCAGCAGAACGGAGCTCAGAGCGCACTGCTTCCCCACCAGCAGCGACAGCAGAATCGTCCCCTGCCCCATAGCAGCGCCCAGCGTCACCACAGGGGGCAGAACTCTGCCCAAAGGCCTCCTGGAAATCAATGCTCTGGGCTGCAGGTCAACCTCAGGCCGGGCTTTCCCAGCCTGGCCATCGATTTCTTTTTGGTAGGCATATTTGTGTATGTGATTATTCTTTAAACCTTGTGGCCGATGGGCTCGGAGGAGAGCGTTTCCTCTGGCTGCAGCTGCGGGCGGCTCTCCTGACATCCTCATGTGGGGCTGCACCAAGAGCAGGGTGGAAAGCATTTCACGGCAGTGCTTTGCTTTGAGTAAGGAAATGCTTTTTTTGTGCTTTTTTTTTTTGTTTTTAATATATTTTTTTCCCCATACAAAAAAAAAAAAAAGGAAAAGAATTACTCATCCAGCACCGAGCGCAGGCCCCAAACCTCCATCCTGCAGCAGGAGCGCCGACCTTTCGCTCTGAACAGAAGGGATGCACTGAGCCTCTGCCAAACCCAAACCCGGACACCAGGCAGCTGCCTGCACCAAGCTGACCTGAGCAGCCCCACAAGGGCCCCCCGCCCCTGCAGAGCCCCCAAGCCCCTTTATTTGCTCTGCCCTTCCTGCAGGAGGGAGATGCTCGGAGTGGCTGCGCTCCTTCTCTTTCGTTTGCCTTTTGGGGTCTTTCGTTTGCCTTTTGGGGTCTTTCATTTGCCTTTTGGGGTCTTTCATTTGCTTTCTCTCCCTTTTCTCTTCCTCCCCGCCCCACTCCAGGAGAAGAGTTTTACGAAGCTTCCCCCTACGAGCCGATCACCTCTCGTCTCTCTGATATATTCAGACTCGCTTCAATTTTCTCAGGTAATCCATCCAGCCCCTGCTTTATCCTCCCTCACCCATGAATGCATCTTGCAGCTGAGCTCCGTGGCAATGAGACCCGCAGCCGTGGTTGGGTCCACGGCATCTCCAGCCCTCCCCACTCCCCCATTCGCATCTCCCTCACGCTTTGGGCATCTCTCTGCTGGCAGAGCTGGTGCTGAGGGGCCATGCTTGCTGTCT
This sequence comes from Tympanuchus pallidicinctus, assembly GCF_026119805.1. Classification (NCBI taxonomy): domain Eukaryota; kingdom Metazoa; phylum Chordata; class Aves; order Galliformes; family Phasianidae; genus Tympanuchus; species Tympanuchus pallidicinctus. Next base: position 64,451 of record NW_026294760.1, read on the forward strand.
CAGCCCCAGAGATGCTGCTCAGAGCCTCTCGGAGCTCTTGGGAACCCAAACCCCGCACGGGTCCATTAGGAATTTCCTTTTTGCCATCTATTTCCATGACAACCCTCTTTCAAATTTAGGTCAGCAGCTCTGTGGCTTCTCCTTCTCCTCTGAACCCTTTTCTTCAGAGCCAGGTGGGGGCTTTGAGGACCCTGCATGATCCCTGGGACCCCTCCACGCCTTGGAGGACCCTTTTTGCCATCGCCTGAAGGGTTTGGGTGCTCAGCACTGGATCAGGAGGCGATGCCACTTCCTCCCATCTCCCGCACGCCTTTTTGGATTACATTACCATCAAGGAAATATTTTAGCTGCTGGAAAGTATGAGAAGAGGAGCGTCTGGAGCGGGGGATTAAATGCTCACGGGCTGATTTATTCATAAAAGCAAAGCGAGAGCAGAAGGAAAACCTCTCTGCCTTTTGGGGAAGGGGAATGGGATGTTCCACCATGGCCGTGGGGGTGGGCTTGCTGCTCCCATCCCAGCCCTTCTCCATCCCTCTCCCATGCAGGATTTAAGCAAGGCTGGGGGTGAGGGCAGCCGGGAGCCCCGACCTGCAGCCCGTGTGCTCGAAGCAAATGAGCTGCTCTTGTTGTTTCTGGATAACAAGGCTGAGCCGGCACGCTGCTAATTGCCTATGGGGATAGCGGGGGATTACATTACCCTGCTGGAAGGAAGGGGCTGGGGAAGCAGGGAGCGATGCTCTGTGTGGGCATAAGGGGGGGAGCGGGAGGCTGGGGGTCCCGCGAGGCAGAGGATGAGGTGAGGATGCTCGCAGAGCGCCCTGCAGAAGCGGCAGCCCTGCATGCAAAGCAGGAGCGGGGAAGGAGGGAAAAACCTCAGCTCTGGTTGCTGGCATGAAGGGGGAATTGGAGCAGCAGGATCAAGTGCTTTGCCCAGGGCTGCGTGGGGAGCGCGGCTCGGTGCCAGGGTTTGCACGGCTCTGCTTCACGCAGCTGCCATTCGGGATCAGAACTTTGCTTGGAAGCTTTGGGGTCGTCCCACAAAAGCAATGGGCATCACGGAGCAGCGCTGCCTTCCTCACCCCTCTTCCTCCTTCCCCCATCTCCATCCTATGCCCAGGGGTCGGCCGGTGGCACCGCGTCCCCCAGCACTCCGCGGCCCTTCTTCCCTTTCTGCCTCATGAAATTTTCATGCTTGTGCTTTATTAATGAGCTCCCCAGAAACGCTGCGCTCCAGAGCAGCCGCTCCATTAGCATGCAGCCAGGTCCCTGCAGATCCGGGGCAGGGCAGCAGCTGCTCGCGAGGATTAGGCAGTAAATCGGCGCTTTGCACAGAGCCCACGGGTGCTCCGTGAATCCCAGAGCCGAGCAGGAGCTGACCTGAAGCAGGAAGGAGGGCCACGTTTCCCCCATCCTCTTCAAATCCTTTTCCCCTTTCTGTTCTGCTGGCATCAGCGTCATGAGCTGCCTCCATCCTCAGTTGGAGGGAACCCATTGCACGGCAGGGTTGGCGGGCTCCTGCAGTCAAATTCCGGCCCCAACCCCGTTCTGGGCCTGCAAAGCCCTCTGTGTCTCATCTTTGCTCCTTCCTCCCCCTCTCACAGCTTTATTCCTCTCCTCTCCAACTAAAACGTCTCTCTTAGCTCAGACAACCGTCCTGCTTCTCGCACTATTTTTCAAGGCAGATCTGCTTATAAATCATATCTCATAAGGACTCACTTTGCGCGTGTTGAGCTCCTCGCCCTGCTCCCATGTGGGGCATTCATCACACAGGTGACACTTGGTGGCATCCTGAGAGCAGCTCAGGGATGCTGGTGGGGGTGCATACGGGTTTACCTATGGGGTGCAGGAACTGGGAGTTTGCATGGGGCAAAACGAAGGGAAGGGTGTCGTGCTTTGACTTTTAATTGGGATCTGTTAATGCAGGCGGGTGCTTGCGATCATCCGTGTTGAGATGCCCACATCAAGTTGGGATGCCCACACTGGCTGGGATGCTCACATTGAGTTTATTAAGACCTCTGGAATGGAGACCGATCTGGTCCTGTACTGTCCCAAAATGCTTCCGGGGCTGTGGGCATCGCTCCATGGGAAGCAAAGCAAGGAGGGGAGCAGCACTCTCCATTGCACCCGATTGCTGTTTGCTAATTAGCAGGGCCCTACAAATACGCCTGGTAGGGAACTCTCCTCCGTGCTGCCATTTGTCTCTGCCAGCGGGAAGCAGGAGACAATGGAAGAGTCCACGGAATTGGCTGGGCTGCGCAAGGAGAGGAAATTAGGGGAGAAATTGCTGGCGCAGTCAGGTGACTTTAAAATAGCACCTGGCCTGCCAAGGGCAATTCATCATTTTGACAAAAATAAAGAAAAAATCAGCTCTTGTTCCTGCTCGGTGGTTCAGCTCCTCCCGTGCCCTCCTCTCCTCCGTGTTTGCTGACGGTTGGGATTCCCAATGGTGTGGGATGCAGCTCTGACCTCATCCTTCCCCCCCGGGGCTCGTGGGGTGACCTGGATGTGGGGGTCCTGGTGGGGATTGCTTGGGCCCCTGTGCAGCTCAGCAAATGGTTCTGCTTTAGAGCAGCCAGGATAATTAATAATTATTCTTGGAATAATTAACTAGAGAAAAAAAAAACCCAAAACAACTGCTGCAAAGTCACTGTGTGAGCTACGAACTGAGGGCTGCCTGACTGCATCCCTTTATGCACTGGGTGCGGATGGACCCTTTTCGTGCTAGAGGACCCTTCCCACGTTGGAGGAAGAGCTCCAACTGGGTGAAAACTGAGCGGATCTGCAGCATCCAAACCCTCCCCACCTCCGAACCCCACACTGCCGTCGCCCCCCTTCTCACCTCTTCTCCCCTCTTGGCAGGAATGGACCCCGCCACCAATTCCAAAAGCAACCACTGCCTCGACGCGGCCAAAGCGTGCAACCTGAACGACAACTGCAAGCGCCTGCGCTCGGGATACATCTCCACCTGCAGCAGGGAGATCTCGCCCACCGAGCACTGCACCCGGCGGAAATGCCACAAAGCCCTGCGCCAGTTCTTCGACCGCGTGCCCAGCGAGTTCACCTACCGCCTCCTCTTCTGCTCCTGCAAGGACCAGGCGTGCGCCGAGCGTCGGCGGCAAACCATCGTCCCTTCCTGCTCCTACGAGGACAAGGAGAAACCCAACTGCTTGGATCTGCGCAACGTGTGCCGCGCCGACCACCTGTGCCGGTAACGGGGCCGCGGGACGGGGCTGCGGTGGGGTTGGAGGCGCTTTCGTTGTGTGGCTCTTTGCGTCCTCCCGGGTTTCCTCCTGAGCGCCGGTTTGGTGCACGATGAGGGAGGGTGGTGGCTGTGGTTGCTGGTGGAGAGGTGTTGGGCTGGGAGGTGGCCTGGAGCGCGTGGAGAAGAAGGCTTTGTTGTAATTCACCCTTATTTCATCAGCTCAGTGTTTGGTTGCTCCTCCTCCTTATTACACTCCAGGTGAAATGCCTCCCATTCTTGTTTTTGCTCCACATGCAGTGCTGCTTGCTCTTGTTTTCACTCTGCGTGCACTTGAAAGGCCAGAGTTTCTCTGCTAAGGGAGCCTTTGCTCGAGGGAAGTCCATGGGGCTTTTGCAATCTGAGCTTTATTCAGCGTGTTTTGTCTACGACTTCCATATGCTTGACTCTTCCACGATGTAAAAGACAGCAGGATGTTGGGAATTTGACTCTTTTTGAAGATGGGTGCTTCCTCATCGATGCCACACTTATTTTTTTTGTGATTAGTAGCACAGTAACATCTCCAAAATGCATGCAGTAGGAGGAGGCAGCAAAGCCTGTGAGCCAGAGATGCCTTCAGGTTTTAAGATAGGAAGAAAGCAGAGGGGAACAGTCCTTGTAGGTGAGCCCAGGGGTCGGAGGGTGCTTTGCTCCATCTCCCCAATCTATAAGGCCGGCTAATTGACATTGCCTTGAAATGAGTGACAAAGGCACAGAGCTTCAGTGCCCACACCAACCGAATCCCATCGCTGTGCCGTCAGCACCCCCAGCAGAACCTCACTGCTGCCATACGCGCCGTTTTCCGTGCAGCAGAGCGAAGTCGGGGGGACGTGAGGCTTCTTCTCTGTTATAAAACTCGTAATTCATACAGCAAAAATCCTCCTGCCGCCCTCCAAGCCCCGGATCAGCCAAGAAGTTTCCTGCGAGGAGGAGGGTCTCGGTGCCATCAGGGTGATGGAGGTTCCCGCAGCCCGGTGGCAAAATAAATCAGAGCGCTCCGGGTCTTCCTCTGGCTGCGTTCAAAGCGTGGGAATGTGGCTTTCTATCAAAAAGTAATACAATGCGCCAATGGGTGTGAATAAAAGATAGCAGGGCTGTGCTGAGCCGCAGCCAAATTAATGGCAGCACCTCTCCATCAGTGGGAGACGCTTGCTCAGGAGTTCGGTGCCGCGGAGGTGAATAACCCACGTCAGCAGCTCTGGGGCTGTTTTGCTCCGTAGGGGAATGCATTTTTTTGGCAGTGCCCGGCTGGTGGATGAACCCAGCATTTATTTCTGGGGTTTGGTGTGCAGAGCTTTGCTTTCCTCTGAGCCGTTTTCCTCCCCGTGATGGGACCCCTGTGTGTGTGCAGTCTGACCTGGGTTTGCACTGAGGTCCCACCCCATCCCTGCTCACCCTGGGGGGGGGCTGAGGAGTGTGGGTTGCTTTGCTCCTGGCTGTAAGTAGCTTGCATGGAGCACTGGGGTGCAGGAGGGGTTAAGAGCCTTCGGGGCAGCCAGGGATGCTGATGCTCTCCCCCTGAGGGATGCTGACGCGCTCCAGCAGCTCGCATGACCTCAATGTGTTTGCAGCTGTGAGAGCACTTTAAAGCTGTGACCTATCCGGGCCAAACCACCTGAGCTGAACTCTCTGCAGGAGTAAAAAGGAAAGGATTTGTTTCCCGATTGACGCTGCCTCACAGATGACAGAGGATTTCGCCACTGGTGGTGTTTGAGATGGGGACACAGCGTGCCCTGCTGCTATTTCAGCCTGGAGCCTCTCTGTACAGCACTCTGCGCGGGGGATGCTCTGTTACAGGGGCAGCCCTGGGGCCTCCAACCCCTCCCCACGGGATGCCCGGTCCCCAAGCTCAGCTCCCAGGGTGCAATCAAGCCCAGCTCACTGCAATTTGCACAGCTCTTTGTGCCAAGAAGCTTTTCCCAGCACGGCGGAGGAGCCTGACAAACTCCCCGAGCTTTGTGTCTGATTGCAACGGACAGGTTTTAGCTCCCAGAATATAAAAACCTTTTGCAAAACACTAACCTCAGCTAAGGGGAAAGGGAAGGAGAGGGGAGAAAAGAGCTGATTTCAGCAGCTGCAGTTTGCTGTATTTTTCATCTTGCATCAGCAAGTCGGGAACACAAATAATCTGGTCTTATATGCTTCACTGATGCTGGTGCTGAAGAATTTCCCTGCCTCCACTGCAGCTCCTCGGCATCCAAAGGCAGAGTGGTGGTGTTCAGTTGCCTCAGTTTTCTCCATTTTTCAGTGCCTTCCAGCAGTTCTTGTGGCTGGGGACGAGGGATGGAGGCAGCAGTGGCCCTAGGAGAGGCGGTGGGGTTTGTTTTTGCAGAGCTGGGCTGGAAATGATCCCGTTTTGGCTGTGTTTTGGAAGCTGTGCAAAGCCCTGGGGAGGGGAAGCATTTCTTTCTCGGGGAGGTTTGGCTCCATATTGATCCAACGGGAACAGCACGCGTTCCTTCAAACCTTCGCGCCCTTTGTTTAGCACAAAGTGCCATCCGTAATGGATGTTTCCTTGATAAACAGCAGAGCAAGCAGCTCAACTTTCTCATTAGAGTGTAATGAGCAGCTCAGGAGCGTGGCTCAGCTGTCTGCATCCATCTGGGATGAAGAAGAATTTATCAGCCATTCTGGGAGTGACACAGGGGAGCAGTGCTGAGGGTTTAGTCAAGGGGGTCCCAATGGGGTCTTGTGTGGGACATGGGGCCGTCAGTAGGGTCTTGAGTGGGACATGATGTGGTCAATGGGATCCCAAGAGCATGGAGAGTGGGACCTCAGTGGGGTCTTGTGTAGGATATGACACGGTCAATGGGGTCTCGAGTGGGACATAGCATCACTGGGGTCCCAACAGGGGCTGGAGCAGGATGTGGAATGGTCAAGGGGGTCCCAATGGGGTCTTGTGTGGGATATGAGGGGTCAGTAGGGTCTTGAGTGGGACACGGTGTGGTCAATGGGATTCCAAGTGGGAGACGGTGTGGCCAATGGGGCCCCAAGGGCATCGACAACAGGACCCCAATAGGGTCTTGTGCAGGATATGATGTGGTCAGTGGGGTCTCAGTGGGGTCTCGAGTGGGGCATGGCGTGGTCAACACCAGTGGGATCCCAAAAGGGTCTTGAGCAGAGCACGGAATGGTCCATGGGGTCCAAATGGGATCTTGTGTAGGGCATGGCATGGTCAGCGGGGTCCCAGTGGCGAGCTGCAATGTGGGGAAAATCTCCAAATTCATCTTAAATATCAAGTGTGCGAGGATTGGTGGCTTTGGCTTCTCACCAAAGGAAGGAACAGGGAGGATGGAGAGGAGGGATGAGGATGAGGTGCACCCTGTGGGCACCCGTGTGTGGAGGCAGCCAGCAGCAATCAAGGCTTGGTGGCCGCCTCGCTCAAGGCTAAGCACACTCTTAACAAAATAAGTCAATTCACACTGAATAATTAAATAGAGAGCCTTCATAAGTATTGACTTAATGTGACAGCAAGTCTATACTGACTCAGGGTTTGCTTATGTAAACACAATCTCCTGTTCGGCTTAGTTAGCAGTTCAATGAAATAGAACAGTCCTTCAATTAAAATCAAATGATGCGTGTGTTTAATTCTTCCCTTCTCTTGCCGGGTAATGATAGGGTTTGAGCATAGGCAAGGGGATAAAAAAATAAATAAATCATTGAACTGCTCTTATCTGTGATGAATCAAAACGCAGCGTCCCAAAAATACATCTGGATGAACAAACTTCTTGCTTAGCGGCTCCCAGCTCAGCCCTGTGTCTCTCCATCCATCCTCAATTCTCTTTTTCTCTTGTCAGCTCAGCTTTTCCTGCTCTGTAGTTTGGGGTTCTCCTGTTGGAGAAGTGAGCAGGGTGGGTGGAGGGGACCTGGGGTTTTTTGGTGTTCTGCTGGGCTTTGCATCTTGTAGCCTTGTGAGCATCTGCTGCCAGGGGTGAGACATGGTTCCTGCTGCACATCTCCGTGCGGGTGTCTATTAAAGCCATTTTTCCTTGGTCCCTGTAAATTGCCTGTGAAAAACACGTCTTGAGTAATCTCGGACATTTTCTGCATGAAATATTCAAGAGCTTGATACCGTTTGCTTTGATGGATAGTGAGTTATCACCAGCGCAGGGCTCGGGTTTCGTACAGGCATGCGGTGATGGGAACAATTAGCGCCCAATTAGGCACCTTGCATCTGTTGCGGGGAATTTTCTGCTTAGAAATTGCGATGTGCCAACAAGCAGAAAGAAAACCAACCATCAAAGCCCTCCGCTGTGCAGGTATCTTTGAATATCAGAGGGAGGTGTCGTGCTGGATTCCTGCACACAGCAACGCAGGCAGAGAGCAGTGGGACGGATGGGATCCCTGCAGCGGGGCACAACGAGGGGACGAGGCACCACGAGTCCTGGCCATGACCTGATGCTCCAGGATGGGTGCAGGGGTCTTGCAGAAGGGCTGGAAAGAATCTAAAGATGAAAAAATGAAGGGTTGGCTTGGAGGGGTTTGTATTTTTGGGGGGGATGTATGAGGGTCAGCTGGAGTTGGGCAGGGAAAAGCAGCAGCAAACCCTTGGCATCACCCACGTCCTCCTACCCCAGCGATCAAACGTTTTGCAGCTGCATCAAAGGGAAACAGCTAGGGAAGCCCAAACTATGAAATCAGCTCTCAGGCTGGCTTGAGGATGCACAGCTGTAGAAAACTACGGTTTTTGCTTCTCCCTTCTCCTCTCCTTCGTGTCCTCGTGGCTGCGCTCGCTGCCTCCTGTGCTGACCCCCAGCGCTTGGAGGCAGGGGCTGGCCGAGCCCACCTGCCACCCCGCGTAACAAGGCAGCACTTGGCACAAATGCCTCTGTTTCTGCTCAGATGCACTTGGCTTCGGCTCCATCTCCCTTTCGCCTGGGCACTTAAAAGCAGAAATCTGAGAAGCCATGGGCTGCTTCCAGCAAGGTTTATTCCTGGCAGTTAGAGCCTCATCCACCGACTCCAAACTCATTGTATACAACGGAAAGAGTGACATCTGGCTTGGATATTCTGGAAAGATTACCAGCTGGCTTGTCATGTATTATGAAAAGAATAACATTTGCCTTAGAGGATGCTACAAGCCAGGAGCATGGCCCCAGGGATCAGCATGACAAATTTTTGTGGCACTCCGTGATGAACTTGCCACAGTTCTTTAAGAGAACTGACGTGCCTTCGCCTCTGATTTGGGGAGAGGAATGATGTTGGAAAATCTTATCTCCTGCAGAGCAGAGGGGGAGGCCAAAATCCTATGGAAGGGAGTAGGGATAGAGATTTGCTGCAGTGCAAAGCCCATGTGGGCTTTCCCTTCTTCTCCATGTTGAAAATGGGAGCAAGATCCCAGCTTTTCTTATGCAGATGAGCAGACATCCCCACCTGCAAGGCTCAGAGGTGCAGTAGCACGATAGAAAGCACAGCAATGATAGCAGAACAGTGAGGTCCCAGGCTACAGCAAGCGAGGATTTGCTCAAATGAGGGCAGGGAAGGGGTGAATCCTGGCTCCAGCCCTTCGGGTCACTCAGTGCATTGCATTGCATGCAGCTGAGCTCCCCTGGGTTGGCCCTGCCTTCCCACCAGGTGCTCCATCACTGCTTCAAGCCATGACCCAGCATTTCCACTACCGGTGCGTTGCTGCTATTTGTCAGCACTCCCCGTGTGCCATGAGGCAATGGGGCTGAATCTGCCCCCTCCTTCCCCTTAGTGCACTTGAGACCCACGGTGCTGAGAAGCGTTGGATAAACGCAAGGTATTTCTGCAGAGCCCTTCTGCCTCGTTCAATCACCGCTTCATTTGTTCCTCCATTTAATTTGATCAAAAACCTCCCGAAAACAAATCATTCCTATTTAAAAAACAACACAATTTCCAGCCTTCGCTTCCATCAGTTCTTATGGCTCCAGGCAGGTAGCGCGGGATGATTCAATCACCGCTTGGACAAAGATGACATTTAATTAAGAAGGAAGGAAAAGGAAGGAAGGAAATAATGTATGCCTCCTTCTTTCTATATGACGTGCGAGGAAAGGAACGGAGGAGATTTTCTCTTGTGAAACGCGAGGTCTCATCTCCGGTGTCAGCAAATCAGCAGTTCCTCCTTGTGATTGAGATCCAACGTGGGCCACAGCTCAGCCTCACGTCCATTCATTTGGGGTCCGAATCTGTGGGGAAAGCTCTGCGTCCATCTGTCTGCCCACACCGTCCGTCCATCCTCTCCTCCATCCTTCCCCTCCTCTTCGGCCCTCACGCCGTTCATCCGTCCCAAGCGTTGTGCTGAGGCTGAACGCGCACCGCGGGATTTTATTTCATTTCTTCTGGCGTGGATTTGGTTCTGTCAGCGATGCTGGGGGACCGATACACCCAGATACAACCACGTTTCCATCCTCCCTGACGTCTGCACTTCCACAAGTGGAGGAGGGCAGGAGGCACATAGGGCAGTAGGCACAGGGGCCCATCCCAATCCTGGGTTTTCTGCTTTGTTTTTTCCCCGTCTCAGTCCCAAAAGGGGAAAAAAAAAAAATATGTCTCTCAACCTTTAATTGCACTCTAAGCTTTCACGTTTTAATGGGAGATGAAAACAAGTAGTCAGATTTTACAGTCATGTAATGATGCTGGGAGCAGCATGATGAGACGGCGACGTTGATGGGATGTTGGCAGCGTGGTGAGGGGAGGGGAATGGGAAGCAGCAACGGATGGAGATGAGTGTCCCGTGCTCAAGGCTTCGTGCAACTGCTGAGCCTCCAGCTCTCCTCTATCTCTCCTCTATCCCATTTATTTTTATTTTTCACTCTTAAGATTTTGCTCCCTCGTTGCAGAAGCGTGAAATCCTGTTTCCTCTCTCTGCACTCTGCCCCCAGGTCCCGACTGGCTGATTTCCACGCCAACTGCCAGGCCTCCTTCCAGTCACTGACCAGCTGCCCTGGGGACAACTACCAGGCGTGCCTGGGCTCCTACACAGGGCTCATTGGTGAGTGCTGTGACGGGTGGGAGAGAGCTGCCTCCAGCCACAACCCCTCCCTGAGCCTTCATCTTATTTCCTCTTCCTCATCCGGTGCAGGTTTTGATATGACGCCCAACTACGTGGACGCCAGCACCACCAGCATCACCATCTCGCCCTGGTGCTCCTGCAAGGGCAGTGGTAACCTGGAGGAAGAGTGTGAGAAGTTCCTGAGGGACTTCACTGAGAACCCCTGTCTCCGTAAGGCTCTCCCCCATCCAGCCCATCCCACCCTACCTCATCCTGTCTTACGCCATCCCATCCCACCCAAATCCCATCCCATCCCACCCGAATCCCACCCCATCCCATCCCATCCCACCCCGTCCCACCCCATCCCATCCCACCCCATCCCACCCATCCCATCCCCATCCCATCCCATCCCATCTCATCTCTATCCCCATCCCCATCCCATCCCCATCCCATCCCATCCCATCCCATCCCCATCCCATCCCATTCCACCCCATCCCATCCCACCCCATCCCACCCCATCCCACCCCATCCCATCCCATCCCATCCCATCCCATCCCATCCCATCCCATCCCATCCCATCCCATCCCATCCCCATCCCACCCCATCCCATCCCATCCCATCCCATCCCATCCCATCCCATCTCATCCCATCCCATCTCCATCCCCATCCCATCTCCATCCCCATCCCACCCCATCCCACCCCATTCCCATCCCATCCCATCCCATTCCTAAGTCCACATGTCAACACCTTCTCCTGCCCTCAGGAAACGCCATCCAAGCCTTTGGCAACGGCACTGATGTCAATGTTTCCCCCAAGAACCCCTCACCTCCCATCACAGTGCCTCCCAAGATGGAGAAAAGCCCTGCCTTGCCTGATGACATCAACGACAGCAACACCATGTATGACACGAGCATCATCACCACCTGCACCTCCATCCAGGTAGGAACTCTGCAGCTGACTGGTTGCGCTGATGCAGGGAATTGTAGAATCATTAAGGCCGGAAAAAACTGCTGGGATCAGCAAGTCCAACCATCAACCCATCACCGCCATGCCCAGAGGATCACAGAATCGTTCAGGTTAGAAAAGACCTCTAGTCATCAAGTCAACTGTCAACCCATCATCACTGAGCCCACCAGCTCGGCTCAGCACTGGATGCGGTCTGGATGGGCTGCTGGTACCCCACGTGCGTGGCCACCACAGTCCTTCTCCGAGGGGCTCTGCAGCAGAGCCACTGCTGTGCCTGGTGAACGCTGTGCACACGGTCAGCATCGCCTTCACCCACACAGCGTCCCTCCGGTTCAATCCGTCGTGCTTGAGTAATCAGCTCTGCAGTTTTATGGTTAATGGCTCTGTGAGACGATCGGCGGCTCCATTTCCCTGCCCCCTGGGTGCTGGGGGAAGGAAACTGGGAGCACTGGGGGCTGAGGTGCAAGAACAGGAGGATCTGTGCTCCACTCCGTGCTCAGGACCTGCTCTGAGCCCCACTTACGCCCTTGGCTTGGTCAGGATGAAAACCAATTATGCTCCATGTGATTTTGGGCAAGCTGGAATAGGCGCGTTTTCTTGCATTTTGCTGCCTTGCTGTTTTGCTCTGGGGTGGGAGCAGGATGGGGACATTGCCTTCTACATGGGAGGATTTGCAGCAGGGCCTGGGGCTGAATGCATGCTTGCAACTTTTGGTTGCAAAAAAAGAAAGCAATGAAGCGTGTAGCAAAGATCCCGAGCCACCTGGGGTGCAGCCCTGTGTGCACGAGCGTGCCCTGAGTCTCCTTTCTCTCCTCCAGGAGCACGGACAGAAGCTTAACAAGTCCAAAGAGCAGAGCCTGTGCTACTCAGAGGTAATTTGGGGCAGGGGGAAGGTTGGGAAGGAGGTCTGGTGCTGGGAGCTGCAGTTGGGTGGGGACCTGTCACCAGCAGATGGATGGGGACCCATGGACTTGTTTCCATTGCTTAATGAGCCAAAAAAAAGAAAGAAAGAAAGAAAGAAAAAAAGAGTGATGTGTCCCAAAACTGAATGCTTCCCCCCAATATTCTGAGCGCGCTGCTGATCCCCGCTGTCCCCCATCCCAGACCCAGCTCACCACAGACACGATGCCAGACCAGAAGACCTTTGTGGACCAGAAGGCGGCCGGCAGCCGGCACCGGGCGGCCCGCATCCTTCCAGCTGTGCCCATCATGCTGCTGAAGCTGCTGCTATAGGGAAGATTGCCGCATCTCAGCGGGAGCGCTGGGCTCACCTCGGGCTCCAGACTGCAAGCGGAACACCAGCGATGCCCAAGGCCAGAAGGACCCTCACAGTGCTGGGAAACTTCGATGGTTTTCTTTTTCTTTTTCCTTTTTTTTTTGTTGTTGTTTTGGGTTTTGGTTTTTTTTGGCCTTTCTGTTCGTTTCATGGGTGCGTTGGGGTTTCTACGCTCGAGCGCTCGCCCGGCACGACCCACCTGGGCAGCCACAAAGGGGAACCGACGCCATCAGCGGCACCGGGGATGGGAAAGAGGCACCGAGCGGAGCTCTGGGACAGGGGCTGCCTGCAGGGCCACCAACCCAGCGTGCTGCAGGGACCCGCTGGGGACGTGGGACGTTTGCTCATCGCCGCGGCACGGCGCTGCCAATGGGGCTCCTTTGGGCACAGGCTGCGCTCCGCCGCTCCACGTCGTCCCCGGGATCATTTCCTTTTCCTTTCCCGTGGTTGGTGAGAGCTTTAAAATCAGAAAAGAAACCAATATTCAAACGGTGTGAGGCTGTCCTGATGTTTTCTATCTGCCACTCGGAGGGGAGAGATTTTCCTTTGTATTATTTGCCTTTGCTTTGTCTTCCCCTTTAATCCTTGTTTCCCATCTTCATTCCATCGGATTTGGTTGGAATGGGATCCAAGCCCAGCAGCGGTTGGAATCCCACGTATGTTACTCAGTTCTCTTTTATATATACATATATAGCATATGTATATAGCACTCACCTATACCTACAGATACGTATGTAGATACATAACCATGTACATCTATGGCGTGGCTTCCTAAAACTTCCTTTCCTCTTTCTTTTTTAAAACGGGCGGCGGCTACAAAATGTATTATTGTAAAGTTTATTTTTTTTAAGCGATGTCTATAATGGAAATTAATAATAATAATGACAATAATAATAAAAAGAAGAAGAAAGAACCAAGAGGAAAACAAAGCACCACCCCCAGGGGAGGAGGGGCTCGCGTCCCATAGAGCATCCCAAGCCCTGGTGCTGTGCTGGGGGGATGCTCAGCTACAGGAAGGCACAGATTTGGGTCAGTCCCAACGTCTTGCAGCGCTGCAGACGAACTCCCTGGCTGTTTGGCTCTGGGAGATGAGCAAACAAGCAAACATTTCAAAGGAGCTGACACGTTTTTTGGTTTTAAATGTGAAATAGCTTTGTTTCTGAAAGCACCTCTTCCCTTTGTGCTCCTTTCCCCCCCCCCCCCTCCCAGCGCCTTAAAGCCCAAAAGAAAGGTTGAAATTTGGGTCACACAAAACCTCGTGTTCCTCCTCCCCCCTTCCTCCATCAGAAGTCCTTTTCCCATCTGGGCGCCACGGAGCAGCAGCAGCACCAACCTGCAGGCAGCGGGGCTCCAAGGCTGCCCAGACCCCACTGCAAAAGGAGGGGCGAATATTCCCTACTGCAAAGCAGGGAACGAAAACACGTTTGATGTGCAAGTTGGCACGGGGAAAATAAACATGTCACGTCTCTCGCCGGAGCTGTGCTGCAAACCCAGGCTGCTCTTTAACATATTCTCTCCTCTAACAGCCAGGAAAATGACAGCTCTGAAATAGAGAGCCAGATGTGCTAAGCAGTTTGGCACCGGGGAAACATCAGAATGTCTTGGCTTGGGGGTGGGGTTGGGGGTGAGCCCAGCCAAAATGTGCCCTGCTTTGGGTATTTCTGCGGGAGGAACAGCGTGGTGATGCATGCAGGGAATGGCCCTGAGCTCCTCATGGCTGGAAACACCCCAGGCTTCTCTGCTTCTCCGCTGCTGAGAAAGCTCGGAAGGAAATCTCCCTTCTGATGCCCCCATTTGCCAAATGTTTCCCTATCCCGACCCCATATGTCACTCTGGTGTTCCCATCTCCCTGCTCCCTGCAGCTCTTGGGTTCTCCATTGGCATCAGGGCATCCAGCGTGTGGTTGTGGGCATCGTGGGGTTTTGGTGGAGCGCCCACAGGGAAAGCAGAGCAGAGCTTGGGGCTGCTCGGGTAGCTGCGCTGTGCTGGGTGCAAGGGGCAGACGTTGTTTTGCTGTGGGATGCTCACCTGTATGGGATCTATGGGATCTATGCATCCATGGGGTCTGTGGGATCGATGTGACCTATGTGATCGATGGGATCTGTGCAGTTTTGGGACCCATGAGACCTATGGGGTCTGTGTGCTTCTGGCATCTATGGATCTGTGAGATCTATGCACCTGTGGGATCTATGGGACCTATGGGCCCTATGAGTTCTATGGGATCTATGGGACCTATGAGCTCTATGGGATCAATGGGACCTACGAGATCTGTGGGATTTGTGGGATCCATGAGATCTATGAGATCTGTGGGATCTATGGGATCTATGGGACCTATGAGTTCTATGGGATCTATGGGATCAATGGGACCTATGAGATCTGTGGGATCTGTGGGATCCATGAGATCTACGCACCTATGGGATCCGTGAGATCTGTGTAACCTATGAGATGTATGGAACCCACGGGATCTATGAAATCTATGAGTGATGGGATGAAGACGCCACGAGGAGCAGCAGTGAAGGCTCCACGCGGGCTCATGGTCTGCAGCCCCCAGTTCTGGAGCACTGTGAGGAGGCACTGGGGGCTGTGCAGGCTCTGAGGGGCCCAAAGTGTTGCTGTCTGCATTGCAAACCTAGCACCAATGTCCACACCTCGGTCACGCATGGGGACTGTGATTCTGCAGCCTTGGCTCAACAAGGAGGAGGGGAATCCAGCTGCAAAGCCCACGCTGAGGAGCCGACCGACCTCCTTGGAGAAAGGAAAATACAAAAGGATGAAGGGCTGTTCGTCCTCCTGCAACCTGCGTGCGAGTCCTCCGTGAGTGCTTTAGGATTTGGCCGCGTGGATTTCATCCCATCTTCCACATCCAGCAGCACTGAGGGACTTTTCCACCAGGAGAGAGGCTCGGAAATGAATGGAAAAGCACCTCTGCCCTCTGCAGTTAATTCGACGCTCACCGTCCTCCTCCCGTTTCTTCATCCTCCATTAAGCGAGCTGTCACCCTGGGGCTCTATGACACCTCCAGCTTTCCCACCACAGACACTTTTGCCTCGTTAACTTTGCTGAGCTGCTTCACTTCATAAGGAACACCTTTTTTTTTTTCCCTTTTCTTTTTCCCCCTCACTGCGCTGCATTTAATTGTCAAGGCACAAAAATAACACCTTGCACACACGAGGCAGCGCAGGGCGTGCAGAGCAAGCGCTTGAGCTGAGGAATCCAGAAACACAGAAATTTGGAAATCCAGGCATTTGGAAATCCAGCAACTTTTAGGAACCCGGAAATGTAGAAGTGCAGGACTTTGGAAATCCTGAGATCTACAAACCCACCGTCTCCCAGCTGCAGGAGCAGGCGCTGTTCTCTTGGTTCCCTCCCCAATGGCCTCGTTCCAGCCACAATTAGCAGCCTCTGAGGGACTCTGGTGTCCTGTGTTACAGCTTCCTAATATAATTACAGCAGTGAATGAACAATGAATTAAATCAAGGAGAAAAGCAGGGGGAGAAACACAGTTGTGTGCTGCCAGGGGTCAGAGCTCTGCTTGGCTCAAGGTAGGCAATCCCCAGGGCTTCATAAGGGCTTTTCTTCTCCGTGTCCTGATCAGAAGTTGTTTCCTCAGCACAGGAATGGCAGCCTGGGATGTGGGGCAAAGAGTAGGGCTGGGGGAGCTGAGCTTGGGGGGATGAGGGAATGGATGGAGGAAGGGATGGATGGAGGGATGGAGGGATGGGTGGATGGAGGGATGGATGGGTGGATGGGTGGATGGAGGGATGGAGGGATGGAGGGATGGAGGGATGGATGGAGGAAGGGATGGATGGATGGATGGATGGATGGATGGATGGAGGGATGGATGGATGGATGGATGGATGGATGGATGGATGGATGGATGGATGGATGGATGGAGGGATGGAGGGATGGATGGATGGATGGATGGATGGATGGATGGATGGATGGATGGATGGATGGATGGATGGATGGATGGAGGGATGGATGGATGGATGGATGGATGGATGGATGGATGGATGGATGGATGGATGGATGGATGGATGGATGGAGGGATGGGTGGATGGGTGGATGGGTGGTTGGATGGATGGATGGATGGATGGAGGGATAAATGGGTGGATAAATGGGTGGAGGGATGGAGAGATATGTAACACCACAGCTGCAAGACCTGACAAAAGCGATAGGGGATTTTATTTTAAAGCAGATTTCAGTTGCTTGGAGTCCCAGAACAAGGTGCCCATCCAGCACCCAGATAGAGCCGAGCGGAGGGGGTTCATCCTTCCTCAAGAGACGACCTTTTCCATTGTAAGAGCAAAGCTCTTTGATGCATACTGACATCCCTGCTGGCGTTTGCTGTCCTGCTCTGCTGGCCTGCAGCAGGCACACCTTTTATTTTCTGGGCCTGAAGGTGGTGAAATGCAAAGAGCTGCCCGCACCTTGGCGACAGCAGGTCGTGTAGCAGCTGATGCACCTTCAGACCTGCAGGACGTCCCCTGGCTTCGGTAGCAAACCAGAAGGATCTGGGAGCTTTGGGATGGATGCAAGGTTTCTCTGACCCAGGACGAGAGCCACGCCGTGTGCTCAGAGCTCCCTTACACACAGGGACGGAGCTGAAAGGATCCCTTCATCAGCACTGGAAAGTTCCCTTGGTGGAAACCAGCCATGGGCAGGGAAGGCGTCGAAGAGGCTGCGTGTCCCCCTGGCTCTGCAGGACGCTTGGAAACGTTGGATTGGTGACAGCAGCTGCTTCTGCCTTTGGGAAACACGGCCCTAATTCTCACCACAGTGCAAACAGGGCTGCCAGGAGCGCGCTGCAGTTGTGGAAATCCAAAGGTTGGAAACAACCCAGTGAGCACTGAGGCCATTCTGCTTCCATGCTCGCAGCCCTCTCCAAAAGCTTCGCTTCCCTCCCCCCCCCCCGAGATCCTCCAACCGAAAAATAACCCCAGATACTTTCTGCAATGTATTTTGAGTACATTAATTACAGGAAAGAGAAATGCCTGTGCTTCCAGTTACTGCGTGGTGGTGAAAAATGACTGAGTGTAAAACATGTCTGCTAGATAATTAACTTCATAGATAATTTCTTCTTCATTTTGACTCAATTACTTCCTTGATATGAGAAAGTGCTGAAAACACTATTATTTCTTTTTTCTTTTTTTTTTTTTTTTCCTGGATGTTGCATGAAACAATAATTGAAGGAAGCTGGTGGAGCTTTTTGCAGCGAGAGCCCTTTCCTTAGATAACGGAGCAGGGAAATGTTTGCCTTTAGCTGTGGCTCTGGGGTCAGAGTGCAGCTTGGCACCGCTGAGCGGCGAGAGGTGCTCTGTGCTTTGCTGCATGGAAGGATCTTTAGCATGGAGGCTTTGCACCGTGCTGTGCAACGCATTCTGCTGCTCCTGCTGCGTGCATCTCGCGGCTCCAGCAACGCCAAGCACTTCTCCAAGCTTTGTGCCCAAGTCACAGCAAACCATCTGATTGTAACAGATTAATCCATTAGGATGAATCTTCTGTTAATTGGGTGGAAGCTTCCACATTGCAGCTGTGCCTGCACCCGACCAGCTAGAAGGCAATTTAAATACAAGCAAGCAATTTAACCTAGTTGGAGACCAAAACATCTCGCTCGACGCTGCACAGCAGCCTCACAGCCCTTTGCTCCCAGCTGTCAGCTCTGCAGCCAGCGGGTGACACTTGGGGACGGGGCAGGGCAGAGGGGATGGAGTGCCCTGCTGGGTCGCTCCTTCCTCCCTGGGGCTCTCACCTCTGCTCTGCTGCTTGCTGCCGTAAATGGAGCTCAGCAGCAGGCTGGCTCGAGGCCCTGAGCTTGCTTTCTGCTCACAGCCTTCTTTAAAGCAGGAGAAATCCTCCCTGTGCCGCTCGCAGGAAATGCCAGCCGGTGGGAGCTGCTGAAATCGCAGCGAGCGTTTGCAGTGATATTTATAAAAATAGCTTCAGTTTGTACCCAAAATAAAAAGCACAAAACTGAGGTACCATCCAAGCTGGGGAGTGGGGAGCACTTTCTGGAAAGCTGACGTTAATAGAGCTGCAATTTGCTGGGATGGGGCCAGAGCAGAAATCTAGCTGGGGTGGGGGGGGCACTGAGAAGGGCTCCAGGGCTGAGAGTGCAGCCTCTCCTCTTTTGCTGCCTGAATTACATCCACCAAAGCTCTTCGCTTCACTTTCAGCCTTGGGTTACATCTGCATTTCCATGCTTGATGTGCAAAGAGCTCCCGGGCGTGATGTGAAGAAAGCAAAGGAGGAGGTGACCCAGCCATACGTTTTGGAGAGATCAGAGGCATTACGTGGAGGGCTGGGTGGCCTCATTCAGCAAAAGGCACCATTAGGTTTCGCTGGGGTGCCCTCAACAGCTGCACAGTTGCTGAAGGCTGCAAGGCTTTGCTGCTTTGCCCAAGGTGGGACGATGCCGCGCGGCTCCTTCCTGCCCTAAGGAATTATTTCTCAGTGCCAGCTCGAGTGCTGCATCTTCCTATCCATTAATTACACTCAGTGGGTGAAATAAAACCGAGCAAAGGCTCCTCTGGTTCCCCATCTGTATCTTCATTACAGAAACAGCAGCAACCGAGATGTCGAGGATTAAGTGGTGAGCTGCAACAGGTGGTTGCAACACGTGTTGCAACGCACACCGCAGCCCTTTGCAGCACGCATAGGGTGCTGCTGCTGGGCCAGATCGCAGCACTGCCCCTCAATGCATCGGCACGACTCCATCAGCCCTCCAGCCCTCGAAGGCAAGGCCGGCACTGAGCTGGTTAAGGTCACCCTCTTTGCAGCCCCGTTGCGCTTGGCACCCCGGAGCTGACACGCGGGTGCCCCAATCCCAACCCTCCCCACACAAAGACGCCCTTCTGCAGCCTCCCGACCCTGGCCATCGGGGCACACAATGCTGGCAATTCTTCTCCCAGCACGAAGCTCCTTTGGAAGCTTCCACGGAACAAGGGCTGCAATGTTTCCCTCCGGCTGTGCGGCCTCAGGGTCCCCTCGGTGACCTTGCACTGTCGGATTTGGAGAAAACAGAGCGCATATGGAAAGGGGGGCTCCCACCGCCTCTGCACCCTCCCCACAGATGGGTGACGCTGGGGGCACCCGTGGGGCCGTACCCCCCCCTCCACATCTCTCACACATCGCTCACCCCATCCAACCCCCCCCCAGCTGAGCATGCAGGAAGCCAAAGCGCATGGGAATGGGGCTGGAAGCAATCGTGGGAGCCCAGCTGCATCCCGCTGGCCCTGGGGTTGCACAGGGGTCCCCACTCACGGACTTGGCCGGAGGGATTTAATTAGCTGCTAAACATGACGCTCGTTTTAATTCCGTGTGTGCTCAGAGATGCATGTTGCTGCCCACACACACCAGTTGCCATAACAACTTTAATTTGTTTTCTAGCCTCCGCTCGGATGGATTTAGGGGTTTTTGTTTGTTTGTTAATCTCCCTGCCTCGCTTCCCTCCCAGGTCCCTCCTTCTTTTTAATTGCACTCATTTATAGGCATAAAGCCACCACCTGTGCCCTGCAGCCCGTGCCCAGCTGGGCACCCCTCTTTGCTGAACTGCAAGGGTGCAACAGCAGGAATTTGCCCCGCATGCAGTTGCCCCATGCCCAGGACTGCAAATCACCGCCCTGCTGCCAAAACCCAAAGCCATGCACGGCTTCCTCCTCTACCTGCTGCAAAATTTGGGCTGAACGCTGTGAATAAATCTCCTGGAAGGCAAGGCTGCCATAAGAGGACCCCAAAGGGCTGGTTTGGATTGTTTGAAAGAGATTGACCATCTGCTGAGTTATTGAGAGAAGGGAATGCGAGGAGTGGGAGGAGAGCCACGGACTGGGGGGAGTTTGGTAACATTGCTTGCTGGGTGGCTTTGGGATGGGGAGGGGGCACCCCATAGTGCCTGTGGGCTATGGGGGGTGGAGGCAGCAGGCACCTCGAGCAGCTCAGAGCGGAGTTTCTGGCTCGCTCTCAGGCAGGAGGGACGGGAGGGATGCGAATCGTCGCGTTTGCATCAGCACAAAAGGATGAAAAACGAAGTGCTGGCCAAGTGGGGCAAAAAGCAGCGCGTTCTGCTGGCAGGAAAGGGAGAACTGGAGTTATCCACAGCTCTGCTCAGCAGCTGGGATGGAGCTGCACGCAGGCAGCGGGGCCCAGAGGAAGAGGAGCAGCGCAGGGAGGAAGGCTGGACTCTGGTCCAGCACAGCACTGTGGCAACGACTCACAGCAGAACGATAGGAGACCCCTCCAGTCCCATCTCTGGGGCATGGATGCAGGGAGATGGCACACAGATAGCCCCGGCCCTGCAGGTCCCTGCTCCCCAAAGGATTAATTTGCACAGAAATAGGTTGGCAGCAGAGCTGACGTTAATAAGGGGCTGAGTTAGAGCCGCGCTGCAGAGCGGGATGCTAACAGCTCTGCGTGGCAGTGGAGGGGACTGTGGTTGGAAACAAACTCTGCATGGTGATTTGCACTCAGTTACAAGATGGTTGCGATGAGGTGAGACCCTCCGTGCCCCCAAAGCAGCCCAGGGGCACGGCTGGGTTCCAGGCTCCAGGAAAGCATCCGCAAATCCTCTATTCTCCTGCAGGACTGTTGCTGTGCTGCAGCATCACTCGGAGATCAGAGCAGAGGTACCAAGCACAGGGGAGGGATGGAGGGAACGGGGCTGCAGGTGCCCGGGGTGCTGCACAGGAGGGCCACTAAATGCAGGAGCAGGCAATGAGCGCCGGGAGCTGCGGCTTTACGGTTTCCCATCTGCAGTCCCCTCCACCCCTCTCTCCTTGTTTTTAATTACCTCGAAAATAACCTCCATTCAATTTACAGCCCATTTGGAGCTACGAGCAAGGGCCCATCAATATTTAATGCGTTTAGAAGTGGCACCAACTGGCCAGGGCTGTTTTTGCTGGTTGGGTTTCTTTTTTTCCCTTCACTTTTCCCCTTTTAGCGTATTTCTACCCTAAACCTCGACTTCTTTCCCTTCCTTCCACCCATACCTCCCTCTCCTACAGTAAAGGACCTGGATGAGGCCTCAGCTCCAAATTTCCTTAGGAGTGACAGTCTGAGGTTGGAGCTCAGGGCAGCTCCTTTAATGAAGGCAATTAATAGGAACATCTCCTCCCAGGCATCCTAAGAGCCCTCCTGCTCTCTGACACCTCTCCCCTGGGCTGCTCCCAAGCTCTGAGCCAGCGCCGCTGCATTAAATGAGGCTTTGCAAGCAGAAGGGGATTGCACACTGGGCTTTCTACCTTCTAATTGGGGCTGAGCACAGGAGCTGGTAGCTAGCAGGGAACTCAGCCTGAAATCTGACCCTGCCCTACTTAGAAAGTTCAAACAGAAGTTAATAGCTATTGCAGCTCGGGAGGACAAGCAGGAATCGCAGGCAATGCTGCACTGCCAGCTGCAGGGATCCCAGCTGCAGCACTGCAGGGTTGCACGCGGCTCTTGGTTGCACGCAGCCCCTCCGAAATGGCATTTTGCTTTTGCTCACCCAGCGCTGACAGCAAACTCCCCTCTCCAGAAAGAAACTTTTCCCCCTGTAAGAGCGCTTGACAACCGCTCCGAGTTGTGGCTGTTGCACAAACAAACGCATCCACACCCAGACCTTCGTCAGAGCACACTTTGGTTGTGTGTATTAATTACCACAACGCCATTTATTGCAGCATAATAGATATATTTACTGTACGAGGAGTGACAGCATTTATTAATTATGCACGAGCGGGCTTCGAAAACGGATTTGTTTGCTTTGATGTTTAATGCGCCAGGCTTTTTTTTTTCCCTGCTTGTTAAACTTAATCAAAAGCAATCAAAACACGCTCCCGTAAATTATAACAAATTAATTTCAAACAAAAGGAGGGGGAAAAAAAATATATTAGGTAAAATAAACGGGAATGAAAGGAGATAGGAGCTGGGCTGGTTTAAATACCGCGTTGGGTTTCTCTGCCTTTCAGGATAAATGAAGAATGGGGCAGAAAAGCAGCACTGAAGGGTGCAGCTCTCCCTAAAACCCCATCAGGAGCATTTTTACCCATCCCAGTGCCATTGCACGGCCCCTTCCCACCCCCAAAGCACACAGTTGACACAGCGCTATTGACTTTTGGAGGGGAGGGGGGTGGAAATTATGTACGGCGCTTTAATTTGCTGTTAAATTAAATTATGAATGTTTGGAACGTGGTAATTCCTTTTGTTCTAGGAACAGATTGTTTTATATATCTGCCTATATTACCAAGTTATTAATTTAATGATTTCATAATAGCGGCTCATTCCTTTGGGTAATATAAAGAGAAAAGTGTGCTCAGCTCACAGCTTAGTGCCACACATCCCTACAAAGGATTGCAGGGCTCGGGAAGGAGACTTTGCTTTTGGCACTGCTCAGGACGTTGCAGAGCAGGACGAGGCACGGCCAGGCTCCCCTGGGATGCATTTAGAAGGGAGCAGGAGGCGCTTCACGTTTCCCCCTTGTATGGAAGCTGGGCTTTGCACAGCGCCTTGCACAACTCACCGCTCCCCAGCACTTGGCTGCACGATGACAACAAGGCCCTGGTGCAGGTCACGCTTTGCCCTGTGGCTCCCATCCATCCCAGCTGCTTAAAAAGCAGGAAAACCAAACGTCAGAGCCGGCGCCCAGTGCGTCACAGCGCCTTCACTGCACCTCCGAGCTCAGCGCCAAACTCAACAGCGCTGCCTCTAAAAGACAAGCTCCTGGAGCCAACCACTTCTGTACGCATTTATGTACATCATTCCGTCCTCCCCAGGGAGAATCTGGGAACGTTTGTCCCCCGCATGCACAGGGAAAGCAACAGCAGTGCCTGGCCATTGCTCTGTGCTGTTGGCACATCCCTGTGCTCCATCAGCCTGTGGTTTCTCAACCCCATGGGAACTTTCCTGCACCCCAAATTGCCCCAGAGCCCTCACAGCCACACTTAGCACAGCACACAATGCAGGTGGCAAAGAAGCAAATCAATCAATGACCCAGAGACGGAGAGCGGAGAATCGCTGAGCCTTGAACAATCCCTGGGAAAACACCCAAATAATTTCCATTCTAATCTGTTTGACTTCCAAGCAGGTAATGGTTCCTGTGCTGCTTCCCTGTCCTTTTGCTGAACCATTTATGGCTTCTGCTGCCTCTGCTCCTGGAAAGCCCTGTGCAGGAGAAGTGCTGCATTGTTGCACTTCTGCATTGTGCTGTTACCATACTGTGGCACTCACACATGACTGCATGCCTATGCCAGCCCAGGTGACCAGGTCTGCTCGTTACTGCTTGCTAATGAAGCCGAGGGCAGGGATTTAAGAGCTGATGACACAACCCAGCTGGGATGGCGCTTTGCCCTGGGTTCTCTGCAAACAAAAGCAAATTGGGGCTCCTTTGGCTGGCTTCTTTCCAAGTCACTTGGGTTTGTTCCTTTTCCCTCCGTGTCTTCCTTCCAATCTTGAATGGAAAACAAATGTTGCAAGCAAGGGAAAAATCCAACTTTCGGTTCCCTGTGGGTTCTGACATCTTGTATGTGTTACCAGCAAGTTTGCTGGCACAGAAGGCAACACCCGTGAACAAATCAGCCCCAGGGGCCCCAAAAAGATGTCAGCGTGCAAGGGAACACCCCTGGTGCTGCAGCACGTCTGTGAGCACCTTGCAACAAACGCATTCGGTTCTTACAGGCAAATTCATGCGTGACACAGCACTGCGCCCCGGAGCTCTGCGTGCGTTGCATCTCTCTGTCCTGCTGGTTGCACAGATTGCTGCAGGGCAGGAGCAGGTTGGCAGGCCTGTGGGGTGGTTGGGGTTGGAAGGATGTGAGCAAAGCCACGCGGTGAGCGCGAGGGAGGGATTTTTACGCACTCTGCAGTGCAGAGCTTTTAGGAGGGGCAATTGTAGTGGCACTGAAACCACAAAAAGGACCACGAAATAACCTGCTCCAGCTGCCTTATGCATCACCCACCTCCTTATATCACCCATGCACAGGAAGCAGGGTGGGTGCTGGGTGGCTCTGCCCCCAGCAACGGTCCCTGGTGCAGATTCCAAGCCATTAAAACACACGATGCATCTCTTTGCTGACCCTGTGCCGACCAGCCTGGCTGCAAGAAGCACGTGCCTTATTTTTCCAGTGGGAAGCAGCAGCCAGACACGATCAAACTCCCGGCTCTTGTTATGTCTTCCTTCACTAGATTAAAGATACTTCAGCAGCTGTATTTGCTCCCAGGAAGGTACTCACACGTGGCAATCAAGTCACCTCCGCTGCCCTTCCGATCAAACCCGCAGCCTGAGCTCCCTGCCCCCCCTGCACAGGGCTTCTCCCAGCACTCACAACCTGTGTGCATCCTCCAGGGTCCCATGTGGATCCCTCAGGCTGTCCCCTCGTTGGACGCCCACATGATGGCCTTTAACGATATTAAAGGGAACGCTGAAGTGGAAGCAGAGCACCGTCCAGCAGTGATGCTGAGCTGAGCTGACGCTGCTTGCCCTGACAGGTTGAGTTTTTCAGTGCTGCCTTCCTGTAAGCTCTGTCTCAAATTGTCTCTCCTGGCTCTGTGACACTTCTCTCACCTCCAAGCGTGATGTGCAAGAGATGGGTGAAGTTTTTCTCCCTGGGAGGCAGGAAACAGCATTCTCCTGGTGGGGTTTGCTGGCAGGACACCCTGCACACATCCCATTCCCAATGGCACCAACATCAGCACAATGCATTGCAAGCCACAGAATCATTCAGGTTGGAAACAAGGATCACCCAGTCCAACCACCAGCCCATCATCATCATCACCTTGCCCATAGAAACACTAAGACAAGAAAACACCTCCAACTGGTCATCAGTCCAACCAAGCCAACCCATCGTGGCTGTGCCCACTAACCCAGGAGCACATCAGCAGCTCTGCCTGCTTAGAGACTGAGCTTTGGGTGCCAGCTAATGGAGAAGCACCACATTGCTGTCTAAACAGCAGCAACTTGTCGTTAATCGCCCTTGGGGCTCAGTCGTGTTGACTGCCATACGAATGCGAAGAAAGAATCAAAGCTCTCGTGCTCTTAATTTGCCATCCTGCAGCTCAACGCAGGGCTGGCTAAACGAGGCAGTTCAAACATTAGAATATTTGCAAAGAGGTGCTCTTGAGCAACAGACATTTGAAATAATCTGTTTGGGCACCGGGTGAATTTGCTCCCACCAAAGGGCCGTCACCGGTGTCAGAGGCACTTAGTGTCAGATGGGGAGTGCCTGCTCCTCGTTAGCTCCCCGACGCCCAACAGTAAACACATTTCCCTGTTTTGCAGACTGAGAAAGAGGGGAAAAAACCTTTCTGACAGCTTGGTTAACCTTTCCCCCATCCCTTTCTCACTTGTAAGCGCGGAAGTTCTCAGCTAAGGGCAGCTGTGAAGAGCAGAAAGGGAGGAAGGAGGCGGGGGGGGGAAATGTGTCAGATATCTATTTTTTCTTTTTTTTTTGGCACTGTCTAAAAATATGGAGTGTCTCACACGTTCTGCCTCACCCCTTGTAATTAAAGGCTGCTGCAAAGGGGAGCCCTAATTAGATGGGAACTGAAGGAGGGAGCGGAGCTGAGCCCAGCACCCAGCCTTGGTGCTGTTTTTAATGGATGCAATAAAAGAAAAAAAGCTAATTTCTCTGAAATCATGAAGGCATTCTGTTGGTTTTCAGCCCAGAATCATAGAAAGAAACGTCCCATGCGGGGCATTGAGGAAAATACGGAAAAATGCTCATGAGACAGCAGAGATTGAAGGGAGCAGCCCTTCATTAACATCTCTCTGCTGGAGGATGGAACACCAGCGATGATTCCTGTGAGCTTGGAGGCTTTGTGAAGAAATGTAGGGCTTGCCTACAGCAAAGGTGTAATGCAATAGGAAAGTGCAGCAATAACAGCAAAGCAGCAAGGTCCCAGGATGCAGCAGGCAAGGGCATTCTTAAATGGAACAACCATGGGGACAGAGATAAAGGAAAGAAGCTGCTTACCTTCAAGAAGCCTCAGGTGCACAGGAATCTTCAGGGAAACAGCCTCATCTCCAATGCAAGCCCTTAAAAGGGCTGGGAAGAGGTGGATCCTGGCTCCAGCCCTTCAGGTCAATCAGTGCATTGCATTGCATGCAGCTGAGCTCGTCTGGGTTGGCCCTGCCTTCCCACCAGGTGCTCCATCACTGCTTCAAGCCATGATTTAGCATTGCTGCTACAAAGGTCTTGGGAAGCAGTGAGGATACAATGCTGGAGGGGAAAAACAGGGGAGTGGTGTGTTGCATTGTGTTGGTGGATGTTGCATTTTGCTACAGCTTGAAGCTCTTTTTGGGAATCATGGAATATCCCATATTGGAAGGGAACCATGAGGGTCACTGAATCCAACTTTTGGCTCCTGAGGGCAGTAAAAGCATGGACCCTGCCAGAGGCAGCCCTGTTGCAAGCATCCCCCTCCATGAGTGCTGATGGAGCACCTCCTCCTATCCATACAAAGGAAAAGACTCATACCGAAGCAGAGCTCCATCAGCTAACTGCAGCATTAAAGCAAATTGCTTAGACTTGTGTAATTATTTGCAAAACTAAGCTGTTCTCCAAGGCTGTGGATTTCTGTTGTTGTTTTATTCCTTAAACACTAAGCCTTAATGACTGCCCTCGCTGGAGGATGGCTCCATGTCACAGCAGCACCAATCCACTCTTGGATCAACCACGCTGAAAGGCTCCGTGCTCAGCAGCTCCCACTGAAGGCAGTGAGGACAGGAGGTGCTGGCACGGCTCTGGATGGAGGAAAACCTTTTCCAAACCCATCCAGGTGATGCCATCGCACAGCCCTGCAGTGCAAAACTTCACCCATTTCTTCCCATCGTCACTGACTTGTATGGTTCCTCTTTAACAGCTCTCAGCCGTGGGAGCTGTAAAACCCCCCATCATCTGAGAAACGCAAGGCTTAAAACAAGGCTGCAAATCTGGGCTCAGATTTTTCAATTACGCTTTTTTTTTACTTTTTTTTTTTTTTTCCTTTCTTTAAGGCGAATTAATTGATATTTACTTAGTGTGTCAAAATAGCTCCGGCGCGTTGGAGTGCCGCTCACCAAGCATTTGGAACAGGGCGCTGGGGAGCGGAGGCATGAGTCAGTGGTAAATGAATTAAAAGCAGCAGCTCCTGATCAAGGCCAATTACATTCCGTTCTAGGGAGAGGGAGGGAGGGACTTGGGCTGCGGAGGAGCAGCTCCCAGGAAACTTGCCCTGCGCTCTTTGGTGGGATTTGCCGTGTTTCCTGTAACCAGAACAAGATTGCACGGCCAAAGCTGTGCCTAGCTGATGGGTTAGGTCCTATCTGCAATCTGCTGCAAGCCCGTGATGGCTTTGCATGGGAGATGCCAGCAGCTTGCTTTGAGGAGAGGGAGGATGCAATGCCCAACATGAGCTGGGTGCTGGTCTGCGCCTCCAGCGGTCGGATGGCCACATCCCATAGGCGTGGATGCTCTTCTCTCTTAGAGAATTCTTCTCTCTTAGAGACTTGTTGACAGCTCAGACGCTTGCTGAGCGAATCCTCTTAGCAACCTGAGTTACACATTTCATTTGTATACGTTAAAATACGGAGCTGGGGAAACGGATGGGTGAGGCCCTTTGGGGTCTGGTAGGGATGGGGCTGTTTAACACCGGTGCTGACCAGCTCCCACAGCCTGGCAGTATATGAAAGCCATATTTCTGGAGTTACCGGGGCTAGCACTCCCACAATTAAGGACCTTTCCCCGTGCCCTGCTGCCCTCCCTCCTCCTGCTCAGCTCCCGTTTATCCCCTCTCATCTGTCATCTTTATTAGTTCGTAATCTCCCATCGGTGCGGCGCAGTTAAGAGCGGGATTAGGGGGAAGTTTAATTGGATGGCACCCCTGCGGCCCTCCCGGCATCAGATTCAATAAAACTTTATGAAAAGATAAAAATCGCATTGGGTTTTATAGCTCTGGATGGAACAAAGGGACCGGAGAGGAGAACAAGGTAACTGTTTTCCCTCTCCTATTTTCTTATTCTCTCCAACCCCACGCGAACCGTTCCAGCGTGATTAAACGAGGAAGGAAGGGTTTGGAGCAGTGTTGTCCCGTTGGCGGTGCGTGAGCCCTGACAGAGAGATAAATGGGGCTTCGGCACATGGGGAAAGAGAGTTTATTTCATGTTGGGAGTGTGCCGGGGGAGCTCAGGGCTGGGGGAGCAGAGCCATGGGCAGTGCTCGCCATGCAGCCGCCCTTCGTTACTGCAGCTTGCTGCTCAGGCTCTCACTGATGATCTTTGGAGGTTACAAATTATTTCCCAGCCTAAGCACCTCCATGGGGAGAAGCCTTTTGGCTGCTTTGGGGGCACTGGGAGCCTCCAGACCCACACCGTTCAGATCTGCATGCCCATCCTGGCTGTGCCCATCCCACGCTGAACCCTTCTCCCTGTTAAACTGAAGGGACCCTGCTGTCTTTAAGCACCACCTTTTCAGCCTGGAGATAAGAGAAATGATTGAAGGCTTTCAGAGGAACCCCAGGGCACAGCGAGGGGATGAATGGGAGCTGATTGAGGCGGCCTCGCTCGCAGCTCCCATCCTATCCTCCACCTCCAAACCCCAAACCAGCCCTTGCCGGGCACTCGCCATGCAACCATCCCAAAACCACAGCCTGGAGGCACATCCCCTGCTCCCGAGCATCATGAAGGAGCAAGCAGGGGAGGGAAGGTGGCACAGAGTGCTGCGCCATCAGGAAAATCACTACAAAACGCCACTGAAGAGTTATGGGAAAATGTGCCCTTTTCTCGTTGGCTTTTCTTCTTTTCCTCACGATGGAAGGAAAAAGAAAAAAAACAACCCAACAAGCTAATCTTCATTATAGCACTCCATTAGGACTGTAATTGTTTCCATTCCTTTTCAAAATAATCCTGGTGGTTGTTTCTGGTTGTTGTTGGATTATTTTTCCCCTTCTCTCGGCGCCACCCCGCTCTGCTTTACTTCTTCTTTTTTGGATTCTCAGCTCAACTTCTTTTTTTCCTGCTGAAGGAACATATGGGGCGGGGGGAAAGTGGGGGAAAGTGTTAAGAAAGGAGGCGGAACAAAAGAGCCCAAAAATAGAGAAATGGGGGGAGGGGGTGGGGGGGGGGGGGGAAATAAATGGCACGGGTGGGATTGGAAGAGAACGCGGTGCTGCGGTGCAGGTGTGCAGGAGGGAATCGTCCTCCAGTGCTGGGAGGGATGGCAAAGAGGGGCAGCTCTCCAGTGCTGCGCCCCGTACTCCCCATGCACCCCCAGGGCTGAGCAGCTCGGGGTTCTGCGCCCACCCTGCAAACCCCCTTTGCTACAAAACCCCCACTGTGCTGGCAGTGCTGGAAAATGCACGGAGCGCCGTGCTGGAGGCAGTTATGGGCAGGGAGAAAAATCCTCTCCCTGAATCAAAGAGGACATCTATTCAGTGCCACCTCCTCTGGGGACAGGGGAAAAGAAAGGGGCATTGTCAAATCCTTTCAGGCCCCAAATTCCAATTTGGTACGGTGCATTTGACACAACCGAAGCGGGTGGCGGTGGCAGCCCCAATTCCCGTGGCTGTGAAGGGAGATAAATCTTTAATGGAGCTGAGCTTTCAAAATGAGTATTTAAATCTTCGCTGCAGGTAGGAAGGGATGGTGTCACTTCCCAATCCGGCGCTGTGCTTCCAGCCGTGCCGAGGTTTGTTTGAGGGGGAAAAATTGCTCCATGTGATCAGGGCTGGCTTGCGTCTCTCCCCTGCCCTATTTGTTTGCAGCAAAAATCAGATTTTGAAGGAGGTCTCTGGTTGTCAGGGCCTCTCCCAGCCCTCTCTTGCTGCAGGGGAAGGTGTTTGCAGCCCACGCTGCATGCAGCAGGCTCTGCATCCCAGCCCTGTGCTCCATCCAGGTGAATGGGACGGATTTGGGCTGATTGCAGGAGCTTTTGGGCAAGGAGAGGTGGGGCTGTAGGATGCCAAGAGATGCCGCGTGCCTGAGCTTTGTGCAGAACTGTCCTTTGCTCTGTGGCCGAGCGATGGGCTATTTCCAGGAGGAATGACATTTTTCCACATTAAGTGACCCCCGTGTGCAGGCTGAGCACTGGTTCAAACGGAAAACCCCCGTTTTCCTCTCCTTAATCTGCACAGCAGCCAAGTGGAAGCACTGTCAGACTGCATCAGCCCAGCAGCCCTGTCCAAGCCGTGCTCTGCGCCTCCGAAAGTCACCGGATCCAAAGAAAGATGTGGGAAATTAGAGCGAGCAGAGGATGCTTGAAAGTGCTGAGTTACTGCCCTGCTTTGCAACCTGCTCCCAACGAGATGCTAAAGCCAAACCGGCGTAAAGGAGATGGAAATCACAGTCTTGCGTATGAAAGTGACCGAACATCGTCAAGAGCTTGAATTAATTGCTGGCACATCGCTAATGAAGCGTTATGAGTCAGCAGCGCAGCGGTTTGATGTCGGGCAGACGGGTGGGAAGCTGTTTGAAATGCCTTCCGCGGGCTGGCTTTGAAGCCACGTTAATTGCTGTTATCCCACGTTTGCAATGCATCCCCCAAAGGCTCCGGGTGCTGCTGCACTGCAGCGCCCCGTGATCTTTGAGCTGCACTTGAAGCCCTCTGAGGACTTCGGGATGCGTTGGGGTTGGAGCATCACTGCCACTCTATGCCACGCACATTACAAACTGCAACCAAAGCATGGACTTGCATGGCTCTGTGTGCACTGTGAGCCGTGCAATGCTCATGGACCTCCAGGAGTCCGTGTTGCTCCATGTCCTGAGAGCACTGCTGCCAATTTATCCCACGTGCGTTACAAACTCTGCACCAAGTCATGGCCTCGCACAGCTCAGCGTGCGCTGCAGCTCATTCTGAGCCACGCGAAGCTCACGGACCTCCAAGAGTTCGGGATGTCGAGCTGGGGTTTGGGGATGCTTCCCATATATACCTTATAAACTCTGCAACAAGAGTGTGGATTTGCACGATCCTGTGTGCGCTCAGGCTCATGCTGAAGGCTGTGCCCCCCCTAAAGATGCCCAGCAATGCCCTCCCTAGCGGGGACGTTGCATGCAAGCGCTGCCCTTCTAGCTGTGCCTCACCCCCTGCCATAATAGCTCGGGAGAGGAGCGTGGCAGTGGAAAATAAAACATTAAGAAGAAAAAAACGCAACACACACAACCGAGAGGCGGGGAGTGGGGGCTCTTTTCATCTGTATAATAGCCTGTTTCTGACAAGGAGCTTCTGTTCTCCTCCGGCGGAAAGCTTTTAAGAGCCCCGAGAAGGACAGGCAATTACAGGAAGGTTCGTGCACCTGATGGGTGTTGTTAGGAATCACTCAGCGGCCCCGCAGTTCTGGAGCTGATTGCCGGAGCGGAGCTTTGAGAGAGCGGGGCTGGGGTGCACGGGGTTGGATCCCCTCCACCAGAACAGAGCTGGCGCGGGACCGCCGCTAATGGAGCCTCGTCTGCTGGAGCGCTGCGCAATTAACGGGTGACATTAAGGCTGTTGTTCATCAGGTGTGCTCGGAGGGGAAGTTAATGCTCATCAACAGCCATCGCTGAGAGCTCTAAAGGGCAAACCTGGGAGAGAGGGGAAGTGCGCTAATGAATTTGGGTTGTGCTCAAGGAGCAATCAGTGCTGAATCCTTCCTGGAGGTGGGGGCACCTCCGGTCATGGTTGGGAGCAGGGAAGAGTTTAAGGGGTGAACCCTAAAGGTCTCCATTGGTCCAGGCCTTGCAGAGGTTTTCCTGCAGCACCCAGGGAAGGCAGGAGGAACCTGGCAGCATCTCAACGTGGTGTGAAAGCAGGGCTAATAGAAATGAGGATGCTGGAGCCACTTGTTGCATTCCCATGCCGAAGTGGGAGCAGCTGTTTGCTCCCGTTTGGAGCAATCTGGGTGCAGTGCTGCTCTCCGCAGCAGCTCAGTCTTCTCCTCCTGGCTTGCATCTCTCCCCTGCCCTATTTGTTTGCAGCAAAGATCAGATTTTGAAGGAGGTCTCTGGCTGTCAGGGGCTCTCCCAGCCCTCTCTTGCTGCAGGGGAAGGTGTTTGCAGCCCTTATACCCTTCTCCTTCTCCCCTTATAGCCCTTCTCCTCTACCCAGGGTGAAGCCCCCAAAAGCCATACACGAGTGCTTGACTTCATGCTAATGAAACCCATGGGCTGAACAGAGCTCCCTATGTCCCTGGCACAGTTATATTTGGCTCAACTTAATGTGCTTGAAAGCCACAGTAATGCTGCAAAAAGCCTCCGCCATACGATAACTTAATTAAACTTTACTTTAGATAGTTAAATATTCATTATTTGGCTTCAATTACCGACTTCGCTGTGTCCCCCCCAACACTTTTGTTTTCTCCGGGGCTAATTATTCTAATGGCTGCCCCTTGTTATGACCTGTTTCTGTTTAAAAAGGAAAAAGAGCAGCACGTTGCTGCCCAGGGGCTGAGTTGTGCTGTGAATTTATGGCGTGCTGCTCACCCGCGTGGCTGTGGAGGATGGATGGTGTGGGGCTGCTCCGTGTGTGCGTTGGCCGACTTCGTCCTTGGGATGAAAGAGGTGCTTTGTAGCCGAGCTGCCCTTCTGGCTGCTGGTTTTGCACTCCATTAGTGTGGGGCTCATCCCACCCGGGCCGTGCTGTGATGTCTGAACGGCACTTTATGGTTGGAAAAGACCACTCAGATCCCCAGGTTCAACCCCGATCCATCCCACCGTGCCCGCATCCCTCAGTGCCACATCCCCACAGTTCAGACCTCCAGGGGCGGTGACCCCACCACTCTCTGGGCAGCCTGTGCCACTGCCTCACCACTCTTTCTGATAAGAAATTGCTCCTAATACTCAGCTTGAGCCTCCACTGGTGCAACAACATGAGGCCATTGCCTCTAGCAGCCTCCCAAGGAAGGATTCCAGCACAGCCGTGCATTCACTTGGCTGGGCACATGCATTAAATTCATGCTTCAGTGCAGCAGTTGTTCCCCACCGGGTTTGTTTTCCCATCCCCAGCTCCCACGCCATTATGCAGCCCCTCGCTCCCAAACTACAGAGAAAAACCAACTCCTCATCCTCCAACAGGAGTGCGATGGACTGCAGCACTTGGGAAGTCTCTATATTGCTCTGGGCCCTTCTTTCTTGGGGGGGATCACAACCACCTCTTGCAGCTGGTGCATCCCACCTCGCAGCGATGGCAGTGGGGTGAGTTGGAAATACAGCCGGGGCCTCCTGACCACCCCCAGCTTTGGGTTTTGGCTTTGCAGGGCAATTTGCCCCTGCACACGTGGGCATCTCCACATCTTTGGATGGACAAAAGGCACTCAGCACCACGATGTGTGCAATCAAAGCCTTCCTGCTCCTGGGCTGCCCTGCCCTCCTGCTGATGGTCAGCAAGGTTCTTTGGATCCAAACGGTGGCTCTGCTTGCTCTTCAGGTCCAGGGATCACTTCAAGGCTTCAAGATGCATCCCCCCGTGCTCACCTTTATTTCCCACCGTGCGTTGGATGCCATGGCTGTGCTCGGAGCTGCCTTGGGGATCTGTGGAGCCCAGAGGTTTCTGTTCCTGCGTGGGGATGGAGCTTCTTGGAACAGAGCATGGATGGAACAGAGACAGAGAAAGTTGGTTTGGGGCTTTCTTTTTCCCTTCCCACGCACAAGAATTCATGGTGGTTTTACACATCACTTGGAAATGCTGCTGCTTCAATGTGTTTTCACTTGAATTCCTATTCTGGAAAAAAAAAACAAAAACCTCAATACTCAGTTGATTTAAGTTGGTTGCTTTATTTTTTTTTTTGGTTTTTTTTTTTTCTCCTTTTTAGCTCTGTATTCCATTAAAACTGCCATTGCTTTGACTTGTCCAGAATGGAAAAGTGTGTCAGAAATCCCCACCAGGCCCTGACATCCCTCCTGGCTCCCTGTGCTCGGAGGGGAATCTGAGCCAGAACCCCCAGCTTAAGGCTTCTCCAGCTCCCACTCAAGCTGCCTGGCAGCCAATCCCTCTTGCCAGCCCATAGGTCTCCATGTGCCTCCTGCCTTGGTGACAAGAGGGGACACAGCTCTGAGGCAGCCCCTGGTCCTGCCTGGATGCTCTGCCACAGCAGCAGGTATCAGAAATAAGGTGATTTCTTGCATCAGTCGCCTTCGTTGGGCTGCCAGGGACCGTGAAAACCTTTGCTGTAGAAATGAGTTTGATTCTGTAAAATAGTTGCCATCAGGACAGCTGTCAGAAAATCAATAGCGCGGTGTAATTATGCCCATAAATAAGCCAGAGGAGCAGGATAGGTCAAAGGGAAACGTGGCAGAATGGCAGCGTTTGGGCCAGGGTGAAAATAACTCATTTTACGCATGTGTTACAGAGCAAGTTCCAGGAAAAGAATCGAATCCATATGGCAGCTCCCAGCCAAGGAGATGGGAAAGCATTCGTCTGGTGGGGAGGGAGCAAAGCAGAGCCAGGCGACGGGGCTTCGGGTTGCATGCTCACCCCCCATCACTTCCATGCACAGAGCTCCCAAAAAGCACCGAGGTGGCGACTCCAGCAGCCCCTGTTCTTATCCCACGTCCAAGGAGCGATGCGGGATGCGGCCATGGACCCCCCACTCCAGCACAGCACAGCTTCACCACACGCTGCTGCTCGGCAGCCCGAGCGCTGATTTGTGGCTTCTGAGCTGCCAGCTCTCCAAATTTTATTACAGTTCTCACAGTATTTGTTATTTTCCTGAAAGCCTTCGAGTTTGGGCTCAGATGGTTTTGTGCCAATCACGGTTTTCTTTTCCTTTGCTCTGGCCCTCGCTGGGTCGCGGAGGAACTCAGAACTTTGTTCCAAGTGGACAAGAGGATGGAAAGAATGAGAAACCCAAAGCTGTTGGGTTTTAAGACCTAGGGAAGCCAATGGCACGGTTTGCTTTGGGGAGCAGGAGCGAGGGCACGGCCGTGGTGAGCATCCACAGGGAGCAAATGGGATTTTGCCATCACCTCCCATGGCACACACACCTGTGTGATGTCTCCAAATGCTCAATAGGAACTTTGCTGGCATTTGTGTTGCCATAATGCCCCTGAAAGCCCAGGAGCCCTTTTTGTGCTGTCCCCAGCACATCCCTACCAGTGCAGGATGGGTTACTATTAGGATATTAGGGTTAGGGGGCAGGAGAGCTGAGACAGAAAGAGGGCTGTTCAGGGGAAAAAGCCACTTCGTATTTGCAGGAGAAGCACCAGCCCTGAACCCCAGGGCAGAGATTTACTCCTGTTTGCATTGCTGCAGGTTTACAGACATGCACTGCTCTGCAAGATGCACGCTCTGTTGTGCAGCTGAAGGTAACAGCAAAGCAGCATGCGTGGCCAGAGGGAGAGCAGCAAACACGGAGCAGCAGTGCCAGAGGCTGCAGTGGGAAAGCTGATTTCTTTTTCCTTCAGCTGAAAGCATGGCAGCGAGAAGCAATCAAACAGTTCTGTTGGTGGTGCTTCCTGAGCCAAGCTGTGTTGTACAAACAAGGGTGGGAATTCTTCAAAAGATGAAATGTTTTGTGGTTTTGGGGTTTTGCTGCAAATACTTTCGATTCCCTCCCATTGCTTTCCCTACAAAACTGGTTTCCCAGATTGCAAGCACTCAGGGGTTGATGGTGCAGGCAAGCTTGGTGCTGCTCACACAGCGCAGCGATGTTGCACTGCTTCTCCTGAATGTGGGATCAATACGAAAACCCCACAGGCTGCAGGGGACAGAGCAGTGCTACCAGTCCCTAAATACCAATAATGGGCATCCAGTGAAATTCCTGCAGGTCACCCCATCACAGGGCAATTTTATCCACTCAAGACCCTTGTCAATAGGGCCAGCTGCCCTCTGGAGGGGAGAAAAGTGATGCAGGGCAGGAGAGCTGCCCCTGCAGCCCTCTCCTCATGGATTCCCCCCTGCCAACTCACAGGACAGCAGAAACGTGGGGCTGAAATGACCTCTATGTGACCCAGGAGGTCTCAGCATCACTTCTGCTCGCTCTTTGCCTTCCCCTCCTCTTGCTCGCAGAAAGCCGTTCCCCATCCTCTCCGAGCACGCAGAGGAAACCAGTGACAAACTGCTGACTCTTCCGACATGAATATTGTTCAATTATTCACAGATGTGTTTTGGCCCTGGTTTGACAAAAGCCTCTGCTTCAGCATATTTCTGTCTGCAAACCAAAGGCAGTTGTGCTAATGCAAAATCAGCCGTCATTAGCGCAGCCCCGCGCCGGCTCCCAGCTGCTCCGCGCTCGCTGCTTTCATCCACGCCATCATTTCCTCTTCTGTGATTTAATTAACACGAGAGAAACCTGTTTCTCCCACAGTTCCAGAAAGGCCAAGGCGTGTGCTGGAGGTGACCGTTCCTGAGCCTGTCTGTGCTGCTGCAGGAAGGCTGAGTTCACCCCTCAACGTCACCATCAGCATCCCAAACTCTGCTGGGTGCTCCGAGCTCTGGTCATCTCAGGGTGCCAGGCACCCAAATGGCATGGCAGCATGGTTTCCCCAAAGCATGGAGGAGATGATGGAGCAGATGATGCTTGGAGGTTGCGTGCTCTTCTTCCAGCTGGCTTTCCCCACATGCCATCCCTTCAGCAGCCCTTCCCTGCCCAGCTGCCCCTGCCTCATCCTTCTCATTGTATCATTCAGGTTGGAAAAGGCCTCCACGGTCATCAAGCCCAACCATCAACCCATCACCACCACCCCCATAGAGTCATCCAGGTTGGAAAAGACACCTGAGATCACCAGCTCCATTTTTAGGGGTAGCGGAGCTGCTGGATGGGATGCTGGGGGTGCTCCAGCTATCCTCACTCTGGGGAAAGGCAGACGTGCTGATTCCAGTCCTGCCTTCCTTCCAGCTCCTGGCAGGAAAGCCATGCTCAGGCAGCACCCACCGCCCCATGCTCTACCAATGCACGCACACTGGCCGTGTGCGGAGGTTTCTCCATCAAGCCGACAGGTAATTACTGCTGACAGGAGAAGGCTTAACATTTTAACTCGTTTTCAGGATTCAATTAAGCACACAGGTGCCCCAGCCTGGCGCTCGGCCGAGGAGCCTTAATTCTCTCCCTCCTTAAAACCTTCAAGCCTTGAATAAAGCCATAACTAACTGCAGCCCGACTTCTGCTTGGGCAGGGAGAAATTGAAATTCCCTTTGTCCCCCAGTGCTGCTCAGCTGCCAGCCTACCCCATATTTATGGGGCTGTACGTATAGACACACACACAGCTTCCCAGCAGCTCCTTCAAGGGACCCCATACATGGACTCCATGCATCCTATAGCACCCTCTGCCCCAATGCAGCCCCCGTGGGTGCTCCCACCTCAGCTCCCTTTGCTCCAGCACGTGGATGTGTTTGCAGACAGCTCACCCAGCTGCTCCCTGCGCCAGGGTTGCAGGTTAACCTTGCCGAAGCGGGAGAGGAATATTAATAGAGGGAGAGGAGGATGCTTCCTCCCCTCCGCGGCTCTGAGCCGCTCACAGCGGTGCCTCGGTTTTCCTAACAGATTCTTATTTAAAACCTTTTTTTTTTTTAATAAAGGGAAAGTTGTTTGCCTTTGCAGTGCTTTTCAATGAGCCAAGGAGGAGGTTTTCTTCCGCGCGCTGTAATTGATTTATTTTGTAATGCAATATTGTCTAACGTTCGCGGGCTCATTTGACTAAATTATTCATCAGCAAATTTTTAAATAATGCAGCAACTTTCTCTTCTGCAAATTCTGCTCCCATTCCTTGCTTCTTTAGGCCTAGGCTGGGAACTAAAATGCAATAGCAATGCATTCCTTGTGCCTTGCTCCACGTTAAGCTGCTATGAGTTCATGGCTGAAGACTAATATGAAAAAAAAGGAGCCATTACCCAGAGCCCAGATTCACTGTCTGGTTGGGGATCTATGAGTGCTGGAGGAAGGGCTGTGGTGGATGCAGGATGCATGAGAGCAGGCAGTGGGATGGGGAGCACCGTCCCCAATGGGTGGCCATGGGAACTGCGAAGACGCAGCGCTGCTGACCCACAGGACATCGGCGCAGGTTCGTGTATGAGCTGACAGCTGTCACTGTCCCCAATTACATTCAATTATCCCACAAGAAGTGGTGGCAGAACAGGGGTTTCCAGGCACTGATCTGAGGAACGGCTCCTTTCTGTGCTGTCAAATTTACGTAGCATTAGGGACCACAGTGGCAGGGAGAGGGGAGTAATAAGCACTTTGCCTTCAAATCACAGAGCCAGATCTGATTTGCTTTCATTTTAAATTGAGTTTCAAGCAAATATTCCCCACCCTGCCCCAGTAAGAAACGCAAGGATCTCACATCTGATTGCAGCTCTATGTAGGAAGCAGTGAGGCCGAGCTGCATGCTGGGCTCACAGCATCACTGCCCTGGTTGCAGAGGTGCTCATCTGCATTCCTGTGTGCCGGCGCCTGTGTTCGAGTCCCAGGATGTGATGCTGATGAAAGACAGTTAATTCAATTTCAACAGAGAAATTGATTAATGGACTGGATTAAAATAAATCCCTGAAGTTCCAGGGTCTCTGTGAAGCATACCAATGCCCCTTCCCTACTCACCCAGCACGCTCCAGAGAGGGAAAAGGGGCAGAGAACCAGTTAGAAAGGAGGAGAAGGAACAGTGTGAAGAGGGGAAGTGCATCCAGGTGTGATTCCTTCAACAGCTTCACGTGGTGAAGTTTCCCCAGTGGTGGTTCAGACCCTACTGCATTGTGGGGGAAGAGGTTGTGATTTGGGGCAAGGGACGTGAGGACCCCATGCATCCACCCCCATTCTGCCCTATTTCCCTGTAATGCAAAGACAAGCACAACAATGACAGCAGAGCAGCAAAACCTGAGGATGCAGCAAAGTGAGGATTTGCTCGTGCACAACAGCCGTGGGCACAGAAATAAAGGAAAGAAGCTGCTTGACTTCAGATGGTCTCAGGCGCACAGGAAGCTCCAGCAAGATCCCCTTGCCTCTACTGCCAACCCTTAAATGAGGGCTGGGAAGGGGTGGATCATGGCTCCAGCCCTTCAGGTCAATCAGAGCCTTGCATTACATGCAGCTGAGCTCCCCTGGGTTGGCCTTGCCTTCCCACCAGGTGCTCCATCACTGCTTCAAGCCATGATTTAGCATTGCTGCTCCATTCCCCTTCCCAAGGTGCCACGAAGGATGCTCAGCCCTTTGTGCCCACCTCTAACCCCCTCAAGGGAGATGTGCGTGGTGGTACAGAGATCTGTATGCAGATCCTTCCCTCTGTCTGTGTCCTGTCCCAGCCATGAGCACACAATGCATGAGCATCCTAGCAGAGCCTCCAGTGTCAGACCGCAGGGCTCGATCCAGCCTGGGACCCACGGCCACGTGTGAGCCATGAACCAGCAGAATCAAACAAGCCAAATATTTTGGACCGTCTCATCAGCCTCCTGGAAAAAGCCAAGGAGGGAAGAGCACAGTGGAGCTTTGGAGGCTATACCGAATCGTGGGGAAGAGAGGATTTCAGGATTTTCTGATTAGTTCTATGCCTGAGGACTCAAAACTTCCAACCCAGCAAAACCCGCAGCCTCGCTTACAGCCCTGGAGTTCAAAGGCAATTTGTCGGCATAAAATTGCAGCGACCATTAAATAAGGACCTTTGATACTACGGCGAGTGGCAAAGCACAGAAATGAGATGCACTGAACCTCAACCTGGCAGGACTTTCCCGAGCAACGAGCCTGAATAATGCAGGGCTGAGATTAATCCTGTGTTGTGGCTCATTGTGCTGTGGATAGCAAACACAGGCAGGCGAGTGCTGCCCCGGGGGCCTGGGGGCCTCATTTCCCATTGCTCTGCAGACACTTAGACCTGTGCAAAGTGAAAATGAAGTGCTGCTCCGATGGCGTTTGGCATTCACTTAGCATTGCTGGCATGGCAGTTGAGCTCTCTGCTCGCTCCAGGGACCCTCTTCCCTTATGGAAAATCTGGAGGACTCCTCCTGGTGTTTCCTTTGCTTTTCCCCTTGGATCCAGCTGGGTGGTTCGGGGCTCTTCTCTGCTCTTTGCCTTCAGAGCAACGCAGGAGCAGAAGGTCAGCGCTGGATCTGAGAGCCCTGAAAAATGGAGCAGAAGTGCCATTAGAAAACCAGCGGGAGACTGGGTTTAAAAATCCCTTTCCTTCACTGAGAGTGTGAGCATCACTGCTGAAGCACTGCTTTTCCCTTTGGAAACCTGGAGATGTTCCTATAATTATTTCTCCTCTCCTCTCCTCTCCTCTCCTCTCCTCTCCTCTCCTCTCCTCTCCTCTCCTCTCCTCTCCTCTCCTCTCCTCTCCTCTCCTCTCCTCTCCTCTCCTCTCCTCTCCTCTCCTCTCCTCTCCTCTCCTCTCCTCTCCTCTCCTCTCCTCTCCTCTCCTCTCCTCTCCTCTCCTCTCCTCTCCTCTCCTCTCCTCTCCTCTCCTCTCCTCTCCTCTCCTCTCCTCTCCTCTCCTCTCCTCTCCTCTCCTCTCCTCTCCTCTCCTCTCCTCTCCTCTCCTCTCCTCTCCTCTCCTCTCCTCTCCTCTCCTCTCCTCTCCTCTCCTCTCCTCTCCTCTCCTCTCCTCTCCTCTCCTCTCCTCTCCTCTCCTCTCCTCTCCTCTCCTCTCCTCTCCTCTCCTCTCCTCTCCTCTCCTCTCCTCTCCTCTCCTCTCCTCTCCTCTCCTCTCCTCTCCTCTTCCCAACCTGATGAAAATCCTGTAGCAATATTTCCAGAACGTCATATCATCTCATTTCAGTGCTGTTCAAACATTGGCTGCACTCAAGTACAAACTCTTTGATTCTGATGATACCTCGATGCTATGATGTGATAGCAGAGGTTGGAGAGAGCTGGAAGATCCCAGCTCCGTAAGCAGAGCTGTGCCACACAGATCCAACCACCTGCACATGGAGAACTCCATGAAATACTCAAGGAAGATCCACTGAAGACCCACGGAAAACCTATGGAAGACCCATGGAAGACCCATGGAATATCTGCCCTCTGCACAGTGCCAGGATGCTGTCACTGCTGGAGGGATGTCAGCGTCCAGCTGCAGTTTTCTTTCTCTCTCTGTGTCATTTTCCAGCCATTTAGCAAATTTTTGTCCTTGGATTCCAAGTGCGAGATGCACATCAGGCAGGGATGTGCCTGATGG
Organism: Tympanuchus pallidicinctus; assembly: GCF_026119805.1. Taxonomy (NCBI): domain Eukaryota; kingdom Metazoa; phylum Chordata; class Aves; order Galliformes; family Phasianidae; genus Tympanuchus; species Tympanuchus pallidicinctus. Next base: position 105,891 of record NW_026294760.1, read on the forward strand.
GCTGTCAGCAAGCTGAGCCTTGATTTTCATCCAGGAGGGGGGAAGGCGGTGGGATTTGACTGGAAATTAGGCTGTGGCTAAAGTGCTTTTTATTGAAGCTTTCAGAGCCATAAATGTCATCGGACCTGTCAAAGAGATGCGGCAGGACGATAACGGGGCTGCAGCCGTCCCTTCCCTGCAGATCCCATCCCCGGGCCTGCAGCACCCAGGGAAGCTCTGCTGCTCCCTGCAAGCCCCAGAGATGCATCTGGGATCAAGGCTGGGTGGGCACGCAGGGAGACAAAGCAAAGCTATCATCAAAACAAAACAATCCCCCCAAATGCATCCGGACTCATTTAGGGCTCCCTGTTCATCCAGCTGCCTTCAGATACACCCATCCATCACACAGTCCTCCCCACGCACTCCTATCCATCAGAAAGAGTGGAAATGAAACATCTTTATTGATCTCAACTCTTTTTAATTCCCCGTGTTTCTCGGGAGATGTTTCCATCCCTTCTGGGCTTTGCAGGCTGTTTCCTGGGGTGCAGACACCTGTTTTCCAGCAGCCCCTTTTTTGCTGTCCTGTGCCATCCAGACGCGTTGCCAAATTTATGCTCCCTTGTGGCCATGATCCAACAGTGCTGTCTGAAAGCATTTCCCTGAGTATCCGAGGAAAAAGAAGAGGCATCGAGGGAGGCTTTTTTGCAGGGCTGATACAAAATCCCCAGTAGTTGTGCCAGCGCTTTGGAGGGGATTGCTAACAACGAAGCAGAAATACAGATCTTGAATGGAGCAGCTGACTTGCTTTGTGCCAAAAGAGCTGATTGGAGATGTTGGCTTTGGGCTGGGACCTGTGGGGCTCGAAGCCTTTTGGGTGCCTAAGGGTATTGGGGACGCCCCACAGAGGGCTGGCATTGATTTCCCAAACAACACCCACCGCTGTGACACCTTCGAGCCTTCCTCTTCCCAACAGCACCTCGCTCACATTTTGGAGTGCATCCCACAAAAAGCTGAGCTTTCTGCTTTTGCTCAGCCTCTGTCTCACAGCTTGTTGCCGAAGGGGCCTTCAGGTTCCCCTCAGGCATTTCATTCCTTTACAGAAGTTTTCCCTTTCCCTTCTCCACGCAGAGCCAAGGAAACACTGCAGAACGAGCTGGTGCCAGGGGGGAGACCGCCGGCACCGTGGCCTCTTGCCAGCAGCACCGGGCCACATCTCTACATCTCTACAGCTCCCAGAGCATCCGAAGGATGTTTGGGGATCTTCGGGTCAGGGATACCCCGTGGTGAGACAGAACCTTCATGCCTCAGCGTCCCCATCTGCCAAACCAGGGCATTGCTCACCGTACCCAATGCAATGCGGCACCGTTGCCCTGAACGCAATGCTCTCCCCAGCAACGATTCCATCCTTGGGGAGAAGGCAATCACGCCGTCACGGGTAATTTGCTCTGAGCACTGTCCCCAAAGCCTCCAGATTCAATTGCACGTCTGTCGAGCAGTACCTGCTCGGGGACACGCCGAGCAGAGCCCATTAGCACTCAGCCGCGTTCGGCTGCTCGTTCCGCTCTCGTTCCTTTCCCAGCATCAAATTAAATCTCTTTTATTAGTTCCCTTTTTGTACACAATTCCTTGCACAATTAGTGAATAATTTTCAAGAGCACAAACTAATTGCCTTGCTCCATCCTCGCCCTGCAAAAGCTTTTTGCTTTCATTTCGCTTTCGCTTAGTTTTTATTAGGATCAAGAGAGAAGAGAAACTCAACCAAGAGCAAGAAAAAGAGCTCAGTGCTCTGGAGCAGAGCAAGAGCAGCTCAGTCCAGGAAGGTTTTCTGCTTGCAAAAGGGGCTGCGATGCTCTGTGTAAGTGGATGCCCATGCAAAGATGCCAAACCTCTCTGTTTCTGTGCGCTCTCAAGGATTCTGCTTTGCTGGAGACTCAGTTTGTTTTTTCACTGCAGGTCAGTGCTTTCCATTGCTCTATTCTTCTTCGTGCTCAGGTGCAGGACGAGCTCTCTTCAGGGTTGGGACAACCAAACTCCCTTCCCATCCCACTTCTGCTTTCCACGCAGCACACTTTCAGGCATCACTTTTGCCTATTAACCACCGCTGTGGCCGCGCTTATCCCAGCTCGGGGCTCGGATCGACCGATCGATGCCGTCCGTTCTCCCTCTGATGGATTCCCGAAGCTCCAGGGACTCAATCAATGGAAGGCGACATAAATCACACTAATTAAACCACCCTGCAAGCACAGGGCTGGCTGCGGTTGCAGGCATCCCCTTGGAAATCTGAGCGCGGGCTGCCGCCTCGTCACCGAGTTTGGGATAATTGATTTCGGGGCTCTTTTTCTTCATAAATGTCACCGTGACTTCAGTGGGGTCAGTGGCAGTCAGGATGGGTACAATTAGCTCTATTCAGGTCCCTACAGGTTGTGCCATCAGCAGAGGGACCCGAGCATCGCTGCTTGCTTGGGCTCCTTCAGCGCTGTGAGGATTTGGGGGCTGAAAGGACATGAGAACCCCGAACTTCTGGCCGAGCAGAGATGCCATTTCCCACGAAGCTGCTATCAGAGTTGTGCCATTGGCTTCCCTTTGAAAGCAATGCACTGCTGGTCCCTCCGCACATGAATATTCATGAGGCGGCTGCTGTGCTCCAGCCCGTACTGTGCAATTATCATTTTAAAGCAAATGCTTATCGGACTGGAGCATGATTTGAGGAAGCATCGAGCTGGAGCCTGAAAGGGGCCGGAGCTGCGTGGTGCTTCTATCTGCCTGTCCTCCCACCCGCAGCTCTGCTGTCCCCACGCTGAGTCAAACCCAAAGGGTTTTGTGGCCACCTCCCCGCAACGGGATGGCCATCGTCCCATCCCAACCCATGGCGAATCCTGGGGTTGGTGGCTCACAGAGGGACCTCGTGGTGCTGCTGTCACCGCTCTGCCATCATCTGGGAAGCGCCTAAAAGCCTCTCGGCGTGCCGATTCCTGTGTATGCATGAAGGTTTTTTAATCACTGCTAAAATGAATTTAAACCACATAGCGGGCAGAGAGCTGCTGCGGAGAGGGGGCTGTCATCAGAGAAATGTTGCCACCAGATTTCTTGCTTGCTATGCTAAACGCAGACACACTGATGCTGCTTTTTGCAGCCGGGGTCCTGGCTTATGCCTGGGGTCTCTAAGAGCTTTTGCAAGACAAAAGATAAATAACAGAGTGCTGTTTAATTGTTAATAGCTCCCAATCATAAAAGCTAGAGAAGAGGGGGCTCCGGTAGCTCAGCAGAGAGCATGTGGCATCACAGCTTGCACCGCTTGGCAGAAGTGCTGAGCATCCAAAGCCTGAGCTGGGGAAGGAATGGGAAATGAGAAGATGATTTTGCAAAACTCACTGCTGTTCTGGGCTGGTTTTGTGTTGGGCCCTTTCCAGTGCTGACAAGGAATATCTCCCCACTGGCTGCCGCCCCTGCCCCGCTCTGCTTGACATATGCTGAGGATTTGCACTAAAGCACCAAAAAGCTCGGGTAATCAGAACCAGGTCAGTGTTTTACTTTTTCCATTTTCCCTGCAAAAACGTTTTCCCCCACCAAAACGTGAGGAAATACTCTCCCACCACAAATCTCCACGTGGAAACCCTGAATGTCTGACTCCAGAGCCTTGGCCCACTGAATTTCGGTATGGGGGAATTTAGCTCCAGGTTCACCCTCAGGATGCCTTGCAAGATCTCACCTGCTGCTCCAAATGTGTCCTGCAGAGAAGGAGGACCACTTGCAGAGCCTTGAGAGGCATCCAGTCTCCCAAAAGACCCTTCCACTGTGCTCTGTGGACCAAGAAGAGAATCTCCTGCTTTCCATCCTTTCCCCATGGATGGAGAAAAGCATTTTGGCAATGGGAAAATCTATCGGTTCTCTCTTGAGCGCAGAGCACGCAGGAAGGATGTTTGCAAGCGCGCCGCTGGCCTGGATTTGCTGTCTTACATCAGGTTCCCTCCAGCCATATCACGAGGAGTTTGTTCCTGCCAGGAGTGCTGGCTGATACAAGTGTCCTCTGAATGCGCAATCACAGCCGGTGACTCCCCTTTCCCTCCCTTCCCACGCGCCTGACTCGGGATCTTGTCAATGATTAAGCTCAGCGCCTCATAAATTATGTTTCACCAAATTGCTACATTAATAAGGGGCCGTGCGTTCTTGGAGGATCATTAATTATAGATACATTTCTATTTCCCCTGCAAAATTGCCCGCGTTCCTCGCAGGCTTCGTTACGCAGCTGCATTGGGCGAAGGCTGAGTTCTCCAAACCCCAATGGGGATCGACGTCCCCCACGTGCCCTGGTCCCCACCAGCTCTCCCCGCAGCACTTTGCACTTCAAAGCCTCCCTCTCCCCAGGATGTCAGCTCTGATTCTGTTCCTACCAACAAGCTGCCTCCTGTGGGGAGAAAAGCTTCGGAGTGTGGCACAGAGCAACGGGGATCAATGGGGCTGGGGACACGGTGGTGACAACAGCCATACAGCTGGGGATTCCCTGGAGCCAGAGGGGAAGGGATGCATTCTCTGAGTGATGATAAGTTCCCGATTTGCAGATTTATTCTAAGAACTCAGAGGGGTGGAAAACTGGATCACGGGGGCATTTTCTTTCCCTTTTCCTTTTGGTTGAAGCCATTAAACTTTTACGGCACACTGTAACGGTCAATGGAGTGATGAAGCCGGTGCTGAAGTTTGAACTGGCACTGATTAAATACTTCCCACTTTCTGCTGCACCAAAGCATGGTGTGCTCCAGCCCTGGCATCCTCCTCCATCCCATAGGGTTGGTGCCATGGGTAGAGGCTCTGAAGGCCAAACCCTCGGGGCTGGGCGCAATCCCAGCATGTGCACATCCCTCTTCTTCCCCAGCTCTCATCAAAGATTTAGCAGCGAAGAGACAATGATATTTGCTGTGAGCTCACAGCGGCTTCGCTCTTTGCAAATTATTTTCTACAATACACTTCTTAGGACATTAGGAAGCACTATAAATATTTAAAGCTCAGCTGTCGTTGCCCAAATAAATAAGCGAGCTGCTGGGAGCCTTGTGATTGCTCTGTGCTCGTCCTCATTCCCAAAGCCCAACTGATCCCAACCGGGGACAACCAAGGGGTTGCTGCTCCCAGTGCGTTCCTGGGGAGTTGAAAGGGATTTTGGTTATAAAGCCATCATCTGAGAGAGAACTGAATATGAACAGGGGGAAAACCTAGAGATCGAAGAGCTGGTAAGGCTGAGTGAAGCCTTACACACAGCTCAGCTATACATCAGCAGCAAAATAAATACACTGATAGCTCCTCGTTGGAAATATGCCCATAAATGATAGCCTTGCTAACAAGGTGATGTGATCGGCACCTCGGCTCCCAAGGCAGAGACCTGCAGGCTTTGTCTCCATCCCAAACCTGGAGCAGCCCCGGCACAAAGCAGGACCCACAGTGGGGCAGCTTCCCCCAGTGCTGCTGCAGTTTAATATCGAGTGATTTCCTGCTCCAAACAATACTTAATGTCAATTATTGCATGCAGCGCAGGCAGTTTTTCAATTAACTGCCCTATATAATTTTATGTTTCCAGTCTACTCGTATGTGGTTTGTACATAAACCTTACAAAATGATGGGCCGGGCAGGCAGGAGCCATGAATTTATCTTTAAGAGCCACAAAGCCTCCTCCTGGTCTCTGCCCAGAGCCACCCTGGGCCCTTTTTGGGGGATATGACCCCATTCCTGAGCAGCTCCTGAAGAACATGGGGAGGTGGCTGATTTGGGGTAGAAATCACTGCTGTTCACCCTTCACGTGCTCCTTCAATGGGAACTGAGCCCAGCTTACGGCTATTTGCTTCTGTTTGAACATGAGTTCTGGTTCATATATGCCTAATTTCTGCTATTTCACCTTCATCACATCCAAACTGATTCTTTTTTGTTGTGTGCTCCACCTGTTGCCATCATTCCTACGCTGTGGTCCCCACCAGGCTGCTCAACACCCCCCTGCACTCACATCCATCCTTGCACCCATCAGGTTTTGGGGGGGAAAAGCCCCAGGTCCCCATTAATGTCAGCTCCAAGAGATAAGGGAACAACAGCAGCTTTTCCTTGGGAAGTGGGGCATGGAAGAAGGGAACCTCCTGCTCCTCTGTGATGTACGATTGGGGCATCCCACCATTCTGGAGCAGTGGAGATGCTCCCAGCATGAAGGAAACAGCCGATGGCTCCGTGCAACGGGAGCCGCATGGTGCTTAGGGCTCAGTAAATACGTTCTTAATAATCAACCCGTGTTTATTCAATGCACAATAATTCCACTGAAAAGCTCCAGCGAAATGCACGGTTAATTAAAAATGCCTTTGAAATGGGTCCCCGTGGGAGGGATTTTTTATATTGGAGTGGGGTTTTTTTCCCTCTCTTTTTGCTGCCCATCCCTTCCCTACATTCCAGTGCTGCCTGGGGCCGGGTGCCTTCAACCCTGCTCTCCCCTTGATGGGGGGCTTGGCTTTCAGCTCCCACCCCCAGGGCTGGCTCCTCTCCCCATGGCACTGAATTTAAGCACCAGAGCTGCACAGCGTGGCACTGGGTAGGCACGGCATGCTGCCCCACACTGCATTTTTCCTTATGCAGGGGGGGCACGGGTGATGCTGAGAGCACATAACCCCACTCACCACCACCATTCCTTCCCCAGCATAGAAGCGAGGCGATTAAAAGTTAATATCAGACATGGCCAGAGGCTGTAAGTCGGCTGTAATTACTCGGATGTGGGGATATTAAGGGCCAGTGTAATTATAATTCCAAGGTAATCGAGAGAAAGCGACCGAGTGGGCTTTGTGCTAATGTTGTGTTTTACAACTGGTGCTGAGCAGGGCCGGCCTCATGGGCTCTGTCCCTGTGCCACCCTGTCCTTATTGCCTCCATCCCAGCCTCAGGACGGGGGAGCTGCAGGACAGGAGGTTGGTGCTGCTGTGCTTGCTGCAGGCAGCGGGAGAAAAATAGCAGATGAAAAGCACCTGATGGATTTTAATAGTGTTATTTTGTTTTTAATGAATGGAAAGGGTGGACGTGTCTGCAGCTGGCCTCAGAGCTTCCTATGGGTCTGCGGGGACTGCAGTCACCATGTGGGAGGAGAGACTTCATGGGCCCTTTCTCCACTGGTCAAACTGGGAGGGTGTCTTTAGCAACCCAAAGGATGCTAAAACTGGGCCAGGGCAAACCCAGCACCTGTGGCTTCAGACGGAGGGTGCTGGTGGTCCCACATGAAAGCGAATGGCATGAACAAGAAAACAAGGATGGGGGATGCAAGGGGGGGGGAAGAAATAAGGATGGAGCCACTGCCTCTGCTCCAGCATCTCAGGATTAGCAGCACTGCAACCTCAGAGCCAAGGCAGCCTGCAGAGAAGGGGCAGGGGGAGAGGATTGGGGGGTGGGGGGGTTTCCCAGTGATTCGATTAGCATTTGTTTCTTCCTTTCAGCTGCAAGGCTGCAGGGAGGGAGAGCTGATTAGAAGTCATTTGAAGAGTAATTAGGTTTGATCCGGGACCCTTTGGGATCCCAGGTCTGTTTCTGCTGCTCCTGGCTTGTTTTATTTTAGCTCTTGGAAATGGAATGGGGCAAAACACAGATATGTGTATGTGTGCGTGCTGGAGGCACAGCTTGGGACCAGAGCCAAGGGGGCAGGACACCTCTATTTCACCCTACATGCCATAAGGACAGACTGCCTATACTGCGTGCTTTGGCACAGTACTGCATGCTGTGAGCCATTGTCTCTCCTGGAAGGTTTCCACGTTCTTATTTATAAGGCCCCTCCAGCCCACAACAACCCCCTTTGGAAGATCAGTAGCACAATCATCACTGGGCCATGAAATAAGACCCGAGGAAGCACGACGAAGCATAATTTACCTACCGCACCACCAAACCTGCAGAGAAATAAACCCCCATCTGCACAGAGCGAGGCGCCGTCGCTCCGATTGCTCTCTTAGATCACAGAGCCATCCCTGCAGGCAGCCACCTCCTGTATATTCAGCACAGCCTCTTCATCCAGCGCTGAGCATGATTCTTCCTGATCGCCCCTAATGTCTCGTGCATGGGCTGTTGGGTGGGGATTTTCCCCCCTGTTTTATTTCTCCATCACCTCTAGTTTACATCAGTGCATCTCTGTGCTTCTTGCCAGCTGTTCCCGTTACGCACGAGCACGGGCAGGCCGAAGATCCCACCCTCCTTCAGATGCTCATTGAAAATCCACCCCGCTGCTTTCTGTGCCCCCTCTTGTTCTTGCCATGCAGAGCATCACACCACAGCTGCTGCATTCTGCTCTGCCAGAGCATCGCCTGCACTGCACGCGTTGCATGCAGCACCTGCATCCCTTGCATCCTTCACATTGTGTGCATTGCACGCATCACCTTGCATCGCCTGCATCACCTTCTGCCTCCTCAGGAGAATCTGCTTCATTATTGACAGCCAAGGCCTTGCACACACGTGGAGACCACAGTGGAATCCAGCTGCTGTGGGTTGCAATGACAGCGAGGACACTGGGGCTTTCTCCTCTCTCCATCCCCATTCCTCGTGCCTGAACAGCATCACCTGCCCTCAGCTGGGACCGTGAGGACAGACAGGGATGGAGAGAGGAAGAAAACCAGAGGAACCCCTTAGGGAACCCACACAGCCCTTCCAGCCCTGCAGAACCCCAACACCAAGGCCATCACAGCCCGAGCTCTGCTCTGAACCAACAGCATTGCATCGAAGCACAGCTCTGCTCCCCCAGGCTGCGCTCTTCTCTGCGATGTGAATGGGCCAAGGGGGGGGAAATCTGCCTTTTTTTTTTTCCCCTGCTCTTTCCTTGTACTCAAGAGAGAAGAAAAAGAACAAAACAAAACAAAAAAACGTTCAAGCTTCTCTCTCTTTTTTTTTTTTATTCCCCATTTTTTTATCCAAACACTTTCAAAGTTAATTTCAAAAAGCTGGGAACACTTGATAGTTTTAATTAATCTGCTGCCTAGGGAAATACAATTTGTGTAGCCAAAGCCTTTCGCCTTCCTCTGGATAGCTATCTCACTCCGGGTAGCACTGACAGCTCCAGCAAAGGCAGCGATTGCAGGACGGGTGCTTTTACTCCATTTGATGACAGCGTTGGGTGGGTTGACCCTGCAGTGGGTGCCTGGGTTGGTGCTGAGCAACCCAATGGTGATTAAGAAACAGGGCAAATCATGCTGTGTGCCGCAGGTTGGGACAGAAAGAGGGGCTTCACTCCTCCTAGCAGCATAAGAGCCCCCATTTCCACACCGTTGGAGCCCTAATATCTGCACCATTGAATTACCAGTTGCTGCACAAGAAACCCCAATTTCGGCACCACTGGAGCCTTATTCCTGCACCATTTGACCACCAATTTCTGCAACATTTGACCACCAATTTCTGCACTGTTTGACCACCAATTTCTGCACCAAGAGGCCCCCAACTTCTGCACCATTTGACCACCAATTTCTGCACCAAGATGCCCCCAACTTCTGCACCATTTGACCACCAATTTCTGCACCAAGAGGCCCCCAGCTTCTGCACCATTTGACCACCAATTTCTGCACCAAGAGGCCCCCAGCTTCTGCACCATTTGACCACCAATTTCTGCACCAAGAGGCCCCCAGCTTCTGCACCGTTGGAACCCTATTTACGCACCATTTGATCACCAATTTCTGCACCACTGGAACCCTACTGCTGTGCCAGGGAAGCCTCTATTTCTGCACCATGAGAACCCTCACCTCTACACAAAGCCAGTGATCCAAACTGCTGCCCCTTCCCATCCCAGTGAGCATCACCTGCAGCCCCAGGTCCTCAGTGGGACGCTGGGGTGGAAGCCAGGCTGCAGAGTGCAGGAACACAGCAGCTCGGCTGAGGTCCACGTTTGCTGCAAGCACTTTTTGTTGCCACACTTGAGCTCCCACACGGAAACTCATTACCGCGTTGGCTGATGTGTGCAGATGCACAAAGGGGAGAAAACAAAACCGCCTGCGTGCACCGAGCCGTAACCTGCAGCGCAGCCCTGGTTCTGCACGTGGGGCTGGAGATGCAACTGGAGCACCCCAACATGGGGCAGGTCAACGTGGCATCTTTGCCTTCTCCAGCGCTCGCTGCCTTGCGGCCATCAGGAGCTGAGCAGCTCAGGCCCATTGCTCCCCATCATCGAGAACAGACACGGCGTTTTGTAGCCACTTAGCTTGGACTGGCATTTGGAAATGACATTTAAAGGTCACTGCCAATCTCCCAGCACAGCAGCACAGAGGATTGGGGTTGCTGCACGGCTCCTGTGCGGGGCTGGGGGTTTAGCACCCCAAACCCTTCCCTGCTGCCATCCCTCTGCCCTGGGCACTGTCAGCAGTGCAGGGCAGCACCGGGTAACAGGACCCGGGGTGCAGATGGTGGCTGCGTGCAAAGGGAAAGGTGCTGAGCCTCTCCAGATCTCCCCACCCTTCATGCTTCGTGCTGTGCATTCCTCTCTCCCCACCCCATGATGAGTTTTTCATCCCTCTGCAAGGAACTGAGGGGGATGCATGCACAGGTGAGCTGGCAAAAGCCATTCCCAGCAGCTCAGAGCCTCACTGCTACGGAGCAGCACCAGCCCTGACATCTGCCTCCTTATTACGGTTACTCTTCTGCTGGCATTCAGTGAACTGCATCTTCACTCATCCAGCCCACTTCACAGCAACTCCTTAAGTGGGGTTATAATACACATTTTAAAGCATCGAAAGTCACACTCCACAATTTCAGCTCCCAAAAATAAAAATGAAGAAGTCAATACAAATTAAGTAAGAAAGAAGAGACAGTCTGTTTCCATTCTTTAAACCAGGTTTCCAGGCAATTATTCTCCTATCTCCCCCATAAAATTAATAAGAATTCTGCTTGAACATTCAATAGGCTTTGGTTTTGCATAGCATCTTTGAGGCGAAAGGAGGACAGAATTCTTAATTAGTTTCCTACAGCCTCTCCTGCTTGCTCAGTGTGGAGATGGCACTGCCTACAGGAAGCTGCACACACACAGAGGGCAAAACCATTGGGGGCTGCACTGCAGGAAGGGTGGGGGCTGCTTCGTTAAAGGGATGGGGTCAGGGGAGGGGTGAGGTGGGGAGAAGGGTGAGATGGGGCTCAGGTCATGAAGCGTGGCATCAGTGACTGCTGATTGATTTGGTTTTCCCCAACGGCGAGTGCTCCTGCGTTGACGACTCCCAGCTTTGCGTTTATTCCTCTTCCTCTGTTCCCTTTGTCTCAGAATCACAGAACCATGAAAACACAGGATCCTTAAGGTTGGAGAAGTCCTCCAAGATCATTTGGTCCAACCATCAACCCATCCCCATCGACCCACGCTCACTTTGCAGTGGTGTTTTTTCCACTCTTGAACCTCCTCTCCCCCATTTCCATGCTCAGACCCCCACAGGAACTTTCCTCCCCCCCCCCTTGCCAGCATTTCCGCCTCCTCCACGAGTGGAAAAGAATCGTATCCTGCAGAAGTGGGAGTCTCTGAAGCACAGAGTGACAGAGGAACGGATGCACCCATATGGAAAAGACAAATAGACGGAAGGATGAGGAAAGTGGGGAGCAAACGGAGCCTGAAATCAAATTAAGAAATTTCTCACATATGTCTCATTCCATCACAACCTCCAGTGACGCAGACCGCGTTTCCTACCTCATCGCCATGAATAAAGCACAGTCTGCAAGAAAAGACAACGATAACATCACACCAATGCTATCGGCCTCCCACCAACGCGCAGAGCACTGCTGGCCTGGAGGTCATTTCCCATCCAACCTCGTGAGGTCACTTCAAATCCAACCCCACGAAGCCACTTCCAACCCAACGCCACGCTGTGGAGCGTGGTGGCACAAACACCTGCAGCAACACAGCGCAGGGTCAGCCCCTATTCCATGCTTTGCGAGAGCCAGGTTATCGATACGGATCCAATTAACTGCCTGCTCCCGACTGCATCCGAGATGGGTGTAAATCACCATAATCCCATTGACAGCAGTCAGAACACAATGATCCACAGCCACGAAGGAGCCATCCATCCATGCACCCTCGCTCCTGCAACGTGTGTTTGTAAATACATATATCTGCATACGTGTTTATTCCTGTTTAGCTCTATTTATACACATGCATATATAATTTTCCCTCTTTAAAATATTAAAATAAATTACATCTTTTCACAGAATACAGACATTAATTCCGTTTCCAGGAGATTTGTCAAATCAGTGGTCTGTGTTTGCATAACAAGCTCTTTGGTTATGCTGCGCTGCATATAAATTACCGCGCTGTCAGGCTCCAGATCAAAATCATTGGGTTTTAAGCAGAATCTCTCACATTGATTAAGATGTGCTTTACGTCCTGCGCATCCATTACATCTGGTGGCGAGGAAAGCAGCCCTGGAAGTGAAGCCCTGCAATGCTGCAGCCTCACGTGCAGTTGGGCTCGGGGTGTTATCACACAGCCACATGCACACGCAAGGAGTCTATTAAATGTGCAAACCCCAGACTGTATCTCCTCCTCTTAAAAGCTCAACTTATCTGCTAAGGCAGTAAACAGCTTGGGGTTTATAAAGTGTAATCATGAAGCGCAGTCCCCCTGCCGACACAGGCAGCAGTCATCTGCTCGTTTGTTTTAATGAGATAAAGCCCTCTCCAGAAGGCAGGGAGATGGGTTCCAAGCTCTCCGCTCGCTGCTCCCTCTCCTTGGTGCAGCCTGCCCAAGGCCACAGAGACCAGCAGCTGCTGAAACGCATGGGATGCACAGCTGAGATGCTCCAGCAGAACAAGTGCTGGAATTGCACCGACGCAAAACGCACCGCCAGCTCCCACGGCCAACTGGGCGCTGCTGTTACCAGGCAGACCTGCCCCAACCAGAAAGGCTACGATCCAAAAAAGCACTTCCCCATTGAAAAATTCACAGTCACTCCACACCAGAGCCTGGCTTGCTGCAGCCTTCAGGCTTCCCAGAGGCTGCCAAGAAAGAGGGTCACTTCTGGCTGTATTTTTAGCTCGCTGGCACTTGCCCATGAGGGATGGATGGAGGTGAGCTCTGCCAGTACAGCTCTCGAGTAGCAGCAGATGGGAGCGGTTTCTGGATGCTGACAGCAATGTGAATAGAAGCTTAAATTAAAGCAGTGAAGTTGTGGGTGCTTTTTCTGGTAGTCTGGCCACGTGTGCTGGTAGTATTTTTCCCTTCGTTTGCACAGAGGCACCGGGGAGCCAGCTTCAGTTTAATTGTATTTCTTTAATTCTACCAGCCAGAAGCCTTAAGGCAGAGCCACATGAAAGGAAATTATGATTTGGGAGAACTCCTCTTTTTGTTTACCTATTTAAAGTGCATTTCCTTGGTGCTTTTCCCATTGAAGAAATCCAGCAAAATCAGCTTGCAAACCCCCTGCCAGCCATGCACAGCAGACACGCTGCTGCCCCAGCACTGTGCACCACGCATCTATTTTCTAGGAGGGTGGAAGAGGGGGAAACAAAGGAGCAGAAAGGCAAGCTGATTGCTCCAGGCATCCTCAGGGTCAGAAACCAAACCCAAACCAATGGATGTTGACTATTAGCAGTTTTGCATCCTCCAATTGCTATCCCAGACAGCAGAGCCCTTCGAATAACCCAAGGCCACCGAGCACAGCCAGCAGGAAGAGCCCTAAGGGCCGATACTTCTTCAAAGAGCATCTCCCAGTCCATAAATATTTCGACCGAACTGCAGGACAAAACATAATGTATAAAAGATTGAATAGAAGATGTATTATGCTGTTGCATAGCAATCCTGTCCTCGGGAATTTATGGCGTCGGCGCATCTCCCGTTGCAAGCGGGATGCTGGCGGATGGAGGGTTCAATTCATCTTGTGTCTGCTGCAGGCCATCAATACCATGGTTTGCCCATTTAGGCTCAAGTCTTTCGGTTATTTATAGTAAAAAGAATGAAATCAATTAAAACCCACTGAACACCACTTCCAGGGCGACTGCTCTGCATCTCGGTCATGGCTGAAACTGGCCCAAATTTGACAGTGGCAGTGCCTGTTTTCGTTTGCCAAAGCACTGCTGGAAATCTCCCCCATAGCACCACGCATTCATGCCCACGCTGCCTCCTAAACAGGGCTGGCTTCCCTCCCACTCCCCAGTTTTATGGCAGCCTGTGCCTTTATGCTCCATAAAACCTTCCCTGCATGGCTGTGCTCGCTGCTGGAGCAGCTCAGGACTCAGGGTGTAAAAGTCTAGGACTGAAATCAATCTATCACCACTGGCTTTATGACATCCCCACCTCACACCACACATTTTAATCACAGCTGAAATCATATCTGATATCCCCCCAAAAAAGCAAGTGTAGCATCTGGGGGGGGCATCACCACCTGCTTTCTGCAGCAAGCCGCACCAGAAGCCAAACCAACCTGTGGCCTTTCCTTGCCTTTCTCCTTGTGCACGTGTGGAAGTGGACGGGTAGGAGGTTTGGCTGCTGCTGTCAAGTTGCAGTGCTGCAGTTTTGCAAATGCAAACACAGCGAGGGTGATGCATTGCTTCAGGATCCCTTTGCATCCTCACCCATGGGTGCAGATGCAGCACCACCCTCCCGTGCTTTCTCCTTGCTTCGCTCCCAGGAAGGGCACAGAGAAGGGATTTGGGAGAAAGCAGGTTGTAAAACACTCAGCAAAGTTCCACTTGCTGCTTCAGGACGAAAATTAATAGGTGCAACCCATAATCCTCTCTTGGAGAGAGAGAGAGAGAGAGAGATGCAAGGGGAAAGCAAGAGAAAAATAATGGTCAAATCCTCACGCCTTGCTGTCGGAGAGTCCTGCAGGTCTAGGAAGTTCAATGCATAGGAAATGAGGTGGAGACTCAGCACGTCTGAGGAGCACAGGGCAGGAGTGACCTTCACAAAGCAGGGAGGAGTGTGGGATCTCTGCTTGGGGCTCCTGCACAGAGGAGCTGTGAGGAGGGGGGGGATGAGGATTTAAAGCCTGTTCTATCCAAGCAGGGAGGTGGGCAGCAGGAAGGATGATGCTGCATGCTTCTCCTTCATGCTCTGCTGCAATGGGAGACGTGGCTGCAGCTGCGCACTGCGGCTGCACGGTGATTTTGGGGACAGCTGAGCTGCAAAATGGAGGCAGAGAGCAGAGGGGAAGGGCTTTTCCAGGAGGCTCAGTGCAAACCTTACATGAAAGTAAATAGAAATTGCAGGTGCCTGGTTCCTCTCCAACACCTCCCCTGAGAGCTCCATCACCACACCTCAGGGCGTCCATGCACCCAAGCAGCCGTGCATTGCAGCACTGATTGCAGCAGGGATGTTTCTATGGCCCCCATGCCCCATCCTTGTAGAGAAGCCATCAGTGGGATGCTCTGAGTGATGCACTGCGCTGGTGGCATGAGAGCTAAAACATTCCTGAACCTGGTGTTGAGTGGATGAGCACAACCAGAATAAAATCACAGGGAGTGGGCTTAACCAATGCAAACCAGAGCCCAGAGGATACTTCCCAGGACCCACACAGGTCCCTGCAGCTCACAGCTCCCATGGACACATGTGCTGAGATGTGGGGGTGGGAGCACAGCACATCAAGGTCTGGAGATGGAAAGGAGCAGCTGATGCATCAGGAAGCTCGAAATAAAAGAAAAAGTGTGTTTTCTCCCTGTACTGTGACAGAAAGCACAGCAATGATAGCAGAGCAGCAAGGTCCCAGGATGCAGCAAGTGAGGATTTGCTCAAATACAACAGCCACAGAGATAAAGGAAAGAAGCTACTTACATTCAGAAGGCCTCAGATACAAAGGGATCCCCAGGAAAATGCCCTCACCTCCACTGCCAACCCTTAAATGAAGGATGGGAAAGGGTGGATACTGGTTCCACCCCTTCAGGTCAATCAGTGCATTTAATTGCATGCAGCTGAGCTCCCCTGGGTTGGCCCTGCCTTCCCACCAGGTGCTCCATCACTGCTTCAAGCCATGACTTTGCATTTCTGCTACATTCCCACCCCGAAAAAGCAATCTATTCAGAAGCAGTTATGCCCCAGCAGCCCTGTTGCACTTCCTTGCTCTTTATTAATTTGCATGAAGATGGGATCAAAGCATGCTTTCAGGTAGCAGTTCCCACCTGCTCCCACTGCTGCTTCCCACCTGCAGGGCCTGGCTGAGCTGGGGTGGGCAAACAGAGGCACATCCACATCCCCCTCCCATCCCTGCAGCACTTCTCCCTCCCAAACACAGGCTGCAAAAGAACCCAACCAACCCAGCAAAAAAAAAAAAGACCAACTGAAAACACCCTCGCTGCTCTTTTCCTATTTGTTCAGTAATCATATTTGATTTAATTCCATGTTTCCCCCTCATTCTTTTTGCTGCGCTCACCGCTGAGGAATAATGACGGCAATGTGTTGCTATTGCTCTGCCCATGTAGCTGATTCCTCTCTTTTCCTTCCCCTGTCATTTCCAGCCCCGTTTGCTTTTTTTTCCCCCATCCTTTCATGCAATGACTTCGGCATTTCAGCTTACTCACCTGGAAACTGCTACGTTTCCTGCTTCGTTCTGATTAGATTGTGTCTCACTGCTGAGCCATTTTTAAATAAGACGTTCGCTTAGCACCACCAATTAATTAGTTGGGTTTCAGTGCCATTGTATTTTTACATAAGCTTTGAGGGGAGGGGGGAAGAAAAGAAGCTGTTCCCCCCCTCCCCCCCCCATTCCACACCGATGTATTTCATCCGCGTTGGGCTTTGTGTGCGTATCACATACTTAGAAAATCAATTTCTGGCCGTGGATGGATTTTGTTCATCCCAAGATGGAGCTCTGGGGGTGGAGGAGAGTGGAGGAACCCGCCGGGGGATGGCACAGGGCCCCTTCTTGTGCCGCAACCCAACAAATGCTCTGCATTTCTCTCTGTCCCACATGTGCCCAATGCCCTCTGCACGGGCTCTTGCTGTGCAAGCTGATGTGTGACAAAAGGAATTCACAGCGTGCAGCGTTTCCTAAGCCTCAAAGCTCCCTTCCAGCAACGTGGGACCTCCCATGTCCCTGCCTCAGTTTCTCTGTTGCTATTTATGGGGCTATTTCCATTGCCCACCATGGAGAGCCCAAGGAAATTCAGGGCTTGGATTCACCCAAGTGCCAGTTTATGAGCAGGAAGAAGCCAGGAGAGAGGGATTTATTTCCTCTCCAGCTGAAGACTGACAAGGACGCAGCTTGATCTAGGACAGGCAGGCTGAAATCCTTCTGCTCTGAAGATGATTTAATGGCGTACATTTTTGCCACACTGGTGTAAATCGCCTCGGGCTTGGATTGCATCGGCCACGCTTTCAATTAAGTGTGATCACGGATGTAAATGAGGAGCAGCATCATGATGTTCTCTGGTATTGTGTGGTTGTCACCGTGAGCACCGGTCCAAATCAACAGCATCCCATAAAGCCACATCGGCAGCAGGAAGGGAAGGGCTGGGGCCATTTTGCTAAGGAGGAGACCTGGTTTGGAGGCAGCGGTGGCACAGCCAACGGAAGCTCAGCATCCTTAGTCAACACTGATTTCCCTGCACCGCTGGGTTCGGGGTTGGGAATCCCACCTCATGTTTTGGGATGGTTTTGCTGGGCGCATCATGCAGCTCCGGGCATGGCTGAGAGCAGTATTGATCAGTCTGCATTATGGTTTCTGAGTAATTCTCAGCAGCCAACAGCTTTGTTAAGAGGCAGACAATGCATGAACGATTCCAGAGGCTGGGAGCTGCCTGTGAGCTCTTTCCCATGCAGTGCCCTTCATCCCCAGCCTTGCAGTTCTCATTTGCTGCACAAATGAGGAACTCCAAACAAGAAGAGACTGAAGTTTCCCCAGCATGTCATGTCATGGCATGCTCCGTGGCTCTTGGTCCCCCCAACCCTTGGGTTTGGTGCTGTTGAGGTAGAAAACTGGGATTGGGGGTGGGCGCTCCTTGGAGAACCCGAATTCCATCACCAGCATGCAGCTCTGCAGTCTCTCTAAGGGAAAAAAAACCACTCAGCTTGCACCTCTAGACCTCCTTCCTGTTAATCTGCCATGAAAATACCAGCCTGAGGACCAGCATGGACGGCTCCATTCCTCATGTGGACAGTGGGCTGTGGAAACTGCTTGGCTGCTGTGGCTGAACTGATCTCTTTGTCTGGGGCTGGGCTGACCCCCACTCCCTGCACGCTCCCAGTGGAGGGACACTGATGTCGTAGCTCTGCATTGCTTCTAATTTCAGCAGATGCTGAGTTTTCCCCCATTTGGTGGCTCCTCTCTCTGAATGCGGGTGGGAAGGAGCCCCCTGGATCTCCTCCCATGCCCAGCTCTCCCCAAAGCCACCGCAGTCACTGGAGAGCTACTGGAGAAAAGCCTCCGGTGCCAGCAGAGAGCTGCAAATCAGGGCTCGCCATTCGCAGCATATACATATGGAATGAGGTTTATTTATGAAGGGGAAAGAGCCTATAAAGAAGAGTTATTATGTCCAAGAGGAGCTGATTTATAGAACGGCAAACTTCAGGCTATAGCTCAGAGTGGGGAATGACAGCCCCTGACAGGTGGCCATGAATAAATCCCAAAGTTTTCCTGCTGCCGGTAGCCGGTGGCCAAACACTTGGGTGGGCCGGAGGAACCTCCACCCGCCATGGTTTCTTATAGGCATGGGATGGGGAGGAGAGCAGCAGGGCCTGCTGTTCTTTGGTGCAAGCTCTGGGGTTTTGCTTTGTTTCTAACACCCACAGCCCCGCGTTGATCTGTATGCAGGAGCCCAGCCCGGTTGCTTGCAGCTCAGGTGTCTGCATCGTAATTGCACGGAGCCAGCCGGCTGGGCTAAGTGGGGCACTGACAGTGATTCATGAACCCACTGCATTCCCAGTGACCAATGGCTTCTGACACACACGTGGCTGCGTGCAGAACAAGCCATGTGTGCTTTGGGTGTGAAACCACCGCCCCGTGTCCATGCAGGTGTGATGCTGCTCGTATCCACTGGGCGCACAGCCGGCCATGGCAACCCCAGGGCTTTCCCAAAGCACTGCACAAACATCCTGACATCCCCAGGGGATGGCTGGGCTCTTTTCCCTCTCTGAAGATGGATACAGGAAAGCAAGAACGCTCCTCATTCTGCTTCAGCCACTTCAAGTGCTCATAAACAGCTCCGAAGCACCGCGTGCGGACGGGAAGTTTAATGGCCAGCACAGTAAAGCTGGATCCGGGCACAAATGCCTGGTCCTGATGTTTTTCAGCTCACGCTATCGCCAGATTTATTTGCTTGTAAACCCTCCCATAGTGTAGACAAGGCTTTTTTTTTGCGAGCACATAAAGCAGAATCCATAACAACCCAACGCGTCGCGGCGCCGGGGCCGTCCCACACCTCCACCCCAGCCCCATTGGGCTCAGCCAGGTGACTAATTAACTCCTGAGCGCTGCTGCAATCGCACAGCAGACTGCTTTGGATGTGATTAATGTGGGGCTTATGCAAGGTGAAGCCACGCACAGCCCTGCTTGCTGCCCCCCATCCGCCCCGCTCCGTTAGAGGTGAGCGCAGCCGAATTTCTCCATCTGTGAATGAGGCAGACGAGGAAACATCTGCACTGAGCAGCGGATGGAGAGCTGCCCATCCTCAGCCCATGCTTCCATTCGAGCTAATTGTACCCAAATATCTGCAGAGGCATTTTGCAAAGTTTGCAGAGGGGAAGATCCTTGATTCTTTGCAAACACAACGCTCCTTAGTTCGAATTAGCACTGTGATCCTCGCTGCCAAAAGAGCCCATTCATTTCAGTGAGCAAACAAAAGAGGGGAGCAAGAAGGTCTCCGGGCTGATAGCCTGCAAACAATGTTTTCCGTTTGCTAGATCTTTCCAGCTTAGGATGGCATTAAAAAGGGGGGGCGAAAAAAAATGGAGCATTTTTCAAAACTTCGCTTCTCAATTTATTGCATGGCATTCTGCAGCAAACAGCAAAATGAAATAGGTCCTTGTTATCTTTCCCCCCAAAAAGGAGACAAGCTCTACAGGAGAAATAGATAATTTCTATCTGCTTTTTTTATACGCTTCATAAAACGCATTGTGCAGGCATGTAAAATATATGTGGCCTGTGTAAATATGTTTAGAGGTGTAATTTTAAAGATGGGCTGCTGGAATGGTTGGGGAAAACATCGTGCACAGCAGCGGCATCACCTGGGGATGGTGCTTGGCCAAGGGCTGGTCCTTATTCCCAGTGCCAAACGTTGCACGTGGGGCAGATGCTCCTGATAGCACCTTCCTGCATCCTGCATGCACCCTTCCCTCTCCACCTCTGTGCCCCCAGGGGAGCCTCACGTCTTGTTCTAAATTACAATATGCGAATGGCCAAGTGGAAGAAAAAGTCTTTTCTGAGCCAAAGTCGAACAGAGAAAATATTGCGCTATGTGAAAGAGATAAGGAGAAGAGCTGTTTATTCCCTCGGTGGCACGAGGCCTGCCTTTGAAGCAGATAAATCTTTGCTGGTAATACAGTACTTAAACCAGAACTGACACCTTTTTATATCAATTGCTGAGAATTGCCTTTGTGAGGCTCTGATGTAAAGGCTGCCGGGGCCGCTCCTTGCATACCAATGCCTCTCCACCTGTTGGCCCACCCTCCTGCTCTGCATGGGAAAGGTGTGGGGATGCTGTCCCCTCTGTCCAGAGGATGCTGCAGCATCTCCAGCTCTTGAAGCCAGCACGATTCCAAAAATCCCCAGCTAATATTGCCTTTCATCTCTTCTTCTGCCTCAAAAACACCCGCTGGGTTTCCAACCTTGGTGCTGATGCAAGCTTTTGTGTGAGGGCGACGGAGGAGCAATGGAGCCTGCGTTGATAGGAGCTGATTTCGTGTCTCTGCAAGCTCCAAGCTCAGCCTCGATGAACCAACCTCCAGCAGTCCCCAAGCAGTGCAGAGCTGTCACCATTGGAGATGCAGAACTGTCACCACTGGGGATGCTGTCACCGTGTCCCCATGGGGCTGCGGGCTCCATTCTCCTCATGTAGCATTGACACAAAGCATCGTGCAGCAGGGACACGTTTAATTCAGGTGATTATTCCATTATACGGCACACTTCTAAGTGCTACAGGCTCCAGAGAGAACAAAAAAAAACCCAAAAAAACCCAAAACCAATTGCTGTAATGAGCAGCAATCCACTGCATAACGAATAGTGCAATTAAAAGTCCTTGAAGCGGTGGGATAGCTGGTTTTATTCAGATCCCACAGCTTTTTTGTGAGGTGGATGGGGATGATACGGGACTTTGGAAGACTGATCCCTGCTGCATGGGCTGGGGAAGAGGAAGGGAAAAAGAGAGATTTTGGAGAACAGAAATGAGCCAGATTGTTATTTTATTGCATTTTTGCTCCTAAGGCAGAACTGAACTTGCTCCAACTCCAGTTTCCTTTTGCTCTGCATGGAGTCGGACCAGGCAGCCCATAGACACCCTGGGGAGCCCACGGGGTTCTCCACCAAGGGAAGGACCAAGCCAACAGGTGATGCTCTGTTAATAAGTGGTGGCACTTCTCTTGGAGAGCAGCTCTCTGCAATTGCGCTGTTATCGCAGGCATCTTCCTTGTAACCCTTATCTGACTCTGCCCAGCCACGGGTGGGAAGCAGGGATGATAATTAAGGATCTGTAAACTCTGCTCTCTTTTCATACAACTGAGTGCGGGGAGTTCCTGAATGCTACGAGCACCAGGGGAAGAAAAGCCATTGTCAGGATGCAGAACTCCATGTGTTTTATTGATTTTCCTCCCCTCAACCGAAACTGCGCTGCTGCACGCTCTCTGCCAGCCCCTGTCATGTTAACTAGCATTGCTCTGCTGCCCTGCTTTTCCTTTTGGTGTGTGGCACAGGGATGGAGAGCTCTTGGACCAGGTGGAGAAGTGGTTGCAAAGTGGGAACTTTGTGCTGCATCCCGTGGTTTTGCAAGCCAGGAAAGCCAAGATATCTGAAAAGCACAAATCCCTTGGTGAGCACGGAGCCGACGAGTTGACTCTTTGCCTTGCGGGTTTCCAGGGAAAAGACAGCATCAGGAAAATCACATTTGATTATTCCAGCTAATATTTTCCCACTCTCCGTTAATTACGATGATCAGAGCTGCTGATTAGAACCAGATTTATGAACGGGATGCTGGCACCCAAAAGCTCAGCATGGGGCACAGCGCCCAACGGTGGAGATTTTCTGCCTCTTTCCCTTTGGCTTTGGGCAGATCCCTCCTCCCCATGGCAAACTGCTCATTTTGGGACAGTTGGAAGATGGAACCACAGCGGTGTCGCCAGCAGGGACACAGGCTGCACAATGCTAAAGAAAGCTGCTATCATCCCTGTGCAGAAGGAGGGAGGGATGGGAGCCCGGGGAGACGCAAGGAGAGGAAGAGAGATCGAACAGGTAGTAAATTTTCAGAATTGCCCCCAAAAAGCATATCTGCTAAGTAAATCCGATAGAGTGGGCTGTCTGTCTACATGTAATGTAGTCCTTATTAATAATGTAGCCATGATAGAGCCTTTTATTGATCTTCAATATATAAATCTAACCTCTCTATGAATAAAAAATGCAATAAGATCTTGGAAATAGACTAAATAATAGCCTACGAACCATAAATGACGGGGATAAATGGCAGCACTGTGGAAATTGCTAATGGATGGCAGCTGGGATCCCAGTAGAGGCACCACACGGGACACAGACTGGGTCCCCAGGATAAGCTGAGCCTTGCTGGGGTTCTGCAGGACCCAAAACTCCCAGCACTGCTTTCAGCTGAGGATGCTGGAAGGGCTCCTGTGCTGTTTGAGCTCTCCATCCTTCGCACTGCGCTCACCAAAGTGCCAACCAAAGCCCTTTGGGTGCCCGCAGGGATGCTGCAAGCACTGCTTGCACTTTGATGCCTGCTCTGCTCTGCCCCATCTGCCTCTGCCCCCCATCTATTTTAATGCCTGAGCACAAACCCAGCCTGCGCTGCTGCACTTCCCCTGGTTTTATGCCAAAGCTGTAAAGGGGCTGAGGCCATACAGCGAGCTTTTCCCATATAGGGAGAAATAGCCTTTTCCGTGGGTCTGGGCCCTATAGCAGAATTATTCCCCCTCCACGTTGCTCTGAGCACTGGGGATGTTCTCCCACCTGCAGAGCTGGGACCGCAGGGTCTGGCTGTGCTCAGGGAATGGCTAACAGATCCAGCCGGGTAATGCACAGCGTGATGATGTGCCCATGTCACACAGAAACTTTTTCACAGCTCTCGCTTTTACTCCATGAAATAACCTCTTTTAGTGTTTAACTTTTGCTCAAGAAAGAATTATATCCCCAGAAACACTGCCTGTGCAACTTTCTTAATAGCAGCTGTCAGCATGGTCAGGCATCCTTTGCAGCGGAGACGGGAGATGCAATAATAACAACATCAATAATATCTCTCTCTGACAGAGTGCTTTCTTTGTCAGTGCATTGCAAAATATTTTACCAGACGGCCCCATTTGCGGGATGGAAAGAGCCACGCTCGGCTCTGGCAGCGGAAGGAGATGTGGATGGGGGAGGAACCACGTCCCCAAGGAGTGGTGGGGCCAAGCAGATCGGTGCCAGGCTCTAACATCAACACATCTGACTTAGCATCCAGCCCACAGCTCCCGGGCAAGGTGATGGGGTGAGGAAAGCACCCAATCTGCCTCTTTCCCCTCCCCAAACATCGGTGCACTGGAGCAATGAGGACGGGGAACTGGAGAATATTTATCAGCTCTTTGCAAAGCAAGTTAATCTCGCTGCACAGTGCTTATTGCCGGGGTTATAAAGCCACTCGCATGGCTGCTATTAAATCTAGTCATTAGCAGCATTGGGTGGCAGCCACATCTGAGCCCATTGAGCACTTCATAATGGGGAAGTCCGGAAAGTGCCCAAAGCGTGGCAACATTTTTTTGCTACAATGGTTTTTGTCCGCTGCTTTTTGTCTCTTTTGCAGGGTGTGAAGCTGTCCCAGCAGGATCTGGCTGTGCTTCCACACCAGATGATGGATCCTGTTGCACAGCGTCTGCTGCGGAGCACGTTGGGATCCATCGGGATGGAGTGTGGAACATAAACGTGACGGATGATTATGGCCAATGCATTTGGGTCTACTCATGGTGGGACAGATGTGCGTGCACGATTGCCAGCAAGCAGCAGGAACACCTCCCTGAAGCTTTATGGGCTGCAGAGCCCTTTGGATGGTGATACTGCAATGCTTGAAGTGGGCATTGCTCCATGCAAACGGCCCTGGGCAGGACGGCAGCAGCTCCAGCAGTTGCTATAGCAGCACAGGTGAAGGGCAGGGATGCTTCGAGTGCTGAGCCCTGAGGGTGCTGCAAGACACAGAGCTGCTCGGCACCTCCAAGAGCATCCCTGCAGCCAACACGGAGTGCTGCCTTCCAAGCTCTGCCCGCTGCATGCTGCCTACGATGCACCATACCCCTACCCCAAAACACTGCACCCTGGGGCAGAGCAGCAAGGCTCATCCCCCAGGCTGGCTCTCCCTGCTGCGATCCATAGCGTTGGCTCACGGCACAGAGTGACAGCTCATTTCACAGGACGGGCTGACTTCGCAATTGTTTGCTCAAGGGGAAACCTGATCCAAAACAACAGGCTGTTCTTTTTGGAGAGCAAACCCGTGCATTCTAATTCCCATTTGTGCCTCTCTTACTCCGTGTCTTTTCCCACCTCCTGTCTCCCTTATTTCCATTTTCCAACCCCAGCATTTGCGGTGCTGTTGCTCACACCTGAGCCTGGGGGACGGAGGGACCCACCACGAATTGGGGATATCCCACAGCAGTGGCACTGGGTCCCTCCATCAATGCCATCCACCTGCCTCAAGCACATCGTCCCCGTGTGCAGAGCAGAAGAGGGTTTCTGTTGCAAAGAAGAGCTGGCTCTCTGGATAGAAGCTAGCTAATCACAGAAGGATATAGCCAGCTCCATAAGGCTTGGAGAAAAACATGATCTGAGGGAAACAAATAATTAAGATATTGAGCTTTTATGGAAACCTTTCTGCGTCTCAGAGACAAAAGCCCAAAGCTGTGGCTTTGCTGTCTGCATGTCCTGCTCCAGCTTGCAGCAAAGCCCCAAAGTCTGGTGGGGCTCAGAGCAATCTGCCCCATACAGGGACCTTCAGGGAGCCGTAAAATGCTCATGGGACATGGATATCCATGGTAATGGTAATGCCCATCACTGAGGGCAGCAAGGGGAAGCGGCTGTGATTGCTGGGCAGATAGCAACAAATATATATGTTAAACACATGGAAATAAGAGCAAATAGCAGGGATGGGAAGCAAATATCGAGAGCGGGGTCCAGCGCTCTGAGCAAACAAACATTGGGAAATGAGGAGCTCGTCTGAACGAGATGAGCAGCAGGAATGGAACAACACTGGGAACTGATGGTGGGTGAACTGGGGAAGCGCAGGGTGCCCAGGGGGGCTGCATGGAGTCAGCCACAGAGCACAGGCGAAGGCAATCCCTCCTTTTGGAGTTTTCCAGAGAGCTGGGACGAGGGTAAGCCCTCTATCTATTCTTTTTTGGTGCAATGACCTGCTTAGCCAAACTCTCTCGTGCATTTCTTAATTAGAACATCTGTGCATTGATTGCACAGGGGGTGAGGAATGCAGGAGGGCACTGCCGGATTGCTCCAAGCCATCCTTTCCTCAGAGCATCCCCATTCGGCTGTTTCTTCTTCCACTTATGCAAGGGCTGAAGTCCATCTTTCATGCTATGAGAAAGCCTGGATAATGTCTTCAGCAAGGACATCCAGTCACCCACGGGCGTAAATGACTGCAGGATCAGAGCTTAATTCTACTGAGCGTTTGGATACAGCTGGCTTGAAAGGCTCTGAACAGTATTTCTGCGTTGTCCTCATTACAACCCAGAAATTCAAGAGAGCTCATTCCCCGATTCAAATCAGCTCTGTTATTTGAATGGAGCTGGCAATTCATTTTCCATTTCTTTCCTAGATTTTCCCTTCTTTTCTTTTGCTTTATTTTTTGGCTGCTGACAAAGCAGCATTCATTTCCAGGGGAGTTAAAGAGCAGGGAGCTGGGTGAGCCATGTGGGAGCTCACAGTGCCACTCCAATGCTGTGGTTGCATGGGGAGTCCTATTCAGCATGAAACACCTGGGAGGGGAAAGCAGAACGCATGGAAACAATCTGCCCCAACCTGGATGCAGAAAGCTCTTGTCTCCCATAGCCATTGATCTTCCCCATGTTGATGGAAGAAATCCATGGATGTGAGTCGAGGCTTCCATGAAACCCATCAAACAGGGCGAATCAGTGGGATTTCTCAGTGAGTTTTTAATATGGATGTGATCTCAGGTCTTCCAAGGATGTGTGGCCGTTTGGTTGAGGGTCAGCCTTTCCCAGCCCTTCCCATTCACCCAAATGCCCATCCCCACATTTCCCCTGCTGCAAATGAAGGTTTTTGTATCCCACCCATAGGAGATATGGAAAACTTGCAATTAAGAACCACGAATGTCGTAATTGTGATTGTATTTAGTCACTAATGTAAAAAGAAAGGATTTAAATGAAGTCATTTGCCTCCACTGCTTCGTCTAACTTTACTTCTTCCTCTTTTCCCCAATTACTTGGCGAGAGATTAATTTTAAAGGCAGCGTTAGGGAACAGCAAAGGTGCAAGAGTTTATTTACCATCCTAATGAAACCACAGGATAAATATTTAGAGGCCTGAAGAGAAGGAACACGATAAGGAACAGCTTTGCAGAAGCAGCCACAAAAGACAAACAAGAAGGAAAACATTCTCACAGTGGCAGAACGCAGGAAAAGGGTAAATCAATTAGTACATCAGCCATGAAAGGGTATTGGGCTGAAGGAAAGTTAATGTTACAAGCAATCATTCCCCAGGGCTCGTTTCTTTGGAGCCCATTCAGCTCGCAGCCAAACCTTCCCCCGGTGATAAAACCAACCCTGGGTGTGCAGAGCATCCCAACCTCTGCACCTCCCTCTTTTTCATTCCCTTGGAAAAAAAATGCACACAGATGCAATCCATCCAATGACTCGGGTCATTGCATCGTGCACCCATGGGCACCCATTGCATTCTTTTTCATTTCCAGCACCCTGGATGCCAATTGCTGGGGTAGAGCCAGCTGCTTAGGCACGGGGAATTGTACGGCGGGGGCGAAACTGAGAGCATAGGAAGCAAGGGGAGCTGGAACAGAAAAAATTGCTGAAAAGCCTCCTGGAGCTTGTCAGGAGTATTAACTTAGGATGATGTAGGGGAAACAACTAAGTGGTTTTTGTGTCAGCTATACTGAATCAAACTTGTTCAAATATATGCAGGCGTGTGTGCAGTGAAGAATATAACCTATCTCCGGAATGGAAAGCAGGCTCTTAGTTGGAAGAGGACTTTTTTGTATATATATATATATATATTTTATGCTTTGCAAATCTGAGGGAAGCTTTGCAGGAGTTAGATTAGGAGTGATGGGAAGCTGCAGGTGGGGATGGCAGCGGGGGGTGGGTGCAGCCATTGGGGAACCCCAGGTCTCAAGGTGCACGGAGCCCATCTTCACCCTCACCTGTACCCTCTGCAGAGGTGCTGGGCTCTGCAAGCACCAGTTATGCTGTGCCTATGCACACAGAAGCCCGAGTGCAATGCAAAGCCAGGAGCTTGAAGGCCAGCAGTTATCTGAGAGTTCAGAGACTCCTGGAAGAGTTTGTGGAAGCAAAAGGGCATCCGCTGTCCCAGAGGAGCTCTCCCAGAACTGCTCTGTATGTTGTCAAATATGTTGTGTGCCTTTGCCTGCTTTCTGCTTGGGAAACCCTCCCAGCGCCCTGCTTTGTAAGGCACAGGTTTTACAAACAGACTGAGGGCATTAAGGTGCAGAAATGATTGTGGTGGAAGACTGGAAGCAGAGCACGATTGTGGGTAGAGAGGAGCCAACAGAAGCCGGCGTTTGCTTCCCAGCATGGAGCTGTGCATCCCTTTCTGCTGCACCAAACCCTGTGGCTGCTCTTGGATAAGGTCTCCTTTCCATTCCCACTGCAACATAGATCTCTTTCTGCCTGAGCTCTGCAGATCAGGCGAATATTTCATGCTCTTCCCAGCCTCTGACTTCTTTCCCAGTGCCTCCTACTGCAGCAAAGGAAAAGTGGGAGTGGATAGTCGCCTTCCATCTTGATTGATTAACACTAAAGGGGCCAAGTCTCAGCCCTGGGACCAAACCTGCTACCCAAAGTCTGGCTCTTTTTTATGCAGGGTGATCCAGGAGAGAATTTAGGGGGGGATTGGCTGGAAGAGCATCGCTGTGGTTCCTGCATGGGAGATGCTCACTGGTGGCACCCAATGCTGCCTGGCACTGAACTATCCCCTCCAACACAGCCTCACAGGAGAAGTCCTCTCCTCTTCCCCGCTGTTTATTCTCTTTAAACTCACTGTTGCTTGCAAATAGAGGCAGTGTCAAGGAAACGTGCAAGCACGCACTACTTCCAAGCACTTCTTTAAGTGCTTGTCTGAATCACAGTCATAAAAACATGCTCTGCAGCTCCGGTATGTGCGGGAGGGTGATGCTATTTGCCAGCAAAAGCAGCCCCTGGAAACGGGGCAGAGGGCATAGTTATCCTAAAGCCTATGGTGCCAAGCGGGGAGCATCACCTGCCCCCCCCCCCCATACACTCTAAGATGGATATTGCAAAGGTTTTTGCTTCTTTCTGCTGGTGGCCATGTATCCCAGGGGATGTGGGATGATGGGATAACGGGAAGATGCTGAGTGCTGGAATGACAACAGCAGAAAGTTAGGGTAAAACACGGTGCTGAGGTTTGCTTGAGAAACAGATGGCTTAATGATGTTTGAAGGGCTTTAGGAGTAAGAACGATACTGGTGATAGCACTTAGTCATTAGCAGCCTCGTGCACGTGAGGATGGCACTGTGCGAGGGGATGAAGGCTGATTTCTGAGCCCCAGCACTCATTTCATGGCCTCTCCCAGGAGTGCACTGCAGAGAATCATTTGGTTTTGCTCCAACTCGCTTCCTCCCTGGGAATAAACTTGGAGGAGATGCTCTGTGCCGCGCTTCCCATCCGTGCCTTTGTGGAGGGGAAGGAGGGAGGGAAGCACGAATTGTTTCCTATATTTTTTAATAACATCTCACCAGCTGACACGTGGCTTTTTGTAGCAATTACGGTTCCAACCCAGCTGCTTAATTGGATTTGGGTTGGACTCGAGGATCCGCCGCCTGCTCCCACCCGCCAGGCTGCCACCATCGTGGGCACCATCGCAGCCCCACCTCCAAGGGATCACCTTTCCCTGACACACAAAAGTCACTTCGGATTAAAAAGAGCCCTAAAAATCCCTGGCAGCAGCATTACGTTTCTTCTTCCTTTTTTTTTTTTTTTTTCCCCTCCCTTGGTAAGACAGAAATTACAGCAAGATTGAAAGCTGAGATCCTAATACGTTTTCCCTCAGGTGTTCTTAAGCTCTGAAAGGTGCATATGAGGACTTGTTTAACAGAGATAACTGTGACACCATGCCAAATAAATTCAGGCTATAAGAAGAGCTGCTGACACTTAGACAACTTTGAAAAACCTTCTAGTTAGAAACAATTCTGCCAATA
Source organism: Tympanuchus pallidicinctus (assembly GCF_026119805.1). Taxonomy (NCBI): domain Eukaryota; kingdom Metazoa; phylum Chordata; class Aves; order Galliformes; family Phasianidae; genus Tympanuchus; species Tympanuchus pallidicinctus. Next base: position 135,365 of record NW_026294760.1, read on the forward strand.
TGACACGCATTCCCCTCTTCTCCCTTCCTCTTTCTTGCTGTGGAGGTGCTGTCACTAAAGCTCTCTCACCTGGGGATGCGTTTGCCTCCTAGGAATAAAGGGAGAGGGGAAAACCACCAATTTCTGCACGGTTTTGCATCTCCTGGATGGAGGAGGATGGGGAGGCAAAGCAGCTGTGATGAGGGCAGGGCTCGTCCTGCGCACCCAGCTCCATGCACAGCACGCAGCCACCCCACTCTGCTCCTGACCATGCAGGCTGAGAACATCTGCCCTCATTCCTCCTTCCTGCCTCTGCTCAGCCATCGCTTTAATTACCCAATGCTGTTCCCACTGCACAACTTTCCCCCCTGCAGTCACGCAGCAGAAGCTGCCGCGCAGACGCCCCAGAATGATGAGCTGGGTGCTAATATTTCAAAACCCAACAGGAACAAATATGCAATTATATAGCTCAGTGATGCAGCACCGTATTGGCAGCCGGGGAGGGGCTGGAGTCTCCATTCCAGCCTCAGGAGAGCATTTCCCTGCAGAATGAGCCATTGGCTCGATTGCTTTCCTTCAAGCAGCCCTTGCACCGTGCGCCGCATCCGGCAACGAGCCGTGCCTGGTTCTTGCACAGCCGCTTCCCAGAGCACAGCACGACACAGTTGTTGGGAAGTTAATTAAATGTCATGTCGCATTAAGTGCAGCAGCGGCCTCACTGCAGCTCTGCACTCGCTCGGAATGGAGGATGGTGTTTGCTTGGGTTGGAGTTGGGTTGCGCTGTTTGCAAGCATGTGCTCGAGCCGCTCAGAACAGAAATTCAAGCAAAGCTCGCCCGCTTTGCAAGCTTTCTGCACCAGATGTGCATCTCGTGTGCTTATCTGAACTGACTTGCAACAACCCTGAATCGTAGAATCACTGAAAGGCTGCTAAGATCACCTCCCACCCATCGGCACCATGCCCACTGTCTCTGGGTTCTGTGAACCAAGAGCTAGCATTGATTTGGGTTGGGAGACTTTATTGTACTGAAGTACACAAACCAGAGCCATGGAACAAAACTGCCACGGCTTGAGTCAGGCAGCTGCTCATTAAACCAATACAAACCTTATTTCCAGCACTACTTGGCTTTCCCACTCAGGTCCCCCTATGCAAATCCAACACAAATTCACAATTAACCTCTGAACATCGCCTCCTCACAAGAGGGCAATAGAAGAACACGTGGCACATGCATATCCTCGCCCTTTGTGTTTATATTCCCCATATTATCTACTGATTTGCAAAGGGAAAACTGCACTGGATGACTGCAAGAGGAAAAAATAACGACAGTATTTCCAGCCTGCCTAGAAGAGGAGAGAGCTGGTTTGCTCATTTCGGTTTCCCTGACTAATTGACTATAAGACAGTCCTGCTGACCTCTTACTTAAGGGCTAAACACGTAATTGCAGCAGGCAAGCACACCAACCCATGGAATATTACAGTGTGTGCTCGAGCGTTAAGGCTCTGCTAAATAACTAACCACCAAATAGAGCTCTTAAGGATGTTTGGAAATAAGTGTTTGTTTTTCTCCGCTGTTTGCCCCAATATTCGCCCTACACCGAGTGCCCCAGGCGAAAGAAATCACTGTAGGAATGTTTCTTCTCTTCTTCCCTCGTTGGGCCTGATGATTTGTTGTCAGATTAAATTTAGCATCCGCTTAATGTGAGCTCCATCATCAATGGGAGGATCCCAGCCCAACCCGCGGGAGGTTAGGCTGGGTGGGCTAAATTGGGCTTGAATGTTTCTGCTGTGATCTTTAAACATATTTGCCATCGCCGAGAAACCGCAGCAGTGCCTCTGAATACGAAAAAGAGCAGAAAGGGGAATTTAAGGAAGAGCAGCCGTATCCCAAAGGCTTGGATGGGGGAAGGGGGGATGGCAGGGAACGGGAAGCCCTCCCTCCGAGCAAGAGCAAGGGCATGGGGATGCTGCTAATTAATGGGATGAGTTGGACTAAGCGACTGTCTGGAATTAGCAGCCGAGTGCACACATTTCTCCCTGGTGAGAAGCCAGCACATGGCTGGAGCCCCAAGTGTTTTGATCTATTTGTAGCAAACAATTTATTCATGAATTTAGCTTATTTGCTGTGCGAGTGATCAGAGAGGAGAGTCGCAGTGTTTTCCTGCATATCTCTGGATTTCTCTTCTATATTCAGGACAGCAGTGCTGCTGTAGGATGTTTGGCTGCACAGCATCCCTACTGCCAGCATTGGGTACCACATGAGCGCAGCCCCACGACCACAGCATCCCCCATAGAAGTTGGTTTAGCAGCACAGTTCTGTGCTTGGGGATCCTTTGCAACCCACAGTTCTCCGTATCCTTTGAGTTTGGCTCAAAAAACATCCCACAAAAGGTCAGATCCCACTTTTCAGTTTTGGTGACTTTGGCACACGTCACCAGAAACCTCCTGATCCTGGGGATTTCCATCCGTTCTCATCTGCCTTCATTAGGCCTTTATTCATGTCCCATTTATCTCTGCCGCATCCTCCAGATGAGAACACGTGGCCCTGCCCTCCATTTTCTTCTGTTGTTCCTTATTTACAACCGTATTTTCAGTGCAAATCAGCCCATTTATTCATTAACTTTAATACGTCTCCTTTGGTGCTCCGCTACCATTCAGAATTTTATCATCGCTTACCGGGCCTCTTTCTACATGTCAAAACTTTATTAAATATGTTTCTAACAGGGTGGAAACATATAAAAGACACTGAACGCTTTTAAATTGTGGCAGTTTTGCATTTCGTTGATACCCTACCCGAGCAATAAGAGATGACAGGCAGGCAGTGCTTTCAGAGGCAATTATATCACACTTCAGGAGGCGGCATGGGGAGCGATAATACGGAACGGGAAGGAGATAAAAGAAAACAACTTGCTTGCTCATTCCCTCGCACACATCCACAAACCCACCGCCGTCCCAATGGGACCGAATGAGAGAGGAGGGAGCGCATCCGAGGCGTTATTAAGGATGATACAAGGCAGGATAAAGAGCAGAAAATCAAGGAGGGGGAAGTCAGCAAAAGATAGCTTGATGTAATTAACGGAGAGATTACGGCTCGGGTCTGGTGATGCCAAAACAACGGCGTTCTATGGCGGCCAAGAAGAGGTGCTGCTTTGGGAAGCGGGGAGCGTTGGTCTCCCATCTCACCCCTGCATGACTCAGCCACCATAGGAACCATGAAGCAGAGATTTATCTATTTATCCACTTAGTGACCCAGTCAGTGTCGGAAACAAAATGTCTGTTTATCTACCCATGCATCCACACACACTTTTATAACTACCATCTTCTCCTCTGCTTCTCTTTCTTCCCATTCTCTGACACATTCATCATAGAAAACAAGAGAGAAAAGTATGTTTATCTACCCAAAGGGCATGTTTCCATTTGCTTTGTTTTTCCCCTATGCTTAAAGAAAAAAAGAAAGAAAGAAAAAAGAAAAAAAAAAAAAAAGTGGTCTTTCTGAGATAAAACATCTTTATAGCCCCGTGAGGAAATGAAAACTACATGAAATTAAAGTCTCCTTGGAGCTGAAGCGAAGGGGATGGAGATGCTGTGGTTGGATGCAGTAGGGTGAACCCAGCTGCTGTGCTCCATTGGACACCAAGGGAATAAAGATGTGATTGGAGCCCCAGGGTGGGATATGGGGGAGCTGTGGGGGCCTGGGGGCCCGTGCTTGCTTCTAGGGGGGAGCAGGAAAAGAATCTACGTGGTACATCGCGTTTAGCTCATCAATTCATGGCTAATTCCCCAGTGGCCATACAGTGTTGAATGAAGGGTGAATGACGCTCCATCCAGTGCTCAGAGTTGGGTTTTGACCCAAAATCAAAGCCCACAACTGGAAGGGCAACGAGCGCGGTGCTGCTGCCTGCCTCTCCCCCAGCCCAGCACGCACCGCTTGTTATTAGGTTAATTAAAACCGTAAAAGTGAATGCCGATTTGCACTGAGCGTTTGGGAGCAGATGGCAACAAGTACCGCGCTCCATAAAAGACGATTGGAAGTGGTGAAGTGTCTCCTGCTCATCTGTCTGAAAAGCTGGGGGGACCGTGGGCAAAAAACGTGGGTCCCAACAGCATCGGCACTGCCCTCCATGTGGAGCTCTGCAGCCACAAAGTCATTAATTGTTAAGAATGGAACCTGAGGTGGAATCCTCGTCGTGTGAGAGCACTGGGAAGCTGTGGGCTCCTCTCACCTCCCCTGGGCGAGGGGCTCGCAGCAAAGTCTGTGCATCCTTCAAATTTAGGGTGAGGCGAAGGCTGATTCCCATCCTGCAAAGGGACAACGCGGCGTTCGATGATTTCAGCTGTGTTTTGCTCTGAAGTCCCCCCCCACTTGGAGCCGTGCGCTTTTTGGATACAGCTGGTATTTTCAAAGCACCCCATGCAGGCAGAAAAGTTGCAGATACCCAGCAGAGCAGCTGGAGGGAGGCGGCACTCAAAAATGCAACAGAAAGCAAAGTGTTGCGAGTGCCACAGGCAGCAAAATGTGCCCCAGTGCATTGCTGGACCCCTTGCATCCCTCACCACCGGGGGTCTGCAGCTCAGGATGCTCATCCCACTTCTGGTGCACACACAGAGCCAGGAGAAACAGTTCGCGAGGCAGGAGTGTTGAATGGAAAAAAGGCAGCAGGAGGAATGAAGACAAACAGCTTGAGCTCCTTTGTTCCTACTGTACATTCACAAAAAGAGCAGGCAGGGATGCTAAGGGGAAAAAAAAGAAGAAATCCAATAGCACAAAGAGATGGCATACAGTGCTCAGAGGGTGGCACTGCTGCGGGAACAAAGGCGCTGCGCATCCCCAGAGCAAAGTCACAGATCTCACAGTGCTCAGTCTGGGACACCCTCAGGTGGGCTCAGCTTCTCCCACCTCGCAGTGAGAAGCAGGGTGCAAAGACTGAAGTGCAACCAGCACAGAATGACAGAATGACTGAGGCCGGAAAAGACCATGAAGGTCATCAATCCGTCACTACCATTCCATCACCACCGTGCCCACTAAGCACCTCCCAAAGGGACACGGTCCCAGCCAAGGTCCCAGCTGAGCTCAGCTGGTTGCACTGTGCAGACCCCATGGGCTGAACCCTTCCCTGGTTTGGAGCACCTTTGGGTGCACCACTTTTAACACCATTTGTAGCGACGTCGCCACGAGCGACGTGGGAGGATGGGAAGCAATGGGAGCAGAGCCTTGCTGCTTTTGAGGTGGGTTTCCAGGGAGTTGTAGGTAGCTCTGGGTGCAGGACCCATCGGCAGGGGAAGATTGATGTGCTTTGGAAGGAGGCTGTGGCAATCGGAGCCAGATCCTGAGCACAAAGCAGGGGTTTATTAGCAGGAACTGCGCTGCAACAGCAAATCCTCCCTCTCCGAACAGCACAACGCTTCCATCCAAATGTTAATGTTTTTTTGTTGTTGTTTAATTTGCGAACTTATTTATCTGCTAGTCTAGAAAGGCTGCCTCGTGTTCGGGATGCTGAGCACAGCCGGTCTGCGCGGCTATGATTAGATGGCTAAGACCCAACCTCAGCAGCTGCTAATCCTGACTATTAATTAGAAGATTTGGGGTAAGGATTCCAGCACGGAGGCTCAGTTAAGCTCGAGCAGTTTCTGCATTTTCTTCCTCCTCCTCCTCCATCCCCTTACAGCCACCCATCCCTGCCATAATCCCCTGCAAAAGCCACTGGGGTCCGGCCCACGTTGCAGGCTCCGACCTTCATCCCTGCAAAGCAAAATACGGGAGACATGGAGGTGACACAGGGAACTCATCCCAGATGCTGAAACGACAGCATCTTCTCCTCTGGCCAGTTCATTAATTTTTATATCACAGTGGCTTTGAGAGGCTTCAATTGAGGTCAGGGCCCTCTTTATTGGGTGCTGCAGATGCGCGTGGCAGCGTGCTGCTCTGCTCGGGAGAATTGAGGTTCTGCTCACATTGCTTTGCCTTGCTGCCTGATTTTGGCTGTGTCATTGCTCCTCTCTGCCAGGCAAATTGGGGTCACGGCTGCCTCCTGGCCCCAGCACTGCTCTGTGTCCCCAGGCTGTCCCAAGGCTGTCCCCTCTGCTCCGACCTTCGTTCAAGCTGCATTGGCAAGCAGGATGCTCTCAGGCATCTGCCAAGCCCTGTTTGAGCACTGAGAGTAAGGTGGCATCTTGAAAGCTGGGCAAACACAGCCCAGGAACTGCCGCTTTCCAATTATTTATTCGCAATGGAAGCTAATTTGTTTTAATTGTGTTTAGGGCAGCATGCGCTGCACGCATCCTGAGGATGGACAGCACAGGTGGCAGAGGTCCCCAGGATGCACTGCGTTAATTCTTTGGGTATCTGCCATCCTGGTACAGCCCAAAAGGATGTAGGATGCTCTCAGTTATTGGGGAGGGATAGAGCTGCCTACTGAGGTCCCGTGGGATGGGTACCACTGTGGTTCAAACATAAAGAGCTCTTGGGTGACTTGGGAGGAAAGAAAGAAAGGCTGAAGAACTGATGGCCATCGGCATCTTCTCTGATGGCTTTGAGATCCTCAATGGACTCTGAACGGGCAGAAGCATTGCAGGGCCGTCTGCACCCAGCTGTTGGCTTCATTGGGCGTTAGGGGAAGGTCGGAGCCTGGTGCTGTTGCCTCTGCCAGAGACTGATGGATGGCACACGAGCTGTGGGATGGTTTTGCCAAGCCTTGGGGGATGGGGCTGCGAGCCGCTTGCTTTGAGCAGCACAGGAGCAGAAAACCCAGTGCTGAGGTTTCTGCCATCCCTGCTACCCAGGGGCCTGTTTTCATGCCCCCCTTACACAGGATGGGTGCAATGAGAGCTGTCCCAGTTTGGGGACAAGCACACAGACACGGCGTCGCTGAGCTGAGGGCAGAGGTTTGCCTTGGACTGCACCCAAGAAAGGTGCTCAAAGCCATTAACATCTCTGAGAATGAAATATCGATGGCTAGAAAGCTGTTAACAGGAACAAGAGAACTGGCAACGCCAACACCTGGGATCCTGCCCATTCGGCCTGAAAAAATAGGAATAAGAAGAAAAGGAAGGGGGGGCCCATAGAGAGGGAATGGAAGCGAGACAGAGGTGGCAGCTCCAGGAGGTGAGGGACTGTGGGCTGACAACGCACAGCCAGGCCTTTCCCTGTGTTGTTCCTCCCCTTTTGCATTCTGTAAACTGAATTCATGTCAGAAGAAAGGCACTCTTACCACATTCAAAGCGAGTGCCTCTCGCTTTCGAAAGGAGGCAACAGCTTTAATTGAATTTCTGAGGATTTGCTTTCTCTGTTTCTCTTTTTTTTTCCCTCTCCCTGCCCTCCTCCTGTAAATCAGTATATTGCATCTGAATGAGAGGCAGGCACACGTCCAAGCCTGTGCTTGGGAACGCTGCCACCAAAACCTGCCCATAGGAGGGAGCAGGGGGGGATTTCCCCCTCAGCTCCTCTCCTCCTTGGTGCAGCCCCTGCATCCCACAGCCTGTATGTTAGGCATTTGCAGATGATGGCAATGGGAAGAGGAAGGTTTGCAAAGCAAGACCCCAGCGGCATCCCCATCCTCAGAATGCCCCAGAAGACCACAGGGCCCAATCACTGCTCACCATCTGGACAAATTTCAGCCCTTTTGTTCCTTTGTGTCTTTTCCTCATCCCCCCATCTCTCCACTGCCACGATGAGTAGAGAAAGTTTTTCTTAGCAGGAGATAATTAATTCCAAAATGAGACAAACATTTAACCTTGGGTCAAACGAAAGACTGAGTCGATCCCCAATGATTTCCTTTTTTTTTAATCCTTTTCCCCAAATAAGAATAAATTACTATCACTGAACTGAGGAAGAAAAACCACTGCGATTCGCCCAGCTCTGCTGCCAACAGTTCTGCTCAAGGAGCCAAAGTGAAGGAGGAAGTCAGGAGTTCATTTTGTGCATCTCATGAACTACAGCAGCTTCCCAAGCCGTGGGGACCGGAGCATCTCTGCATGGTGACATCTGTATTTAGCACAAGCTTTCTTATTTAATGTCGTTGAGCACAGTTCCCAGTTTGGGGCAGGTTGGACAGAGCTCCATTGAGAAAGAAGTCTTTTCTTCCTCCCCCACCACAAAATTTGCACTTTTGCTGCCTGGCCACAAGAATAACAGAGCAACACTATGGATTGCAATGGATCGAAATCAAACATGCAGAGAAGATCTCCATGCGGTATTTTCTGACCATGGAGAAATCAAATGGATACACTTTGTAAGAGGTGCAAAAGAGGAAATTATCCTGTTTAAGGATGCTGCAAAAGAAGCTCTGGAAAAAGCTAAGGAAGCACATAATGGAAACTTACAGCTTCGGAACAAAGATGTTACTTGGGAATTGCTAGAAGGAGATGCAGAGAAAGAAGCTCTGAAAAAAATACTAGAAGATCAGCAGGAATTGCTGAAACAAAAAGGAAAAGGATGCAAACTTAAAGGAAGAGGGGGGAAGATACCTCAAGGTTCACACAAAGGGAAGGTACAGTTTCAGGGCAAGAAAATAAAGTTTGAGGATGAGGAAGAAGGCGAAGATGATACTAAAACAGAACCAGTAAGTCCTAAGGAGAGACCACTAGAAGAAACAGAAAAAGAATCTGCACCAGAACAACTGAAAACAGAAAATGGAGATGGAGCTCAGTAATACTGAAGTAAAAATACCATTGCTTTTATTAGTTCATTATTGTGAACTATATATTCGTATATATATGAACAATATATTCAATTAGTTTGTTTCCAACGGGATGGAGCTGAGGTGGGCACACCGTGGCCATGTGGGTGCTCGCAATGAGTGCCATCACCTTTGGGTTCCTCTTTTCGTTCCCCCCTCCCCTCTGCCCATTGTAATCCCATTTTGCAGCCTGACTTTCTACCTGACATTTGAAGGATGAGCTATTAACGTTGCTAAATTAACAAATGTTATGGAGTGTATTTGAGAAGATCATAAAAAAATCAGTAATGTCATCGTGTCAAGCAAAGTTTCTGCTTTTTTTTTCTTTTTTTTTTTTTAATTATGCATGTATTCTATTTTTCTCCCTTCCATCATTGATCTGAAGCTTTCAGAGGGCCATTATTATACCTGACCACATCAGAATCTGTAATTATTGCTGCTCACCAAACAAACAATCCTCCAGGGGCTCTGGAGGAGCTGCAGCTGTTCCCATGCACCTCGGAGCTCTCTCGCGGAGCTCACCCTTTCCCTTTGCTTTCTGCATACATCAAACAGCGACTCATCATTTCCAGCCCTCATCCCTCCTCTGGGAGGCTGAGCAAAGCCTGAAGACCAAAGCACGTGCGTGGGGATGGGATGTTGCCTCGGCATCAATGGCCAACGCCAAGCTGCCTGTTTTCTCCATTTATTATAGTTGTCCCCGAGGTAAGTTCTGCCATTTATTCCAACGAGAACAGCTTCTAGAGAGCAGAGCAGACGTGGGCAGGGCTGTGCAGCGCCGGCAACCACAGCACAGACTTTCAAAGAGCAAAAAAACTCCTCGTGTTCCTGCAAGAGGAAGGCAGGGAGCCAGCTGCAGAAGGAGCGGGGCAGCGCGCATCTGTCGGCAGCACAGCAGGGAAGCAACGCCTTCCACCTGGCACAGCAGCAAACCGAGCAGAAAAGGGAGAAGGGAAAAGATGCCGTGGGCTCTGCAAGGCTCTGGGTGCTTCCCTCTTCTTTTTTGAGCTGTTTCTAAGAACGGTCTGCAGCTCTGCTCAAAGAGGGATCGGCCCAGAGACGCTTTCCTCCTCCAGCTGGCACCAAAGGAGGGTGATCACCAGCCAGATCTGGGGACATATTTGCTTTGTTCCATCACACAGCTCCATGTGGGAACTCATCCTATTGCCCCAGAGCCCTGTGGTGACATGGGGGCCATGCACAGACAAAGCAGATGGCTCTGGGGAGCAGCTCCGTGCTGCTGCCAGAGATGCTGTTTCTTCCCAGCGACTGTAGAGGGAAGTAAATGACTAAAGAGACTTTTTGCCTATGGCTGAAGCAAAGTGGGCTGAATCCAGGGCAAGCCCAGATCGATACCTTCCCACCAAACCTTCCATCCCAAGAGTATTTTGGGGATCAGCATCGTGCATGGGCACCCTGTGGCTGCTGGCCGCCTCCATCCCTCAATGTCTAACGCCAGCCACATGCATAGCTCCAGTCCCAAAAAGCACTACATGCACCCAGAGCATCTCCTTCGCCCTTTTCTTGCTCATGGCATGAGAACAGAGAAGTCTCTCCCCCATCCCCAAGGAGGCAGCCCCCATTGGGTGAATCTCCACTGTATCTTCACCCGGCACAATAATAGCGATGGTTCATTCAGTGCTTTTCCTGCTATTGTAACTCATGGCTGCCACCTTTCCTCACCTTCCTGCCCATCCTCCTCGTGTCTCACAGCTCTCACCTGCACCCTTTCGAGGCACAGTTCAGCTCTTGCTGCCTACACAGCAAAACACCTGCACCGAAACCTCCTGTTAGTGCTCTGGCATTTGATACATTATCAGTAAAGGTACACAGAGAGAAGAAATATATTGTGCAAATTACTTGATAATGCACAGCAAGCAGGCACCATGACCTTAAAAAATGCCTGTTAGCAGGAAAAGAAAAAGGGGGAAGAAAAGAGATGAGAAGACTTTACTGGAAGCCTTGATAGTCCAGGTGGAAAATGGAATCTTTTTTTTTTTTTTACCATTTCCAGCCTGTTTTAACTCTGCCCTCCAGGTCAATAATCTCAGTAACAACCTTTTCCTCCAAGAAAATGTTAGAGCTCGTGCTGGTCCCCGTTGGAATTAAAGTTCAGGTGGCTCAGCACAGAGACGGTGCCTGGAAGCCAAAATAGCACCAGAATGGTGCCCAGATGGGCAGTGGGGCTGACACTGGGGGCTGCCACCACCTCGTTTTGCCCAAATGTTTTCCTTCTGCCTTTTCTTGTTTCCAAACTTATTACCCACTCCCTCCCACTACAGGTCCCCCTCGGAATGGTGGTGCAGAACGTGGTCAAAAAGGAAAAGGATGGGTTTCCATGGCAACCCCTTTCCCACAGGAGGGATGCAGGGCACCTGCACCTCGCTGCCAACACAGGAGCAGGTTGGGGACACCCCTGTGCCACAGCTGTGCAGAGGGCAGTGCCCCATTGGGGAAAAGCAATGCAACAGCACCTCCAGCTGCGAGCTGCTCCAGAAGCACCACGCATTCCCCAGGGCTCCCGGAGGGCAAGGGTTTGCCACCTTGTTCTCTCCCATAAGGGCACATCTGCAGTCCCAACGCAAATTGACGCTCGCCTTTTCCGCTTCCCGCCAGCCAGCCTTAATTCAGAGCCACGGTGACGCTGATTGAGATTTCGGTGCGCTGCTCAGCCCTCGCCGTTTGGATTTGGGATGCCTCTCTGGCGAATGCCCACTGCCAATTTGAATTTCACCCCGCAGTTCTGGCCGTGCAGCTCTGCCCCGAGGCCCACGCGCTGTGTCAGTGCTTAGAGAGATTCGGCGTAACACAAGTTGACACCCAGGAGACGAACTGGAATGCGAATAATGCCCCTCTGGTGCGCTGATCCTCCATACCCCTCCCTTATTCCCTTTTATGTATGGGTCTTTTTTATTTTTTCACACTTCAAATCTATAGAAGAAGGAAGGCAACTCCCAGAAAGCAGAAATCACACCGAGAGAGAGAGAAGGACGGTTCCAGCAGCTCCCTGCATGGAACCAGCTCCTTGCCATGCCAACACCACATCATCCCCATCCTGCACCATCCCCATCCCTCTCTCTGCAGGGTTTCCACTCGCTCCCGATCCCCCGCAGAGCCCCCGGTGCCAGGAGATTGGCCCAGAGCTGCTCAATAACGGCACCAGCGGGGGTGTGAGCAGAGCTTCAGGTTCTGGGGAGCTGAAGATGAAAACATCTTGGTGTCCAGAGGTGAGGGTGATAACAGCCTTGAAATAGATCTGAGATAGCGTCAGAGGCTCAGCAGCACGTCGGGGCTCTGGGAAGGGTGGTAGGCAGGGCAGATATATGGTGATAGAGAGAATTTGGGGATGCAGAGGGCAGCATTGGCAGTGAGCATCTCATTTTGGGATGTGAGCCACAACCAGGGCATCCAGACAAGCTCCTCCTGCAGGTTGCACTGTGATTTTGATACAGGATACAAGCACAACCAGCCCTGCACAGAACCCCCTTTTATGACAGCAATAAGTTCCTTGCTGCCTAGGCTTGTTGCCTCCATAGCCGTAGGGATGTGAATGAAATGTGATGGATGCGTTGGTCCTCTGCATCACCATCTGCTCTCAGCCACTCTCCAGGATCCCCACAGTGGAAGCAGAGTGCAAAGGGCTGAAGGTGAAGCCAGCAAAGCAGCCCAGCTCCCAGCAGAGTCACGTTTACTATCCCTATCTGCTCGTGCATCTTTAATCCTGCAGGAAGGATGCTCTGCTCCCTGCATCCTGATCGCTGCCGCCCGAACGCCAGCGCAGGACTCCTCCTCCCACAAATCAAGCCCAAATGGGATGTCAGAGAGAAATCTGCGGGGCAGCAGGGTAATTTTTATTGTCTTTGAACAGCTGTGCACACAAGCAAACAATTGGCATGCTGCTCAGGAGAGCCAGCTTGCTCACCCTGCCTTGCAGTTGCAAGGACAGACATGATCCCAGCAGCTGGATGCACTCATTGGAGCATCACTGGAAAGCGCTGCAACCTCCTGCCTTATCCCTAATGAATGCTTTTCCATCTGATTCTTAAGCCCCAGCAGCAAATGTTTGCCCCTTCCATCCATAAGCAACCCCAGGGAGAGATTTGGATTTTGCCTGCAGCCCAGTCGAGCATCCTTTGGGTCCAGCCCGTTTCTCAGCTGCAGATCTCCCCCTTTGCAGGAACATTTCCGTCCCACAGCACCCTCGTATTGCTTCAGCACTTCTCGTCTCCAAGCTTCAAACCTCTGGGAAAAGCTCAGGAGTAATTAAAAGGAAAAGTTGGATGTGCTCAAACTTCTCCCAGCCGCGGTCATGGTGGCCTCTGCTGCATGGTATATTTCATGGCAGCGACAGAGACCTTCCGTGTGTCCTTGCTCTGAAGGAGCGTGATGGATCTGGCTTTTACAAGGAACAAAGAGGCCATGATGTGACATCAGCGTGATGAATCGCTCTTTTTTTTCTCCCCCAAATGATTACTTGAGAAAACTTTGCAGTCAGTCAATATTTACCAGGGAGACCACAACCATCACCTATGCTTAGGATGCAATAAAGCAGCGCTTCATTAAGAGCTGCACCACTCCCTGTTCTTTACGGGAAGTCATAGGAGTGGAAGAAAGGAGAGTTTCCAAAGCTATTTGCTGATCTGGGAGGAGGAAAATCAAATAGCAGCTCTCCCAGTATCCCAAATGAGAGGCGAAACCCAATGGCTCATGGAGGAACCAGCACCAGCCAGAGGGAAAAAACCTTATCTCTGGGATAAAATGAATAGATCGGGAGAAACAAATGGAGATGTATACGAGGGGAGGCGAATTTATAAACAGGAGCTTATCAGAAGGGAAAGCAGATAATGAACAGCTCTTCAGATCTAGGTCTCGAGCTCACAGAGGACAGAAAAGAGAATGGGATTCCTCGGGAAATGGAAAGGGCTGATAAGAGCCCGCGGTGACTTAGCAAACATCATTTAAATTATTATTATTATTTTTGTTCCCCCACACAAAATAAAAACACCAAACCACAAAACTCCTTTGTCTTCACACGAGAAAATCACCCACAGCCCCTGAACAGACTTTTGGCTCTAAACCACACGGGCTGGGAGAGGGAGAACGGAACCCCTGATGCCTCCCAGTAAAACCGAGCACAAATGGGCTGATTGGAAATTCTCTTTCAAGGAGGCTTCAAAGCAGGAGGGCAGCACGGTGGGGGCTGCCAGCACGGCAGCATTTGCCTATGGGGCATCCCAAAGGGCAGGAAAATGGGGGTACCATGGGATCCACCCCAAGCCCCTGCAGGATGCAGCCAGCATCACCCTGGGGCTCCTTGGCACGGTTCACTGCAGCCCTGTGCCTGCACGTCTCCAAGCCCAGGCTGTCACCCAGCTCATGTCTGATGGCTTTTGTCTAATCAGACAATTTTTTTTCTTTTTGCTATCGTTCTTGTTACCTGTGCATTTATTTACAGTCAATTGTTCCCTATTTTCGCTCCATTTACGTACCATCTTGTTTATGATTCTGCTTAAACGCCTGCCGTCGAGGTAATTATGTCACTCAGAAAAGCAAAGGAAAAACACAAGCGCACGCACAGAAAGAGAAAAAAATGGTTTTCATCCTTCAAGAGGAGTTGGAAGGCACAGCTGCATGGGGCTGCGCTTGTCCCCATGTCCCCATGCCAACGTTCAGCCTGGATGGGGCTGGGGATGAGCCTTGACACGGGGACGTCCTGCCCAGGTCCTGCAGCAGGGTGATGGGTGTTGTAACATGGTACCTCCATGTTACTCAATCCGGTTCATCCGGATGTGTTTTTCCCTCTTGCTGGGGTGGACAGAGTGGGAGAGGGTCAACAAAGTGATGGAGAGACCAAAGGGAGAACACAAAAGCCACATCAGCACTCGCTGGCTTCCCTCTGCTAACGACCGAGCCATAGTTGTTCAGCCTGACAAATTCATTTATTCCCATTCAGCTTTTCTCCTTATTATTATTTTTGGTCCTTATCAAGGGGCGATTCTCTTTAAGCCATCCTAATCAAATTTGCAGAGGCGGACCTGAATAAGCTGCCTGCCACAGAGAGCTGCAATCCCTCCCATTGCTGCCAGCACCACAAAGGGCTCCCAGCCCTGCAGGGACAATGGGGAAAAGCTCATTTCCTTCATTGCTTGGCCACACTCCTGCAGCCCCACTACCATTCCCATCCTGCAGCATCGCCCCCAATCGCGGCTGCCGCCTCCTCCATCGCTGCTGTTCCTTCCCAAGCAGAATTGAATTGAATTGAATTGCTTGGGTGTGAGCAGAAGCGAACGCCACAGGTCAGCAAACTGCCCACCCCAAGCCTGGGCTTTGCTGCAGCGTTGGGTGCCTTGCAAAGCTGCAGAAAGGGTGACGGTCGATCGTTATTATTTATTTATCTATTTATTTAATTCAGAGTTTCGGGTATTTTACAGTGAATTACCTCAGTTTATGGCACTTCTTCTTCCTTACATAATTGTTATAAATAACCTTCAAACAACATAAAAGCCATAAACATTGCAAGGGAAGGAAGAGTAAATTGCAGAGATTTCAAAGCAGATGAAGGAGAACTGGAGCGCCGATAAGGCAGCGGATGGAGGCGGCCTCTGCTGCTCTGTTTGTTCTCGTCCCCACCCCCCCAAAAAAAGATACCTATCTTCTATTTCGTCAATAAATACCCAACTGCAAACAAATTTTTCCTCCCCTTTGGGATACGGGAAGCTGCATACCAGATTGCACCATGGGTGCATAGTGAAGGCGTTGCGGATGGGTGGAGGGAGCAGTTTGCGGTTTATAGGGGGAAGAGGGGATGTTTGCATGGTGCCCACCTGAGCTGCCCCAAAAGCAGCATGGGGCTCTTTTCAACCCTCGGCTCTTTCCCCTAACAGAGCCCCCTCAGGGCTGGGGACAGGCAGAGGGGACGGATGCTCACAGCTGCATCCCCACTTTGTGCAGGTTGGGAACAAACCACATCCACGCGAATGGCACAGGGCAGTGGTGGACCTCAAGTAGCCTAGAAGCCCTTTCACCTCCAAAAAAAAAAAGAAAAGAAGAGAAAAATAGGAGAGAAAAGAGCTGGGACAGTGCTGCAGAAGAGTGCTGTGGCATCCCCACGCTGCGTGGAGCATCCTTTGATGGCACCACCATGATGCTCCTACCCCAACATCACCAACCCTGTGCTATCACCCCAGTGCAACCACCCTGATGCCACAGCCTCAACGTCAGCACCCCAAAGCCATCAGCCCAATGCCAACCCAAACCCTGAAGGCTGGGGATGAGGGATGAGGCAGCAGCTCAGAGCAGTGATGGGGGACGATTCCTGCACGGGGATCCCACCGCCTTCCTCCCGCCTCTGGGATTGTGAAATAAATATTTGGTCTTTAAAGATCATTTTGTTGCTGGCGGCAATCAGCTCAGCCAGGTTTTTAGTGTTTGTTTATGGTTTATACCATATGATTCAATAAACTCTGGCTGAGAAACATGTGCATAATTAAGTTTAAAAGGCAGCCTCAGCTCCACTCCACGACTTGGATTTCAAGCCAGGCTTTATGCAACAAATTCTGTTTATTGCTGACATCGATTCATCCTTCCCTCCCCTTCATTCATTGAATCAGAGCTATTTGAAAGATCCAAGGTTTTTTGCAAGCCTGCCACAGTATGGATGCTATATGGGAAAATGCAATCTCCTTTTTGCCTTAAAGCTGCTCTTGTCATGATGAGGGCTTCCAGCTGATGGTCCCTGCTATGGAACATCCCAATGCAGCCTTGCAAACCTCCTCTGTTTTTTTGCCTGTATGAATTATTTATTGCAGTTCAAGGCATTTCTAGGGCAGTCTGCATCTTAATTACATCTGGACACAGTTCCCAGCACTGAGTGTGGGTTGAGAGCTGTCTGTCTCGACACACATTGTCCCCATCGCTGTGACAGCCCCTCTTTAACTCTGCGAGCAAACGGAGCCTCACCGCTGGTAATTTTTCCTTTAATTAAAAAACACTGTTTTATCAGAAGCAGAATCAGCACTGAAAAGGATCTGTTTCAATGAATTCTCCCCCACTTACAAAAGAAAAGAGCTGAAATAATCAGAACGTCGAACTCCGATGCTTTCAAATTGAGACCTCCGGCTTTTTCAGCCGCGAATGCCGTCTCATTTTGAAATGTTAATTGATGGTAAGAAGCATTAGAAGGCAGACAGGCAACAAAACCCTTCCCTGTTCTTTGCAGGGAGCTGCGCTGTTGATGGAAGGCGCCGCTTTCTGGTCCCCACCTCCAGGAGAAAACTTTGGAGGTGTCTTTTGGACAGCTTTGCTGGAGGCACGAAGAGAGGATGGCAAAAGCAGCACCGTTCCCATCCTGTCCTGCTTCCCTCCCTGCAGGCAGAGCTGAGCTCTTAGAGACGTCCATACAAACATCTACACCAATATATGGGCCTTGTGTTGGTGTTCAGCTCGGATGTGACAGCATCCTTTAATTGGCTGCAGTTTGCACTGCTCCACGCACTGCTCCCACGGGATCCCAACTCCTGCAGCTGTTTTCCCTCTCATCCCTTGGGTTTATCTGTGAGGCTCTGCCACCCTGCTCCCCATTTCCAGGCAAATCTGTGCTCTGAAGAGCAATTTCCATTTCCATCCCAGCGCAGAGCATCCCTGGTCCAGGTCGGGGGTAAAGCACTGATTCTGCATCCCATGCTATGGGCTCAGCCCAAACTTTTCAGGTTTGCAATAGGACGGAGTGGTTCCTTGTTACAAAGATAACAAACTCCACCAGGTTTGGTCCCTTTGCTCTCTTCTCCCTTTTTCCCAACAACACAGAAGGAAAAGGAAACAAGGGGGAAAATGGGAAAAGGGAGAAGAATGGACTCCCACCTCCACACTGAGCACATCTCTGGCTCTGAGCACATCACACCACTCCTCAGAGCTTACAGCAGCAAAGCCGAGCTCTTACCTCCCTCTTTACATCCCCAAGGTGCCATACAAGCATTAAAGCAATTAATTGTGTTACACTGAAGTGCCTTTTACTCTCTCCCCGAGGCGCAGGGCTCCATCCCAGCTCCTCTCTCCTGCATCCCAAACTGCCTTTTCCCACATGCCCATTGCCAAGGCTGGAACAGGAGGAGCAGCACCGGCCTCTGCTTTGCTGTTCATGGGGTGGAAGGGCCAAAAACCCACAAGGATTTTGCAGGATGTGGCCACAATTCCATTGGAAGGGTTGGTGGCTCCCCAGGCTGTAAAACGAGCACCCAAATGCAGAGGCAAAGGTTAGAGCCACATTTCAAGGCGGGAGGGGGATCCTCAGCAGATGAATTATTCAGCTCCCGAGCTGCCTAGTGAACATTATCAGCTAATGATCTGTAATTATTAATAAATAATTTAAGCTTTAATAGTTAGGAAATGAAATGCTTAATTGCATCATAACATAATTAATGGAATTAGCTACTATGAATAAAATGAGGAGTGGTAATTTTTAATTTTTTTTTCTTTTTTTTTAATTTTTAAGTAAAAATCCTTTTTTCTCATACTGCTTGCGGGTGATTTTGCTTGGTGGGAGGAGGAGGAGAGGCTACAGGAGCACAAACACGGCTCAGCTCTCCATCCACACGACAACAAGGGCAGGAAAACAGGAGATGAAGTGGGGAACGCCACACAGTCGGGCACCAGACCCTCCTGCAGCCCCAGCCTGGCATCCTATGTGCCCCAAATCGGGGGCAGTGCCACCCCTCCAGACCTGCTGCCATCACAGCCTCCATTCGGCACCGCTGAGCGTTCCGAAAGCGCGGCCGTCGGATACGACCCAGCGTTGGGTTCTTTTTTATTTGGCAATCCTATATTTTCATCCGTTATGGTGATGAAGCACTTTGGTTTTACGGGGGGTTTTAGTGCCTCGTTTCGCTGCGTCTCCCAATTACTCCGCTAAGGTTTCAGGGTGACATGGACCGTTTTCCCCCTTTTGCTCAAACGGAACGCTTTCAGCAATGGAATGGCGGTGAGCACACGCCTGCTGGAGGAGGGAAACAGCCCATTAAAGCCAGGGAATTCAATTCCAAAGCCTGCTCATCATTCACACGCCTTGTAACACACGCAAAAAACCAATGTTACTACAAGATAATGGTGTGAGTGCTGCAGTGATGGGCACAACTGGGGTTGAGCATCTCGCTGCTTTGCTTGCACCCGCCCTCACCCCAAAAGCAAAGCAGAGAGGTTTCTCAAGCTCATACTCATGGTCAGTGCAGCCTTAATACCACAGAGACGAGGCTCTTTGCATTAATTCTGATTTACAACAGCTACGTAAGGAGTTCCCTGTGTTTGGATGCTGTCTGAGCGCCATCCGTAGATGCAGCTCTCCCCGAAGGTCACAGTTGGCAAATGAAAGCTGAGTTCAACAGCCCCTCACCCAAAACTGCAGTTAGATTATTTCTCTCTGAGCTGCTGGAAGAAAAGAAGGGATACAAAATAATAATAATAAAAATAAAAGAGCAGACTATCTGACAAGCAGCCAAAACAGGAACAAAATCACAAGCCTTCCAAGAGTGACAGTTTGCAGCGCGTTGCCAAGCTTAATCGTCACCATTAAGCAATTATTACAGATGAAAACAGAAAGCATCGGCAGCCTCAGCCCTCAGCTTTGGGAATGAGACAGGAAGGGGTGAGACAGCAGGAGATATTTTCTAGTTGAGGGATCAAACCGCATTCCTATCACAAAAGGCTCCCCGCCTCACAAATAATAACGTGAGCGACGACTGCAGGGCTGTCTCCACCTCGAGGTGCCACCCAGTTGTCCCCCATCCCCAATCCTGACTCCCAATTCATTGTGGAATTAATGGGGTCGTGGTGGATCCCACCCCATGGTGATGGGGACGCGGTGGCCACGCACTGGGACACAGGCACGGCCACTATGGGGGGAAGGGAAAACGCTCCATGAATTGGGATTAAACAGATTTGATTCAGTCCAGAGAGTCTTTTTTGGGTGGTGTGGTTTTTTTTCCCCCCCTTCTTTCCTTTCATGGTAAATTTTCGGCAACAAGGCAGCCAATGGCGACAGAGCACAGGGATTGAAAATGGTTTCAAAGGAGCCTTATCATGCCGGGGACATATGCACATTGAGCCTTGTAGATAGGATGAGTGTAGGTCCCTTCTGCGGGAGGCAGACAAATATATACTGTTTGCATTTGCTTTTGCCTTCTCCTTTGGGTTGCATTTTCTTTTTCATTTGGCGGGGGGAGGGGAGGGGGGTAGAGGGGTGGGTATCCAACCTGTCAGCGTTTACTGATTTGGGCTGAGACTTCAGGAATTCAATAAATCTCTTCCTTAAAGGGACACCGTCACCGTAAAAACACACCAGCGGAACGCAGTGTGTTTTCTAAAGATAAAACCCCAAATCCTCACCGACATTCCTCATAATATCAGAAGCGCTGAGGAGGAAGGGGGGCTGTAAAACACAGCTTTCCTTCCATGTGCTGCAGGCAGAGCGAGGCCACAGGTGTTTGGTTAAGCAGATAAGGGGGTGGGTGGATAGATGGTGAGGTGGATGGATGGACAGACAGATCAATGGGTGGACAGGTGGGTAATAGATGGATGGACAGATGGACAGGTGGATGGAGAGACAGACAGATCAATGGATGGACAGATGGACAGGTGGATGGATGGATGGACAGGTGGATGGATGGATGGACAGGTGGATGGATGGAAGAACAGATGGACAGAAGGACAGATGAAAGGATGGCTGGACAGGCAGATGGATGAATAGATGAATGGGTGGACAGATGGGTGGATGGACAGATGGATGGATAGATACACGGATGGATGGAAGGACAGATGGATGGAAGGACAGATGGTTGAATGGATAAAAGGAAGGATAAATGGACATCTGGGCAAATGGGTGGATGGATGGATGGATGGATGGATGGATGGATGGATGGATGGATGGATGGATGGATGGATGGATGGATGGATGGAAGGATGGATGGATGGATGGATGGATGGACGCATGGATGGATGGATGGATGGATGGATGGATGGATGGATGGATGGATGGACGCATGGATGGATGGATGGATGGATGGATGGATGAATGGATGGACAGACATGGACAGGTGAGTGGGTGCTGCCTCAGTACAAGAGGAGATGGGCAAAGAGAGAGTTGGACTTTGCAAAATAAAGGCTTGCCACTACTCCACCTACCATACAATACAATAAATGCACCAAATACACGCATACAGCAACAGCAATAAGCCCCAAACAGCAGTTTTTACAAGGAAAAGAGGGCAGGTTGAGCACAGCGGGTGCCATCGGGACGCTGCGGTCTCCATCCCTGCTTCACATCCTCCTCCCAACCCAGCTGTGGCTCCGCAGCGCCCTTCACGCTCCGGATCACCCAGAGAGCTGTGAGCTAAGGAGGCTCCTGAGGAAGATTTAAGGAGGAAAGGGCAGCACGGAGTCCTGCAGCAGGAGGGATGCCCATCAGGATGATGCTTCCCCATTCAGTTGACCGCAAAGGAGAAAGCTTGAGCAGAGGAATTCTGGACCAGTAGCCCCCAGACCCGCACCTCAGCCCTGCAGAAGCACGAGCACGGGGTTTTTGGAGGGTTGCTATTTGTTTTGGAGAGCTTGCTTTCCTCTTTTCATTTAGCTTGGCAGAATTTCAATACTTCTGCCTTTCACCTCAATAAAAACAGCGTGTCAGGCGGCAGGTTTTGATGATGGAGTGACCTTTTCCACATGCAGAAAACCCATACATTTCCTTCTATTTGGGGGGAGAGCAGAAAGCTGCTTTTGATGAAAAACAAAGCCTCAAACTCCACGGCTGATATCACCACGAAACAGAAAATTACAGTAATGCTGATTTTTATTTTTTTTCTTAACTATGCAGAGTGACATCAGGATGCAACTTCCATTACCGCTGAGCCATTTGCACACATAGAAAACTGCCACCACCAACACCACAGCCCCAGGGATGCTCAGACCCATCCCAGCACCAGGTCAGAGCCCGAGGCACTACATGTGCCCACATGCAGGAGAATTTCACATTGCTCCTTGCCTGCTTTGTCCTTTCCCATTTCCAACTCTGCACAGAGCAGCCTGCAGATAAATAACGGTGCCTACAGAAACTCATTGAAAGCCGAGCGAGCGCATCGTGTCCACGTGCCGCCGTCCCGTTCATTAGCACGTTGTTGATGTTCATTAATCGAGTGTAAAACTGTAATTAAAAATAATCTCCTTTTCTTCAAGCGGCGGCAGAAGAGGAAAAAAAAAAAAAGAGGATGCCGAATAAGGGGAAATAAAACTGATGCATGAATTTGCTAATTGCAGCTGTGGGAGCACGATGGCAAAACAATTTGATGCCTTGTGCTGGTGCTGCAGGGATACACGGGGGTCTGGCACCCACTGTGTGCTGCAGGGTGGGCTCCATATGGGGGAGATGTAGGGCCAGGCTGGGCTGCTCCTCCCCCATTCCTGCTGGGACCAAGCAAGGAAGGATGGGGATGAGCATCCCAAGTGATGGAGAGGAGGCGGGAAGGAAGGATGCAGAGCAGAATCCTGTTGGGATCGCTCTTCCTGACCCTGCTCGTGCTGTGCAGGGCAGTGCTTTATGTTGGCTGATTTATCTCCTCTGGTGGAGATTTCATTTCAAGTTGGAGGATGTTCAAAGTAAAGCCAGCCCTGTTACAGACTTAATTGGACCATATTTCAATCCTGGTTCATCTATTCAGCGTGGATTCCTTATCCTAGGTCCATAAACTTTTATTAAGTTATATATCAAGGAATATACATATAGGGTGTAGAGATACAGCCCTGCTTACATGTTTTTGGAGATGAGAAAGGCAGCGGCTGTGCAGACGTGGGCTGAAGGTAATGGGGTGTCGGTGCTGGGATGGAGCAGCAGTGCAGTGCAATGGGGCAGCGCCGATCCCGCTGGGAACGTGATGGCACAAAGCCATCGGGTGAAGCTGCACGAGGCCTCCTAGCCCCTCCCTGCCCTCTGCATTCTCATCCTGCCTCCCTGCTCGCCCCTCCTCTTCGTCAGCTGAGCTTGTGTTGCAGACAAGTAATTACCAGCGTGTTATCCGCGCTCAGCCGCGTGTCGTAGCAGCGCCTGCTGATGTACAGTAGCAGGCAGCTTGATAATGGGACGCATTTAAGCTGATTGCCACTGCAGATAAATGATTCCTCTGAATGGATGCACTTTTGTTAAACTTCTGAAGGCAGAGGGAAAAGTTACCTTCTTTTTCCAAAAAAGCACCCTTTGAAAAGGCCGTGCCTCCCCCGAGATTCTCATTTCAGATTAGGATATCAGGTGTACGGTGAGAGACGTCTGATTCCCCGGCTGTCAGGGCTGCTGTTTGATATTCAAACCTGTCATTTGATCGTTCCTGAATAGCTGCCTTGGTGTCCTTGAGGATAGCTCTATTAAATGCCGAATTCACTCCCGGTCCCGCTGTATCCGTGATGAGACGGAGCGACTCTCACGCAGGGCAGCATTAACACAGCAGTGAGAGTGGGTGGAGAGGGAAGGGGACGGGCAGGGGAGGGAGAGACTGGGAATAAAACCCACTTGAGCTGGAGTGCCTGGTTGTGCTGAAAGGCAGACTGGAGAGAGCGGCCTGAAGATCAGAAGGCGATGATATCTTCGTAAGAAACGAAGAGGAAAGGATGAATTTGGTGCTTCGTGCAAAGAACTCCATTGCAACGGGCTTGTTTGGTGTGTTTTTTTGTTCAGCAACTCATCAGGAGATATTGCATTCTGGTATCTAAAGAGCTGGAAAGCATGAGATGCTGCCAAGATCCCATGGGCTGCACATGGACCCAGCCCAGCTGCTGTCACCTTCTGCTGCTGTCACCATGCGCTGACCTGCCCAGGCATAATGGCACTCGATGCAACAACTTGTTCACACCAGATCTGTCTTGATTGCTGAAGTCTCTTCCTGTTAATTACAGAGTTAATTACCAGCTAATAAGTTTGTTGCTAATAGCTGTAACGGATTTTTTTGGCGAGAGTTGTCAGGAGGGGCTGATTGGATGCTCTCTTGGGTAGGATCCTCGTTACAGAAATGGATATACTGAAGGCAAATGATTCCAATCTTTTTTCTTTGATGAACAGTAAATTATTCTAATATCCTCCACTATTGTATTCGCTTTTTATCTGTGGGTAATTAGAAGCAAAGAGCTGCAAAGCTGCCCCAGTTGCAGATAGGAGGCCACAGCAATTGATTTCTGATGCTCATAGATTGCTTTGTCAGCTCTCATCTTTCCATTGCTTCCTCAAGACCTGTGGTGCCCCAGCCTTTGCCTTGCACCCCCAGCCATAAGTACACCTGTATGGTTACACCATCCCATCCAAAGGCATATGATGGCCTCTTACTGCCCTACATCCTATTTTGGCTGCTAAAAAACTGTGCTTTTGGTTCTGTTCTTCCAGGTGCATCCTAGTCTGCTTCTTTCCTCTTCTTCCTCTCCACATCACAATCTGACTTTGCACTCGTGAGCATCAGCACCTTCCAGTTTCCCAAAGACACTGCAAGCCACTCTGGGGACAACTCCAGCACCCAGGGCAAACATGGCATCAGATGGTAAAAGATGCAGAGGGAAGGAGCCGAGCCTGGGAAATGCAATGGATGCATGAAAACAAGGTGCACAGTTATGTCAACAAACAACTTCTTAACAGCCAAAATCCCTCATCCCTCAAGCATAATTAAGGGATGCTGAGATCCTGAGCATCTCATGTATGAGAGTTATGTGAAGAATTACAGTCCATTCCTCTGATTCTTAAGCAAACACCTCCACATCTCCTTCCTGGCAGCCAGGACGTGGCACGTTGGCGCATGGGAGGTTCTGGAGCTGCCTCCCTGCGAGCAGCATCCCTCCTCTCCCATTGTGCCCCAGTTCATTGGAAGGCAATCTGTGCTAAGCCCTTAAAAGCCGTGCCTGAATGCCGAGCAGCCACGAGCCACACTTGATTTGGATGGAAATTAGCAGCCAGCTGTTGCAGTGGGGAAGGAAGCCTTGGAGACCAGGGGAGATTATCAGAAAACAAATGAACAAAACAGCGTGTTGTCCCCAGCACGGAGGCGAAATCAAAGGCGCAGGCAGGAATCCTAATGCAGGGGAGGCAAGGTGCAATGCAGGGCATGTGTCCCACCAGCTGCAGCCCCAGCAGGGACAAAGCCACTGCCACAGGGGAGCTGCAGTGCACTTGGCAGCACTTCCAGATCCTCGCAGCTCTCAGAGTACAACACAAACGCACTGCAAACATCCGAGGCAAAGGCTTTATCGCCTCCAAACAGCAGATTGATGGGAGATTCCCAGGGAGAGCAGCCAGGCTCCTGCCTGGCAGCCTTCTTCAGCTCCCATCCCTGCTGCTGAACGGGAGATAAAGGCGACGGAAGTCACTGTGGATGGATGGGAAGGGAGCAGAGACACCAAGCAGGAAAACATGGCACGACCTCATACCAAGTCATCACTCCCATCAGCATCCTGTGATGCTGTTTGCTACATCACCTGCACTGTCACAAGGTCCTGGTGAAACCACCTGGGAGGTGCGAGTGAAGGCACCACATCAGCAGCCTCTTCCTTCCTCCTGCTCCTTCCTCTCCCACCACAAGAGCGCTTTGCAACAGCATCACGGCACCAGAGCTCTCCCATGGATGCGCAGTTTGCAGATATGTTCCCACCACAGACCACAGCACAGAGCTGGGATGGAAGAGGCAACGTCACCTCGTGCTCCTAACTCAACATCAGTGCACCCTGCGTCCCTCAGCTGAATTTTTGTCACTGCTTTTGGTCGCATTATGCCACCAGTGCCAGGCTCCTTGTGCACAGCAAGCTCAGGAATTGGCTTTCCTCCATCCTCTCCTTATCAACCAGATGCAAGCACTGACAATGGGGAGAGCGGGGATCCGGAGGAGGCAGCAGAACAATGCTCGATCTGTGCGTCACCACAGGGCAGGAGGATTTGGATCCCATTCCCTGAGCAAATATAGGGCCGGGGATGTCAGGCTGAAAGCTGATTTCACGGCAACGGTGGTTAAGAGAGAGCAGCATCCCACTGCCAGCACTCCTACAGCCAGCAGTCACTGTGCACATGCCATAGATATGGATGCCCAGGCAGCAGGACACGTGCCATTGGGTCACTGGGTCACTTGCTGTCCTCCATCACAGCAGACTTTGCTCCCCGTGAAGATTTCTGCTTCTTCCCCCATCAGAAAGCCTTTTCTCAACCTGTTCCTTAAACGTCGCCTTTTTCCTCGTTTCTCCACTTCTGTAGTGTATTTCCATTTCAAAATACCAATGGGGAATCTTTCCCTCCCTCCTGATTCTCCTGCCTTTGCGATAACAAGATGCAGGAAAGAAAGAAAAATGGGAAACTCATAACAGAGTGAAGTTGTGCAAATATCCCACCTCAATCAGCTCCTGTAGCACCACCTTTCCACTGGGCAGCCTTGGGGGAGGGGGGGTTCATATAAATGTGACCCCCAAACAGCCCCAGCCCCTTCTGCTTCATGTTCTCCCATTGTCTCAAGCTTGTTTATACTGGGCTTTGATTTATCCAGCCCCAGATCTGAACGGAATAGATAACAAGAAGCTTTGGATCAGCAGCTGACCCCGACCACATGAGTAATTCTGCAGGTTGCTGTTATCTGGATGTATAGTAAAATAATGATCTGTAAATCAATAAGGCCCTTACTATTATACACCACAACCATAATACGTATTCATTACAATTTGTAAATGCCACGTCGAGAAAACTAATTCAGAATCCGTTCCGGCTTTCCGTGAGCATTCAACCCCCATCACACACTCTAAATATTGAGCTTTCCTGGAAGCTGTGCACAGTGCAGGTCCTGACAGCTGAACACGCTCCTTTCAGGCTGCTGCAGCACGCTGAATAGATGCAGCTGTAATCACCCCGCAGTGAATGACACCGAAAATTGCAGCTCCCAGAATGCAGAGGGGGGGGAAGCGGAGCCGGCAGCAGGTGACGGTGTTTGAATGTCACTTAAAGTTCACTTTCATTATTTTAATCTCCCATTCAGGCCTGATTATGCTCTAAGAGAAATCGGAACTTAAATCCCAATCAGGCGGACCTGGGAGCGTTGTTGGGCTGACATGTAAAGCAGAGCCTGAGCCGCGATTAAGCAGCAGTATTAGCGAGCTCTGAACAGCTACCAGGAGACTTAGGAGCACACAGGATTAATGCTGACTAATTTACACGGCCAAAACCAGCACGCTGGCGGATAAAGGAAAGCTTCACCCCTCGGATGGGGCTGTCACAGCGTTGCTTTGCCCCACTTTCTCCCCTCGATGGAGCAGAAAGGATTTCGCCTTGAGTTGCCAGGCACGACGAGATGCCACTTCTTTAATGCAAACAATTAAGGAGATATTAAAAAAAAAAGGAAAAAAAAGATGCTTCATAAGCTGAAGTGTAACCTCCTTCCAGACAAACCAATTTGCAAAGAGAGAGAGCCAGTGGGATCAGGCAATAACTTAATAAGCGTCTCTGAAAAAAACAATGCATTTAAGAACATGCTATTTTTTTTTTCCCCTAATGGAGAAACATCAGCTCTGTGGGGAAATAAATGTAATAAACTAAAGTCCAATCTCCACAAACATTTGTTTCCTTATCTCTGTAAAATCAATATACATGTTGCAATTATGTCCTCCGATGAATCCCCCAAACTTCTAGCTCTCTCAAGGCTTCCTGCTCGATTCAAGTTCATTACATCTCCCTGTCTTCATCGAGATAAATTTGGGTTTTTTTTGCATTTCTAAGCCCAAGTCGTGTTTCATTTTTTTTTTTCTTGAGAGGTTTCATTTCTCTTTTCCTTACATAACAGAGGGAGAATAGCGCTTCCCTCAGCTTTAATCTAATCAAATTAAATGTAATTTAATTGCTGTGCAAGCTTATATTTGTTAGGAACCCTGGCAGCAAATAAATGAGAATAAAATCAAGGCAAACACTCTGCCTGTCAGGGGTCCTCCTTGCTTTGCAGCAGGCTTGCAAGCTGCTCTTCCAAATCCTTCCTCCAGAAGGAGGAGATGGAATGCGTTGTTCTGTTGTTCCACATTGGGCCACTTTGCTCCCATAGACCCCCAACAGGAGATCATAGGATCATTGGGGTGAGAAAAACCACTAAGATCGTTGAGTCCAACTGCCAGCCCATCCTTACCATGCCCATAGGATGACAGAATCATTACGGTTGGAAAAGATCATTGAAATTTCCAAATCCGAACCCAACGCATGGCACCATGCTCACTAATCACGTCTCTCAGTGTCACATCCCAAGGCTCTGGAACGCCTCCAGGGATGGTGACCCCTGGGCAGCCTGTGCCAACGCCTCACCACACTGCGATCCCTTCGCTATTCCCAAAGCATCAATTGAAATTTGGGCGATTTGACCCTCAGGACAGTTGGATCAGGGGACCTTTACAGCTCCTCTCCAACTCAATTCCACAACTCTGTGATTCATGTCTTCTGACGCAACACAGCAAAGGCCCTCCTGGCTTTGGAGCACAGAGCAGCACTTCTAAAACCCAAAAGACGATGCTGGCAAAAATCTTCCCCCATGGGCGGAAAGCAACCCCCCTAAACAGCTGTTGATTTAAGCCTCGAGAACACATATCTTGTCCATTTTGATGTGCTCAGAGAAAAGACCTCCCTCTTGTGCCTCTCTCATCACTAAAACCACAGCAACAGCCTCTTCAAGAACAATCACTCCGAGCAAATATTTTGCTTCCATTTCCAAATGACCCAAGTTTCCTCGAAGGAGGCTCCCCACAGCTGCCTGCAGAGGAGGTCACGGAGTAATCCGTCATTACGCGCGCCGCTCTCAGGAACTGAATCCCTTTTCCCTTCCTCACCAGGCAATAAACGACCCACAGGTCCTCCCTCTCTGCAGCGACGACCCGCGTTCCACAATTCCGCATGCAGACAGCGCTGCAAGACAGATGAGATCTGTCAGGGGAGCCAACACGTCGGGAGCAGAGAGAGACGGCGCGCAGCGGAGAAGCGAGCGGTTCTGCTGGGATGCACGGGGTGTGCAAAACCCCCCAGGGCTTTAGCTGCATGCTGGGCTTGCTGGATGACATTTTACCCTTACTTGATAAAAATCACTCATTTTTACACTTTTTTTTTTTTCTCTTCTTCTAGCTTTCTGTGTAGATTTGTGTGTGTTTTTTTTTCTCATGCTAAGACTCCACAGTGCTCCTCTCAATCAGGGCATCTCTCCAAGATGCTCTCCCCAGCACTTGTATGTGGCTCAGAGGGCATGGAGCTGCGCCTGAGAGCATGGGCTCAGGGCTCAGTGTTGGCTGCTTTCAGCATTTTCAAGAGCCCCATGGCATCTCCTCTCAGTGGCGCTGGTCTCCAAGCAGACAAAGTCACCACGAGCATCACACAGCATTTCGCATCAGGGCAAACAGAAGTCATGTTCTGATGAATGACGAGTAGATCCTCCTTCAGTTTCCAGTCCAAGGAGAAAGGCAAAACTCACTGAACCCTCCTTCGTTGGGCACCATGAAACAACAGCTGCCCCCAGCCCAGCATTGTGGGGGGGTTTTTTTTTGACTTGGAAGGGGGTTGGCTGAAACAAATTGCATTAAAATGAACACGCAGCAGCCTGCAGGGCGTGTGGACAGCAACGATTATCTTCTTTAACGAAAGCCCCCTCGGGCGCAGGGAGCCAACGCGCCGTGCAGCCAACTAATGGCTCATTTGTAGGATTCAGTTGGTTCAGAGAGTTCATAATGTCCCCGTGTCATGGCAGCTTAGCTTAAGAATATGGATCTTCTACTTAAGGAGACGTTGCCATACATCAAAGTGTTTAACAGCCTTAGGTCAGCATCCTTCTGTTGGGTAGGTCTGGGAAGGGAGCCAAGGGAAACCACTCCTTTCATTACAGGACTTTGCAGAGAGATGTTTAGGAAACTGTTCAAATAACACGTGAGAGCAGGCATTTGGCTGAGGACAGCATGTTTCTCACCTGCAGAGTGTCACAGAGGGAGGAGGAGGTGGAAACGGAAAGGTTTTAAAGCTCAGGGCTTTTTCCATCACATCCTCCAGGTGATGGAGGATCCCATCACACTGTGGGATCAGACACGGCTCACGGATGCTTATGGAGAAGGACAGGGTGGTGGGGAGGACATGGACCAGCAGCAGCAAAAATGCATGCTAGGCAGGGGAGGAAGGATTTGGTAGGCTGCGGGATGGACTCAGAGCAGCCTGGCTGAAAGTTGGCTGATACCTCATTTATTTGAGGTTTTGGGAACATCTGCCCCATTCTCAGCATCCCACCTTGAAGCCAGGCTTCCCTTCCACCTTACTGCAAGCCACTGAAATCAAACCTAAGTTCTAGCAGCAAGAAAACTTGGGAACTTCTCTTCCTTGTCCCCCATATCTTTCTCTTGGCTGGTGGGACCAGCAGGTCCCTGTGCTCCATCCCTGCCCACCACACCTCTCACAGTGCAACCGGTGCCCACAACAGAGAAATGCAATGGGAAACACAGAGCCTGAATAAAACATGAAGCAGAAAGTAAATCCTTTCTGGCACCTGGTTACTTCTCTTCCGAGTGCAATATGCGAGGCTGCTAATTGCTTGATTTACTGTAGCAGTCACTCTGCCAACAGCAATAAATAATGTTAATTAATATAAGGTAACCCACTGACAGAGAGGCTGGTAATTACCAGAAAACCAGAGAGATGGGCCTTTTGTGGGGCTGTTAGAGGAGAGAGGAGCACAATTTCCTCTCCCGTATTTGGTTATCTATCATCCTTTATTTGTTTGCCTTGAGCGCTATGTGAAAAGATCTTGGGCCCAATTTCTGTTTGTTTTCTTTTCCTTTTTTTTTTTTTCTTTTCCTTCCCCCAAGGATACTGTATGTTCATCAGAGAAGAGTTTCCTTGATTGTACACACACACAAGTGATGCTCTTCTTTTTCTGAGCAAGCGCGGTGAAGAAAACCTGACGCCAAATGTTCAACATTAACATCCTGGTGTGCCTGATGCAAACAGGCAGCTGCTGTTGCAATGCTGCTGCATCCCTCTGACCCTGCAAGGAGCCACGTGCGTGCTGAGCATCCTCCTCCACGAGGCATCAACTTTGCCTTAAATATCACTTCTGAATCTGTGCCTAAGGAAATAGAGGCTAATCTCTGACCCGGCTGCATCCCTTGGAGAGATGCAGAGAGAGGGAAGAGTCTTAACTACACAGCAGGAAAAGATATGCATTGATCTCTTACAAAAAGACAGCAGCCTCTGTGCCGCCCACTGCATCTGGGCTCCTTTTCACTCTGGCCAACGCATAAATCATTGTGAGATCTGTGCATCAGGCTAAAGATGAGCAAGAGATCAAAAGCTTAGGGAAAGGAGATGAAATGAGTGCGATATCCCTGAGCACAGCCCATCTGGAGAAGAGAGCCCGTGGCTCTGGGGTGCCTGTTGGAGAGCCTCAGGTGCTGTGCTAAGGGAGTGGAAGCAATACAGGAACCAGGATTCCCCCCAGATGTAGGGGATGCACAGAGCATCTCCTGGAGACCTTCATCCCAGCCACGAGCATCCAACCTGCAGCCGCCAGGAACACGCAGGGGAAGTTTGCTGTGCACTGCTTGGTTGGATAACTTCCATTATATCCACCCAAATATTCAGCACTCCTTCTTCTCTCTTTTTTTTTCTTCCCTCAAAAGCCAGAGCTGCACCGAGCAGCATTTGCTCTGTGCTCACGGGCAGAGGAAGAGCTCAGGACATAGGAAATCAGGGCAAGGGATGGGGTTTGCTCACAGGCAGTGCTCATTGCACTTGCTCAGCATTTCGTGGAGAAGTGCCTGGGAGCAGCGAGAGGTGGGAAGAGCCCCCACTTCCACAGAGCAGCTGTGAAACACCCGAGCTCACAGCCTCCCCCCCCGTTCCCCCCGCTTCCTCCCTGTGACAAGCTTTGGGGATTTAATAGCGGGTTTTCAGCCCTGAGAGAAGCTGCCATAAAAACATCCCAGATGTGATGAAATTACGAGCCCTCCTCACCGCGTGCAAGTAGAGAAAAACTCATTTGGATGATTTTTGCATCGGATTTTACCGAGAAAGGAAGTTTAACACTGCAGATCCTGAAGGAGAGGAGAGATTTAACACCGCTCCCTATTAACCTAGAGGTACAATCCTGCAAATTGTGCCTTTTGGTCACGGATGCTGATTCTCACATCGTGATGCTCTGACTGGGACGCATCTGCAGCAGCTTTTTCACAGCAAGTTTTAAGAGCATCTCCTCTGGGGAAGAGCTTCCTGAGCATTTCCCCCTACAGCATCCCATCACCTCGGAAATATGGTTCAACATATGTCATCATGACTACACAAAAGCCATTTGCAATCATTCACGCGCTCTGTAAAGACGCATTATTTGTTAGCAAGATGGAAACCTCTCCCCAGACTACAGGGAAGGCAGAGGTGGGCTCTGATCTTTTGCTGTTACACAGCATACTGCCCACCCCCATGCCAGTGGCTATCAGCACTGCATGCATTAACCTCGTTTGCTGCTGCAACTCATTTAGTTAGCAGCTGAATTATTCTAATTAATGACTCCCAGCTTGGCAACTGAGAGTTGCGCGCCCTGCTCAGGACTGGACACAGCACATTTGTGAACCAGCTGCCCCCAGCCCTAACCAGTAACAACAAGCAAAAGTTGGTGCTTTGCTGTATTTGTCTTTTTGTGCATGCTGGAGCCACCTGTTTGAGCCAAACCACCTCTACTGCTGCTGAGCAACACTACAAACTTTATGCCAGCTGCAACCCTGCCTGGATTTTTGCAGCTCTTTGATCGTGTCCCTTTACAGCAGGGTCTGCAGTTGCACATCTCTGCCTTTTTCTGCCCTTTTTTGGCTGGAAACAGAGGGATATAATGAGCGGCATTGGATCGGAGAGAGCTCAGATTAAAGTTTGGGGGTATTGTTGCGGATTTCACAGATTTGTCATGCTGAAGGCTGGAAGATGCTCACACCTCACCTGACATCGTGTTTAATGAGGGTGTGCAAATTCTCCAGTAATTCCCAGCTCAAGCACAGCTGCCCGCAGCCTAATGCAGTCAGAGCGTGTTTCTACAACAGGCTCTGACCTTTGGTTGTGGATCCCATGATTAATTACCAGGCCAGCTGAGAGCACAGCTTTAATTTCAATTAAAAAATGGTCGCCTTCAGCTTTCAGACACTGGGGCTGAACATTGCTCCATCTGCTTGGCTTAAAACCCAACACTACGCACAGAGCACTCACCCTTGCCTCACTGAGACCTTCACATTGGCTTTCTCCAAAGGGTTTCTGCTGAGGTTTCTAAAGTCCCATTAATCCAATGGCATCCTTTAATTTTAGGCACCGTTCTCGGCTCATCAAGAACAAATCTACCCAGGTAGAACCCTGGGAGAGATCAGAACGGGCGAAGGACATCAGTAGTGGGGGTGATGGGTTGATGGTTGAGCTTGACGGTCTTAGTGGTCTTTGCCACCCATAATGTTTCTATGATTCTATAAGCAGGAAGGAAGACAGAAGGCACCCTGCAGCCACCTCCAGGCATTTTGGGGAAGAGAAAGTCCCACTGCACGCCAAAAAGGCTCGAGGTGTCACCTGCAGTTTGTTGGCAGCATTAGGTTCCCTCTTGATTGGGGAAGAGATCGCATGCTTTTCATGTAAATGCTCTTTAATGGGTGTTTAGCAGGAAGCTGACAGCAGTATGACAGATAGGATCCTCGCAGGGCTTTCCGCAGTCGCGCTGATAGTTTACTCCTTTCGATGACAGGAGATCTTGATCTCTCAGTCTTTCAAGTGCTGTGTATTTTGGGTTTGGTGGGTGTTTTTTTGCTGTTGTTTTTTTTTTTTCCTAAACGTTGTTGTCCTTGACAAATACACGGAAAATAACACAGAGCCAAGAAGAAAATACCAGGCTGCTATGGGGATAAAAAAACCCAACAGAGCCTATATAACAGCATTACGCTAGATGAGATGAACCCCACTGCTCTTCCCTGCCTGCATGGGGGTATTTATTGTCCCCACCAGATCTGTCCCTAGGGGGATGAAGGCTTTGATCACAGCCTTCATTGGCCAGGATGGGAGGAGACCTCCAGGCAGAGCAGTTGGCCAAGATGGAACCCAGGAGTAGAATTCCCCCCCTTCCTCCATTAGTGTTTGCACTATTTCATTATTTCCTCAGTGCAACATTGTGTTGACAAAGCAGAGAGGATTGTTAACAGTTCTTTTAAAAAGCATCCCCCCTTATTGCCCCCAATCTCTTCCCAATGCCTCAGCTACAAGAATTCAATTCTCTCCTGAATCCTAAAGGGGGATTAGAAGAGATTGGAGCAAGAAGAACAGGGGAGAATGAAGGAAACCCAAACAGAAATTAATGAATTAAACCCAATCAGAACCAACCTCCAAGGCCAGATGCAATCAAGGAGTACAGATGTAGACATGAAGAACTACTGGTGTTAGCTAATGGGAAGGAGAGAAGGATCTCTCCATCATTTCTATTTTCTAACATGCTGAGAGTTAGGACAAGCTATTAGCTGACATTTGCAAGTGTATTTAAGCCCTGCTTAGATTAAAGCTTTTTATTTCTTCCAACTCTCTCATCTCCTTTCTATCGCATTCTGTAACATTTTTGCCTTCCTTAGTGGATTTATTTCTCCGGAGCTATTCCATATCTCCATCCATATCTACACATCTCCCCCCCCCCCCCCCCCCCCCCCTTTTTTTTTATCTTCCTCTATTTACAATGAAGCTATCGATGAATAAATTAAGAGCAAAAATGAATATATTCCTTCTATAAATAATTGATGGACATCTTTGCTGCATGAAGATCCCACACAGGTTCCTGGGCACAGAATGTGCAGAGCCTGGGGAAATCTGTGCTCCTCATCACAGGAACTCAGAGTCTGATGGGAGAAGGAAGGGGAATATTCCTGCCTCCTCCATTCTTCCCAAAGCAGCAAAATTAAGGTGCTGTCCAGATTTGAAATACCTGTGGGTCAACATAAGAGACTGCATGGGGCAGTGCTGGACCAATACACCAGTACTCTTTCCCCAGATGTTTGCAGGGAAAACTCTTTTTGAGGGGCTCTTCTCCACCTCCACCAAGACTTGGAGGTTCCAGACCCCCCCCAAGAGCAGCCAGACCCCCAAAACCACAGCGCCAGCCCCTGCTCAACATCACCATCCTCAGTCACTGTCGGCATCCCCAGCCTTCACTCAGTGCATCCTGGACACAGCCACATTTTCAGCAGAACAGCTGAGGATAATTAAACTTTGCAGTTAAGAGATAACATGTGAGATGTGGTTCTTCCTCCGAGCTTTTTCACATCACAGCTGGAGGCATTAGATAAGGTGGAAATTGGCCTATTTTCCAGCTGAATGTAGCTGAGAGAACACAAGGAAATTTAAGTTTTTTCCTCTCTGCTTTGAAACAACAAAAAAAGACATTTCCTTACAGTTTTGTACTGCAATACCCCCACTCCAGAAGCACAGGAATGTAGCACCTCCTGAAGCCAATACTGTGGTAGAAAAGAGAACATTGCATCCTAGAACCGGAGTAGAAGCTTTGGGGCCATTCTTACGTTTGAGGAGGATGAAGCATGGCTGGGGGATCTGCTCACATCCATAGGAGTGCAGATGGGAAAAGAGGAGAGATGGGAGCCATGTGCTGATTGATCAGCTTTGTCCAAGCTTATCATGCATCCAGCCTCAGCCAAAGACCTAAATGACCACTGTCCCACAGCTCACACACAGCATCAGGGGAAAACTCATCCTACTTGTCCACCTGAAGATGGTTCCCTCTGCTTTTCCTAGGATGCTGTAGTTTGGGTTGGGTTGGAGGTACCATTGGGAATGGAGCTACCATTGGGAACAGAGCTACCCTGAGGGTTTGGGTTGGAGAAACCATTGGGAACAGAGCCACCCTGAGGGTTTGGGTTGGAGAAGCCATTGGGAACAGAGCCACCCTGAGGGTTTGGGTTGGAGAAACCATTGGGAACAGAGCCACCCTGAGGGTTTGGGTTGGAGAAGCCATTGGGAACAGAGCCACCCTGAGGGTTTGGGTTGGAGAAACCATTGGGAACAGAGCCACCCTGAGGGTTTGGGTTGGAGATACCATTGGGAACAGAGCCACCCTGAGGGTTTGGGTTGGAGAAGCCATTGGGAACAGAGCCACCCTGAGGGTTTGGGTTGGAGATACCATTGGGAACAGAGCCACCCTGAGGGTTTGGGTTGGAGATACCATTGGGAACAGAGCCACCCTGAGGGTTTGGGTTGGAGAAACCATTGGGAGCAGAGCCACCCTGAGGGTTTGGGTTGGAGATACCATTGCTGTAACGGAAATGAACACATAGTCCAGCACCACCCCATCTCTGTGCCCTGCTAACGCCAATCCCAAGCCCCCGATCCACGGCACCAATGGCTTCCTGACCACAAGGAAGGGGAAGCAGAGGGCAGCTGGCACCCGGCGTGGCCGTGCAGCAGCAGAAGTGACAGCGCAGGGAGCCGCGGGCAGCCAGTCAGTGGGAATTAGCATTAAATGCCACATCTGCTCACTTCAGTGCATGCCGGGCTGGGAATGCATCTCACCAGGCATGAGATGCTCGGCAAAGACAAGCGGGCAGATGTGAGTGACATCAGGCTGTCCCCCTGCCCTCCCCAGCTGATGGAGCGTCTCGATAACACTTTCTGACACCTGCATTAAAAACTGCCAGCTTCAGGGGGATATTTGTCAACTGTGGCTCCAGAAATAACCCCACATGGTGAGGGGCACCGCGTGCCCACAGGGGAGCTCATTGCCTCAGGGTGAACGCAGAGCACGAGAGAATCCAGAGCACTGAGAGCTGGCACTGAACATTATACATCATGGAGATGGCGGAAACCCTCCTAGCTTGTTGCTAATCATAATTAACTGCAGTGCTATGTGCATGTATTACATGTATACAGACACACACGTGTCCTCTTCCTATAGATGCACACCTGCAATGCCCTGCCCTGGAAGGCTCAGCAAAGCCAGGTTTCAGCCCTGTCTCCTGACACTGAGCTCCTCAGACAAACGTTGTGACTTAGAGTTAGAAAAGGCACTTTCTTCATTGTTCTCCTGCCTCCACTCCCTGCAAGGTGCCACAGGCTTCTCCAAGGCAGTCTGCACCTCGCTCTCAGCGGCAGCAAGGCACCAATAGCTGTTTACTGGGAAGGATGCTTTCACACGAGAGGGAAAAAAAAAAGTCAAACGACCTCAATCCAGGATATTGCTTCCTTCCTCCTGACATTTATGAACTATGTATTTCACATCTCTGGTGCCGTGTTCCATAAAATAACATCTGTCATAGCCGGCAGCCTTTGGAAAGTGCTCTCGCTGGGGTTTGCTTCACAGATTTAGTGCTGGTGGAAGGGGGCACGAAATGGACGGGGGGGGGGGGGTGGGGGAGAGGGGGGCACATATCTGCAAAGATTTACATCTAAGCGATGTGTGAGGAGACCAAACAGCTCAGGTATGAACAGGCGTCCCCATTTTGTGCATAAAAGCGCACAACGGGGCACGGCCCTGTGTCCACCACTGCTTCCATTTACAGAAAGGCCAGGTTGGCTGGACACTGGATCACCTGAGTTCTTGATTTAGTGGGTGGCAGTGAGCCCATGACAGCAGGTTGGAACTGTAAGGGCTTTGAGGTCCCTTCCAAGTCAACCATTCTATGGTTTCATGGCTCAGGACTGCAACATGTAGCTCCCACCCCAGAGCATCACATCCCAGCACCACAGATGCTCAACAGGAAGGGAATAAAATGCAATTTTCTGACCTGAACACAACACTTCCACGTCTTCCCCATCCCAGTGCCTTTTCTTCTCGTTACTCACTCCTGCACTCCTTTCCACTTTCCCCCATCTCACCCTTCCTTGACACCACACTGTCGCACTTCCCTGCTCTCCAGAGCCCCTTCTTGACACCTTGAGTCACCATAACTGCCTCCTTACCTTGACTGCAAAACAGATATAAATGTTCCCCTCCCACCAGAGCCTCCCATGCCACGCATCTCCCTCCTCTCTCACCTGACCACTGGATACTGCCAAGGTCTGGCAGGGGCTCATTTGCAAAAGCACAAGATTATCAGGTTGGAACAAGGACAGGTGCATGGAGACTGCTCTGGTTACCAAATTAAGTTCCCTCTAACAAAGCACATGGGTCTATTTAGGGAAGATTCAGCACCTTCACCAGGTGCTCAATCGTTGGGTCAGGCTGTGACTTAGCAATTCTCATACAGTAGTGATGCCCAGAGGGGGGGTGGATGCCCCACATTTGGAGACACCCGAGGTCAGGCTGGATGGGGCTCTGAGCACCTGACAGAGCTGTGGGTGTCCCTGTTCACTGCAGGGGAGTTTGGCCAGATGGCCTTTAAGGGTCCCTTCCTACTCAAACAAATCTATGATCCTATTCCCACTTCTTATAGCAACCTTCCCATTCTCCCCTGTGCTAACCATCTCAATGCCTGCTCAGATACACCTGTCCTGTATTTTAACCCCATCATAACAGCTTTGGAATATCTCATGATCGCACATGGAAAATAACTTGTTGCAGCACAGCATGTGCATGTATCCAACCACCAGGCTGTCAGATAATTCCCACCAGAAGCAATGCAGAAAGGAATCGCTCTGCAGACAGAGCCTCAACTCTGGACCTGCACTTACAGCAGGCAAGCACAAAAGCGAGAAGGCAAGCTCTGGGGAAGGAAAACATCAATTCTGCCCCAAACTTTCATTCATTAGAAAGGAAAAATAACTTCTTCTTGCAGCAAACAAACCGACTCCATCCGCCTGATGGGCTCCGTGCAACTCACGTTTCCAAGAAAAACACAAGAGACCTTTCAGCTACATTAACAGCCCCGATGAGAGCTCCTGCAGGCTTCAAGGAAAACATGCCATCGAAGCCAAGTGCATTAATAACCAGGGGAATGAATGAGAGCGGAAAGCTGAACGCTCACATCTCCCTGTTGGCTCCTTTGGGGAGCACAGGAGGCTCTGTTAATGGAGGGAAAGGTGGAAGAACTTGGAGCTTGATTTCAGCAGGAAAAAGCCAGGAAACAGCATAAATATCTGCACAGCCTGAATGTCTACAGGTAATTACAGCAGAGCTGGAGGGAGGGAGGGGGGCTGACACTGTTCTGCAAGCAGGATCAGCAGCAGGAGAGGCCGAGTACTTCTGGAGGATGCTGAAATCCAAGCAGGATCTGAACTGATCTGAACTTCATTTGGATTCCCAGCACTCAGAGCTCCAGCTTCCAAATGTCAGATTTCACAAAACAAATGGGTCTGAGTTTTGGATCTAGGCACTGGTTTGCATTTCAGCCATCCCCAGGGCTCGCAATTTCGTAATTTTGGACCTGATCATTGGACTTATGCTATGTTCTATTTGAAAGCCCCCATCTCAATCAGTTTTTACATTAAATTATCCTACCAGACTGAGGCAAGCTACTGTAACACGTGTCAGGACAAGGGAGGCAGGCCAGGCAGTCCAAGTACTTTGTGATAAATGCAGACAGACGGTGCAGGGCATGGGCATGCCAATGCACAGTGTGTATATTGGAGGAGGTCTGCAAGCAATGGCACCCAGCTCTTGCTTTACCTCTTGCTTTCCATGCTTGGCCTCTTCCTCAGCCTGTTGACTTGGCTTTGAGCCTTTATTCTGCTAGCTGTGTGTATTTAAGTCAAAATAGAAAACAGCCCATTGGCATTTGATTTTCAGGGGTTTTCTCTCTACTTCCCATTGCTTGCAGAAGTCAGTGCAGAGCTGCTCGCTGGTGCCAACTCCTGGCGTTGAACACACTTTCACAGATGAAGCTGTTCTGTTGCAGATCTCCCCTTGAAAATGCGAAATAGCTGTAAAAAAAAATAATAATAACAGGAGAAACAGCAGAGAGAGCTGCCTGGAAATGAATGGAGGGGCACTGCTGCTCTGTGCTGGAGCTGCTCAGAGCTGCCCAGTGGTGGAAGCATCCCAAGAGGGACACGGGCATCAGAGCAGCCTGACAAGGTCAGGAGCTGCAAAGACAAAAATCCCTCTGGTCTGTGGCCATTGTAGAGCAGAGAGTAAAGGGGGAGCAGCCAGGCTGGGTCCAGGCTCCAGTGCATCCCAATGCTGCCTGCATTGCGCCGGAGCAGAACGCTCCATCTCACCACTGCTGTAAAACTGGGGATGGGATCTCCTTTGAGGCTTAATTAATGGAGGCTTGCACAGCGCTCAGAAATCCTGAGGGGGAGGGAAGGCCGTGTTATCATGGCAAGGAATCTTTCTTTTTTTCTGAGTTTTATTCGCATTAGCTGCTGCTCGTGTTAAATTCATACAGCGTTTTGTAGGCGACTGAAGCACTTTCTCCGCTGCGCATCATTCACCAGCGCTCGCAGCCCAAATCAAGTTGCTTGAAAGGATGCTGATGTCTCCAAGAAAAAAAAAGAAGAAGAAAAAAAAAAAAAAGAGGAAAAATCCTTGAAAGAAGCATTCTGTGCCAAGATAATTCTGCTTATATAACACATTATCTGTCTTTCTTTTCTCCTGGATTTTATTACTAAGAGATATTTGCATGAAAACAGGGTCTTTGTTGCTTAGGAAATTCATCTGCTACCACTCATGTCCCCATTCTGCTGCGGTCGAGTGACAGCTATTGTGCTCTGCTCTCAGCCCTGGCTATTTATACACTCCCAGAGCAGCGCTGCCCGCGTGTGCTTCCGCCTCCACGGGAAGAAATATCCCTGCTTTTAAAGGGGAAAAAACAAATTAGATAAAAGCTGCTTCTTGGTCTTTATTGGCTCAAGGAGCTGTAAGAAGGGAACAAATGCCGGCTTTGTGTTCGGCTCCGTTTTAGAGCTCAATAAGCCATCGAAGCTCAGGGCTGTTCTGGGGGGAAAGGTGCTGGTGTAGGGATTTTAATCCAGCATGGCGAGAGCAAATAGCCAAACAAATTGAAACAGGAAACAAAGTGCTCGTTTTGATAGTGGTGGCCATCAGTTGAAGGAACAAATGGGGGTGGGGGGATGCTCCAGGGGTGTCATAGGAATGGGTGGGATCCTTGGGTCAAAGGGGGATATAGGGATGGATGTGATGATCTCGTTCCATGATGCCATTAGGAAATTTCAGTGTCTGTATTTCCTTTCCTCCTCTAAGTGGGACTGCTCCTTGCAAGAAGCGTAGGCATTTGTTTTAGCACAGAAACACCAAGGAGAAATAAAAAATGCAACCTTCAGCCACTTTAAGATCTCTCAAGCCTGAAAGGAGAATGCAAATGTTTCTGAGGGTTATAAAGATCTCATTTCTCATGCTTCATCTCCTTACACCAGCCCAGCAAACCCTACCAGAGCCATTGAGCCAAGACAAGAACAAGCACAAGGAAATGGGTCACTGGGATGCAGTGTGTGATGGGGAAGAGCAGGGAATGAGAGAGCAGCGCTAAGGAGTGGGTGAGGCAACGGGAGAACCCCATGCCAAGAAGCAGGGGAAGCCAGCTCTGGGATGCTCAGCTCCCTGCCTACAAATGTATAAATCATAGAGGTCTGGTGGAGGGCATCCTTCCAGCTCCAAGCATTTCGGAGGAGATAAAAGAGGGCTGCAAACCCAGGGACAGCATCCGTGCCACCTTTGATTAAAAATGAAGTGGTGCAAACAGGGAATGGCCGCCTGCTGCCAGCACTCCCTGCACAGCCTGGGCTTGGGGAGCTGGCTTCCTCCTCCTTCCCACCAGCATGGCAAGAAGGGAAAGGTTCATTGAGAAAAGTAATTCTGGTCTGCACCGATATCAAGTTGGTGCTCACCACTCGGGTGTCCTTGGTAGTTCTGCAAACATGAAAGGAAAGCAATTAGTTTTATAATGGGCCAGGCACAGGTAAGAAGTGGTGGGAGGGGAGCAGATTGTGCAGCTCAGCAGGTTGGGGACCTTTCATTGCTTTCTATTCACTGATGCTTTGAGGATGCTGCGCCATGCGCTCCAGCCCCGATTAAAGGAAGCCTAATGCTGGGTTACCAACAGGATGGAGTAAGGCAAAGGTTATTTCTTGAGGTCTCCACCTCTCTGCCAGGTGGAAGCTGTGTTCCATCCACACACCTCTCTGCCAGCCAGCCCTTCTCAATCCATCCCATCACCAGCTCTGGGCTTTGCAGGACGCAATCATGCTGTGCACATCTCCCTGCTGCTGATATTTTCCTAGAGAGCCTCTGGGCTTTTTTCTCAACCCTCTGTTGGGGAAAGCCTCCTTTCAATTCTCTTCTCGTTAGCTGCTCCTTAATGTTTCATATTCCTGCCTGGGATCCTGGGCTTAGCATTGCTTCTGAACAGCTCCTCTCACTGCCCTCCCGCAGGTGCTGGGATCAGGAGAGAAGCATCATTAGAGTAAACCTGGGATAAAAATACAACAATCCAGCATCGCTGGGAGATTTGTAGCTTTTCCTTCTTAGGAAGCCCTTGAAAAGCCAGGCCTTGCTGAAATCATCTTCTCTCAGAACCACAGCCCTGCTCTATAAGCAGCCTCTCCCATTTCATACTTCAACAAGTGAAACACAAATACGCCCTGATTTGTTCAACAGAAGCGATGGGAAGGAATCAGGATAAGACTCCAAGAAGAAGTGAATTTCTTCTCATCGTATGGCTTAGCATCCTCTGTGTCTCTTGGACAAGCAAGACCTCATCCTCTATGGACTTTTGGTGGGGTTGTTGGCCCAAACCACACTTTGTTTCCTGCCATGGATGTATTTCCTCTCTTTCATAGCTCTCCTTATCCTCTCAATCAGTTCCCCATTGCTCCGACGTCCCCATGCAGGTTGGTCCCTTCAGAGCAATGGGATTTTTGGCTCGCTTTCATTTCCCTGAATGCCTCTCCTCTAAGGTGAGACCTTAATGGCAGGAGTCAGCCACCTCCTTCCTCAAACAAACCAATGAATTGGGACCTGAAAAGCTGTGAGTTTAATAGCAACTATAAGCAGTGATTTGCACTGGGGAGACAGAAGTCATAATCTGACCTTTTAACAGCAGTCACAGGGGCTGGAAACTCGCTCTCATTTGAAGTTATTATAACTGTGTAATGAAAGCTGGGAGGCTCGTGCAGTATCATGCCCCCAGCTTTGGGGTTTTACCAAAACCCCCACGAGGCTGAGCCCCCACAGTGTGCAATGCCCCATCACTCTCCTGTCTGCCCTGTGGGACGTCCTGCTGATTGGGAGGGATGCTCTCGTGGTGCTGGCGTGGGGCTGCAGGTGATGAAGCACTGATGTAAGGCAGCGTGTCCATCGATGATGTGAGATAACCCTCACTCCTCATGGGGATTCCCAGGTGGGAGAACCCTCATATATTCCCATTATTCCACCTTGAATTTGGGGCTATCCAGCCCTCACCCTATGTGCTTCTGCAAACCCAGGCAACGCTTTCCTCCTTCACAAAATTATTCTCGCTCCCCGGAGGTGCAATGCCATAGTAAAGCTAATTATGGTTAATTTTCTAAGGCGTGGGCTGAGGCTGGCTCTGGAGCTGGCTGCAGAATGCCAGAGCATTGCACTGGGGGCAGGGGGAACATTATTCACTTTGCAGTGGATAAATCCAGAAATTATTAAAGTTGGATATACACGAGTGCGTAACATCGCATTTACACAGTCACTTCTCCAGCTGCAGCCTCGTGCCTTTAATGTATATGGGAAACTTTGCTCCACGATGATCCAGTTTAAAGACTTTTATTTAGGAACTAAAAAGGAGAGTTAAACTATCGCTATTTCTCCCTCTTCTTCCAAAAGCTTTTATGACAATACTTTGAATTTAAAGAAAAAAATCCCTCCAGGCTTTCTAATTGTGCGAGTGAATCTCAGAGAAACATACGACTTATTTCTAAATGCTATTAAACTTGAAAGCTAATAGCACAGCCAGCAGACTCGGTGATTTATACAGCAGCTTGGCAGCAGCGACCTGTCTGCTTGCATTAGCATGGCCAAAACCCACGCCTACACCCGCTGAAGGCTTTAACAAGAGAGGTGCCAATGGACCTGTGCTGGCCATGGGGTGCCCACCACCATTTTGCTTGGAGGGTGTTCCTCCCCGTGACTTGGAGGCATTTCTCTGCCCATTGTGCAAAACCACGCATGCAGCACCATGCAATGCAATAAGAGTCGTGCACATGTGTTGCAATACATAGGAACTGATCTGCTCCTTGCACAAGCTCAGCCTCACTTGCTTCCCCTCCAAATCTACCTACTGGCACAGCCAACCTACCTTCCCAACCTGAGATTTGCACACAATGCATCTCTGTGCTGCAAAAGGGCAGCAGGCTGCTGTGGCTGAGCATCGCCTACCCTTGAGCTCCACACCCTGCTATCCGAGCTGGCAGATGCACGGAGTGGCAGCAGTAATTAGTCTCCAGGC
This sequence comes from Tympanuchus pallidicinctus, assembly GCF_026119805.1. Lineage (NCBI taxonomy): Eukaryota > Metazoa > Chordata > Aves > Galliformes > Phasianidae > Tympanuchus > Tympanuchus pallidicinctus. The sequence continues at coordinate 179,385 of NW_026294760.1, forward strand.
CTCTTTTAATTGCTTACAAGTGGCTGCAAGTGGGCACTCCAAGTTGCTCTGCTATTTGCCCTCTCTGCTCTGGCTGCCAAAAGAGGGTTGGAATGAGTGACACAGGGGACCGCAGGGCTTGAAATCCATCCACTTCCTCTCCAAAAGCACTGACTCAGGAGCTATGGATCTGAGCTAAAATTATGCCCTTTAAGGACATCCATCCAGATGGAACATTGGCACCTGCTGGCTGAGCTCCCCCAAGTCCTGGAGCCACAGATCTGAGCTTCACGGTGGCAAAATTGACTTTTCAGGAGGAGACCCGCAGGCCTGAGTCCATTCATCACCCTCCCTGCTATAAGCACCTCCAATGGACCCAACTCCCTGCAGTGTGACTGCATCAGGCTCTGCCTCCCTGCTCAGCAGCTAAATAATCTATTTCTTGTTCCCAGCTACCCCAGGGTCTCATCTCCCCCTCTTTCTGCTGCCATGCCAGCTGCTGGCAAAGGGAGAAGTCAGGAGGCAGCAAGCAGCAGTGGCTGCTTCACCCCGTGCTGAGGGAGGTCAGCAGGGAGCTGGCAGCACCAGGAGAGCATCAGCATTGCAAGCACACCGCTGCCCTCACCTCGCCTGCAGCAGGTTTGGAGAAGTCATGCAATTGTGCTGAAGGAGGGGTTTTTCTAACAAGCCTGGGCTAAGGGGAAAAAAAGCACAGCAAAAACAACAGACATCCAGATCCATCCTAAGGTATAAAAAAAAATCAGCGCAGCCGTAAAGAAAGAGGGAAAAAAAGAGAAAAACCTGAGTGCCTTTGCTTCTCATTGGGGCGTCAGGGGTGTCTTGGCTTGCTGGCTTTGCCTTGTTGCTGGTGTTCTGTACAGCATAAATACATGCTAAGGGGCCAAAGTGAGTCTGCAGCTGGAGCAGATGGCTGGGAAGGGAGCAGGTGGAGCACACTGATGCATCACATCCCCTTGTGCATTGCATCCTCCCCAGTGCAATGGCACAGGGAAGCAGAAGGGCTGGTGTTACAGGCTTGGAGGTGGAGGAATGCCAGGGCACAGCTCCCTGGGTGCTTGGCTGGCACAAAGCAGGCTGGCAGCAGCCAAACTGTACAAGTTGAGACCCTCATGCATCCAGCCTTCAGTGCTTGGATGTTAAGCTTCATCTCAGAGCCAGCACCCAGGTGGCAGAGCAGAAAGAGACCCACATCTGGGCCACGGGATGCTCTGCGCCCAGCAGATCTGTCCCCTTCCTGCAGTGACACCCAGGGGCAGGTGGGATGGGGACAGCAGACGGTGCCCACCCTGCTCCCCCCCCTGGGATGACACACACAGGCTTTGTTTCTACGCACTTCCCTCGAATCAACTCGTTATTTCCTATGCAAACATAATAAAGACGGCATAATGACTTCCTGGAACATTCGCATTTTAATAAAAATTATAGAGGGGAAGAGATATGATGTGGCACCTGAAATTGAAACCCAGCTATTTCTTCCATCTTTATCATCCCCCAAAAATGTAATATTTTGACATTTATAGAGAATTGCAGCGTTGTTATTTTTTTTTTCTTCTTTTATCTTTCCCAGTATGATATGAGGCAAACTCTTCTCCATTTTCTAATTTCATTAACCAGCGCTGAGAATAAACCCCTTTATTTCCACCTGAATCCACCCACTCAACATTTTCTCCTTTCAGCAGAGACCCACACACACGTAAGGCATTTTTCAGTCTGATTGCTCAGAGAGAAGCAGGCGGAGAGCAGTGATGTGAGCCCATGGAGCATCCCTGGCACCAGGGCAGGACACCACAGGGCTCACAAGGAAAAGATGAGCTCATAAGGAAACAGTGCCAAGCTCGCAAAGCACTCTCTGGAAGGGGAAAAAAAACAACCCAAAACCAATCCAACCCCATGCCAGGAAGCGATGGGACAGGGAGAGCAAAGCAGCAGGAGCCTTATCTTCATGTCAGCCCTGCAGAAAAGCACTTGTAAGGGCCCTGATGTGTAAGGAGCTCTGTGATATATGGCAAGGGCTGAGAGCACCGTCTCATCTCGCTTGTTTGTGTTTAAAGGAGAAGTCGCAGCTCTCGGGGATGACAGGTTTTATTTTTAAGCTTTGGCATAGCAGGATGGCGCGGCTGCTCCTGTGGGGCCCCGGAAAGGCGCAGACGCACGGAGTGCTGCCTTGAGCTTTAATGAGGGGGGACAGAGAGGAATCCTTCACAGGAGCACTTTTATCTGTGGGATCTTCAGCTCTGGAGCTGAACGGGTGGTAACAAAAACAAGCCTGAAGCAAAACCCGTCGTCGGCGCTCACCGTTTGCAAGGCGTTTCAACACTGACATCCATCTAATAGAGCCATCCCTATTGGAAGGGCCTTATTTTATGGGATGGGACCACAGCTGCGTGACGTTTTCCATGCTCAGGACCACACAAAACACACACTGCAGCATCCCCAGACCCCTGCACGTGTTTGCTTAAAAGGGATCAGCTACTGAACTCCCTTTGCTTTGTGGCTGCGCAGCGGCTGCAGATCTCAAAGTACGACGCATCCCCAACCCAAGGTGGGATTTGGCACAGCTGAGCTGCAAAAACCCACCTGCGCTCCCCAGATCCACATTACGCCCATGTTCGTGGCTCGGCAGCCTAAAAAAGACATCAGGGAATTAGGAAGAGTAGTGAGCTGGGAGGAGGAAGGAGAATGATTAATGCTGCGGAGGGGACGGGGTATGATATGGTGAAGTAATAAAAGAAATACAGATGGAATAAAATCCTCCCTTGAAGTCTCATTCATCCAGATCTAAAAAGGTGGAACCTTGCCACTTAAATCATGGGTTTCTTGGCCAGAAGGGCAGAAAGATAAGTAGATGGATAAGGTTCCTGTTCTATCTCTCTCCCCTCCCTCCTCTCCCTGGGTCACAGTGAGGTTTATCATGCACACTGCGCCAGCTCCTGCGTGTCCCATGTTATCCATCACTCCAAAGCAGCACAAAATAGCAGCCATGGTTCTGCCACTGGCAGAATTTTGAAGGATTGCTGCCTTCAGACATCGAGCTTTGGCCAAGAGTCCAAGGATGGGGTAACAGGGCAATCGGAGGGGCAGTTCATGCTACATCAAGGAGGCCTGGCAGCCTGGGAAGTAAACAGATCTCTATTTTGTAGGAAATCATGGTATTCCAAGTCATTCTCTGGCTTCTCATTGAAATAAGTTAGAAATTCCCATCCTGGGAATGGATCTTCTGGAAGAGCAGGGTTGGAAAGTTGGGATGGGAAACAGTAGCATCAACCCTTCTGTTCCTGTTCAAACCAACTCAGATTTTCTAAGGCAGCATCAGATGGTTGGACCTGATGGTCTTAGAGGACTTTTCCAACTGTAATGATTCTATTTGGAAACCCCACTCTGTTTCGGGGCTATTTTGAGAAAGCAAAAATCCACGTGCTTCCGATGTAACAGCACTAACCACAAACAGCCAACAGACACCACATCTGTATTCCTCTCTCACGGAATCCCTGAGGTCAGAAAAAACCTCTAAGACCATCAAGCCCAACCATCCACCTACCACCAATACTGAGTGCTGAACCTCGTCCCTAACGAGAACGAACTGAAGCCACGAAGTTGAAACAAAGCATTTTTGTTTCCTATTGCTTCCACTTTGGGGTTTTGAGTTGAACCTCAGTGGCCGGGCTGTGGGAGCACAGCAGTGGGATGAAGCATGGGATGTCACCACTGAAGAACCCCCCAAGCCCTGCATACAGGCAGCATTTGCCCTGGGAACCCCATTGATTTCTCTGCTCCGCTTTCTGATGCTACACACAGCAGCGCTGGCGTGGGGATGGGGATCGATAAGACAAGGAGCTTCTATTAAAGCCAACACAAAAAACTACATTTTTGAGGCAGGGGGTGTGTTGTTGGTTTTTTCTTTTGCACTTCAGGAAAAGCCTCTTTTCCACCAATACCAAACAAACCGTGGGAAGAGACGCTTTGAACGGTGGCAGCTGAGGAAGTGTAATTTGCCAAGCAGGAGGAAAGAGACATGGAATGGAATAAAGCAAAATAAAACAAAACCCAGGTTGACAGAGCAGGCTTCCTGCTCACCCAGCAGGTGCTGCCTGCCTTCTCCTGCCATAGAGCTGCCAGCCCAGCACCCCACACATCCTCACACTGAGGTCTCCCTGCAGGGGTGCAGGTTTGGCTCTCACTCACACACATCCTGGACAGGTGTTTTTCCCAGCAAATCAACAGCTTTTAACCAATTTGCTCAGATTTTTCCCAATCTGCCCAGCCCAGAGGGGCTGTCCCAGTAGGAAAGGGCAACAGGGGCTGCAGTGTCCTGCTGAACGCTGCCTGTTGGTTTTGGTGATGGGGTGATTTATTGCCACCATTTGTGTGGTCGTGGAAGACAAATGGAGTAAATAAAGCCACCCATCTCTACCAGGGACATTTCTTGCAGTGTTGATGCAATCCTTCCCTTAGCTGGGATGCAGCCAGAGCCTCTCATCCCCAGCATCCTCCCACCCCCCACACTCCCTTCAGCATGGGGATCCCCCTGAGGTTGTGCAGAAAGCGACGGAGCAAGAACAGAGTGGAGCACCAGCCTTTCCTTGCTTCTTTTCAGAAGCCTGGACTCACATTTTGGCAAAGTGTGAGAGCAATTTGGCATCGCTCTGCCCACGCTGGACCCAACAGAGGAGCTGAGCCCATTGCTGCAGCTTTTCCTGAGACAGAGACACGACAATAGCAGCGCAGCCCTCAACAGCCTCCGATAGGGATCTTAATAATTCTATTCCCACTAATCCCCACGAATTAGTAAATACAGCTTCATCCTATTTGGAGATATTGCACTACCCAGGGGTTTCTAATAAGCTGATAGAAAGAAAGAGCCAAAGTAGCTCAGCTAACCGTGCTTCTGAATAGCAGCATCAGGTAGTGTGTCTAATAAGCCCTTCCTGGTCCAAAGGGAGCCCCTGATCAATCCACATTAGGCAATTCCCTGCGTTACTTTCCGTTTACCTCTTCAATAATCCCCTCCAGCAGTTAATCAGTGCTTCTCGTTCGGAGTCACTTAAGTTCCATTGGCTTTTCCTAATGTTGCTGGCACATTTATATGTAATGCCGTCGCGCTGCACCTTCTTGGAGCCAACGGATCTGGGATTTTGTTCAACTGGAGCTTTTGTTTCAAGGCAAAGCCAATGGGTCCCAGGAATAGATTCTGGGTACAATGGCAAACAGCCTCAAACAGCAGCCGTGGGCAGGCTGAGTGACCATGGGACTTCTTCAGAACCTTTCCAGGGTTCCTCTGCATCACTCGAACGCCCCACAACGTTGGGACCCTTGCAGAGCTCAGTGACTGCACTCAGACAGGACCCCCACCCCCATTGCTCTTCAGGGATACAAGGTGAAAGAGTCTCAGAAAAGCAGGATTTGGGTGGATTTGTTGCATCAGCGTTGCACTGAGCCCACATTTCAGCATCAGCCGTGCCATCCCAATGGGACACCCCCATCCCTTCCCAAAATGAGAGATATTTAGGGCGAGAAATACATTATCCAGCTGCAACAATGACCTATACCAGATACGAACTGAGAAAATGAACGTTTTAATTTTAGGTATCCCCTCTTTCTCCGTTTCCCCCAACGCTTCTTTTCAAATAAATATGCCAGCATCTTTCGAATGGGGTTAGAAGCGTGGGGCTGAGCAGGTTGATCTAATCTCCAGCTCCCCCCCAATCTTTGCCAAACAGGAAATCTCTCATCTGTGGCTTGCAAATCTTTGCCAAGGGAAGGAGGGAGGATCAGGAGCCCGTCCGTCGCTCTCTTCCTTTCTCATATTCTACTGGAAGTCCTTCAAGGGACGTTCTGAAAGCGTGATTCATTCTTTTTAATCTCTCTTCTCCCCTCCCTGCTGAGTCTCATTAACTCTTTGCCACACAAGCCCTCAACCCCTTCTGCAGCAGCATTCCCCCACTTGGGGTTGAACCCTGAGCTGACGTAGAGATGTTGGGAACAGCAAGATAGTCCAATCCCTTATAAAACTCCCATTGCAAAGCCTGGGGAGCACAGGGAGGAGCCACCAGGACCCCAGCCAAGCTGACCTGCAGCACAGTCCTGAGAGCAGAGCTCAGCACTCAGCTCTGCTCCTGCAAAGGTGTTGAAGAAGGGATGCAACGAAGGAGAATCATTTGTGTTTAATCCCTGCAGGACGAAAAATAAAATAGCAACAGGAATGGAGGGAGAGGGTGAAGAAAGCGTGGAGATCCGTACAGAATTAACAGCGCTGGAAAATCTAGATAATAACCATGCAGCTCGATAAAAACCTGCTGGAAAGCCTGAATCAGCAAAGCCCTTAAGTCTTTGAGTGGTCAGCTGGAGCCAATGGGGCTCTGTGTGCTGAAAGCCCCTCTCAGTGTCAGCTGCTGCCAAGCCGGGCTGGAAGCAGAGCAATCTTCCACTCTTTTTCCTTGGCTTGAAGAAACCTTCCAGGGAATTGCTGCCCATTTTCTCTCCAATTCAGCCAAACGCTTTGGTGGTTTTTTTTTTGTTTTGTTTTGTTTAATTTTACATTTTGCGCTCCAAACCTTCAGTGAAAGATGGGAAAAGGTCACAGATTGGAAACAAAGCACTCTGCTCTGCTTTATGGCTTCTTGCCGCCCCTGAAATGCAAACACTTGGAGTCTTGACCTACCCAGCTCTGTCCATAACTGGACGTATTGCAGCCACTGAGAGCCTTCCTGCAGTAATTGATACCATAAACCATCTGCTGCAGCACCGTGCTAAGAGATCGTTCTGCTGCTGCCCTAATTCTCCAATAGAGACCACAAACAATTTCCTGACCTGAAAGCTCCATGCATGAATGTCACTCTGCAGGGTACAGCACACAGGTGTACAGACAGCAGGTCTGGGGGAAAAGGTCCGAGTGGAAGAGTGCAACTGCATCATCTGCCTTGGGCAGAGGCTCCCATCGCCCAAAAGCAGCTCTGATTTGTGGATTTGGCTCCTTCTACGGTGTGGCAAAGAGAAAAAGGAAAAAGCCCTTTGGATTTGCCACGCTTGAGGCATTTGGGAGCACTGTGTCATGAACACTCGTTGCCTTGTTTTGCACGAGGATGCTCATCTACACTGGGACAGCCCTCACCGGGCAAAGCATCACCTCTGGGTCAAGTTGACAGCATGGAAATGAGTTTCTGTGGCTCAAGCCTGCAAGCTGCAGCACCTTGATTGCATTCAGTTGCGTGTCTGTATTTGCACATCGTTTTGGTTTCCTCTTCTTATTTAAGAAAAAATATTATTGCACTTAATACAAGCTATTTCTTCCTTTCAGTTTATGCTGATGAGTTCCCATTCAGTTCCTGTGGGTGCTTTTACCAAAATGAAAATTACAATATCAAAATAAAAATCAGCTAATGTGGTAGAATAAATGGCCCAGAGAGCATCAAAGAAAACATACCAGGAGCGAATAATAAACCATCATAATTCATCAATTCTATCTGTCCATCCATCTAACTATCTGCCAGCCAGGAGGAATCTCAGTTAGCTGTTGGAAGGACATTGATGATTGTTTCATGGGCACTGCAGTGCTCTCTCCCTTCCCAAAAGCTCTCACAACTCATTCTGAGCAGATATATGGACAGATATATGGAACCTTGGATGAGGAAAGCTGAGATCCCAACCAGGAGAGCAGGAAAGCAAAGAGAAGAACGCAGTTTTCTGCCCTGCATCTCACCCTCACCCCTGAAGTCATCACCATCTCCCAGCCCAGAGGATGGGGAAGCAAACCCCCAAATAAAACCATTCCCCCCCCTCCCCAGAGATGCTCAAGGCTGCGTTGGATGGGGCCGTGGGCACCCAGATCTGGTGTGGGGCAGCCAGCCCATGGCTGCGGGTTGGAAATAGGTGAACACTGAGGTCCCATCCAACCCAACCATTCTGTTACTCTATGAGATGCTCCAAGCCCCCTCCTCATTCATTCCTAATGGAATCGCTCCCATTTATCAAAGAGGACAGAGCCAAAGCAAGCTCCCAAGCGACCCATTAACTCCCGTGTATGCAATTACCCTCAGCAGCCTAACGAGCTGACCTCCTGCCTCAGCTCCCACTGTTCAGAACAATCAGCAGCTGCAATTAGCTGTAATTAGGAAGGATTATAATGACTCTACTGCATGCGTTTCTACACGCACATATCAAAAACCTGAATTTTTATTTATGGCCCCCCTGTACACGTGAGTGTGCACGAGGAAGGAACACAAAAGGACAGGCTTCTTTTTGTCATGATTTGTGTCAAGCCTTTACATCAGGGCTCTCTGTCTGCGGCTGATTATAGACGTCAAATTGAATTCTAACTGGAGACAGAGAGAGAAATTAAGCAAAAAAAGCAGTGGCTGTAATCCCCACTGAACAACCTCCCTGGGACTGCTACGCACTGCATCCATCTTCTGCTGCCTTTGTTTACCTAACAGTTTGACGATGCATATTTATGCGAATTGGAGCCCCGGCAGCTTTTTGCTGTTTATTAATTAGCATCTCATTCTGGCCGTGCAAAGCAAGCTTGGAGAGTTTGTCTCATGTGATCAACAGTTGGATTCCTCCTCCACCACACCCATGGCTTTAATGAGGTTTGCAGGTTGAGGGCAACGTTGACCTGGAGGGGCTCCAGCATTTGGAAAGAGAGGAGGGAAAAGGGGAGGAAAGAAAAGGGAGAATGAGGGAAAAAAGAGGCAAATTTCAGGAGTGAATGCATGAATAGCACCGTGTGTGAGTCTGATTTCCCCCCCATTTCAGATAGGCAACCCTCCCCCATAAGTGGTCATGGAGTACTTGGCACCCGTTGTTGTGAACGAAGCAGTTTTGCAACCGAAATTGCATCCCTGTGCACGGCGCCAGAAGAGGCACCGCATGGCCAACAGCTGCAGGGCTGCATCCTGGGCAGGGATGCTCGAGCCAATAATGGAGGGGATGCACAAAGCACAAATGAGCAACTGATGCTGTGCCTCCAAAAGAGATGCACGTTGGCACCGACGCCTCAGTAAGCGCTCGATGAGAGCACAGCAGAGCACAGATAGGTCCTCACCAGGCTCCTGCCTGCGTTCCCGTTCTCCTGGTGCCTCTGCCCTTCCTCTGCTCCCTTCAAGGACGATTTATTTCGCTCAATTTACGCATTTGTTTACAAATACGTAATGGCTGGGGGGGGACCCATCAGAACAGCAGCACGCCTTCCCCGCTGCCGGCCTCTCTAGCCGCCTCCTCTGCAATTTCTGCACACACACGTCCCTGCAAAATGAGTCTAAACACTGCAATTTGCCAACCATTTTCAGCCAAATTGTCGGCAATTTCCCAGTGGCCCTGGCACCAAATTGCAGACGCACGGTCGGCGGCGCAGGAGGGCAGGGAGTGCAACTCTGCTGGGATGCAGGAAGGATGCAGGAGGGATGCAGGAAGGATGCTGTGGGTCCACACAGTGCCGTCACCCAGCCGCCACACGCTGCCCGTCATTGGCAGCCACATCCCAGGTGTCAAATCCCTGGGGTGAAGACGAGCATCTTTTTGATGGTTTATCTCAGGTAACACAAGCCCACCTGGCAGAGCAGCTCTCTGCATCGCGTTTGTGGCTTCAGAGTAGAAGCGGATCCCAATAGAAGCTGAGCCACTCGCTGGGCTCACACTGTGGCTTTCTGATTCCTTTAGCACCAACATCTCCATCCCACGCTGAGACATACGGGGAGTCCTGCAATGCCTGCCTTAATACAGTGATGGGAAGCCCTGCTCCAGCTCTGCGCTCTCACCTGGAAGCTCTCTGTCCCCATCCCTCTCCCATCACACTGACCTATTTTGTTCTGCATCTATCATAGATTCATCCCTTTAGCACCAACATCTCCATCCCACGCTGAGACATACGGGGAGTCCTGCAATGCCTGCCTTAATACAGTGATGGGAAGCCCTGCTCCAGCTCTGCGCTCTCACCTGGAAGCTCTCTGTCCCCATCCCTCTCCCATCACACTGACCTATTTCGTTCTGCATCTATCATAGATTCATTAAGGTTGGAAAAGACGGCTGAGATCATCAGATCCCACTGCCAACCATCCCCACCCTGCCCACTAAACCGCGTCCCTTACCTTATCCTCTGCCAGATTTCCCCATTAGACATTCATATACATTTATCACAAACGGCCTTCGTTTCAGAAACGAACCTCTCTGCACTCAGAAGGAATGTATTAATAATTACACAGCGCAGGATAATTACTTCCAAAGCAGTCTGAAGTCTTTTGTCTCTCCTGTTCTGATTACGCAGTTATTTCACCAGCGACTGGAAAAGTCAAAAAGTGTCAAGGATGGTGCTTAATTCCTGAGCCGATAGCATTTATTAAAATTGCTAATGAATCTAATAATTAAACACATAAATATAAGTTACCTCAGGTATTAAATCTAATTACTGGGCCTGCAAAAATCAATTTTTGTGCATATGCATAATAATGTATGGGCAAAGTTAATTAGAAATGTCCAGATCAATATTTGAATAATTCTTAACCGGTGGAATCCCTGTCTGAGGAGCGGGGCCAGGCGCTGTGAATAAGTTATATTTCAGAAATGAATGCGTTTTCCTAATGGAGTTTATCCCGGTAAATTAATAATACTCCAGCAAATCTGCAAAATAAATGACAAACCCGTTTGCCTGAATATTGCCCTCGGGGAAATCATTAATATCCTCTGTCAGCCGCCTCCGAGGTCGGATCCTCAGCTCGCAGTCAGCACAGCTGTGCGCCCACCTCTGTGCTGGGGTGGCTTTGGGGGCTCATTTGCAGCATCTGGGGCGCTGCTTTGCGTTGGCACAGCCCAGCCTTTCTTTTCTTTCCTCTGGTGGGAATCAGTGCTGATTTATGGAAATGCAACTGATCCGTGCAGCTCCTCCCCTGGCTCCTAATGTCAAGTAAAGACTGGAAAAAGAGCCCAAGCGCTGCGTGCTGCCTGGAGCAGGTGCTGCAAGACGTTGCAAGCAGGAACAGCACCTCTTCCCCCAGCCTAGCGTGCTCTCCTTTGATTTCCATCTCAGCTGAAGGGAGATAAAACAGATGTCAGGCAGCGTGGGACTGGCGCTCACATCCTAAATCATCCTGTCTCTTTGCACGCTGTACGGGAGCGATGCTCGCAGCCAGCCTGGCCGAGCTGATTCGGTGCACATGAGTGGTTTGATTGCTGGATTTCTCCTGCGTGTTGCTGGCACGGCAAAGGGAAAGTTACTCAGTCATGGGTGAAATCACTATGGGTAAATCTCTGCTCTGAATTACACGGGGGTAAATCCATTGAAGGGTAACTCAATTGAGATCAATGGCCCAAGTTTTTTTTTTGCTTTCCTTCGCTCCGAATAAAGGCCTGTGTGATATTTTTGGAGTCACAAGCCGCGTTCCCCATTTTCACAGCTGATGGGCAGATCTAATCCACCGCCTTTCCAGTGTTTTGCACAATGTGTTTCACACAAGCGGCACTTGGCAGAGATTATTCCATGTGAAACCACCCCGACCTCTCCCCACTGCCATGTCAGAGCAGTGCCAAGGGCAGCTCTGCACCCTAAACGGGCAGACAAACCACGCTGAGCACAATTTCCATCTCATGACCTCAGCCAAGCGATGGCAATGGGGACCACAGGGAGATTTCACCCACCGGGACGCTGTGCCTTGTGGTCATGGTGAGAACAGAGCTTGGAAGTAAAGATTTCTGCCTTTTCCCAACAGAAGGTCACCCAGAGCCCCCCTAGACACAAGCTGCAGCTTTGTTTTATAGCTGCACAAAACCAAAAGCACAAAAATCCCTCTCGTCCCACAAAATAACAGAAGCAGCAAGGAGATGATGTGCCAAACACCAAAGAACTGCAGCTAGCCATGCCCCATGACTGCACACAAAGCAGAGGTCTGGTAGGTGCCAGGGTCACTGCTCTGCTCTACCCAACAGCATCACCCATAGTCATCACCCACCTCTCGCAGCACTTCCCCCTCTAATTGATCCTTTCCAGCTACTTTGCAGCAATTGGAGTTTCTGGCAGTGCTCATTAAGGGAGAGAGGGACAAAGGTGGAGTGGAGATGCTGCTAATTGTATAAAGCCCGAGGAAAAGAATGGCAGGACTCTGGAGGCTGCTAAATTGGAAGAGCGCAAAACAACCTGGGCACAGACGATTGAGCAAAGCCACCAGAAAATGGGTGTAATCCAGGGCCACTTTCTTCTGGAGTGGATTTTATGCTCTATTCAAAGGCAGAGGCACAGCTGCTGTGGCTCCATGTAATTACAGACACAGGGAGCAGGTAATTTGTGAGGAAAAATGGAAACCCAAAAGATGCTCCTATTGTCAAGTGGGCATCGTGGGGTTTGGAGTAGAAGTTCCTGGCATGGGCATCACGGTGAGCAGCTGGAAGGCAGCTCCACTGTGGTGACAGATCCCTGAGAAAGGCAAAACCATCACTTTGTGGATGTGCCAAGCACCGCTGAGGCACAAACAGGTGAGGACAGAAGCTGTTAAGCCTCATTCCGCGGTGGCAAGAAGAAATGAAAGCCCCAGAGACTGCAAAGCAGCAAATTATTGAGCCGTTGGGTTCTCTAGCAACTAATTCTCCATTCATTAAAACATCGTTGGCTTTTATTTACTCTTTGTGTGCTGTTTATATCGCTGTTCCCAACGAGGGCTGGAGGGATGCATGGGTCCTGGCCAGCCCTTGCAGGGCAGCATCCCCAGCTCCATTTGTTTGTCTCTCTTTCACTCTCTCGGGATCACACATCTTTCAATCCTCCCTGACACATTCGTTTCCTGAGGGCAATTTAAGCTGAGAATGATTCCCTGATTGCTCGCTTTTCTTCCTCCTCTCTTATTCTGCAGGGTTGGTTTTATTCTTTTTTTTTTTTTTTTTTTCCTGAAGGATCATAAAATAACACGTTTAGAAATAATTGCATGATAGGGATGTTTCCTTGCCATGTGAGTATTGCTCATTTCCTCTTTAGACAATACATTCTGAGCACATTTTTGCTGAAGTTTTCCCACAATGGGAGCGCGGGGCTGAGCCAGGCGGTGCTGCAGCCTTTGAGGTTTCAGCACTGCCTCCAATGGAGCCAGGATCTGGCCCCAGATGCCTTCCCATGGCAAGGGCAGCCAAATAGACCCAGGAATGAAGAAGCTCAGCTGGATGTGGGATGGACATCAAGAACCCAGCTCCACCACCGCCGCCTCAATTCTACTGCAAAGCTCAAGAGTGCTTGTACTTAGTTGTCAATTTACACGTATTAGATTACACACTGCAAGTGCAAATAAATTCCATGTATTACCCAATGCCGTTTGATTTAGTCAACAATGAGCAGCTATACTTCAAAGCACCACGCAATGCAAGAAACACGAATTATGCACAGCTCTGCAGCTTTTCCCCTCTTTTTCTCTCTCTTTCTCTCTCTCTTTTTTTTTTTAACCTTTTCCAGGCCATTCAGACACCATCATCTCCTAATAAATCTCCCCCTGACACAGCCATCATGCAGCTCATTATGGCCCCTGCAGTGCGTGAATTACATGGCAAAGGTTTATATAACGATGAAGATATTTATGGCAGGCCATCCAGCTCCTTTGGAAAATATTGATTTGTTAACAACCCGACGACTGTATGGCCATTAAATCAGAGTGCTCTATTGCACACCCCTGGGGCTAACAGGAGAACAGGTTTACTTTTTACATTTTCATGCCTGTTTTGTTTTAAACCACCGAGGTGGGAGTGGAAAAGCACAGGCACTGAGCAGCCATAGAACCATCAAATCATTAAGAGCTCCACGTTCATCAAGTCCAACCACCCACCCATCACCACCGTGACCACTAACCTACATCCAGACAGAGGATATTGGGGTTTTATCTTCAAAGCCCAAGTGGGAATCTCTCTGCTGGGGAGCCCTTTGTGTCCCAGCGGAGGGAAGGTCCTCATCTGGGGCAATGGTGATGCTGGGAAAGGCAGAATTGGTCTCAGCCATTGGGATACTGTAGATTTAAAGGCAGCAAGGCTACGTAAAGTCACCTTGAAGAGGACAACGCTGCCATCCTCCACTGATCCTGGAGCAGAGCAGGGAATGTGCCCACGTGGGATATTTTCAGGCACTGAGAGGGAAACTGCAGCACCATCTCAGGATTTCTGAACCACTAAAACAAGGTTTGCATTCACTACCGCAGTGCTAAGGCCCCAGATAAAAGCACAGGCAGGCATGCATTTTTATATTTTTTTAGATATACAACTTTCTTCTTTTATTGATTGCTTGCTTTTCATTTTATGTCCTTTCCCCTTGCCTGAAATGAGAAAAATGAGTCCCTGCCACAGGCCCTAAACTTTACTCTCCCTCACTTCCTTCTCCCTCATTCAACGCCACGGCAGCAGGCATAGGTGAGAGCAAACCATGGGCTGTGCCATAAAACGTGGTGAGAAGGGCAGGGAGCAAGCAGGGATGCATCCCCCTCTGGTCCAGCAATGCTTCCCATCAGGCTGTGCTGCTGTCTATTTCTGCCTTTAAAATTTGATAGCAAAGACAACGTTTTCCTTTGCAGAATATATATATATACACACACGTATTTTGCACACACAGTAACAGTGGGAGAGTGAAGAATGAGGGAAGCACACCCGAGATTTGGGAAAAGAAACAGCAGCATCATTGATCCCAATCCACAGGATAGCTTTGCGCTGCTCTACTTCTTGGCCAGCCAGCATCATCCAGCTGAGAGATCAGAAATGCCTCCAGCAGACAGCACAGCACGCCTATTGATCTCTATTTGTTGTCCTTCTTGACTCTAATTGCTCCCCTTGATTAAGGCATTTCATGCCCAAGCATGCAAAGGGTGGAATGCCATCAGCATGCAAAGCATCGCTCTGCCAAAATCCCCAATATGGGCACATAACCCCATCCCATTGGGAATTGGGGGTGTGGGGCTGGTAGGGGAGGGAGAGAACGTCCTCAGGGGGAGGACAGTGAAAGGACAGGGATTAGCTCAGCCCTGTGTTTACCTCTGCTGTTCGGCTATGAGAGATAACGGCACGCAGATGCAGCTGGAGGGGATATTTGGTGCAAGATGTGTTAATATGGGCCTGACTCTGATGGTCCTTTTCAATACAGGCGTCCCTTGCTTGTAGGGTGCTACATACAGAGGTGTCTTGTCCCCTCCAAGGACATGCAGGAGACAAGAGCAATTATCAAGGCTAGGAGTGCTGCAGTATCATCACTGAGGTCAGGTCAGAGTGTCCTGCTGGCCCTTGCAGAGCTTCCCAGCAGGAAAACAGCCCCCATTTTCCCCTCCAGCACAAAGCAATGCTGCCCATGGTGCAGCTCACATCACACCCTGCATGATCTGCTGATCCATCCCCACGTTTTATCCCACATCACCATGGCTGAGTTCGCTGCAGAAAGGATGGATGCAGCACAACCCATGCAACCACCTCCCAGCAGCCCTAGAATCTGGTTCAATCCCATCCCTCATCCTAGGTGGAAAATCTGGGAGCAGTGTGTTGGAAGCAATCCCTCAGACACCTTGTCCAGCCTTATTGTCCTCACAAATGGCTTTCTGCATCCCTCCCTACCCTGCCTCCTTTCAATTGCCACTCCAAGGTCAGCATCAACCTGCTGGCCAAACCCCTGCAGCCTTTACGAGATGCTCCACTCCAGGTCCATGCCTACCTGACTTTGGCCATCGTCGTGTGAAGCTCCATTAAAATAATTAATCTCCTTCTTTGCCTTTCCCAGAAAGACCCAATTACCAATATTTTCCTCCAACTATTGAGATTCAGACCCTTAGGGCTGGATTGGGACCAGGACAAGGGACAGTGCGTCCCTGCTCTGCACGTTTCCCATTGCCTCACTGCAGCCCAACAGGGATGTCAGCAGCACTCAGACTTGAAGTTTTCCAAACACACGCTTAATTTGGAATTAATGGGAAGATTTTTCTTCTCCCTTATGTTAACGGAAGGGAAAAAAAATGATTATTAAACACAGATTCTCTGAGCTTTGACAACTAGGTAGTAAATATCCACCCAGCACATGGCTGCTAATTCCCAATAAATATGTTTCTTTCAATAACCAGCTGGTTTTAATTTAGCAAACAAATAGCTGTCTGGTAAAATCCAAATTAATTGACTGTTTGGAGACCTTAATGGAAAATAGCAGCGTGTTTCAGCCCCCACCCTGACCTGCGTGACCCCCCCTTCTTGGCACAGCAGAAACACGGGGCTGGGAGGGAAAGCAGAATCACATGGAGCCCCCCAGGCCCCTTCCTCACAGTGCACTGTGCCCATCTCACAGCTGGGGACATAGAAGGACTTCTGGGTGCTGACAAAAACCTGCTTGCCCACACCACATTGCCTCCTGCTCTTCTCTCTGGCTGCTTTATGAACAATGGTACCGATAAATTAACAGTATGCTTATTAGCACGGCACAGGATGCCAATGCAACAGACTGCTGCCAGCTAGAAAAGAATGAAACAAAAGCAAGCCAAAGCATGAGTTATTTTTCATTTATGACTTTTCCAGTAGCAAATTGCAACACTTTGTGCTGTCTCAAGGAGAAAAGTCCCAGCAGTGCCCATGGGCATTCTGACCACACGCTCCTCCCGACCTCTGCTGTTACCAAGCAAAATTAGGGCAGATGAAGCCAAAGTCATTTAGGTTGGTGAAACCCTCTCCAAGCAATTCTTTGTCTTGGCCACAGCTCTTTCCCAATACGTTCTCATTACAGCTACACCAAGGCCCTACCATGCACTATTCATGCTGCCTGTGCATAGGAACCTTGAGAAGCAGCAGGCAGCAGTTCAAACCCCAAGCACATCAGCAGCACTTTGCAAGGGGAAAACAACATTTCCTCATGCAAGAAACAGCCTGGCCCCAAAGTCCAAGCCTTGAGCTGTGGGCAATGCCCTATCGATCCAGCAGCAGCACCAGCACGGAGTGCATTCAGCCCTGGATGATATTCACATCCTCTTTTACAAGGGGAAAGAGCACAGAGCTGAGGTGACAGCAGTAATTCTTTATAATCCTTTTGCTGCGGGTTTGGCTTCACCTCCAAAGCTGAAGCAGAGGTGAAAGGGAGGGAGGGATGGGGCTGAGCACCGCTGCTCTGTGCAGGATCAGTGGATTAAGCGCCGCACAAAAGACCTGCCAGACATCATGCAAAAGTGTTTAATCAGAAAATTGCCTCTTGACCAACCTGAGACTTCCCAGCTGCCACGGAGATCCCTGCCTTTGTGAAAGGGCTGCAGCAGGGCAGAGTTAAACATCTCGTTATTAAATCCCCGTGTCAGGGATACAACGCCTGCCTGTTTGCTTATTGCAAAGAACACGCGGGGACCCTGAGGTCCTGCAGCAGCAACAGAGCTGCGAATGAGTGGCAGACACCTGAGAGCAGCAGTGATGGGCTGTAAGTCAGCACAGACCCCTGCAGCCCCCCCAGGCTTCTGGCTGCTGTGCGAGCAAATAGGAAGGGCCAGAACCACGAGACCCCCCCCCCAAGGGGCAAGATGCCCAAGCTGCTTCCACCAGATACAAAATCACCAGGAGGTGCTGATGGCAGAGAGCAAAGCTTTCCCTGTTTGAAAAACCAATTCTTCTAGCTTTGCTCTGAATTCTATGAAAAAGGTGTAAAAAAAAAAGTCCTGGGGAAGGGAAAAACACAACGTTCCTGTCCTGCTTGCTGAATGTTGCATGCAATGCACTGAACCGCCATCCACCCAACCACAGTCACCCCTTCACCTGGGACACAGCAAAGCTCGTGCCTGGGAGAGGACCCCAAGCTTTCCTTACACCTCATTTAGCAGCTGCAGTCAATCTCTGCTGCAGTTTAATGAACAGCTTGCGTGAGCCACGAGTGTGGCTTGTTAATTTTCCATGGGAAAATCGAAGGTTTGGTGTTTTGGTTTTTTTTTTTTTGTTTTACAATCGTTTTGGCAGAAGGGCCGATCGTAACAATTAGGGTAAATCGGTGAGAAATGGAACACAGCTGCAACAGAAGTTTGGGACAGAAGGACGTCAGTCTGTCCAGACAAGTCCAAAATTGTGATTTTTTGGTAGTTTGCTTTTTCACACTCAGGGTTGGAAAGTGGTTGAGAAGGAGATGTTTGAGATGAGGAGCTTGTATGCAAATCAGAGCTTTCCTTTGCATGCTGCTGCATGCAACCATGCAATTATTTAGAAGAAGAAGGGGGAAAAAAAGCCCAAAAGGAGGCAAAGATGCATCTGCATTAGAAACACCAGACCAATACCAAAAGGGCAGAAATAATTGCTTGATCTGCTGAATCCCTCCTTCTGGAGCAGGTTTTTCTGACAAAAATAAATGCATCTGATGCATGGAGGAGATTTTGCACCGCTTTGGGGCAGGGCACAGCATCCCTCCTTCCCACCAGCAGCTGCAACACCAGCAGGCCCTGAATTCAATGGGATCCCAGTGACTGGGATTCAAAGAAAATTCAGCAAAGGCTCAGAGTGATCAAAACAGATCAGCCAAGAGATGAAAGGAGAAGGGGTGAAGCAGAGGTGTGGTGCTACGTGAGTGGTTTTTATGCTTCTCTTTGGGTTGTTTTTTTTTTTCCTCCTTTGTCTCCATCATTTCTTCTCAGATGATTAAGCTCAATCAGAAGCAACGTGGTGATTTTGATGGCCAGGAGGGCTGAGGTGTTGAGCTGTCAGGAAGCACTCGGTGTTTAGCATCTGTAATAACTCACAGACACTGAGACACGGAGCTGCTGTGCACACACCAGCCCCAACCAAACACTGAGCTTTGTCAGACAGGAGATGCAGATGCTGCTGTTGAGCCTGGTGGGTAATAGCAGGAGATCAAGGGTGAAGGCTTCCCAGGTGGAAAGACGTTGAAATGGGAATTTGTAGCCATATAAGTTTTAAAATGACCCCAAGATTTCCTGGGGAAGGAGGCAGAAAGCAAGGAAAAAGATGAGACACCAGCTTGGGGCCTCAGTGCTGCACCAAGCAACGGCCTTATGCTGCAGATAGGGCAGCCCTGCAGGCAGAGGGGGTTCAGGCAAGGAAACAAACTCACTTGGATATGAATTTAATCCTGAAAGGAATGCATGTATTCCATATAACCTTTTCCAGCTGGTTAAAGCCCAGGAAGTGCCCCATAGCACATTGCTACAAAGACCAAAACACCATTTGACCCCCTGTGAACACTGGGTTAATCCCTCTGCCACCGTGAGCATCACCACATAGATTTCAAGCACAGCCCTACTGTGAAGCTTCAAAGGAGCCCAAATTCACCCCTAGATTCCTCCCAGGTAACACGAGCAACAGCTGCAGGATGGGTATTCTGGACCCATCCACTTCAAATGCAATCTGCTTCATTGCCAGAAATGTTCTGAGCACTTGGATGAATTGCAGCTCTTGGTCACTTTTGCAAGAGTCAGGCAATGCTGGAATTCAGTTGCTGCTCCCAGTGCCACAATGCAGCACAATTGGCTAATATTCTCCATCACTCCACTGGGAGTAAGAACCATCATCACCGTGGTAATAAAAAGGGAGGAAAAAAAGGGTGAGAAAATAAGAGACTTTTAGCAGAGGTTGGCACAGCACTTCCAATGGATGCTGGCACTCGGGCACGCAGCTCAGATGAGTGCATGGAGAACTGCAGCACTGATAAGGGAGCGATGGATGGAGATGGCAGCAATAAAGCAGCGGAGAGCCCCACCTGCACGGCTCGCTTTGACACCTTCTGCATACAGAGATGGGAAGGGGTGTTAGCACTCACCTGGGTGGGTTTGGTTTGGGTTTTTTTACCCTAAAATTTAGAGAAAGCAAAGCCTGGAGATGGTTTGAGCTTCGGTAGAGTGAAAGTCATTGCAATTACAGACAGATGCAATTACACACAGGCAGGGCCACGCAGGGAGAAGCGATGCTCAGGGCTGCTCGCATCGGTGCAACCAATGGTCCTCCCATTCCCATCCTCCCAGAGGGGTGCAACGCTCTCAGCCTCTGATCGGGACTGAGAACAAAACAAAGCTGAATGTCAAAGCAATCCAGACAAAAAAAAAAAACCCAAAACCAACAAACAACAACTCTGCTCAGCCTCACTTCCTTGGCACCGCTTCCTCTTTGGAGGCTTTTGAAGACGACTCAATCATTTCATCTCTCTGTCCAATCTGGCACTAAAAATAAACTGCTATTTTCCTACAGGTTTCTCAGGTACAAAGCAGTAAGCCTGCTTTGTAATTTATTTGAAAGAAAGGAGTGATTTTCTTTTTAATCCCCTAAACAGCGTTTTTCCCCCCTTCTGCAATGTGCCAAATCTCAGGGATTTTTATTTTTTTTTATTTTTTTTATTTTAATTTTAGAAAAGAAATTAATGCACGGAACAAAACACCAGCGCAGAACAAAGCAGAGAGGGTTTATTTGTCCCCAGCAAAGGAGCTGAGATGACAGACAGACGGCCTTCCGCTGCAGGTACAGACCAGATTCGCATTTTTCTCTTTGTCTTTGATGCTTCAAATTAAAAAAAGTGGCAGAAGACTGTAATTAAAAAAAATATCCTGAGAGCCAGCAGGATTTTTTTGCATTCATCTGATTGCCTCAGCTGTTCTGCTTCAAGATTTAACCCTGACAATGATAACTCCCCACGCGGTCACACCTGAAGGTGGACTCACCCTAAGGGACAAGGGTTGCCAGCAGATCTCCCACCCAAATCTGGCCAAGCCAAAGGACTGAAGGTCATTTTCCTCCCCTTCTCCACCCCTACGAGCTCCCAGCCTTCGTGCCACGCGACGCCTTGCTCCCTGCAGCCATCCCTGCTCTCGTTTTCCATCTCAGATATGAGCACAGCCCCTTGGCTGGGGAACATGCCTCGTGCATGGAGCCAGGGATGCTGAGAAGTCTTCAGGCTCTATTTATGGCTCTACAAATGATTCATTGAGCGACCTCCAGGAGAGTCCTTCCCCCCAGTGTGAGTCAAACCCTGTACAAGTGCATCTGCCGTCAGCCTGAGTGCACTTATCCTCAGTCCGTGCTGGTGTAAATACAGAGATAACTTGGTTCTCCTCTCCACTGCTACCCTCTACCCTGCTATAAAATGTGACTCATACTGGCAATTCTCCCAGCGGAAGGTTGCAAGGCTAAATTAATGTGTGCAGAGCGCGTTGAGATGCTGAAAATTGTTTTATGAATGCAGAGTATTAATAATATTAGTGTAGTTACCATAGAAGAGGGAGGTGATTTAGTGCTATTTGTGTCTGAGAATTGCCATGCACAAAAATGATGCCATTACCATAATGAAGAGGGAAAAAAACATTATCGAGATTTATATGGAGCGAAAGGAGGCAAGGTGTCCTCACGGAGTGCCTCTTCCCATCCCTGGTGATTTGCACAGCACAGCAGTGCTGGGAGACCCACCAGAGACCAAAGCCCCATCGGGCTGAGAGCTGAACTGCATCTGCCAGGGACAAACTGCTTCAAAGAGCTGATAAAAGGCAGTTAGAGGGGGCAAAAGCACATTGCTCTGCATTGCAGCAGCTCCCCAAGTCATCCCAAGGCTTCTGAGTGAGACCGCGCTGCTCCAAGCATCACCCACGCTACTGATCCTTGAAACGTCCTTTGTGTCTCTGTCAGAGGTTTTAGGAAGCATTAGTGAAGCAGATAGGGATGCACAGCCACATCCAGCAACGTTTTCCCACCAAGGAATCAACACTGAGGTCAAAGACACAGACTGGGGGCTGCTGGGTGCCCACACTGCAGCACGGGGTGCAGGAGATGCAGGACCAGCTCCCAAAGGTGAACCCCAGAGTGGAAACCAATCCACACGACAGAATGGGAAGAAGCTCTCTGACCGCAGAAACCACAGCTTGCTGAAAGCTGGAGCAAAGCAGCAGGATGAATCAGCTGGGGAAGTTTGCCCATTAATAACTGATACCAAAAGAAAATTAAGCAGAAGATCCGTCTCCTGTTAGCCAGATGCTTCAGCCCATGGCCTGGGGACTGCACAGCAAAGAGGAAATGAGAGGACAAATCATATCACAGGGAGCAGCTAGCCATTATTTATCAAAGCAGAGTGAACAAATACATTTGCATCCATTAATAGCTCCGTGATCAATTACTGATAAGAACAAACTGCTCCATCCTTCTTGATCACTGAAAGCTCGCTGCTAATTTGGTCATAGACTGCACTTTTCAGCTAATGAAACCAAGCAAATATGAATCAATCCGCCCAGGGAAATAATAATGCCTGAACTTCAAATGGAAAAGAAAGAAACCTCCTCTTCTCAATACAGCAAATTGATCATCTGTCACTTCCAAGGAGGTTCTCTGGAGTTAAGGGGATACGGCGAGATATCCTGATACCGAACGGCGACAGAGAAAGAGCCTCTTTCTTAATTATCTCCCATGGGATGGCAGAAGAAAACAGTCCCATAGTAAACACTTAAGAACTACACGCATTCATTTATGCCGGCTGCTGCCTTTGTATTCTGGAACGAGTTGGACTTCATTTTTTTTTTCCTAATTGCTTGATGGAGTGCCCCATCAATGCTGTCAACACAAAAGATGCCACTCCATAACAGATGCCCACGTGCCACCAGCGCTCATCAGAGCCCACATGCAGATGTGGAGGAGACCCCTGCACCTCCCCACCTCAAGGGAAAAGAAGGCAAAGAGGTAGAATAGCTCAATAAAACCAACAATATTTCTGGGTATGTTTCATTTGTGCTGCCTCTGAGTGCCTCCAGTTGAAAGAGGATAATTCATTAACTTGCTGTCTGTACGGTTGGCTTACTCCTTGCTTTGACTGCATTGCTGCAGCTGATTTTTGGCAGCGAGAGCATACAGGTTTATTGCTTTCTGGGAAAGGTAGGCCAGATCATTCTCCTTGGAAGTGGCACTGAATTGATTTGTCATTATTCAAGGGATAATTTACCCAAACGGTGTGGGTGGGGATGACTAAAGGTGCCAGGCCTAGAGCAACAGGGTACTGTGCAACAGGGCTGGAATGCCCAAAATGCAGATATCCAGCCCTAAAATGGGTTCACTGCCCCTCCATCTCTTGGGTCACCATGGAGTACCAGGCTGAGCATCTTCAGGGCACCACTTACAACCCCAAATTCCAATCAGAACAACCCAAATCCTCCACATTTCAAGCCGTTTTGCTCAACTCCAGTTCTTGCGGGCTCGTATCTATTTCCATGTGCTCCAAGATGTAACACAGGTTCCACGTGCTCCACCATCAGTGCCTCCATCCATCAGCATTGCCCAGGGGCAGCCGGCGCTGGCAGTCCCAGTTTCATCTCCTGCTCACTTCCATCCATCAGGCTGCTCCGAAAGATGGTTGAAGGCATCACGATGCACCCTCTGAATGCAGACAGGGCTGCAGAGCAGAGCCAGAGCTCAGGATGGCCCAGAGCACTCAGCCTCATTAGGAACAGCAGCAGCATCCACACTCCTTACCTGTGCATCATGCTGTCACCCGGAGAGGAGCCCACGGACTGGCACGTGCACCTAACAGAGATGTTGTTTAGCAGCTTGTCAGCAGCTGTAAATTGGCCGAGGAGTGGAGCCGTTTGCATTCTCCACGGGGCTTGAACTGAGAATTAAACAGTGGCAGTGACTGCAGCTGCTGCCTGATGGAGCAAATCAATTCTCTCCCAGCCCGGGTTCATCATGGCAGCAGCCACGTAGGACAACATTAGGCAGAGTCCTTCAGGGCCAGCAGGAAAAGGCAGCGAGATGTAAGGGCAATTAACCTGAAAGGCCCCCTGAGAAAGAAGGAAGGAGGCTGGGGCAGAACTCCGGATCTGAGCCCTCCATCTGTCCGCATGCTGCTTTAATTGATCTGGGAGTCAATCAAAGCAGCAGAAGCTTTTACTCAGCTCAGCTGAACTCGGTGCAAAGCAAGCAAATAGAGGGCGAAAGGGCAGAAGCAGACCCTCAGCATCTCTGCCCATCACAGCCAAAGGCTCTGACATGGGAAACAAACCCATCAGCTGTGTTGTGCTCCGTGTACGTTGATACCAGGCTTATAAAGAACTTCAAGTACACCTCTGCATCCAATCAGATTGGCAGCATCTGACCACACACCATCATTCCATCACTAAACACCTCCAAGATGTGTCCCAGTGGCTCCTGATCTGCTGTCCCCACACCACAGTGGGTCAGGGGCTTCAGCTCCTCCTGACGGCCCCTACGCAGCAGCGCAGCCCTCTGCCCTCTCTCCCCATCCATCCCTGGCAGCCGTTCCCAGAGCCAAAAGTAATTAGGAGGAACGGTTTGTGAGGAGGGCCATCAATAACCCACCTTAACACGGCGACGCGTGGGAGCCGGGCAGTCCGTCACGAGGCAGTGACAGATCGCCCGGCCAGCAGACCACAGAGAGAGGAGTCCTCAGGCACATTAATCATCCCCAATCCCAGCATAACCCCAGAGACCTCGCCAAACATTAGCAACACTTGCCTTCATCCCTTCCCTTTGCTCTCCCTCATCTTTAACGTCCACTTTTTCATCGCACCAGCACTCCCACGGTGCCTCCTCAGTGAGCCAAAGCAATAGGTGCAGTTGGGAGCGCTGCCTGTGGGCTGAACCCCACGCTATTTGGGTTTCCCAATGCTCGCCCTGCAGGAGCTCAGCTCCTCATCCCATCACTACTGCACTCAAATCATGGCAAGCTGCTGCCTGGCTCGCTGCTGACCCTGCAGCCTTTGTGCCCTGCACCACGCAACTGCACTCAATGCCCTCCGCAGTGCCTCCAGCCCAGAGCCTGCAGCCTCACTGCATCCGAACCTGTAATTAGTTTGGGGTGGTTGCCTTTTGTTTAGCAACACCTGTTTAGCAAGGGTGAGGGAAAAGGAGGGAAGTGGTAAACATATCTTTAGTTTAGAAGGCAGGCAAACATTAAAAGCCTCTGACTGCCCCTTCCAAAGCCCTGTGGCTTTCTGATTTCTCTTCAGAAGACAATCCTGTTATTGCAACCAGCTCCGGGGAGCTGTTTTCTTCTTGTGAGTGGTGCACATGCAGAGAAATTACGCTTCTCCTGAAGAGCTCTTACGTGCATAGAGCTGCTCTGTCAGTGCCCAGCCTGGATGATTAACCCCGGGCTGTGGCTCTCCCATTCACTCTCAGATGCACTCTGGAGGCATCCGCTCTCCTCCTGCTTCAGTGAAGGGAGCAGATGGAGCTGCTTTCCCTCTGGTTCTTTATGCAAAGGTCAGCTCCAACACTGCTATCACCATGTGAAGGTGCTGATGGGGGTAGGGGGGAGGAGGGAGGCTTCCACAAAAGAAGCCATTTCACCACCCTACTCCCTAATTGGGAACAGGAAGAACACAGCTGGGTAACAACCTGTAAATGATGCTTCCCAGTTTAGGGATCTCAAGGCACTGAGTCAGGGGGGAAAAGGTTCACAGCACCGTTGTCTGTAAGCACTTGTGCCTGACGTCTGCAGGTCCCAGGGGATGCTTTCTAGGGACAAGCATTCAACCACCTGCACACGATGCCTCTTTCAGACCCCTCAGGCAAGGACCAGCCCCAAACCAAGCACACAACCATGCCCTCCGCAACCCACATTTGTGTCCCCATCCCTGCAGGGAACAAACACAGCACAGCCTGACATCTGGGAGCCTATAGGCCTTTATAATAAGTGTGGTTACTGCAAGATGAAAGATTGCGTAGCTAAGATCACAGGTCTGCTTCTACTCCTGCACCACCACCCCTCCTGCATCCAGAGCTGCTCACAGAGCTCCCGGCCTTGCTGAGAAGCATCAGGTTTAGAGATTATGATGGGGCTAATTCCTTCCCAGAGGAAACATGTGCCTGGCTGAAAATAAACATCCCATCAGCAGCAGATAGAAGCCTGTATCCTGCAATGCGATTCCTATCAGGTTTAATCTCATTCCTCAGGCACCAAACAGTTCATATGCCTCCTCCCCTTCAGAGGATGTCTGAAAACTGCCATGCAGCTCTGCCTTTGCTTTTCAGCACAGAGAAGGCTTCTGGGGAGGCCGTAAGCTCTCAGCAGTGCAGTAGGACAGGGGACGGCTCAAACCCTGCCACAGATCCTGGACTATCCAGGAGGGTTTGGAGTGATGGAAATTCAGTCTCAGATGCTCTGTGTTGTGCTCCCAGTGTGGGCAAAGGGAACATCGTTTTACCATTACTGGTTGACAAAGATTAGACAGCATTAGAGGGGATAACTTGTCAGAGCAAGACTTGGAAGCCTGGATTAGCACCAGAGGGTTATCTTCTCTTAGGGCTGGCATGAGAGGAACAATTAGATCATTAGCCATCCTTTCTAATTGTGCTCTGATGAAAATAACACCGGTGCCTGATGCCTCCTGAGCATCAGCTGCAGGGGACAGCACAGCTCTTTGCCTCCCAGAGCACAGACCAGCTCACGCTCACATCACAGCATCTCCTCTCCCTCCCAAGAGGAATCCTCAAAGGCAGAGAGTTTGAGGAAGGAAATGTTCCTTTTGTTGCTACTACATCATTTGGTACGAATCTTCTCTTTTCAGGTGCTCCAGAGATTGATTTTGCATCATCTGTCTCTCAAACCTCAGGTTTCTGGCCTGATAATACCACGGCACAAGCAACAGAAAGGTTACAGCATGCTCAATAGGAAACACCATTAGGGAGTGGGATGTGACAGCTGCTGCCTTCCTGCTGCTGCCTGCAGCTGCTCCTTGCCACCAGAGCATCTCAAACAGCAAAGCCACAGCACGATACAAGTTCCAGGACTTGGAACAACATGGTGCAAGCAAACAGCTGTCAGGCTGAGCTGCACACAGCAGTGCCCCTGCAGATCCTGCTCCTCGATTTGCTGCTTTGGGCAGAATTGCAAGAGGTCCAAGCAAAGGTGGGCTTAAGATGTTATTTAAATGGAGAAGTGGGATTTGCAATAGTGCCCACCCTGGGTTTAAGTTCGTTAATAAGAAGGACACAATTGGTATCTCCTGCCTAAAGCTGCAGTGAAGGATGAAGGTATTTCAGCTCAGTGCTCAGCACCATCCAAGTGATGCAGGAGGGCTGCACCTCACCTCATCTCCTGCCTCCCCTCTCCAAATAAAAAAGAAATCCTCGGAAGCAATCACAAACCCCCAAACTACACAGCAATGCCACATCCAAACCCTGTCCATTACGTGATGTTATGATGCAGAATACTGAAAACCAAAAAACATAAAACCGTGACACCCACCCTCTGAGCACACCCAAGCCTGCATTCAAACCAAGCCACCCTTTGTCCCAAATCCTCCCCAAATCCCTCCATCCTCCAGCTGAGCGCTTCGGGATTTGGGGAGGAATGGGAGACACCGTCCCAAAATGCGGCTGCAAAAGGGATTTTGGCACAAAGCCTCTCCGGGCTGAGCTGCGTTTCTCCCATCCCGAGCTCCGGCCGTTCCTGAGCAGCTCGGGCTCTGCGCGACTGACTCGTGCCACCTAGCGCTGCCAGCGAGGCGATACATGCGGAGAATCGCGACATCGGGATGCGGCTGGGAGGCTAAAACCCCAGAGAGGCACTGGGAGATCAGACAGAGAGCAGAGGTCAGGGGAAAAGCGGCTTTGTGCCGCTTTGTTGTGCGTGGGATGGACAACAAGGGCTCTTTCTCTGCTGGATGCTCGGCGCAGGATGCGGCGCGGGGGGGAGGGGGAGAGATGAGCAGCCCCAGAGATCCACCCCTGACCCCTGTTTGATGTGGGATTATAACTTGTGTCTGGAGGAAAAGCAGCCACCAAACACCCCAGGCTCCCCACCACCAGGAGCCCCTACACAGGGCTGACACCAAGGAGGTTACAAACCTGGGGCAGGGAGACCCCCGGCTGCACCTCCTCCATCCCCCTGTGCACTCACACCTGTTGATGCACGGCTCTGTCACCACAGATGGCAAGGGCTGCAGCCATCCATCCATCCTCAGGCTGGGTGCTCACCTCTCCCCATCCACCCCACGACCACCTGGACACCCTCAGCCCACATCCACACGAACCCATCAGTCATTCAGATGCAATGAACCACCCAAGCACAGACTTATGCCGGTCAGTGGCTCACCTCAAATCTCCCCTCTAATTGCCCACCTGCAAAGCTCTCAGCCTTTTCAGAGCCACAAGATTACAGGGGTCAAAAGGGACCTGTGCAGATCATCAAGTCCAACCTATCTGCTTCAGAAGGTTCCCTACAGGAGATCACCCTTTTGGGATGCTCAGCTCCTTCCTCACTGACAGGTTGGCAGAGCCTTTCTCCCAGTGCTTCCACTGCAAGCAAAACTATTAGGCAAATTTGTTATTGACTGTTTCATATTAGGCTATTTATATTTTTTTTTTTCGGTACTTTCATGGCAACACAACTAATAAAAATGCACTTTCTGGATTTATGGGTTCGTAAAAGTGCTTTTGTGTACCTCGGGGAATCAGGGGATTAGAGCTGTATTAAACATCTCCAGTGAAAGTGCCACTCAGGTGAAAAAAGGGGGAATTCAAGGGCAAGGAACAAGTGAGAGCAAACGCGGCGAAAAAAAAATATGGTTTTAATATATTATCTAAAGAATAAAAAGCTCATAAAAAGTTATCACCAGGCGGGAGGAATTCATAATGCCACCGCTTGTGGGCTCTGCCTGAGAGCTGCCTTGGAGATGAGAGCCATTAAGGGAAAGGAGGGCACCAACGCGCTCCAAGCTGGATGGAGAGGGAACACAGACATTCCTCCCTCCTCAAAATGAAGGTCTAAGGAAAGCAGCAGGCAGTTCCCCATGGAGGCAGAGTCAGGACCCAGCACAGCAGTAACCCAGTGCTGTGGGTACCACAGGGTGCCATGCTCAGCTTGCAGCCTGTTGGAAGTCAATGTGCCATCTCACCTCTGACCCACAGCCTCGAGTTTTGCCCGGGGAAATTCTCATTCTAAATATTTAAGGCTTCTTCCTCAAAAAAAAAAAAAAAAGTAGAAATGAAAAAAGCCTTTGAGAATGTGGTTGAAAGCATCTTTTTCACCAAGCAATCATCACTGCTGACATATCATCGTGAAGGCTTTGATTTCAGCCAAACTGCTTTTCCACTCTGGTTTAAAGAATTCCAAGCTCTGCCCCCATAGGTGATCTCATCATCAATTCAGGGGAGATAGCTGGGATTTGCTGATATGAGAGCAGAATCTACAGCACTCACTACAAAGAGCTCCAGGATCTGTTACCACCTATTAATTTTCTTTATCTTCCAGCCAGTTTTCGCATCATTTTCTATTTTCTTTTCCACCTATTTATCCATCCCTCTCAGGCTTGAACCAACTCCTGCTGACAGCCCTATGCCCACCTCTGGCATGGAGGTCAGCTCCTACAGCACAGTGCTGCATTTCCTCCTCCCTTCCCTTCGGCAAAGGGAGGAAAGTTGCCCACAGAAAACAACTTGATTTACTCCCAGACATCTGAATAGAGGGATGTACATCGCTGTAATTAATCCTACGGGGGCACTAATGGCATCGGCAGCACTGCTGGCATAAGCCAGTTGCTACTAAACAGCCTGTGTTATCTAACAAATGCATTGCTCGCCCAGTAAACATCCCTTGTGATGAGTGCCACTAAACTGACTGTAAATCTGCCCCCACCTCTCAGCACACGCAGACACGTGCATGGGAGCACACCCAGAGCAGCCCTCCTCTCTGCATCCATTGCTTTAACCAAAACTGGCGTTTTTTCTCCTCATTTCACCATCCAGGAAGGTGATGATTTTGCTGCTGTCACTGTAAGCTCCTTTGGGCAGGACACAGCTTCTGCTACTTGGGGACAATTATCCCCAACATACCACAACTAGGACAAAATCATCTCCACCACAGCTGCAGTCACACCCAGCAGCAATGCACCCCATCCCCAGACTGATGCTTAAGAGGAATCTATGCTCCTTTTCCTTTGGAATCCTTGAATTCTACCTTCCTGAGGCCATCATGCTTTGGTACCGGGATTTTTCCCAGCCCGTTGAGCACTTGGCAGTGATGTGAGCAGTGTTCCAGCCCCTGTGAATGCCACCCATCCAAACACCTGCACGCAGCTGGCTGCTCTCAGCTCTCCAGCAGAGGCCCTTTACAAATCTCAGCTGGGCATTTCCCTTCACCTCCGCGTGCGCTGTCACAGCACTGCACAGGACTTCCCACTGAGCAGCACGATCTCCCTCTGAGCCATATCTCATGGAACTCACAGGGATGGAGAAAACTCCCTCAGCCTTTTTTTCCTCTGCTTCAGAAATAAGACAAAAGACCACGTTGTGCTTAAACCCCACGATGCAGTAATAACAGGCTTTCTGATGATGAAAAGAGGAAGAGAGAACTACATGAAACAGCAGGTGAGAAGCATCCCTTCTCAGCCCCATTAATTTCGCTTATGACAGCCCTATCGTCCCCATCACAAGATGAACAATAGGATACACTGGGAAATATTATCTTCCTCTTGCAGAAAGACAGTGCGAATCCCAGAGGCATCTCAGCCATTTGCCAAACCCCCCCAATAAAGAGAAAATCTAATGCAGGATTGGTGAGAAGTGCTTCCCAGAGCCACCGCTGCATCCAGCTCCCCCGCAGCACATGGCCACAGCTCTATGGAAAGACTGGAGCAGGCAGTGGGCTGCAACAGCCACCCACATGGCTGCTGTCAAGGAACGTCATGTATCTTTCCATTTTCCCTGACTGTATGTTAAGAAAGTCCCTGTTTGGCCCGTGGCAATAACCAGTGTGTGCAGAGGGAGCCATCTCCCCTCCATCGCTTCTAAGATGGGAGCTTCTTAAAGCTGATCCCGAGCTCTCTAGATCTGGAAATGCCTCTTGCTCACCTACAGCCCTGCTATGGTGGATTGGGGTAAAGAATAATTCAAGATGGTGTGAGGCTCTGCTGTGTATCTATGAATACAGCATAGCATCCAAGCTCGTGCCTTCCCCAGTGCAGACACTGGAGGTCAAAGGGAAGGGAAGAGTTCTGGCGGATGTAACACAGCTATGGATTATATTAAGGGAGACCATCAGCTGTTGGAAACAGGGATCTATTTCAATGGCACTGCGCTGTCTTACACCTCAGACATGTCAGTTATACATGTACACAGAATAAACGGTGGATTAAAAATCACTAGGGTATTGATTTTCATGTTCCAGGCCATAAAAACCATCTGGGGTGGGAATTAATATCTCCCAGCTGCACTGATGTCAGTGCACGGAGGACAGAGTAGGGCCTGCCCTAGACCTGGGCACTGATGGACAGCAGTCCTACGCACTGCTATGACATGGGGCAGCCACCAAAGGGCTGCAAATTTGGGGGAAAAAAACACTCAGATTTGGTCTGTGTGAGGTTTAGCAGGGAGATCCCCATCGCGCACAGCACAAATCCACCTCATTATCAAACTCGTGGGCTTCAGAAATGGAAGTCCTGGAGCAGAAGACAGGCAGAGAGATACCAGGACTTCCACACGCTGGCAAGCAAGTGTCAAACAGAGCGATAAAAAATGGAATATGCAAATAGTTGTCATCAGCTGCAGGCAACCAGCCGTGCTGACGCCTGTGCCGCAGTTCTGCTCAACTTCCAAAATCGTTTTCTCGAGTCTCTTTCTCTACAATTACCTTTTCTTCCTAACAATCAGCAAACAGTCACCCAGAGGAAGAGCTGTGCTAAATGCAGGATGGGACTAAGAGAAATTTCTTGTTAAAACATGACATCACTGCTCAGATAGGCACAGTGCCACCAAGAACGCTCATAACGCAGCGACACAGGATTACAGAGAACCACATTTTGCTCTCCAGATCAGAATCCCACTGTGTGCATGCACTGCTTTATTGCCCGATTACTCCAGCAACACCTTCACTCTGGACACACACAGAACTGCTTCAGAAGCC
This sequence comes from Tympanuchus pallidicinctus, assembly GCF_026119805.1. NCBI lineage: Eukaryota > Metazoa > Chordata > Aves > Galliformes > Phasianidae > Tympanuchus > Tympanuchus pallidicinctus. Next base: position 211,168 of record NW_026294760.1, read on the forward strand.
TTGAAGTCGTACACCATTACAACTGAAGACAATTCCACTGGGGGATTTGGGTAGCAACGTGCATTTTATGTGCAGGTCTGAGGTGCTGCCTCTCCAGATGGAGTTTCCTTGCATTGCCAGCTAGGGGGGTATTGCTGAGCGTTAGTTTAACTAACAGCAAATCTGCTGCAAACGGGTGGCTGTGTCTCTGTTGCAAAGCGTGCAGGAGCAGCATAGGACCCAGCTTGCAATCTGCGTGCACCAGCACTGCGCCGAGCGCTGATGCAAGCATCGCGCACACGCGATCCTGACACAACAGCAGCCACTTCGCTCGAGAAACGCATTCTCTGCTGGTTTTCTTTCTTTTTCATAAGCGGGAACTTAATTACAGGCCTTGCAAGCCTTTGTGAGTGCTAAACCCCCATCCCCGTTAATAAAAGAGGAGTCGGAGGTATTTGCCTCCAGGGGGTAACCGCGGGGAGAGGAGAGCTGGGAAGTCCCAAACACTGCAGATAAAGACTAAGGGAGCAGTCACTGCACCCGGCAGGGAACTTCCCTGCTGCTTTCAGTCAGGACTTTGCCTCTGGGAGCTCCCTTTGTGGCTTCACAGACAGAAACGGAGGCTCCGCTGGTCTCTCCCGGAGTAAAAGAGCTCTATTGCCTCCTGGAGACAGCTGGAACAGTTTCTAAATACAACTGCCTCCCTCTGTCACATCTCTCTCCTTCTTGTGCTTCACAACAGGCAGAGCATCACCGCCCCGTGCTGCTCCAGGCACGCACCCAAATGCTGAGCACGTGGATTGCAAAGGAGAGGGGATGGAGAGCCCAAAATGCGACCCTGAGATATTAATACAAAGAATCGCTCACTGATAACTCCCATTATTTCCATGTTATTGTAATTTCATGCAAACTTCTCACTGACTGCCACTACACTTGTTCAGAGCTGGAACTGCCCCCCAGCAACACTAATAATGGCTTCCGGATCATTTTTATTCATTTTGTGTGTTTCACTCACAGCACTTCATGTGACTTATGTATCCCCTGAAGCTCATATTTCTCTTTGAATTGCAGGGCAAGCCGTGGGTTTTAACATTCTGACTGCACATGCATTCTCTCCTCTCCCTCAAAATGAAAGATCATTTGAACTTTGAATTGCATTAGCACGACATTTTTCTACTAAATTACCCTGGCTGAAAAGCAACAACCCCCTTTTAACTCCGTTACACCAGCATCTAAACACAGAGGGCAATGCACAGAGGGAAGGGAGAGGTCTGAAGCACAGGGGAGAGGTTTAGCATCCTCAACCCAGGAAAGGTAAAGGCCATCTGTGAGCCTTCCAGATCTGAGCCAGGCTTTGTTTGATCCTTATCCAGGACAGACTTGGAGTGCTGAGGTCTGAGCATCACTCACTGACTGATCAGCAGCTCCAGCTCCATGCAGCTGGGATGGCTTCATGCCCGACTCCTAGAGACCTCAAACACTGCATCCATTCTCCTGCCCCTTCAGTGGGGTGGCAAACTGCAAACACCACTGAGACTCCACGCTAAATGCCCACTGCTTGGGCTGCAGCTCTCGGGTGGTAGGACGCCAAGTCCTGCTCAGAGGCCTCTACACACATAGGAACCAGGACAAGAACCCCATGCACCAATCCATACCATAATCTGTACCCAATTCAAGACAACCACGTGGCATCAACAGGTGACCAGTGGTCCCCAATGAAGAGGACATCTCACCCAGCTCTATCCCCATCCTTCACTGATAGAATCCTATGACTCAAGCACTTGACCACCACATTTTGTATGAGGAGACATCTCCACCACCAGACTGCCTCCTTTCAGATGGATCTCCTGGCTCTGCAGACCTCTGCCTCTCACATTTACAAGCAATGCATTTCCATCTGAAGAGGAATTTAAAAACTATTAGTCAGGGAACACAGCAGATAGTAACTATAGCAATGCATCAATCACAGCATGGTAATTACACACCACCGAGTTGCCTGTAAAAGCTGGTCTACCTGGCAGAAAATGGCAGTAATCAGCCTATTGGCAGCAGACAATACAGCATCATTTGTAATTCTTATGGCTGCGTGTTCCTCATTTCGCAGGGGCTGGATGCTAATCAATGAGTTGCCATGGTTACCCGACATCCCCAGCCATCAATACACAATGAGATGCAAGGAAATTAGAGGGGCTTTGAGTCACCGCTGCTGGGGCACCTGGCTGGCTGCAGGCTCCCTTCCGTGCCACGCACACACACAGGTTGGCAGCTCAGAGCACGGGGAGATGGATGAGATCTGGTCCTGGCTGCTACATAGTGAGCAGAGCAGCAGGGAGCCAAATGAGAACAGCACAACCATTGCCCAGTAGAGGGGTTCCTTGGAAGAGGTTCCCTAGGACAGGGTGAGGGTGGCAAAGACGCAGAGAGGGAGCAAAGCATGGCCTCCATCCTGCACAGTACAGACAGGCCTGGGGCTGGAAAATTGAGGAACAGGGAATAAATGGTGTTCTCAAGGCCTCGCAAGGAACCACAGTAGTAGGCAGCCCACGGCCTTTGTAATGCAATACAAAGCACAGCAATAACAGCAGAGCAGCAAGGTCCTAAGCTACAACAAGTGTGAATTTGCTCAAATGCGAAAAGTGGGGGAAATAAAGAAGTTGCTTACCTTCACAAGGCCACAGGGAGCTCCAGCAAAATCCCCTTGCCTCCACTGCCAACCCCCAAATGAGGGCTGGGAAGGGGGTGGATCCTGGCTCCAGCCCTTCAGGTCAATCAGTGCACTTAATTGCATGCAGCTGAGCTTCCTTGGGTTGGTCCTGCCTTTCCACCAGGTGCTCCATCACTGCTTCAAGCCATGACTTAGCATTTCCACTACAGCCTTGCTCGGGTCTGAAGTAAGACCTACTCCAACATCACAGGTGTTTCATCCCAGGCAGGCTCATATTCCCAGGAATAGCAAGGCTTTTAGCTAATAACCTAATTACTTTAATGTGAAGCAGTATTAAAAGAAGGAAAATGACACTTGGAAGTTTGCAAAATTCAAGCCTAGTTAGGAATCAATTTCCCAGGCTGTTCTTATTAAAGTAATTAAAATACCTGTTGCATGCTGGAATCTCCTGGGAAAACATGACTGTATTTCATCAAGGGGGCTCGGAGGTGGGACCACAGCACCAACATTGCCCAGGGCAGCTCCTGCTCCAGCACTGGGAGAGCACAGAGCAGTTTGCAGAGCAGTTCACAGAGACTGAGTGCTTTTTTCCCCTCCACCGTGGTTTTAGGATTGATGCTCTCCTCTTACGTGCCGTCGCTTCTCATCTAAAATGAAGGCCAATTTCCACGAAGCTGCTGGCCACCACGAGAAAAGCAAGTTGAGCCCCATGCCGGGTCCTGCTGCTTTATCACCCGTCCGGCCCAACCTATTCACATGCAAAATGCGTGAGAGCTCCCTCTATTAGCGGTGCGGCTCTCGGCAGCCTTTTGGCACAGCTCGAGGACGTCGCTATGCAATAACAAGGAGCAAACACATCTCGGTATGCAATGAGGAGCAGAATCACAACCCACTCAAGGCTTTGGCCGTCCTCACCTTCCAGCCAAACCCTCCACAGCGTGGCTTTGCCCTCCAGCTGCTGTAAATGGGGGTTTGGCTTCGGCAGAACCACTCGGGCTGCTCAGAGGTGGAGAAGGGACTTTCTTCTCTCCCTCCACCCTCGTGGAAATGTAGGTCCCAGATCCTGAAAACCCTACAGAAATCAGAACAAAATGGAACAGCACAATTTGGGATCCAGCCCAGCTCCTGTTCACCCAGCACTCAGTTGCTTCACTCTTTATACGGAAGCATTTTTCCCTTCCTGAAACGCTTCCCCTCCTGTCCATCCCCCAGGATCACCCCCACATTCGCGGAGCGCGCCGCCTTCCCTCCCACATTTGGCCAGGAAGCGACTTCTTCCTTGCTTTTCTGACTTTGTTTTGTTGTCATCCTTCGGTTAAAGCAGCTGGACGTTTGCAAACAGCACCAGCAGCCTCTTGCGGGCACGGCGGGTCCTGCAGCCAGGAGCGCCCGGAGGGTGCGGAGCTGTTTGCTCTCTCGCACGCTTTGGGCAGGGAAAGGCAATGCAACCGGGCAACCCTCCCCTCCCCTTCCCATCCCCCTGCGCCACTACACAGCTGCCCAGATCTGATCAGCAAACTAACAAAATCAACCAGGAACGACCTGACAAAGTTACCTTGTGACTAAGCAATTAAGCCAGCTCCCAACGAGCTCCATCCCCACTTGGTTGCTGCAGCTGAGTGCTGATTTGAGCCACTCTGTGCTGATAAGCCAGGCTGTCTTCTCAGCGATCCTATTTTCTCTTCTGGTGTCTCTGCTCCAGCACAGCACAGCCAAGATGTTATCTCACAGCAAAGGGCTGCTGAAACCAGAAGCAGCTCAGCCTGCTCCCAGCTCACCTGGGACTTACTCAGAGCACTGCCTTTAATTTGCTTCCACTTATTAAGCATAGATACAGAAAGAGATGACCCACAAGTGCATTAAGGACCAAGTAGATGTGAAAGGGGTAGAACAGCTTGCTAAGTTCATCCAGATTCAAGGAGTGGGCCAAAAACAGCACAGCACACTCATAGCTCAGCTTTTTGGGGATCACCCAACTCTGCAGAGCAGTTTTCACCCATTGCTGCTGTGCTGTGCTGGTCAGCTGCTGCTTCCCCGTTCAGGCTTGGTGCCAACGAGCCTGGAGCTGATTCAAACTCTTCTGGAGTGAAGACAGAGAGGAATGCTGCTTTGGGTCTTGTCTTGATTTAGTGAAACCAGTTTGTATTGGTGTTTACACAGAGCCTGCTCGAATAAACCTCCAGATTACCACCCGTGTTTATAAGGGTTTTGAATTGGTTTAAGGGATTCTGCTTTGCAACAGCAAATAAATAGGCAAGTGCTGGAGGAGAGCTCTATAGTCACTCAAACTGATTTCAGGTGTGCTGCTCCAGGAATTCAACATGGGGGGAGGGGGGTGGTTCCCAGACCAAATCCCCCAGATGTCCCTGTGAGCCTTTCAGCCCAGTTTAAGCATCCTATATTTGAGCTGGGACAGAAGCTCATTATGAATGCTCTTCTCAAAGCCCAGCAATAACCTGTTTTCTGTATTTTTGCAGCGCATGCACCACAAATGCGGGTGGAGTTGGGGTTAAGCAATGCCCACAGAGTGCCCTGAGCCCCCCAGGAGGCTCAGCATAGGATGTGGTGTCCATGAGTGCAGGGAAGGACAAATGTTTGTTTGTTTTATGGGGGGCATGCACTGAATTAACAGTTCACAGTTCCCCTTTGGGTGATCTCTGCTGTTAGCTCACCTCTGCTGAGGTCTGAGCACTCCTGAACTCTGTGCTGGAGCAGAGACAAGGGTTGAGTCACAGTGCACACAAAGAAACAGCCCTGCATCCTTCAGCCCCAACCCAAAACTCAGCACTCCATTTTGGAGCAAAGCAGCCCCATCCCAATGCAGTGCTGCTCCCCAGCCTGGTGCTCCCCAACAGCCCCCAATCCCAGCCACCCTGCTGCGTCGGGACCACGTCCTCCATCAGCTGCTCCCATCTCGTCTCTGCGAGGTGCTGAGCTGCACGAACCACAGCCCTGGCACCCCATAAAAGCAAGCAGAGAGACGCATGTGATCATTATGCAAAGGACTCGCTCCTTTATGGGATTTGGATTATGGTTTGTAACAGACAGAGCTTAACAGCAGAGCGCGTTTGGTTTTATGGGCGCCATAAAGACGAGCGGCCTCACAGCTGGGAGAGAGCAAAACAAACTGGGCAGAAGCAGCGGGAGGGCATTGCAGCCCAACAGCAGGGCAAGGGGTGCCAGGAAAACCCAAAACCAGGGATCCCAAAGCCAGGGTCCCAAAGCCAACGGTCCCAAAGCAAGGATCCCAAAGCAAGGATCTCAGAGCCAGGATCCCAAAGCCAAGAGTCATACCCAAAGCCCAGTGCTGCAGGAGCTCTGCAAGCATCGTGCCAAGAGGAGCACTCCCCAGGTGTCTGTAAGGCTGGGAGGCTGAGCAGGAGGGTGACACGGTGTCAGGCCTGGCTGCAAATCCCTTTTATTGTGATAATTGCCAATGCTCCCGCTGCTGTGAAAATCAAATTACGCGGTGCAGAGATAAGGGTCCGACCCACGCTGAGGGAGGAAGGGGTGGTGGGGTGCGGGTGCGTGGCAGCTGCTTATCACAGGGATGCAGAAAGGATGGAAAATACAAGCAGAGCAGCTGGGGGTGAGGTGACTTTTGCATTTCTTGTTGGGAATACGAAAAGGACCTGGGGATGATCGGTATCTCATTGCCACGCTCGAGCTCTTTTGCTCCCTCTAAGATAAACGTTACCCTCAGCCCTTCCTCAATCCCAGCCTTGGCCCTCCTCCCCTTGGCCTGGAAGAGGTTTGATAAATATTTAAGCAAAATGCTTCCAGCATGATGCGTGCTACGACACAGAGCCCTGAAACCACGACGCACGGGGATTGCACCGCGCCGCTCCGCTTGCACAGATGCCCTCTGCAGCCACTCCATCCTCAGCTGGGCTGATCATCGCTGCTTTGCCCTGGGAATTTTTAATTGAAACAGCCCCTTGGAAAAACAGCCCATATGTCTGCTGTTCCGGAGAGCAGCCGGCTGCTGGCAGGAGCTGCTCAGTGATACCCCATGGGAGAAGTCAGCTTCGTGAGCAGGGTTTGCAAACACAGCACTGCGCTGTGCCACACTGCTGCCTGGCGGCCCCGACCCCACCACAGCTGCTCTCATCCTCAGCCCCAGGAGAAAATGGCAAACAAACCTAAAAAGCACATCCCTTCTCGTTTTCTTCCCTCTGTCTCCTGGAGACGGCCCAGGCAGCCTTTGGTGCTTTTAGGATGGAGCAAAGGAGCATGGAGTTGTTCCCTCTTTACTCCCCTTTACTGCCTTTTTGTTCCCTTTTGCTCCCTTTGCTCCCATCCCCGATGCATGAGGTTGCACAGAACTCCACTCCTCACAAAGCCCTCAGCACAAGCAGAGCATCCTCTGATCAGAGGAAATCTGCTCAGGAAAGGCACAGGGAGCCCCAAAGCAGAACTCTGAGGGGTGATGTAACCACATTTTCCTCCTCAAAGCTCCAGGATGAATTATTTAGACATGCAAGCAGCAGCTCTGCTGAATTATTGAGGGGGATTTGGGTTTGGAGGCTGATGAAGCAGAAGCAAACGGAGCTGAGCTCTGTGCTGAATAGTCCCCAGAGGAAGCTGGGTCCTTTTTTTCTTATTATTCCCCCCATGCTCAGTACAAAATCCTAAGCACTAGAAACTTTGTTTGCTTTCAGAGCCCCTGCAGTGAAATGGTGCTAAAGAGGAATCCCTATTGCAAGAGACCTGGGCTGGGAAAGCAGGACCTGGCAGTGTGACCAGCACAGATCCTCAGATTAACACCACAGATCAATACTGAGAAGCCATGCAACAACATACCCATGTTTTGCAACATTGTCGGGCAGGGAGAAGCTGCTTTGTTTAACTGCAAAAGCAAACTTTGCTTTGAGGCTCTGGGGATGTGGTCTGGGCTTGTCTCTGTTTTAGCATCGAGCAAAAGAAGAAGCTGCTGAGAAATGGATGAGCTCTTATCATTAATTTTAATGGGAAAGGAACGGATGAATCCCAGAAGTGGGAGAGGAAATTTAAGGCTGTCTTTACGAGCTCAGCTGTGATACCATTTTCTCATGACCTTTGGTCTGTTTGTTACTGCTAAACTGCCTGGGAGCGAAACCCCTGAGCACAACGCAGTGGAATCAGGGTCTGAACGGGGCTGGGGTTGAAACTCAGCCTTCATCTCCCCTGATGAGAGCACTGCTGGGCTGGGAGAGCCGTGCTAAGCTCAGTGCTCAGCACAGCTGCCATTGGGAGTGCTGAGCGTGGTCCTTGCCCTCCCTGTGCTGCCCAGGTTGGGTTCCTGCACCGCTGCTCAAAAACCACAAGCTGAACACCATGAGGGTTCGGTTCCTTTTCCCATCCTTGCTTCCAGTATTGCTTCCTAGGTCTGTAGGGAGAAAAGCCATTAAATACACCTACTCCTTGATTTTAGTGCTGATCTTATTCTCTTGTAATTCCCTTAAATTGGCACAAGCTTTTTTTTATTATATTATACCTAATTTCAATGGATTTGTAAATAATCTGTTACCAAAAACAACAACAACAAAAACCAAACCCGCTTTATGATTACTGCTTATCTTTCAACCTAAAAAGGAAATAGGACTTGTGTTCACCCTACAAAATCACTTAGGGACTCAAGGCTGTGTAGGGGCAAGTATGCAGGAGGGTGAACAGCAGCATCTGCCCAAGCAATGGCTGGGAGTGCCAATGAGTGCTGCAATGATCCCTGCAATGATCCTTGCAATGATCCCTGCAATGAGCCCTGCAATGAGCCCTGCAATGATCCTTGCAATGATCTCTGCAATGATCCATGCAGTGATCCCTGCAATGAGTCCTGCAATGAGCCCTGCAATGAGTCCTGCAATGATCCATGCAATGAGCCCTGCAATGAGTCCTGCAATGATCCTTGCAATGAGTCCTGCAATGAGCCCTGCAATGAGTCCTGCTCCACGAGTGCCCTTTGCTGCTCTTCCCCAAGCTGCCTCATGCTGGGAAAGATTCCATGTGGCTGAGAGGTGAGGTGGCCCCACGAGTCAGACTCGTTTGAGGGGGTGAGGGCACAGCAGCTGGGACGAGTGCTGGCTTGTGCAGGACGGATGGGTCGGGGAGGGCAATTTACAGCCCAGGAGGAGCTGCAGCCAATGGGGCTGCCATGTCAGTGGGACAGCGAGGTGACACAGCATCCCTCCTCCAGGAGAAGGGCTGCACGCTGAGCTCCATCACTGCCCAATCTGCCCCAAGTCAGGACGATTCCTGAAAAGCTGCAGACACAACCGCTGCCCCATCTGGTACAGATAACTTCTTGGCTTCGCTGCCTTGTTTTGTTATGACTTACTGTAGAAACATGAAGCCCCATTCGCACAAAAATGAATCGTAATTCTTTTTTATGCCTTTTTCCCTTGACTGAAATCCTGTTAAATCATTCCTCTGCACTCACAGGAATACACTTTTCTTCTTCTCTTTCTTCTCCGTCTCCTTCTTCTTCCTCTCTCCAATTTCTCGCTCCTAAAATAGCAAATTCCAGCTGACTGCTTTCAAGGCAACGAGGCGCCTGCAGGATTGTGGGAGCATTGCTCAAATCAGCAGAGAAACTAACGAAGCTGCCAGGAAACAATATTAAAAAAAGACAGGGTTGGGGGGGGGGAGGGGGTGGATCTCATCTGCCATAAATCAAAGCGCTGCGGTCTGAGCGGAGCTGAGCCCTCATTGCTGTTCTGCTCCACCCCGTTGCTGCACCTCTCCAACACCTGAGCACGGGGCTGGGCTGGGGCAGAGCTCACCGCTCCGGTTTGCAGTGTTTGCAGCGTGTGAGCAGGGACTGAGCAAAGCTTGGCACGCAGCCTGGGCTGTCCTTGAGCTGTGCCAAAGGCAGCGCCAGGAGTCTGCTCCCATGGGATGCTGTGGGCAGATGGGAGCACAGTGCGCAACCGCTTTGGGACTGACTTCATCTCTGGCCATGAGGCTTTAGCAACGAGCTGGTTTGTTTTCTGTTGCCCCCAACCCATTTCTCGCGTTGACACAAGATTGGGGACCCACTTGTTGCTCCCTCATGCCATGCTGGAGCAGCCTTGCTCATTGCACACCTGGATGAGATGCAGCCACGCAGCTCCTGTGCGTGGGGCAAGTCCTGATGTGCTGCCAGTCAGTGTGTGCATTCCTGAGTGCTGTGTCAGCCTGAGGCACGGCCAGCAGGCAGAAAAGCTGCCCCAGGTGGGATGAGATGAGTGACCCAGGGAACAAGGAGGAAGCAAACAGACTACCCAGGGGAAGACGGAGAGGAGGGATGTGGGAATGTAACCAAGCCTGCAGCACAGCTCTGGCCACAGTGGAAGAAATCAGTGCTGGAAAAATCTTCAGGGAGGAGATTTAGCACAGCTGCTCAGATTTTTTTCTGTAGAGCATCCCTCCCCTCCATCCAGCGTGAAAGAGGAGTCAGGAGTTCTCAAGGGCCTGATTCCACAGTCTGCCCCATGGCACAGTAATTCCCAGCTCTCTGCCTGTGCTGACCTCAGCTTGCTGTGTTTGGGGCAGTTTCGCTGCCTGAAAGTCAGGTTGGGCACAGATCCCTGCCAGGCCCAGCACTGCAGGAGCCAGAGTGGCAGTGGTGTGCATATTGCAGAAGCTCAGCTCCTCACATCCTGCATTTATTTGCCTTTCCACTCAGTAAATGCATGCAGATGGGCATGTATGAACCTTTATGGAAGGGGTTGTTTGTAGAGCCAAAGCCACTTCACTGAGCATCGGGCTGAGCAAGGCAAGGCTGCTCTGCCACTGCTGGGCAGCTTGGCTGGCCCTGAGTCTGTTGGAGCTGGTGCAGATCTACAGGTACCGTGCCTCAGTTTCCCCTCCCAACTTTTAGGCAGCTCTGGCCACGGCCCCACAGCTCAGTTTCCTGTATCTGAGGATGGGGAATGTGGCTGGGGAATGGTGCGATCCAGGCCGAGAGAAAGCGGAGTCTGCCCTCCCAGCCGCTGCCCTGATGGAGGTAGAGCAGAGCTGCACGCCCCGCTGCCGGCTGCTGCTCGGAGGTCCAGGCTCTCCACGGTGCCAGGCGCTCAACCCGAGCACCTCTTGTCCTCCTTTAACCCCTTCCACGCTCCAAGACTGGGGAGCAAAGCAACCTATCCCTCCCCGAACACCCTGCGCCGGCCGTGGGGCGGGGGGAGGTGGGGGCACGGCCGGGACACAAAGGCCGGGGGATGCAGCGGGGCGGGCCGATGCGCGGGGCTCCGGGCTCCTCCTCCTCCTCCGCCGCCTCCGAGCGGGGATGCTGCTGCCGGGCACGCACCGGGAGCCCCGCGGAGCTCTGCGAGCTGCGGCCACCCGAGGTGGGAACCCATCGGGACCGGAGGCTGTGCGGGGGGACGGGGAGCCGTCGGGGGACGGGGAGCTCCGGGGAGGGAGGCGGAACGGAGCGGAGGGGTTTGCGGCGCGGGGGAAGCGGGCGGCCCCGCACGGCGGCGAGCATCGCTCCCAGCCGTGAGCTTCGGGGTTCGGGTACCCTCACGTCCGTGGGGTTTCCTGCGGGTGTCTCCGGCCCCGTAACGCGAGCGCGGCCCCGGTTGCGCGCACTCCTCCGCGGCTGCTGTGCTCGGCTCTGCCCCATCTCTTCCATCCGAAGAGTGGCAAACTTCAAGGAGAGGGGGAACCGTGCGTGCTCAGTACCTCGGGTCGGGCTGCTGCTGGCTGTACAGCCCTCGAGCTCTTTGGGAAACGTGCAGATGGAGGTCTATCTGCCTTCGGTTTGTTGTGAGCATCGAGCCGTGCTGGCGTCGGATATTATTTGCTGGGGGAACATGGGGAGAGCGTATGGGCGGCGTGGGTGCAGAGGGCTGCTGTGAGGGAGGCTGTGGTTTGTGCAGGTGCTGGGTTCTTCCGTGAGCGAGGGCTGATGGTGTCAGGATGCTGAGTGCGAGCCTGCAGCTGGGCACTGCCGGTCGCGTGTCAGCCTTTCCTTGTGCCGGTGCTGTCCTCTGTGTGTGTGTGTGCACGTAAATGCACGGGGGAGGTCACGGCTGAGCAGAGGATGCAGTGCTCTCAGATCCTGAAAAGCCAGCGATTCATCTCTGCCCTTAAAAACGGAGCTCAGGCACTCGTTGCTGTGGCTGTGGCAAGCTTGGGTCTTCCCTTCTCACCAGCTCCACAGAGCCTCACAGGGACAGCGTTCAGCCCCAGCGCTGCACTCCCATCTTCCCTGGGAGTTTGCACCTGGCTGTCTCCAAAGGGCAGGATACCCACAGGGACTCTCCTTCTCCAGGTTCAGGAGTATTTATCTGCTCATTGGTGCAACTCCCAGTGGGACCAACACGCATTTGTTGACCCAGGGATGCGGAGAAGCCCCAACCTGTACCTCCATCGCTGACCTCCCCCGGTCCCATCTGCATCACTGCTGCTGGGCACTCTGTTTGGTTTCCTGTTGTTCCCTTTGGCTGACCCCCCAGCAGTGCTGTGCCCCATGCTCCTCCTCACCACTGCACGCCAGTCTGAGGGCCTTTTTGTGCTGACAGATGAGCTGAGACCTGGGAACTCAGCACAGGGAGCAGCACCTGATCCATTTTCCTGAGGACACTCGTGTTCATGCAGCAGTTCCTATGGTTGTCCAGATTCTTCCAGAGAGCTTGTTTTCCTCCTTGAAAGCTGCAGCAAGTGCAACACGAGCAGGAAACAAAGTCTGTGCTATCAGTCTCACTGATAGCATCGCTCCAGACGCCAACGAACCTTCCTTTTGAAATAATCAGCACGAGAGCCTGCCTGGCTGCCTGCCCCCAGCCTACCCCGCCAGCTGCGCTCACGGCCATGGGCTCACACCTCCATCCAGCCCAGGACCCGCAGAGCCCCCCTTGCCATTAATCACCGGGGCCATTAATCAGCGGGACAAAGAATTACAAAAGCAAAAAACCATCGGCGCAAGCAATCAGCGGAGGGGGCAATTAATGGCAGCTGCAAAAGTGAGCTCGGGAGCACAATCGGGAGCTGCGGGGGATGCTCGTGGCTCCCACTGGGCTCTGTGTGCCCCCAGCTGTGCCTCTATTGACCCCTCCTCCCAGCACCGGGGCTGCTAAATCAGTCCTGAGCCGTTCCTACCACCCACCCCTTAGTCACTCTTCCTTGGCACTGCGGAGAGGTGGGAGGCGAATGAATTTGAGGCTCAGGGAAAGGAGATTTCAAGAAAAGGGATGGGTGTAAGGAACCAACAGGCAGAGCAGGCAGCCCATACAGACAAGGGCAGACCCAGCCCCAAGCAGAGGGACGTGGGAAAGGGACACCAGCAGATGCTGGGATGCAGGCTGGGGCATCCCAGAGCTTCTGTCCCATCTCGTCCCTCCTCACTCCCATGATATCGTTCACCCTCAATCACTGTTTTCCCCTCCTGAAAAGCCTTTATTTGCTGCAGGCAGGTACAGTCATGCTCAGCACACACTCAGGTGAGGCATCTGAGGCATTCAGGAGGTGGGCAGCCACCAAGCAGGCTCTGTGCAACCAGGAGCAGAGGGCTGGAGCAGCTCCCCACCTCTTTTGGGACCATTCAAAAACCCATCTCCATCTGCAGCAGTGAGCGCTCCCTGTTCCCCCCCCAGCACCTCAAAGTGTTGTGTGGATAAGTGTGACAATAGCACTGCTGCAACAAACTGCTGCTAAAGCCCCTGAATGCTGCGTGTACTGATAAATAGTTCTGCTGGAGGTGCTGAAACCCCTCTGCCCAATTCACCATTGCAGTCTGGGGGCTGTGAGCTGCTGCAGGGCTGCAGGCAGGCGGCAGTGGGCAGGAGCAACGCGGGTGGTTGGGGCTGAGTTAAAAATAGCAGGGAATGCATGAAGGTTTGGCACGTGGGTCACAGAGGATTTCCTGCAGGGGCTGTTTGCCAGCAATGGGTGTTAAGAAAAGGGCCCCCTAGAGCAGGAAGGCTCAGTGGGTTGGTTGTGGAAGTGCTGGGTGTGTGCACGCGTGGCCATTGCTTTGTTAGGGAGGGGAAAAAAACAGGAGCAAGGGGCACTCTGTTACACAGGCAGGGTTGGGATGCTGTACTTGCAGCACCCTGCAGCTGGGAGCTCTGGGCAGCAGCGCTGTGTTCAGATCTTCCTCTTCCTCCTTCAAAGTTCTCCTCTTGAGCTAAAAGCAATCTCTGGTATCCTATTGCAAGGCCTCTCCAAGGCAGCTCCTTCCAGCAGAGGGTAGCAATGCATGAGCATGCTGCCCTACTTGGGATAAAGGGGTTCTTAATTATTTGTTAGGGATTCTCTCCTTTGGAGCAAGCATCTCCCTCCCGCTGCACAGCGGCATTTTGTTGAGGTTTCCTGCATGCAAAAGGGAGAAATGCATCCACTTCCAATCCTGCAGAAGCAAAGAGAATGGTGTCAGAGGGAAAGTTGGAAGGTGTATCTCAATATTTCATTGCCTTTCAGCAAAACATCAGCCATAACAGCAGCAAAAGGCAGAGCTGTACCACAGGAGTGCCCCTCTGAAATGCAAGCGGCTGTGTTTATTTTTTTTAACAATTAAACGCCATCTCCATCAGCCACTTGTGGATGATCTTATTTAAAGGTTAATTGAATATTCCTTGCAACTTTGATGTGCATTTCTCTTTGGAGAGAGCTGCTCCATTTGGCAGCCAGGCATTAAAAGGGTGGAATGCGCAATGGGCCAATTTGGGAAAAAAAAGAGGAGGAGGGAAATAGGAAGCGAGAAATGAATTTGCCTTTTCTTTTCCCTTCTGTGGCTGCTGCACTGAAGCAGTTGAGCAGGGCAGGGATGGGGGAATGTAATGCTCTGGAAAGCAAAAGGAGCTGAAGGAGATGAGCAGGCAGAGGCAGCACAGCAGATGCTCTGCACGGCAGGGACGGAGCCTGGCTTGTTGTCAGCAGGCAGAAGTTGCCTTTTCTCAGCTCCCTGTTGGCTGAGCACTGCGTGGGGTACAAAAATACCCAGAATGAGAGAAATCACAGCACAACTGGTACTGCAGACAGGGAAGGATGGTGCAGAAGGAGTGCGTGCCTTTGCTCTGGAGCTTGGGTGCTGGGAAGGTGATGTGGGCTTAACACAGAGAGCCTGGGTTTTGGTGGCAGACATGAAGTCCTGCCTTAAAAAAATTCTTTCCCTGATACTCAGCCTTCTTGCTAAGCTCAAGGGTTGAGAGTGCTCAGCTATCCAGGTCAGTTATTTCCCCTCCCAGCACTTAGCAGAGCACTCAGAGTATGTGGATTTGCTTTTGTAGCCCCAAAAGGTGCTCAAAGCCCATGGGAGGGGAAGGGGCAGCAGCATGGAGGCAATGAGGGCTCCTGGCTGCTCCTGTGCCTGCTGAAGGGGGGGAGGCAAGAAGAGCACTGCAGATGGAGCCTGGTCTCCATGGCAGCCCGCAGCTCCAGTTCTAAATTTTTCCCTGTCCATGGAGAGGATGCTTCTCCTCTGAGTGCTCTGGGGGGGGTGGGGGAGCTGCAGCAAAAAGAGCCTCAGTTTGGGTTGTTTTGGGGTTGTTTTTTTTTTTTTTGGCAGTTTGAGGGAATGGGAGAAACCCTTGGTGCTCCCACTTTGGCAGAACCCAGTGGGCAACAGACACCCCATCACTCATTCATGCTGTACCCACAATTGGGGGGGCAGAGGAAGATGCACGCAAAGCCCATGGAACGGAAAGCCTGGAGGAGCCGTATTTAGGGCACATCTCTGGTTACGTGAAGCTTTTGCTATTTCTGGCTGCATCCTTTGCATCAATGAGATCCTGGAAAAAGCTCACGGAAGACGTGTGGGACAGGCACTCTCTGCTGAGCTGTGGGGATGGAAGGACAGCATTCTGCACATCCCAACCAACGCTCAGGGGCACCTGCCAGGCGAGGCAGCCCCTTGCCAGCCCCCTTTTTTTGGGTGCCCACCCCCTCCTCCATTCTCACACCCTGACAGATTGTGTTTTACAGGGTCGGAAATAGATGCGCGAGAAGGGGCCTCGCAGATCCCAAGTGAAAGCCATGCTCAGCTGTCACCCACCCCAGCACCAGCTGCCGGCCCCAGACGGTTCCCAAAATAAGCAGCCCACAGCTCCCAGCCACGGCGCGGCCGCTTCCCACCTGCCAACCCCGTAGGGCCCTCTCAACTCCCATCCAGGGGGTGCAAAATCCCCACCTCACAGCTCAATAGAAGAATCCTGGGTGCCACCAGACCTGAGCATTTCTGCGTTCCCAATTAGCAGGGCTTTAATTGCAGCATTCGTTGCTTGTTAGCAGGAAAAGCCAGATGCTCTTAGGAGTGAAGCGAGCTGAAAGGATCTTTCTCCCCACCCAAGGAATATTTAAGTATGTCTCATACAAACATTTCCTTTGTGCTGGGAACATGACTGTGGGGACATGTGGGTGCTGCTTGGCTGCTGATTCACCAACAAGTGCCAGGGTCCATCCATTATGGGAGCGGGGCAGAGCTGGAGCAGCTCAGGGAGCTCCTTTGTGGCACAGCTGGGGTTCTTTGTGCACGGCCAGGTGAAGGCTGGGAGATGGTCCTTCACCATGAGCTCACGTAGCAGTGCTACAGGGCAGTGCATCCCTGAGCTGGGGAGCTCTGAGTGCAGTAGTTCAGGGCAGTCCCTTTGGGAGCCCTCTCCTTTGGGCACCTTCTTTGGGCACCATTTCCTATGGGAACCAGCCCCTTGGGCACCAACATCCTTGCATACCATAAATCAGAGCCTTTCCTGAGCCTAACTGCTTGCTGCAGCCATCCAGCACCAAGTTTGTCTTGCTCTTAAGTCCCTTGGGCTAGAGAGACAAATCTGTCACTTCTGTAGCCCACACACCTGCCTGTGCTATTAGCGTAGGCAAACTGTCCAGTAAGCATTAGCTGCAGAGAAAGCACAAGGCTCTGCAGGAATGCAGACACTTGAAGTCCAGGCTCTGCTGACTTGTATTTCTGCAGGTTGTGCAATCGTCCCCAGCAGTGCAGGAGCCTCTCCCTGCCTCCAGCAGGGTTTCTGCTCAGAGAAACGCAGCGGCTTCCCCACATAGGGATCAGACAGAGTGAGAGGAGGCATTGCGCAGCGGGTGTTGAGTCAATATCCTCTGCAGCTCGCTCTGCCAATATGATTCATTGTTAATTCAAGAAATTCCTCTCACCCTAGTACTGGGTTCCCTAATCGTGGCTTAATCCAGGTGCCTCAATGCCACCTACATCATCACACCAACGCCCATTAAGGCCACTTTCGGGCTCACCCTAGGTCAGGACCAGGCTGCACGCTACACAGGTACCTGCAGCTCCTTCTGCTCTTCCCAGTGCTGATGCTGAATTCTGCAGCAGAAATAAAGAGCACCTGAGACATTCTGCAGGACCTGGGTGCAAGGAAGCAGCACTCGGTGCTGCCAACGAGCTCCAAAGCGGGTCTGGATTTCTTTGTAGTTGCTCGATGCAACAAATCTTCACCTCCAGGAGCCCAGCTGCCAGGGGACACTGGCACAGCACATGCTACGGCTGCCACTCTGGCACTGAGCCCACCAAACCCTCTGCCAAAGGCATTGCTGGCTCCTCTAACAAGCACCAGCCAGGGGGTGTGAATTCTCCCAGTGTTCATTGAAACAACATTAAGTGTGATGGACTCCTGGGCTATTAGAGTGGATGTAACATGTAATTGAGGCTGGTTATTCTTCATCTGGAGTGTCCCCCTTCACTAATGGCAAATCAGGGCAGAACACATGGTGCGCGCTTTGTGAGCCCCGCTGCAATTCACTCGCTGCCTCCGATCAAAATGATCCCAATGAATGTCAATGAATGAGCAGGGGGACAATGAATTAGAGTGAATGAAAGCCTTGTCGTGGGGCCCTTTGCCAGCACCGAGCCACAATGCAGCATCACAAGGACAGCGGCTGCCTGGGCTGTGTTGAGTTCATTCCCATTAGCGCGATGAGGGTGAGGATCACGGGGTGGGGGCAAGGTCGGTGCTGCTGATGGGGCTCTCCAGGCCTTATAGCTGCCATTTCCATGGGGACCAATGTAAAGGGGTTGGAGGAGCTGGGCACGGGGAGTTGGGTTAGGCATAGGCATGGATATGCTCACCCCATGGATGCTCACACATGGTCTGTCCAGCTTCCTGGTTTGGTGTTTGCTAGCATTGAGGATGTGAGGTCAGCACTTTGCTGACACTGAAATCCAAACCATTCAATCCCAGTTTTGGTTCCAGATCTCAATCCCAGCCCAGTGAGACTGCTGCTCACTAAGTTTTGGATTGAGCCGCCTCTTCATGAAGTCGTTAATCAGATGCTCCAGGCAGCACGTGCATTGCTTTTCACCATAGAAATGCCCACGTTTCCCCCCCCTGGGGCCACGTTCTGAGTGTCTCAAAGACCCAAATCATTGATCACAGAATCACAGAATCACAGAATCACCTGGGTTGGAAGGGACCTCAAGGATCATGTAGTTCCAACCCCCCTGCCTAGCAGGGCCACCAAACACACACATTCAGATCAGGTTGCCCAGGACCCCGTCCAACCTGGCCTTGAACACGTCCAAGGACGGGGCATCAAAACATGGGCACATCACCTGGCAGTGATCGACAGAAAGAGGAAAGATGCTGCTCCCAGATCCAGGCTCTTGGCAGCTGCTGCTTCTGTTCCTGTGCTATCCGTGCACCTCCCAACTAACACCCAAATGTGTGGGCGCATCTGCACAGAAATGATGAATAATAATGTGAGAGGGAAAAAGAGTGGGCGAGAGGGTGCAGGGGAGAAGGAAAAGCTCAGATACTGGAGGGGAAGAACAGGATCAGCAGGGAAGGAGCGATGCTGCGAAACCTGGAAAGGAACGAAGGCTCTCACTAAGGTGAGAGAAAGCAACTGCCCGTGAAAGCTTTGCAGGGAAGAGGGAAAGGCTTCAAAGAAGCCGTGCTGCCAGGAGATAAGATTAAATTCCTGCAATCTGCAGGGAGAGCTGCCCTCCTGCGCGTGATAGCAGGGCAGGCATGATTGGATTTTGGAAGGAATGTGGCATGCCATTCATTTTTTCCCCTCTTTCTGCAAAAAATAAGAGCGGGTCCAACCTCAATTCATCCTATCTGGGCAGCCTGCACTGCTCACAGCACTACAAGCCCCTGCACGCAGCACTGCAGTTGCTGAGCACTGCATGGGATGTGCATGGTCCCCTGTAGGGCAATCCCCTGGCTCTGAGCATCACCCCGACCTTCACACTGCTGTGCTCCCATCCCGCTGCTTGCAGAGCCTTTTCCTTCCTGCTCACACTGTGTGCTGAATGCCAACACCTCCACAGCTTTCAAATTAAACCTACAGGGAAGGGGAAGAAAAAAGCCGTGCCTGACCCTCCTAGGCATGCGTGGGTTGGATGGAAACACCTCCTGCCAAGAGGCTGGAAAGTCCCAGCGCTCCCTCCCCAGCTGCAGGCACCCACAAATCCATGCAGATGCACACACAGTGCTGTTATCCCGTTCCCTGCAGCAATATTTCCTCCACCGTTGTGCCTCTCACCCTGTAAAAATGAATGAACCCAAACTCATGGATTACTTCCAGTGCATCAGCATCCAGACGGGCTGCTGGCTCACTTCTCTTAATCTCCCCAAAAATGGATTTAGGGATTAAAGCGGATCTTCTGTCTTGCTGGGACTTTGGTTTGACACTTAATCAATGCGAGTCCTCGGGGCACAGAGGAAAAGCAAAGAAATCAAGCTGAGGGATGGGCACAGGCTGCAGCTATCGAGCTCAGGGTGCAGAGGGGCCGGACAGAAAGCAGAACATGACAAAACATGGGGTTAACATCAGAGCAGCTCCTACCAGGAAGGCAGTGAGGGTGCCCCAGTGATCTGTGCTCTGGGCACCCCAGAGCAAAGCCAAACTATGCAGCACCCACAGCACCAAGCAGGGAAGCGTGCAGCAGGTTGCATGCAGCAGGTTGCATGCAGAGCAGAGCATGCTGCTTCCAATTGCTCACGCTCCCCAAGTGATTCAGCCATCAAACAATTCCTCTTTCTCTGACATCTCGCTGTGCAACCCAAATTTAGCTCACTTTGGTTATGCTCTCATACCCGCCCACCAGCAGCTTGTCCCCCTTCTCCCCTCCTCACCCTTTAATTACCCCATGGAAGGCACATCTCCATGATCACCCAAGCATTGCGAGGGCCCCCAGGAGTCAGGATTCGATCCTTTTTTGCTTTTTTCCCCCTTAGCAAAGAGAATTAATGCTCTGCATACCTCTGAACGCCAATCACAATGCTCAGCACACACACAATGCCTCTCCTCTTCTTAAGTGCTGCACCGACATTAAGCAACATTAAGCGTAATTAAGCCTCGCAGCATCCCTTTTCAGGTGGGTTAAGAGGAGCACTGAAAATTGAACAGGAATCGGGGAGAACAGGGCGATGAAGCACCCTCACGTGCGGGGGATGCCCTTTGCGTGACCCTTTCCATGCTGTCAGTGTTACACCTCCAGGAGCAGCTCCCAGCGCTGGGTGCAGACTGCATCCCACCTCCACCCTGCGATGCTCACTCTGCTCTTTGCCTCCCGTAGGATTGCAGCTCCCGGGCACAGCGAGGGCTCTGCTATGATCACAGCCAGCTTGCCACCTGCCCGGCAGCAGCATGGGCAGTGTCAGTAGTCTCATCTCTGGCCACAGCTTTCACAGCAAGCACTGCCGTGCCTCGCAGTACAAGCTCCGTAAGTCGTCCCATCTGAAGAAGCTCAACAGGTACTCGGACGGGCTGCTCCGCTTCGGCTTCTCCCAGGAATCCGGACACAAATCGGGTTCCAAAAGCAGCAAGAATGAGGATTTCTTTTACATCAAAGTCAGCCAGAAGGCACCCGGTCCCCACCGCACGGACTACACCGCGCTGGGCAGCTCGGAGCTGGGCCAGGCTGGGAGCAGCGGGATGGACTTTGGGACACCCACACCGCAGAAGCTGATGCCTTTCCCCAGCCAGCTGGAAGTGGTGAGGAGGGGAGACGGGGCCCCCTTCCCTGCCCTATGGGGTGCTTGGGGTGGTCACCTTTGGGGTTTATGGCAGGGCTTTGGGGGGGCAGAAGGGATGGGGGTGGGTTTATGCTGATGGGCTCTGCTCTTCCCCCAGGGTGTGGAGAAACCCACGGCACGACCCACCGCCTTCAAGCCAGTACTGCCCCGCTCCAGTGCCGTCCTCCACTCAACCCCAGAGAATGGAGCTCACCTCCCCACACAGCTTCACCCCTTGGACAAAGGCAAGGAGCAGGAGCTGAAGCCAGCGCTGTGCTCAGGAGGGCTGTCTGACTCAGGCAGGAACTCCATGTCCAGCCTGCCCACCCACAGCACCAGCAGCAGCTATCAGCTGGACCCCATCGTCACTCCCGTGGGGCCCATCAGCCGCTTCGGGGGCTCTGCACACAACATCATGCAGTGTGCCATCATCCAGGACAGCAACATGATGAGCCTCAAGGCCATGTCCTTCTCCGACGGTGGCAACAAGATCCTCAACCCCAGCAAAGCCCCCCAGCACCGCGCCGCCGAGAAGACTGCGTGCATCCGCTCGCCCATCTCCACAGATGAGTCCACCATCCAGGAGCTGGAGCAGAAGCTGCTGGAGAGGGAGGGAGAGCTGCAGGAGCTACAGCTGAGCTTCGAGGAGAAGGAAGCCAGCTCCTGCCAGGTGTATGAGGAGAAGCAGCGGCGCTGCAAGGAGGAGCTGGAGGGGCTCAAGCAGAAGTGCAACAGCAAGCTGAAGCAGAGCTCGCAGAAAACCCAGCGCACGCAGCAGGTCCTCCAGCTTCAGGTGTTCCAGCTGCAGCAGGAGAAGCAGCAGCTGAGGGAAGAGCTGGAGAACCTCATGAAGGAGCAAAATTTGCTGGAGACCAAGCTGAGGTCCTACGAGAAGGAGAAGACCAGCTTTGCACCAGCGCTGGAAGAGACCCAATGGGAGGTAAGGCCCAGGGGCACAGAGCTGTGGTGCAAAGGTGTGCATGGGAAGGGTGGCAGCAAACCCTGCAGCTCTTCTCCATTAGTATCCACACCATTAGCAGCCCCTCTGGTGCTGGATGTAGTAGCTGGCAATCAGGCCTTGGCAGGGGTCAGAACCTGATGGTCTTTGAGATCCATTCCAAACCAACCATTCAATGATTGTGTGATAATCTCAGTGTGACTAGAGCCCTAATGTGAGAGCTGTCTTCCCCCAGGTGTGCCAGAAGTCAGGGGAGATCTCCCTGCTGAAGCAGCAGCTGAAGGAGTCCCAGACCGAGCTCACCACCAAGACCACTGAGATTCTCAGCCTGAAGGCACAGCTGAAGGATGTGAGGGCCAAGATGGAAGGGCTGGAGATGAAGACCCAGGACCTGGAGGGCTCCCTGCGCACCAAAGCCATGGAGCTGGAGGTGTGTGAGAATGAGCTGCAGCGCAAGAAGAACGAGTCCGAGCTGCTGAGGGAGAAGGTCAACCTGTTGGAGCAGGAGATAGTGGAGCTGCGGGCAGAGATGGCCATGCTCCGGGCGCAGCTGAGCGATGCCACCCGGCCCAGTGAGGTGCAGGCATTGCAAGGTGAGGTGGAGAGGCTGCGGGCTGAGCTGCAAGCTGAACGGGACAGCAACGAGCAGATGAGCTCCAGCTTCCAGCAGGAGCGGCAGACGTGGAGGGAGGAAAAGGAGAAGGTGATCCATTACCAGAAGCAGTTGCAGCAGAGCTACCTGCACATGTACAAGAGGAACCAGAACCTGGAGAAGATGCTGCAGCAGCTCGCGGCGGGGGAGGATGGCAAGGAGCCCATTGAGCTGGACATCCCCGGCGCTGACGTGCCCTACGAGGACATCATAGCCACTGAGATCTGACCCCACTCCTCTTCCTTGTACTGTTTGATGAGCCATGTATTTATTCAGAGGAG
The DNA here is from genome assembly GCF_026119805.1 of Tympanuchus pallidicinctus. Classification (NCBI taxonomy): domain Eukaryota; kingdom Metazoa; phylum Chordata; class Aves; order Galliformes; family Phasianidae; genus Tympanuchus; species Tympanuchus pallidicinctus. The sequence continues at coordinate 233,603 of NW_026294760.1, forward strand.
CCAGCGTCCGGCCAGCTCCTCACTGCTGCCTGTTGTGTTCGAGGCCAACAAGCCACTCGTGCCAATGGTGACGTCCTGCAGCCCCTCCCTCTCCCCCTGACCCTTATAAGACCGGCAATGAGGGCAAACAGGGAATGGGACTTGGGCAAATGCTCGGTAGTGGGATGATGCCCTTGGCCCCAGCTTCCTGCTACAGCCTGGACAGGGTATAGAGCTGCTCTCCCCCGTTATTTATGGACCCCACATGACCCACTCCGGCCCTCCAGCTCCTGCAGTGCCTCGGGGAGGACCCTGCACACATGCACTACTTCACACCCATGGGAGCAACCTTCAGTGCGCAGGGATGGTGCCTTCCAGCTCCAGGGAGCAGAGGTTGGGATGACCCAGACATCAGGAGGGGATATCTATTTTATACAGAAAATCCAGAGTTAACGCTTCCTGCCTCCTCCCTGTCTTTTTAGAATCACAGAAACCAAAAATGCATTTTTTTTCCCCCTTCTCCCATCACAGCAGTCACACAGCCCCAGCCTGAGTCCCCAGCCCATTACCAGCACCCACGTATCACCACTCGCTGCTGGCCATACATCCTTCCTCCCACCACCGTGAGCAGGATGAGCTCCTCCCTGCCACGAAGCACGGGGGCACTCCTAGCACAACCCAACACCCCTCACCCACAGATGTGACCCACAGAAACCAGTCTGTGCCTTCTGCACTGCTCAGCAACCACCACGTCCCCACCGAGCCCACGGCTGAGTCCCGAGGTTGCAGATCAAGGACCCTCACCCAAGCCAGAGCCCCTCTCCCATGGGCTCCCCACCACAGGAGCAGAGCTCAGCACCCCCCAACCCCACTCCTGCCCCCACCATCCCAACCCCTCATCCCCAGCACTCAATGCTGTATGATGTGATCGCCCAGAGGTGCCCACTGCTGCCTTTGCACAATGCTGTGTGTGACCGTGAGCATTGCAGGTGTGTGAGATGTGTGAGCTGGCAACCGGCCGGCCACAGCCTGTACAGATAATTATTATTTTTCTGCAGGTTATATTTGTTTGTTTGTATTATTTGTTGGTTCTTTTTTTTTTTTGATGTTATCTCCAGTGACTGATGTAAACTACTGGTTAATTTTATGGTTTTATTTATAAATAATTTTTTTCAAACTCATCTCTGTGCTCTGCAGGGGTCTCCAGGCAGCGGTCAGAGCATTTCCACCACATCCCTAGATAGCACATCATCCACCAACCAGTAAGAGTCATTCATCTCAGCATCACCAAGGTCCCTTCTGAGCCATCCTCCCACACAGCTCTGCTCACCTCCAGCCCTTTGCTAGGTGGGCTGCCCTGTGCTCTGCTTAGCTGGGATAACTCATGCACAGAAAAGCAGCAACTTGCTGCAAGCATGGAAAGGAGAAGACAAAACCCCTGTGCTCTGCAACGGGTTGGTTTTCATTTCCAGAGCAGCCTCTCTGTGAAAACAGGTAGAGATCACAGAATGGCCAGGGTTGGAAGGGACCTCAAGGATTGATCATGAATCTCCAACCGCATACACGCAGGGCCACCAACCTCCACATTTAATAGCAGACCAGGCTGCCCAGGGCCCCATCCAACCTGGCCCTGAACACCTCCAGGGATGGATGGGGCATCCGCAGCCTCTCGAGGCAGTCTGTTCCAACACCTCATCTCTCTCTCTGTAAAGAGCTTAGAAGTGATACAGGGCACACAGCCCAGTCAAAGTCAAGGGAGTGTTTTGACTGTAATACATTGTTTTCCCCTTCCAACTGGGAGGAGGAAATAACATCACAGAAAGCTGGGGGCATCCTCTGCTACATTGAGGAGCAGTGAGCCCTGGTGACACTGGTGGTAAGCAACACAGCACCGGTGTGTGCTGGGGACAAAGCAGCAGCAATGGTTCCGTGCAGGACTGCAGGTTGCTGTGGGGTTGGTGCTTCCCATTAGCTCTGCCCCAGCTGCTCGAGCCTAACCCTGTTCAACAGAAGGAGCCAGAATTAGCTGTTGAACGAATCAGCAGATGGAAATAAGCTTCGAGAGAGAGGAAAGCTGATTTACATCTTTTCTTAACACCTCGGTGCCACTAGGCCACTTTTCCGCTATGGGGGGGGGGGCTCAGTCAGACCCAACATCCCAGCAGAGACACGACCGGAGCTGCCTTTGAAAGAGCAATTAGCCCGAACCGCCCCGCACACAGGGCGAGGAGGCAGAGCTGCTTTTGATGTGCAAATCCCCCGCAGCAGCTCCCGCACCGGCCTGCCTCGCATCTGCTGCTCCGAGGGGCAGTGGCCACTGTTTGCTCTGCAGAGAGGCAGCAGCTGCCCTGGGGCTGAGGCTGAAACCGGGGGGTAGAGGGGACGGGACCCCCAGGCAGTCCTCATTAGTCATTGCTGAAGAGGGAAATACTGTGTAAATGCACCGAGGCAGCAGCTGTGAGATCAGCACGTCCCATTTAGCATGGTACCTGCTGTCACCGTGCCATGAAATATTGGGTTGTTTGTTCAGCTCCTTTTGTTCCCAGTGCAAAGCATCCCTCACCTGCAGGGACTGCTCTGACCACCACTGCTCCTGCTGCGGGGTTCCTAAAGCACGAGGACACCTCTCTCCTCATGTCCCAAGTGCCTCTTTGCTCCCCCTTGTTTTCTTACCTGTAGGAACAGCTCTGTTCTCAGCACAGTGCTAAAATAGCTACACGGTGCTAAAATAGCTGTGCTGCAAGCCCCAGCCTGCTCCCAGGGCCTCGGGCTGAAACTATTTTTGTTCTGCTGCACTATTTGCTACCTGGGAGCTGCCTGTCTGCAGGATCTGCTGGTTTCCTCCAGCAGCTGGGGAGCTGCAAAAGGGGAAGGTGAGGATCTCTGCCCAGCAGGCTCTGGCCTCACAGCACAGCCTGGCTGCCCCTGTGCATGAGGGCAAATCTAAACTGGATACTGTCACCAAAGCTCTGCCAGGCAAATGTACCCCATTAAAGCAGGAAGTAAGGCTGAAATAACTCACACAGGTCAGAGCTGAAGAGTCCCAGCAGGCTGCTTTAGTGCCTCTAAGCACAGCCCTTGATCTTAGAAAGCCAAGAGAAGGCAAAGCAGCCCTGCCCCGCTGCTCAGAAACTCACTGCATTTACAGGTGCTGGCAGCCAAGCAAGCCCGAAATCACTGCTGTGCAATAGCTGCTTCCAATGGGACCAATAATTTCTGAAACAGTTTTTGCACCGCTGAATATTTAATAGCAAAACAACCATTTCCAGGTGATTTAGAGTCTGAAGCAGCCCTGCTCATCAGGAGCACAGTAACAGGGCTGATTTGGAGCCACCAGGCTGCAGCTCGCTCCATCTTCTCTCCACTCACTTGGCAGCATGAGCAGATCAGGCAAGCAGTGCCACTACATGGCTGTGGGGCCGAGCTGCACTCAGCAGCTGTTTCATCCTCAGCACAAAGCCACCCTTACTATATTTACATTCAGCCCAAACTTTTGTCTGGCCTGAACCAGCCACACTGTCACCAAAGGCTTGCCTGCATGTCTGAGCCTTGGGCCGGAGCAGAGACATTCGTTTTCCCCTTTGCTCCCACCAGCTGCAAAGAAGTAGAGGTGATTTGCAGCAAGTACAGCAGCAAAATCCCTTTCACTTTGCTCTACAGGGTTTGCAAGGACCAGGAGCCCTGTTATCCATGCACATACTTGCAGGTACCTTGTGAGCAGCAGCTGCTCGCTCCGCCGCGCTCACCGCCCGCAGGAATGCTGCTCAACCTTTGTCCTCAGCCCTCACCACCACTGAAGGGTTTCAGGAATCCACTGGACTTTGGAATTTCTCCTCTTCCTCGTGTTTTCAGCTTGCTGCCCTCTGTTAATGCAGTTATTCGCATGCCTTAACCACAGGCTCTCTCTCAAGACACAAAAAAAAAAGTGACCGTGGCTGAATGTGTAGAAAACACTGAGATTTGTTCCCAACCTTTTTGAAGATGTGTTTTTAGTATAATACATTTTCCTTCCTCTGTAGCATCAAATCTCTCTCAACCCCTGTGGAATAATTACAAAGCCATTCTTAATGCTGAGGAGATGGGATTTCTAACTCAGTCTCTCTCCTAGTGAAAAAAAAAAAAACCAAAACTGTCAGAACCAGCCTGGACAGTTAAATGAGTTTTTAAAGAGTGAAGTAATGTCTTCATCTACCCTCAAGGACTTCTTGAGCTTCCGCACAAGCAGCAGCTTGAATTGCAGCATGGGTAGAACAGCTAACAGGAAAAGACTGAAGACAGCTTCACAATATCAGAATAAACACACCCAGGACACAGCTCCCCCTTGCCCTTCGTAGCACCGCTCATACAGAAAAGCTCAGAGTCAACACACCCCTTCAGATCACGCTTAAGCAGTCTCTTGAGGAGGTTTCCCAGTCTCCTCCAGCACAAACTACCGATTGAGATTCATGTGGAAACGTGGCATCACACAAAGATTGCACCAGCCACCCCACTCAGCAGCACAAAGCATTCAGCCCTGAAGTTGAAGGCCAAATCTCCAGCCCTGAAAGCTACCAGCTCTAACAAGGCATGTGGCTCCAGTGGCCCTCACTGCAGACAGCTGAAGTGTTTGCTTTCAGCAGACTAGCGAGCAATTTCCTTTGTGTAAACAGAAACCCTGGTGGCAAAGGACAGCTCAGCCATTGCAGAACGACCCCAAGTTGTTTCTAACCACAGAATAACAGAAATTTGTTTTGTTCAACACCTTCCATGTTTAATTTATTTAGATATTCTCTACATTAAAGTATTCTCATGCCAACACTCGCAACCTCCCACCCCCACCTCAAGAAAAAATAGACGTGACACAGCTTTAGAGTGGAATGCACTGGAATAAAGTTACTGTTGTGTCCAAGTTACAGAGAACACTGAACAAACCATAGAACTGCACACAGAAAACATCAGGGAAAGCTGGAATTAGCACGCTATCATTCGAGTCATGTTAGCACCTTCCTAGACAAGCACTGAAGGCGTTCAGAGAGGTGCAACATGCTTTGGTGAGCTAGACCAGAGATAAGTTTACATTAAGCCTGAAAAAAGAAAAAAAGCCAGCAAGCCTGCCAGCACTGGGCTCTGAGCCTCGTCTGAACTAATTTAAAGTAAGAAATAACACTGAAGAGACCAGCCAAGCTCGCAGTGTTTGGGAATGCTGAGCTCTCCTGGCTAGCCAGATCTGTGCCTGGAGTGCAAACCACAACAGCTCTGAACACGACTCGGGACCCAGCGCCACCTACAGCATGCTTTGCAGCACAGTTCGGTATCCATTCATCCATCAGCTGGCTTTCTGCTGTTGCATTGTTTAGTCCAATGCATTTTAAAAGCTGACCTCCCACCAGTACAATTGTGTCTCTCATAAAGAGGGTTTTTTTTGTTTGTTTGTGGCTTTTCTTTTTTTTTCTTTAAACATCTCCTATAATCCCCTTCAGTAGCAGCGTGGAGCCTTGAATTACCCAGTCTTAACCATTGGGACACTACTGATCTCAGAAGGCTTTAGCTGCTGTCACACATTGCTGGCATTGCCAGAATGCAAAAGAAAAGGTTAAAGCAGGAATCTTTCTTTGCAAACTTCAAGGTACAATTTGAAACCTTTCATTCAGCCATTGAGCCATAACATGCTGCCTTCAGGTAGCGACCCACTGGCCTGTGACCTCTGCAATGAGCCCTTGCCAGCAGAAAAGCACTTAGCATGCTCACTAGTGTCCTTACTTCATGCATCCCTTTAAGGATTTTAAACCACAGATACATCAGTGACTTGCATTTTTCAGAGATATGCCATTTTGCACCACGTTTTCCACATGTTAGCCTGGCCTTCAGGCACAGCAGCAGGACAGCAGAGAGCCATCTGTTCTACCAGCAGCAAGGCAACTGCACGTGATCAAACTGAGCAGATGCTTTGAACATGAAGTCACATTTACTCTTTCATGTTTTCTAACCCACGTGCTCCTGATTTGAAATTAAAGATTTGCAGTAATCCTCAGACATTCATTTGAAGTGTCCACAGAAGGTCCAGTTCAAAAGAAATAAAGGAAAGCTTAACAATAGCTATTGCACATACATAAGAGCTGGCCTAAAAGTCTTCCTGATGATCCAGGCTTTGGAAGAAGGGATATTTTAAAAACTGGTATCAGTGTACATTGGAACACTGGCACAAATGTCACCTATTCTTGGTTTTAATTATAAGGGCGACAAGTAAACATCAACACATGAAAAAAAGGAAAACAAACAGCTTTTCACAGAGCAAGGAGTTGGAGATGAAGTTGTGGCTAGTGTTTTGCAGTCGAATCTCGAGGATAGAATTCAGCCAGTGTTGTCTGGGGAATTCTCTTCAGCATCTCCTTGGGGAAGATTCGCAAAAGCTGCCATCCGATGTCCAAGGTCTCGTAAACAGTACGATTTTCATAAGGACCTACAGAAATCAACCACAGACTGAAATACGGGGCAGGAAAGCGTCTGAGGAGCAGGGATCTCTCAAAACGTGACATTCTAGGTGTTAATATGCACTGCGATGCTCTCGAAACCGACACTCACCCTGAGCAATGAAGTTCTTCTCAAACTTCTGCAGAAACTCCAGATAAAGAAGGTCATCTGAGGTAAGAGCTTCCTCACCAACTACAGCCTTCATAGCCTGCACGTCCTTCCCGATAGCATAGCAGGCATACTGAAAGGGACCCAAACAGAAGAGCTTTTACCTTGGTAACTAAAATACATCCTTAACGGCAGTTGAGGTGGTCGCTTGGAAGGATGACACTGGAGGTCACTTACAGAGCTCAAGCCAACCTCATTATAGTATTACACAGTGACCAATCAAATAAGAACGACTCAGACGTGGTTAATATAGAAAGGAACAATCTCTGCAGTAACTGCTGAGAACATGAGGTGTTGTACATCACACAGCACGCTCATTTCATGCTGGGGAGAATCAAGTGAAGGTGACTCAGAAGGCTACAGAGCACCCAGGTGAAGGTTGATTAGCAAGAAGCCCGTTTGAAATATGCCTCTCCCTTCCTGAAGGGGTTTTTACATACCAGTTGGTTGGATACATCTGCATGATCCTTCCTGGTCATGCCCTCTCCAATAGCTGACTTCATCAGTCGAGACAAGGAAGGCAGTACATTAATAGGTGGGTAAATCTGAGGAGAGAAACAAAGGAATTATTAATAACAATACTTTAAAAAGCAAGCAAGTGATCTTAAATGTGTTCCAACTGCTGTGGTACGCACCTGCCTGTTGTGCAGCTGCCTATCCACATAGATCTGTCCCTCAGTGATGTATCCAGTCAAGTCAGGGATAGGATGAGTAATATCTTTATTTAAAAGAAAAACAAAACAAGAATGACAGAATGACAGTGTTCAAAGCTTTTCTATTCTTTCCAGCAAAGAAGTAGCAGTTTTTTTGTTTTTTTTTTTTTTTTTCTTCCAAAGAGTTAAATGACTTCTGTAGCAAAATGCCCTCAGTGAGCACTGCTATATGACACTAAGTGCTCTTACACAAGAGCTGTAAGCTCTCCTGACAGGGGGCAAGAAAACAGCCCTGAAGTCTTGAAATGACAAAGCATTCTCCTTAATGATACTGAGACAGCAGCCAAGAGCTGCGAAACCAAACAAAAACCTGAAGACCCCTATCTTTCTGTTTGGGCTGAAGGAGTCATTTCAAGTATACTAGTTATTTAAAAAAAAAAAAACACAAAATAACTTACCATCATTGGGCATGGTAAGAATGGGAATCTGAGTAATTGAGCCATTTCTGCCTTCCACACGCCCAGCACGCTCATATATAGTAGCCAAGTCAGTGTACATGTAACCTGGGAAGCCACGACGGCCAGGCACCTCCTCTCTAGCTGCTGAAACCTGAGAGGATTGAGAAAAGAGTTTCCAAGATCATGCTGATAGATCTGCTGCCTTCCCTCAATCTACACGAGTTCCTCTTCCTGCAAGCAGTACTGAGATGCAGGCACATAAACCCCTACAAAGAGAAGTACGACAGCCCAACTGTTGCCAAGGCGAATCAGAAATGTTAAACTGCTGAATGTCATGAATTAAATTCAAATATGAGAAACAGTAATAGCTCTCTGACTACCAACCATAATTCTAGGTGAGCAATGAGTAACTAAAGGCCTCACTGGCTAATTTAAGAACATTAAGGAATACTAATGGTAACAGTTGGAGCAGAAATTTGCATTTTCACTTTATACTACAGTCTTTCTGGCAACACTCAGCATGTGAGCTCATGAACACATACCTCTCGCAGAGCTTCAGCATAGGAGCTCATATCTGTCAGAATGACCAGCACGTGCTTCTCACACTGATATGCCAAGAACTCTGCTGTTGTTAGAGCCAGACGAGGTGTGATAATGCGTTCAATGCTGAAACAGAACAGCATGGCACATTTGTGACAGGTACTTCAAGGCCACAGAGGAACAGCCTGAAGTCACAAACACATTAAAACCCTCTGAAAAAAAAAAAAAAATCAGCAAGGTGCACCAACTGGAATACCAGCATTTCATATTCCACTTCACTGCACAAAGCCAGCATCACAGATCAGTCTGCAGATCAGTGAGACTGTGGCTTTCAGTTTATTTGTTCTTTTCAGCTTTCCCCAACCAACACAGCTGTAACTACTTACGTTGGGTCATTGGCCAAATTCAAGAACAAACACACGTTGTCCATGGAGCCATTTTCCTCAAAGTCTGATTTGAAGAACCGAGCAGTTTCCATGTTCACCTACATCACGAAATTAAAGCATCAGTTTCAGACCAGACTTCAGCATTCTGCACTTAAATCCTTCCTATTACTGACTTACACCCATAGCAGCAAACACAATGGCAAAGTTTTCTTCACTGTAATCCATCACATCTTTGGATTTCTTCACCAAGCCAGCTTGGCGACAGATCTGAGCTGCAATCTAGAGGGACATAAAAAGCTTCAGTGCTTTGGATGAAGAATTTAACTTGCTTGCTCTTTAACCCTGGTGAAAACGGCTTCAGGAGTTTTAAGAACAGCTCTGAATACCCACCTCATTGTGAGGCAAACCAGCAGCAGAGAATATGGGGATTTTCTGCCCCCTGGCAATGCTGTTCATACCATCTATTGCAGAAATGCCAGTCTGAATCATTTCTTCTGGGTAGATTCGACACTGAGGGTTGATGGGCTGACCTGTCAGATTTTTAGAAAGCACACATTGTTCAACACTTGATCAAACTGCCACTGATTTTGAGCAGTGATCCAAGGCTTGTGTCAAAAGCTGCAAACCAAACCTTCAGGCCTGCAAATCTTTGGAGCTGACATACATTTCCATGAACAGATTCCAAGTATCACTTAAGACAGTTATTTTCTTCTACCTCCATACCAGAAAGAGATGAAGAACTTACCCATTATGTCCAGGAAATCTTCAGCCAAAACAGTGGGGCCTCTGTCTATAGGTTTTCCTGATCCATTAAATACTCTGCCTACAAGAAACAGCAATAAAATAGAAGTGAAAGTTACTGAGAAAATAAGATAGCAGGCAATAAGCCTGTTCATTCTTTAAAGAAAGAAACAAGTGCTCACCAAGCATATCTTCAGAGACAGGGGTGCGAAGGATATCCCCAGTAAACTCACAGGATGTTTTCTTAGCATCAATACCTGAAGTGCCTTCAAATACCTGTAAAGATAGCGGGGCAATTAAAGAAAAACAACCACAAAAATAACCAGGAAGGAAGAAGAACTGTGCTTCACAAAATAATGCACCAGAATGCTGCTTCACAGCTTGAGAACTTGATCAGCCATAGGGGACAAAAGACAAGGCAGTCCCCTGCAAGCAAAGGATTTCAAAAGCAGCTCACTGGTACAAAGCATGACATCAAAACTGACTTTAACGAGCTCATGAGGTGTATCAGCAGCATCCAACAGACCCAGTGCCATTCTTTTGATCTCAGGTGTTTTCCTTTGCCAGCAGGGTAAAGTTATTCAGATAAGAATTAGCATTAGCAACAAACAGTGGCTTACAAGAAATGCCTACATGCACACAGCATAGCAGCTGATCCTGAACCTAATATTGTACAAACATAGCATGATTCCCTTCATCTAGCTGCAAATTAATCAGGGTCTTGAGGGAACACAGGAAAAAGTCATTCTATAATCCAGTTTCCAGCCTACAATTATTCATACTGTTTTAAACTTGGAATTAGTAGCATTTTATTTTATTTTATTTTATTTTTTTTAAGCTTATAGCACCAACAGAATGCATCACAAGACATCTGGCAATTCAGACATGCTGATTCACAAAGTATTCTTCTGTTGCATCAAGAGATGATCCGGTCCCCACACACACCTGAACCACAGCTTTGGAGCCACTGACTTCCAGAACCTGCCCACTTCTTCTGGTGCCATCAGGAAGAGTCAAGTGGACAATCTCTGCATACCTAGGAAACTGAAAACGAGGAAGAAAACATTAAAAACTCAGAAGTACAGCTGTGAAACAGAAGGCATCAGCTGCAGACAAGCCTAGCTTAGCACTTACCTAGGGTTTGTTTTTTTGTCTTAATAATTTTATCATCAGAAAAAAAAAATCATTCCAAAATGACTGTGTGTGTTTGTCTATTTAAGTTTAGATTACATTTTGAGCTGTTTCACAGAACTAGAACAGCGTTTCCTTTCTTTCCCCAACAGCCTCAGCCATTCATCCCCTTCTTCTGACATAAGTGCAACTCTTCAGCTGTACTGCGATTTGTTTTCATTTATTTCAGCAGTCGGAAACCAACCTTGTATTTAAATTGCTCAGGAGATGCATGAATTTCACAACAGTCAGCATTTAACCTGTTACAACTCTTCCTGCAAAATCTCTCTCGATAGCTTCATTCATTAAGGTTCTTCATCCTTACCTTCACTTGATCCAAGATAACCAGGGGGCCATTCACACCAGACACAGTTTTATAAGCTGGAAGAAAGAGCCACAAATCAGATACTTCCTTGGCACAGCACAAACTCCCCATACCCAGCTTTCAAAGTTTCAATGCCTATCATCAGTCTCAGGTTCGCAGCTGTGGGGCTGAGCTCCGTATTGCTCTGTTTCTTAGGAGCCCCACAAGAAGGATGAGGTGCTGAGTTGTGTTGCCAACATTTTTGCCACTGCTGCAAAGCAGTCAAGGTTAACATTGAGATACGAGCTTGACTCTTTCCTGTCTGTTAGGAATTCATGGTTGGAAGCCTGTATTTGGGTTCATCAGAATGCTGCCACCAGAAACACCCCTACAACATAAAGCTGAAATACACAGTTGCAAGATATTTACATAGCAGAGATAACGACGACTGTAGCATGTGATAAAGTAGTCATGGTTGTAACTGTAATTTGTGCCCAACAAATGGAGACATAAACCCTCACACCAACACTGAACTTCCCTTTTTGTTTTTTCTTTCTTAAACCACGCATGAGTCCTGCCCCATGACACTGCAATGACCCAGATGAAAGCCATTCAAGCAGGACTTGCAATTAAAAGTTGATCAGCAGAACTTCTATGCTAAAGCACATTTTTTGGCATGCTGAAAACAACACTGCTGAAACAAAACCTTTTAATTCCTGTCTCCTAGAAAAGGCCAACGGACTACACTACAAAATGCTGAACTCCACTTTAGCCCAACTACTCCTACCCTTGGGTTATCCCAAGACACCTGATACATGACTACAGCTCACCATAAGGCTCACACCTGAAACATCAGCAGCTCATGTCTTAGCACTACACATCGTCCCCTGAAATACTTGTGTGCCCAGAAATTAGAATTCATTCCTGTGTTATCAGCACAGCAGAAAAGCTGGGGAAACACAGCAACAGCTCTGCCCTATGGACACACAGCATCACAGTACAGCTCAGCATCGCCTACCCTCAGACAGAAGTAACACTGAGTCAAAGCTTTATCAGGATCATGAGGGAGCAGTGGCCACGAGTGACTGTTAATCACTTTTCCCTCCAATGGAAAAATGAGGCAGTGGAGCCATTTGCAGAGCAGAAAAGAGCAGCTCTTACTGCTGGCATGCTGTAAGGCAGAGGAAAAGGGCACAAACCTCACCAGCGGGGAGCTACAGGTAATCACCTGGCTGGGGCACAGTGAGAAGCTGTTCAGTTTGGCACACACAGTTCGCATTGTATACTGTCAACAAAGAGCAACTTTAAACTGTTGCAATATAATCGCTTAGCAGCAACAATCAAGGCTGCATTAGATAAAGCATGAGGTGGAGGTGCAAAGCGGTCTCAGGAGGAACTCCCGCTGTCTCAGTTATCAAAATCCAGCCAAATACCATCAGATATTTTTGGCAGGAAATTATATATATGGCAGGAAATGGCTGTCAGCAGCACACAAGGCTCTGTCACCTGTGTGGCCCGATGCCCCATCCCTAGAGGTGTTCAAGGCCAGGTTGGATGGGGCCCTGGGCAGCCTGGTCTGGTATTAAATGTGGAGGTTGGCAGCCCTGCATGTGGCAGGGGTGTTGGAGATTCATGATCCTTGAGGTCCCTTCCAACCCGGGCCATTCTGTGGGCCTGGGATTGGCAGAGGGCTCTCAGTGAGGGCTGCAGGAATGGAAAAGGTTCCCTTGAGCAACACAGCCCATCCCATGACCGCCTCGTGAGTGCTTCTTCCTCAATCAGCAGCGAAGGGCAGGCCCCACCGACGAGGAAACGACATCCTTGATACCAAAAAGCACCAATTCCCCTCAAAAGCAGCTTGAGAGACTCAGAGCTCCCATGTGCAGACACCGACCTGTGCCGTGACAACCCCAAAAGCGAGCAAAACGCAGTGTTTTTCACATCCAGCAATGCGACAGCAGACACAAACTGGGATCTGCAGAGGTGCCGGCCTTGCCTGAGGCCGTGGCTTGGGGTCCAGCAGAGGAGCAGATGCTCGAGGGGGGGGGAAGAGCGGGGGAACTGAGGGAGGGGAAAGAATTGCGATGGTTCCTTTGTATTTCACACCAGGTGGTTCAAAATCAAGCAGCAGAAAAGTGCTCGTGACATTCAGCAGCCACGCAGGGGAAAGAAAGGCCCCTCCTCACCCCCCCCCAACAGCCTCAGCCCCCTCAGCCCCCTCAGCCCCCCTCACCCCTTCTCCCCCCTCCCCACCGCAGACCACGCACGGTACCGCCCGACCCACGGCCCCGCTCCGGCTCAACGGCCAGGAAAGATTTCTCCACCACCCCGAGCCCCTCATGCGCCGCAGCCGCTCCCGGCCGCACTCACTGAGGCGCGGCTGGGACAGGAAATCCCTCGTCAAGGCCGCCGCCTGCTCTCGCGCCCCGCCGGGCCCTGCGCCGTTCATCATCCCCCGCACCGCCGCTACCGCCGCCATCTTGTGCGCTGCTCCAGCTGGGAGGTCTGCTGCGCATGCGCTGATATAGAGCCGCCGCGCCCCGCCCGCACGGGGGGATCGTAGGGGAGGGGAGGGAGCTGGCCAGGGTGCTGCGGGGGGGTAGGGAGGGTGGGGATAGGGATAGGGATAAGGATAAGGATAGGGATAGGGATAGGGATAGGGATAGGGATAGGGATAGGGATAGGGATAGGGATAGGGATAGGGATAGGGATAGGGATAGGGATAGGGATAGGGATAGTGATAGGGATAGGGATAGGGGTAGGGGTAGGGGTAGGGGTAGGGATAGGGGTAGGGGTAAAGATAGGGGTAAGGATAGGGGAAGGGATAGGGGTAGGGGTAGGGGTAGGGGTAGGAGTAGGGTAGGGTAGGGGTAGGGGTAAAGATAGGGGTAAGGATAGGGGAAGGGATAGGGGTAGGGATACAGATAGGGATAGGGGGAGGAAAAGGGGAGGTGGAGAGAGTGGGGATAGGGATAGGGATAGGGATAGGGATAGGGATAGGGATAGGGATAGGGATAGGGATAGGGATAGGGATAGGGATAGGGATAGGGATAGGGATAGGGATAGGGATAGGGATAGGGATAGAGGTAGGGATAGGGATAGGGATAGGGATAGAGGTAGGGATAGGGATAGGGGTAGGGATAGGGGTAGAAAGGGAGAAAAATGAAAAAAAAAAGAACAAAAAAAAAGGAAAAGAAAAGAAGATGGAAAAATAGAAAAGAAAAAAAAGAAAGGAAAAAAAAGAAAAAAAGGAAAAAGAAAAAAAAAAAGAAGAAAGAAAAAGGGGAAAAAAAGGAAAAGGAAAAAAAAAAGGAAAAAAAAAAGGAAAAAGAAGAAAAATAAGAGAAAAAGAAATGGGGAATGGGGAAGAAAAAAAAGAGAAGAAATGGGAATAAAGGTGGAAAAAAAGGAAAGAGGAAAAAGTAAATCAAACCTTTAATTTAATTAAAAAAATAGCCAGTGGGTTATTTGTAATTGCCTTTCGCCCCCGCCCCCCAAAGAAACCATTAGTGTGTCAACTTCTGTTTCCTCGTGGATTATTTCTCTCCTCATACACGTTAAATTTTAATCACTGGTGTTTGCTCTCTCTGCTCAGCAGGAAGGTGGATTTGATGCTAGAAACCATGTTCCATCTCTCCCTGTGCTAACACTGAAATACTGGAGATGTGTTTCCCTGGAGCCGCTGCAGAGCTGTGTGTGTTTGGAGGAGGAACGAAGCGCTGGGGGCTGTGAGAGCGATGGAAAACCTGAAGTGGGCACTCACTGCAGCTGCCCCAGGAGAACTGGTTGTCGTGGGTTAAAAAATGAATTAAAAAAAAAAAAATGGGTTAAAAAAGGAAAAAATGGTTAAAAAGAAGTCAACGGAAAAACAAAAAAAAAGTCTGATGGATGAATGGAAATGCTTCCAAAGCAGAAATGAGCAAACATTCCCAATGCAGATGGATGGCATTGCAGTCTCTTTAGGCTGTCGAAGGGATGGTGCCCTGACCTCTGTGGGGATGAGGAGGTGGCAGTGATGGCCATCCCTAGAGGAGCTGGAGCTCCCAGCAGTGCTGGCTGAGGGTCTGAGCTCACCGGTAGGTGGGAGCGGAGCTCTGCGGATGGTCAGAAAGTGATTTCCATGCTCAGTTCTCAGTTCATGAAATGTACTTAAAGACTTCAGCTCCTGCCTTCGTGTTTGTTACTCAGAGGGTTTTGGCCACTCAGAAGCCAGGCAAATGGCTTCAATGGCAGAGAGAATCACAGAACCGTGGAACCACAGAATAAAAGAATCGCTGAGGTTGGAAAAGAACACTAAAATCATCAAGTCCAACCCCAACCCATCCCATCATGCCCACTAAGCACATCCCTCAGTGCCACATCTGCACAGTTGTTGAACATTTCCAGGGATGGTGACCCCACCACCTCCCTGTGCAGCCTTTGCCAAAGAGACAGACAGACAGACAGACCCTTCAGCAGGGTCTGTTGTGATAGGACAAGAGGAAATAGTTTCAAACCAAAAGAGGAGAGAGATTAGATATAAGGAAAAGTTTCTTTTATGATAAGGGTGGTGAAGCACTGGAACAGGTTGTCCAGAGCAGTGTAAAATGGAGACAGCCAAAGTCAGGCTGCATGGGGCTCTGAGCACCTAATGGAGCTGTGGGTGTCCCTGCTCACTGCAGGGCGGTTGGACTAGATGGCCTTTAAAGATCCCTTTCAACTCAAACAATTCTATGATTCTATCAAATCCTGACTCACACAGAAAGGAGCCCCCGTCCCCCCGTCCTGCTCTGACGCAGGAGGAGCTGCAGGGCTGCAACTACATCTCCATGGGAGACAGATGCTCATAGCCTCTCCTGATAAGAGCTGCAATAAATTCCCTGGGAGCAGCAGCTCCGAGCACTCTGCTGTCAGCTCTGCACACTGGGATGCGTCCAGGGGTAAGGGCTCTGTCGCTGTGCTACGTGCAACAGGTTTGCACTGAGAGGGATGGGGTTTGGTCTTGAGATTCAGAGCAGCTTCAGCCTACTTGTCTCTATTTTCCTTGCTTCTTTACTTCTTCTTCCTGGTGATTTATACATAAATATATCTATTTTCTTGCATTAGTTATATTATTTGGTCCTTGCTATTGCTTGGAGGTACTTGGGGATGATGAGAAGCCCGCTCTCTTTTTCAAGTTAGTGACTTGCATGGTACTCACATCAGATGATAGAGGGTTTGGAGGTTTTGCTCTTTTCTTCAGGAATAAAATGATAAATGTCATTGCCTGGGATGTCAGGAAACCACAGGAGTGTTGGAGGCAGCTGTAGCTCACACTCTGCTCATGTTGCTGCTTTACTGCTGAAGCAGCCACAAGCTATAGGAACCCAAATGCTAACTGATAAGTTGGCTCAGTACAGACTTCTGATGGATATTTCAGTATAACTGAACAAGTCCCAACCTTAATCCTGTACGTTAGGCTTTTAAGTCCTGCATGTTGCTGTGACATTTCTATTAGGTCAAATGAAAAGACATGCAAAGTGAAATAAATTTCCTTTGAGATCCAATTTAATCTCCAAAGAACAAACATGGAATACAAGATGTAGAGATTAGTATAGATAAGCTACCAGCTTGATTTATGCTTTGAGTCTTCTAAGGAAGACTGAGATGATGTTTGCAGTAGGGACAAGATGTCTCAAGAGAATGGAAAAGGCTGGGGAGCCTCCATCTCTTGACTGCAGCATTAAACGTGAGCTGGATAAAAGTGGAGTCTTTGAGAGCAAAACTGGAACTCTCTGCTTCTCAGAACGGCACCCAGCTCACGTAGGGGATAAGAAGAAGTCATGAACCTGAGCGAAGTGCTAACCCACAGCATCTTCTCCCAAGGTTGCAGGACATCGCTGGCCCTGACAGTAGAGCCAGGGGACCAAGCCCCAGCAATGCTCCCAGCAGCCATCCCCACGTCCCAGAGCTGGCTGGCACGGGGCCGGGCATCACGGAGGCTGGCACTGGTGGTGGTGTTCGTCGCACTGCTGCTGGACAACATGCTGCTGACTGTTGTGGGTAGGGCGTGAGCTGCAGGGATGGCTGCAGAAAGCTGTCAGCACGTGCTGGGGACAGACATGGGGATGGGTGTGGGGACAGGCAAGGTAAGAGCAATGGGGACAGGCAATGAGACAGCAATGGGGACAGGCGTGGGGAAGGATGGGTGAAGGAGCGTCCAAGCATCGACACCGTGCTAGCACCATCCAGTTCATATGCATGCTGAGCCACAAATTCAAGCAAACCCACTGATGAACACTCTCTTTGGCTTTTTTCCCAGTGCCTATCATCCCCACCTTCCTTTATACAATAGAATATGAAGGTGCCAACAGCTCTGCTGCCCTGCATCAACCCGAGTCACCTCCCTCAGCCATCGAAGATCCTCCTTTCTCCCCCATGTCCTCCTATTTTGACACCAGCACCACGATGACCTTGGGCTCCCCCAGAACTATGGAGCTGCAGACAGGGACCAGCGCCAGGCACCCACAGCATCCCCCTATGAGCTCCCCATCACCCAATGACTGCCCACAGGGTGAGGAATTCCTCACGCAGGAGAACATGCGTGTTGGGCTGCTCTTTGCCTCCAAGGCTCTCGTCCAGCTTCTGGTCAACCCCAGTGTGGGGCTGCTGACCAACAGGTACGTCTGCAATCTACTGCGTTCTAGTCAAGTGGCAAAGATCTGCAGTCACATAATGATGGGATCTGGTGAGAGAATAGCAAGGAGAAGAGTGCAAGCATCACAATAGGAATGAATTTTGCCTTTTTGAAGAGCCTACAAATGGTTTGCAAGCTTGCATTATAAAATAAGCCTCACCTGTTGTTCGACATCACATCAGAACATTTCAATGCACATAGGCATAGCTCTACCAGACATATTTTTCTCTCATTCCAGGATAGGATACCACATTCCCATGTTCATTGGTTTCGTCATCATGTTTCTCTCCACGCTCAGTGAGTACCACCCCTGATTTGCCCTCCACACACAGCAGGATGTCCTAAAATGAAAGCAGCAAAGGAGACAACCACCTGCTCTGTCCCTGTGCATGAGATGCTGGGGACAGGGAAGGACTCACCTGGGCACAAGTGGTTGCTGCTGCACCTTAACAGGGTTTTAGATGTGCAGCTCTGCTGGGCACTGTGTTTCTCCTCCTGCAGTGTTTGCATTTTCTGGCACCTACACGCTGCTGTTCATCGCTCGTGCTCTGCAAGGCGTTGGTTCCTCCTTCTCATCAGTTGCAGGTGAGCGTGTTGGGTCACTGCATGCTGTGAAGCCCTATGCCAGCTGGGTTCAGTCATCACTTTCGATTCTCTCTGCTCCCAGGCTTGGGCATGCTGGCCAGCATCTACACAGATGACTTCGAGAGAGGCAACGCCATGGGCATCGCTCTTGGAGGGTTGGCCTTGGGTGTGCTGAGTAAGGACCTGTGGCTGCCGGGGGTTTTACACCCACAGTATCCCCATGCTTTGCTGCTTGGTGCTGCTGAGCAGCCCTGGGGTGGGGGGTCCCAGTCTCTGCTCCCCATCCATTTCCAGCAGCTCCACCAATACAGTCCATCATTAGACGTGGGTTTGGGCTAAAGCCAGTTGCCTGCTGCATGGTGACACAGCCTTTCCCTTGCAGTCGGGGCCCCATTTGGCAGCGTGATGTACGAGTTTGTGGGGAAAGCCTCCCCCTTCCTGGTCCTGGCATTCTTAGCCCTGCTGGATGGAGGTGAGGGACCACGTAGTTTACCCAATCCAAAAGCAAACAACTCACCCAACCATTAAACCAGAGGACATGAAAAGAGTGAAATGCAGCCATCTCAGAAAGAACTTCTCAGAGCTCTCACAATTAATACAGCATCAGTTACTCTGTTATTGCTAAACCATATGCTTCCCACCACCAGACGTGTGACATAGCAATACAGTAAGAATTAGTCCCTCATTACTTAATGACCCCCTTGATTGCTTTAATGGCTCAAATAGCACATCAGTCAAGCTCTCTGAACAGAATTTCTCTGCAGAAGGCACACGTGGTGCTGCCTGCAGCATCTTCATCATAATACAAAGAAATGGGATGTTGCCCATGAATGGCAATCCCTATTCTCTCTCTGTAGCTGCGTTACAGATTCAGGCCACGACAGCATTCAGAATTACAGATAGCAGAAACACACATTTTTAGTGGGAAGTATTAAGCTAATTAAATTACAGTCACAGTTACCATCTTTGCCTAGATGTAATGTAAGACATCTTTAATGGAGCATGTAAGAGATTTTGGAAAGTGAAATGTAGGTTCCCTATGCTTGAAGGTTGTTTTTTTCATCCCATTCTTTTCCATGTCTCATTTTGGCTATGCCCCATTTGAAATCCCCCAGCTGACAGCTCCCTGGATGACGCCCCAAAAGCATTGGGGCTCAGCCAACGATTGATGCCCCTCTGAAGGAAAACCACAGGGAAATTTAGCTTGGAGCAATACTAACAGCACTGTTACCCTCCACCCCCCTTTCCCCCACCAGGTTTGCAGCTTTGCATTCTGCAGCCCTCCAAGGTCTCCCCTGAGGTGAGCATGGGCACAGTGCTGGGGCAGATGCTGCAGGTGAGGGGTGGCTCGGACCCCCACCTGCAGCTCCCTAAGCCCCCATCTCAATCAGAGCACCAGAGGCACACCAGTGCTCACCCTGCTGCGGGACCCCTACGTGCTGGTGGCTGCAGGTAACCTCTGCATTCCCACATTGCCCCATTTCCTTATTTCTATTCAAAACAGCAGCAAAAGAAGCCTTAAACAGATATTTTTCCATTTTCTCCCCACCAGGAGCCCTCTGCTTCTCCAACATGGGGGTGGCCATGCTCGAGCCCACCTTGCCCATCTGGATGATGCAAACCATGTGCTCCCCCAAATGGCAGCTTGGTAGGTGCTTCACTTTGCAGTCCTCACTCCTCAGCAGCAGATTGATGCAGTTTGGTCAGAGCAGGTCCTGCTGGGCACTGCGGGATGGGCTGAATATCTCTAATACCATCTTAAAAGGAAGAAAACATATTCCCACAGAGCGATGCCAGGCTGTGTGCTGCTCCAATTTCATTTGGAAATGTCCTTGGTGGTAGCTATACAACGTGCTTTTCACTATTATTGAAAAAATGGTATAGAATCAGTCTCTCTACCACAGCAATAATGGTGGAAGAAAGGCTGAGTAGATCAGTGTCATGCTGGGCTGAAGTCATAGCAGCCAGCTGGGTTTTGCAGAGGCAGCTCTCAGTAGAACACAGCCATTTAGAGATGGTGTGTGCTAACTACCAGCTGCCTTGAAAATGTGATATGGAGATAGCACTGTCCTATAAAAAACAAAAACTAATTGTTCTAAAATCCAGTTGGCTGGGAAATAACCTGGGGGACACCCCAGGCAACACTTAGAACCCAAACTGAATTGCCATCTGGAAGCAGCAGTGCTGAGATAACCCTCCTAATCAAGTTATTCCCTGGTCAGGCAGCAGCATCCGTCCCAGTAAGAGCTCAGGGTGATTTGTGTGATTGAACACAGGTGGGTGAATGTAAGGAAGCACCTCAGGGCACTCAGAGCTGCTCTGGTCACTGTTGAAATCAAAGGGATTTTTGAAGTTACCCAGAAATGGGGAGAGAGCAGTAAGCTGGCAGCAAGAAACCCTCAGACGCACTGTACTCAAGATTTGGGAGTGGACTGCATTTAGATACACTTCAACCAAAGCCCTCTACCAAAAAACCTCTCATAAACACAAATAACTTCATTACTTGTATGATTTCGTTTGCCCACTTCCATAATTCTGAGGAAAATGAATAAATAAAACAGAAGAGCTTGGACTAAACCTGCAGAATGAACAGTTCTGTGGCTGTCAACAAGGAGAAAGGAAGTTAAATACAATTCTGTGTGTCTCAACGGGGAAGTTGTCTCAGTGAAATATAGCTGATGCATTTTATCTAAAGTCAGCAGGAGAGTATATTAAAAATAAACAACTGGTAAATCAGCAAGCAGTTCAAATATTGACTTTTGACTCATAACGATTGCTAAGCTTTACATTCAAGCAGCTGTTTTATCCCTCTTTATTTAGCCAAAAGCAGAAGGCAAGGGGAGAAAGATGGACAAGGAGGAAGTGATGACAGCAGAGAAGGATGGGCACAGAAAGCTCTGCAGTTGGTTCAAATCTGCAGTTTCTCACCCTGCAGAAAGAAAACTCACTTTCTGTGCCTCTCTCTGCCTTCACAGAGGAGCAATGGGGCTTTGACAGAGGACAAGGAGTAGCAACATAGAGCCTAGAGACACCTTCTGTGTGTGCTGGATCTCTGCATTTGCAGAGAGATTGCACACTCTCTCTTATTCTCTCCCCTAGGGATGGCATTCCTTCCGGCCAGCATATCTTACCTCATTGGCACCAATCTCTTTGGGCTCCTGGCTAATAAAATAGGCCGGTAAGCGAATAGCAGTAGCCTCAGCAAAGATCCTGCTTGCACACACTGAAGGAATCACCCTCTGCTGCCCTTGTTGCAGGTGGCTATGCTCCCTGATTGGCATGGCTGTGGTGGGGATCAGTCTGCTCTGTGTGAGTACCTCAGGGCAGCTCTAAGACCTGCTCAGGGATTGCACCACAGATCTGTTCCACAGAACTATGCTGTGCCTCCTCACCTTGAAGCTCTTCTGGCCTCATTCACACCTTCTCTCTTTCCTCTCTAAGGTGCCCCTGGCAAAAAATATTTATGGGCTGATTGGCCCAAATGGTGGGCTTGGCTTCGCCATAGGTAAGTGGTCAGTCTGTACGATTCCCAGCACTGCCCTGAGAAAAATACCTCATGATCTCATGCTTGCTCCAAGCAGGAATGGTGGACTCCTCCATGATGCCTATTATGGGTTACCTCGTGGACCTTCGCCACACCTCTGTCTATGGCAATGTCTATGCCATTGCAGATGTTGCCTTCTGCATGGGCTTTGCAATTGGTATGGACCCGTGGGGTGTTGTTCTCAATGCTTTCCTCCATCCAGTGTCCAATGGCAGCAACTGGCACTGAGTCTGTAGCACAGCCATTGCAGGCTTTAGATCCCTTCCAAAGTGGAAGAGCACCTTTTGCTCTTTTCCTGCCTCCTGAGCCTTTGTTCATATTTAAATGTGCAGGTCCCTCAACAGGCGGTGCGATTGTACGAGCTATTGGGTTTCCCTGGCTGATGGTCATCATTGGAGTTACCAACATTGTTTATGCTCCTCTCTGCTGGTTCTTGAGAAGCCCTCCTGCTAAAGAGGAGAAGATAGTGAGTGTACTTTACTGCCCTAAAGTATAGGAGCTTGATAATCCAGAGATATGTGGAAGGAATTAGGATAAATTAGCCAGGGACTGGATCCTCCTACTTCACAGCTTGTATTCCCTGGGCTTTCTCTAAAGCTAGTAACGCTTCCATTTATTATTAAAATTAATGGCCACTTTTACTAAAACATCGCTTCTCTCCTTTATGTAGGCAATTTTAAGCCAGGAATGCCCCATGCAAACCAAAAGCTCCACCGCTCAGAAGCCACTGCGGGATTTCCCTCTCCCAGACAACAGTGATGTGGAGGCAGAAAATGTGGAATAGCAGCAAGGCTGCATGTCTTGCTTGAAGCTATGTTAAGTTCACAGAGCAATGTATCTCTCAGCACCCAGGAATAACCCAAGACCTGTAGGCACAGGACGGACATGGGCTGAACGTTCAGCTGTTCTCCTGGCACTCAATCTACATCAGGGAATGCACTTGGAGGCTTCCTGCCCAACTCTGCCACCCCTTTGCTGGGTGACATCCAGGAAGATCACTCAAAATCCACCTCAGATGTAAAAAACATACAATGTAGAGAATAATGCCGTGCTGTCCTGGGCTGCCAGCCCACACAACAGGGATAAGACCAACACCTCTCCCACACGAGTTGCATTCGTTAATGTCTTTTAAGTGCTTATTACTTTTGGAAGAAAAGCACCAGAGAAAACCAAAATGAAGTCAGCAGCTTCAGGACATCCCTTCCTCCATAGTTCTGCTGTAATCCCCAGCACAAAACCTTTCTGTATCAGCAGGATCCAATAAAGACAGCTCTGTCCTGTTCATGTGCTCCATGCTCACTTGAAGGCAGTAAAAGTTCCTTGTTGTCTCGGTACAGACTGTGCTTTCTATTTACGTGCTATTCACGTAAGGGCTGCTTGTACTGCCCTTCTACCATTCGTGAAGAACTCTTGAGAAATTCACTTAAATATAAGGCTGAAAGTTTTAAACCTTTAGACGCTGCTTCAGTCACTGAGTTCACCTGTGATTACAGTGACAGAGCGTTACCGCAGACGCCTTTAGCTGAGATGAGGTCACGGGACGCCTGCGATCCCAACCAATCGCAACGAGTAGCTCCATTTAACGTCCATTTTTGCAACATCCCAGCCACCAGCTGACGGAACCACACCGCGCAGCGCTTCCCGCAGCCCAGCAACGCGCCTCACACCGCCTCCATGACACCCCGCAACTCTCGCGAGACCCTCGCAAAAAGCCTCGCGACACTCACGCGAGACTCTCTCTTCCCGGATGCCCCGCCCCCTTCCGGTGATGGCGGCGCTCTAGGCCGCGCGGTTCGGCGCCGCCATGCACTCGGATGATGTGAGTCCGCCGCGCGGTTCGGTTCCGTTTTATCCGCCCCCGCCGCAGATAATTAGCGGCTAGCCTGGGGCTGGGTCGGTTCGTCCGGCTCAGGCAGTCCCTCCCGTCCGCGGGAAAATAACACGTGGAGGCGGCTGGATCGAGAGGCAGGAGCTGGGGCAACGTAAAGGGGATTTGGTTATGCTGCATCTTCTCCCTGCAGTGTGGGTCCCCTCTGTTACAGCCTTGCTTGCTCCGGGGATTGGAGGGGTTACGGGGTCCTAGGGTGCTTGCTGACCTGTGGTTTGTCCCTGCAGATTGTCTGGGACACGCTCGGAAACAAGCAGTTCTGCTCCTACAAGATCAGGTGAGTGTGTGTGCATGTAGGGGTAGCGAGCCCAGGCAATGCACAGCTCCATCTTACAGCTCTCTCTTCCAGGACCAAAACCCAGAGCTTCTGTCGCAATGAATACAACCTGACTGGGCTGTGTAACCGCTCCTCCTGCCCGCTGGCCAACAGTCAGTATGCAACCATCCGTGAGGAGAAGGGTGAGTGCTGGGACAGCCTCTGCTCACAGCCTTTGGCCTGTGGGAGCAACCTGGGGGCCTGGCTCTGTGCCCCACTCCATGCTCAGGTCTCAGTGGGGGTCATGTTCTTCTCTATAGGCCGATGTTACCTGTACATGAAGACCATAGAGCGCGCTCCGTTTCCCCGTCGGCTGTGGGAGCGGGTGAGTTGATGAGAGCAGACTGCTAACCAAGCACATTCCACCATCATGTACCTACAGGCGGGGGGCAGTCGAGCTCCTTCCAAGTCCCCTTCGCTCCACCCTTCCCCTTTTCCCCAGGTCCTGCTGAGCAAGAACTATGAGAAAGCACTGGAGGAGATAGATGAGAATCTCATCTACTGGCCACGGTTCATCCGACACAAATGCAAGCAGCGGTTCACCAAGATCACCCAGTACCTCATCCGCATCCGGAAGCTGACTCTAAAGAGACAGTAAGTGACACCCAGAGTGATTGTGTTGGTTTGACTTAAGGCTGTTGCCTGTGCACTGAGCTGCTGCCACAGGCTGTGTGCAGAGCCCTTTCCTGGCTCCACTGCACCTGCAGTGTGTGCTGCTTTCCTGCTGGCTTTGGCCAGCTTCTAAGTGAACCAGCTTTAAACTGATGTAACAGCATCTTAATATGCATAGATAGATGCACCTAAACTCGTTACACCCGCATTTCTAATGATGCAGCTGCTGGTTGTTGTTCTGAGCAAGCATTTGCCCATCTGCTACACAAGAGGCTGAAAGGTTCATTAAGCAGCTCTTGTTCCCTGCAGGAGGAAGATCGTTCCATTAAGTAGAAAGATTGAAAGGCGAGAGAAGAGGAGAGAGGTAATGACTCTTGTCATCTCCTGTCTTGCTTCTGTTTCTCATGCCTTTGAGAGAACTGACACAGGTCCTTTTTTTCTCTCTTAGGAGAAAGCCCTGATTGCTGCTCAGCTAGATAATGCCATTGAGAAGGAATTGCTGGAGAGACTGAAGCAGGACACGGTAAGAGTCACTGCCTTCAGAACACAGCAGTATAACTGCTTCTACTGCCTCAGTCCTTTCCCAAGATGCTGAGCTCCTCATTCTTCAGGAATGCCTATTTCAGCCTGCTGTGGTATAACTGTACAGGCCTCAGATGACTCTGCTACCAATGCCTGCTTCTCCCTGGACTTATAGAAAGTATTTTTTGTTGTTGTTGTTTTCTTTTCAGTATGGAGACATTTACAACTTCCCCATTCATGCCTTTGACAAAGCCCTACAACAGCAGGATGCAGAAAGTGAGAGCGAGTCTGACATGGAAAAGGAAGAAGATGATGATGAGGTAATGCTTTCAACCAGAGCATCACAGCTAACCCTCCCTTGAGATGCAACAGCTCTAATTCACTTGCAGACTGAGTGTTCAGTGTTAGTGCCAAGGGAGGGGAACAGATCAGGAGAGGTGAATACAGAAAAAAACATGGGCAGGTCATGGTCTTTTTGGCTGCTACACTGTGAATTGTGATGGGGTATTTCTCAGCCTATTTCTGACTTTGTTTCCTACAGGACAAAGATAAAAGAGAGTTTGTGGAAGCAGATGACAGTGACCTCAGCGACTTTGAGGTAAGCGAAGCAGCAGGGATAAACTGTCAAGCTAAACTGCTTGAAAGTAATCTCTGCCCGCCTGGGGGCTCTGGTGATGGGATAAGAGCCAGTAAATCACATTTGTGGGATATAATGATTCAGTTGGAGGACTGCACAGTGTCCACCATGGCCTAGTTGCTCTGGCTAGACAGCTGGGAGCCAGGAATTATAAAATGGAATTGGATACACAAGATAATTTTGCAGGAAGGGGAGGCTTAGTTGTACAGTGTGCTCTGATTCTTTTCCTTCCTCAGGACATGGATAAGTTAGAGACAAGTAGTGAAGAGGAGCAGGAAGATGAGGAAGAAACAGAGAAGAAAGCATCTCGCTCCACATCTAAGGGGAAAACTCCTTTGAAAGGACCAACCAGAAGAAAACGCCCTTACATTGAAATAGAGTATGAGGAAGAAACAGAGCCAGCCACCAAAACAAAAGTGTCCTGACTCTCCTGAACTTGCATTTTTTTGCTGAATGACAACACCAGATGTGTCCATTAGAACTACTGCAGCTTTCACCACTTCAAACAGGATTATCAAAAATTGCTTTTTCAATATTGTAGCTTAATAATTTTTTTTTTTTAAAAGGAGATGAGGATTTCTGTCCTGAGCCCAGGCGATCGCAGCAAGTCTGTACAACTGTTGTATAAAGTGTAGTTTTAAGACCCCAACTTCTGTACAACCACGTGAGGCTCAGCAAGGACTGCTCCACAAAAGAACCTGGACTGGAGACAATGCTGCTTTGTTCTCAAGCTGGAGAAGCCTGCTTGGGGCTAGGAGAGCACTGAAGCAAACCTTGTTTGAGGGAGGTGTGAGACAAAAGAGGAGGACAAAGTAACTTAAATAAAAAAAAATATTTTACTGTACAAAAAGCAGAATGAACCTTGTCTTGCCTCACGTGTTCTCTTGCACTCTCCTGATGCATTCCCGCACACGGTTCTCCTCACAACAGCTGTACACGCCTTCCAGCAGAATCTGAAACAGGAAAAGCATCAGCTTCCATTGCCCTGGCACGCTGAGATGTATGGTGCAATCAGCTGTGCTCAGATGCCCTTGAGATCAATACAAAATCCATTGCTATATATCAGGTCCTCTATCAATTAAGCCAAGTACTGACAGGGTGGGTGGAAATACTGTTGGATTTAAGAAACAAATGGGCTCTTGCATGCACCATGTTGTTTTGTTTGTTTGTTTAAGGGGGAAGAGCAGAGAGAAATTATTGCTGGGTCCCCAGCTCACCTTCACTTGTCCTTCAGAGCACCGATCCAGCAGGATGAGGCACTCGGTGGCTCTCTGGAGCAAGGCAGCTCTCACTGGCTCTGGTGTTGAGCCCTGGTCAGTGTGGACATCCCAGATCATCTTCAGTAGGGCTTTGAGCAGCACAGGGAGCCTGCATGGCATTCTGAGAAAGGAAAGAGTGTGCATGCCTTAATATAAAACCTCTTTGTGAGCCAGGCAAAAGAACAGCCTTGCTTTGCAGTTCCAAGCAGAAGTTGTTAGTGGCTATTTACACGTAAATCTGGATTACAGGAAACAAATGCTTCAGTGATGAGGCTGAAGGAATGCCCACCAGAGGAAAGACACAGGCCCTGAACACAGAGGTAACTTTAATAGTACAGGACTTGCTCCACAACTCTGCCAAACAGAGCGCATAGATTGACTTTTTAGGCAAGGTTACACTTTTAGAGCAGGAAAAAGATAAAAAAAAAAAATAAAGATTTAACTTTTGGGCAGGGTTTTTCAGGAATGCAGTTGTGCTAGTAATTGCTCCCTGTGAGAAGCTTCCCTCCAGGTTTCAAGGTCTCTGCCTCAGATAACACTATGTGTAGCTCTGAAAGGGCCAATATCCATTCAGGAGATGCTTTCTGCAGCATCCTTCACCCCAGACCAGTACCTGGGCCAAGCATGCTCTATGGTGCACTGCAGTGTCTCCAGTATTCCCAGTCTGGCTTCTTCCTCAGGGCCATCAGAGACTTCCAGGTAACCCAGGATAACCCTCTCTAGCCTCTTCAGGTGCCGTGCTATCAGGATGCCAAGTCTGTCAACACAGAGCACGCACTGAGGAGGGAGATGTATACCAGGGACAAAACAAGGTCCTGCAGGGTTGTGGTTGCTGCTCTCACCTCTGCACAAAGGCAGGCAGGGTTTTGGCATACACTCGCCGCAGTGCGAGCCGATGCTCTGGCTCCATGTGGGTCAGAACCAGCTGCAACACCTCATCACAGGGTGAGGTTGGCCTGGGTTGCTGCCGCTGCCGCTGCGCTCTTTCCAGGACAGGCAGCAAGTCCAGCAGGCACAGCAGTACTGCCTGGTGCAGGATGGGAAACCTGTGCAGTCCCTCTGACATAAATTACACGCAGTTTCCAGCCCCTACAGCTGCAGCCCCCATACACTTTCTGCCTGCTTCCCCCCTGGCTGGCCACTTCAGCAAGGCTGCCGCCACCTTTGACATTGTTCCTGAAATCTGCTGAGTTACTTTGTCCCCTGGATGCAAATACCTGCTGTTAACAACCTGAACTGTGAGCAAACAGGTTCTGCCTCCTCATGCTTTTAGCTGCCTACCCCACGTAGGGCTGATATGCAACAACATAAGGCAAATTAAAATTAAGTTCTGCTATCTTACCTGGATGAGAGGAGCCTCTCGTGAGTAGAGGTGATTGTAAAGGGCATGGTACACAACCTGAGCCCTGTTGAACTGGCACAGATCAGCACCTGGCTGAAAGAGAGCACACAACATTATTCCCAAGCATCACCTTCTGCGCTCACTTAACCTACTCAGAGGGGAAGTATTCACAAACCTAGGCTTTGTGAAAACAGCACTCAGGAACATTGCTTACAAGAAAGTGGGACCAGGTGCCATAGCAAATGCAGCTTGAACCTTGCCATGCACAGGAGCAGCCACTTTCCCTTGCCTCCCCAGCTGCTGCTTAGCAGTTCCTTTGGCATTAATTTAATACCCTGTCCTGTAAATTATTGTTAGGTTGATGCATGCATCATCTGAATTCAAAATATGGCAAAGGAAATCTTTGCTTGCTGCAACAGATAGGAGAAATACAAGCTTAAAAAGAGACAGCATGGAGCAAGGGGGAAAATTACAAGGTTAACAGAATAACCATGAACAAAAATTTTGGAAACCTGACAGGTATCCAAAACCACCCTTCCTTCAAACAACAGCCAGGAGGAGATCCAACTTCCCCTTACCACATTGAGAACGATGTGGTGCAGACAGTGCACACCCAGGACTTTGTTCTCCTCCCGAAAGTCATCCGAGATGAGCAGCGATGCGGGGAGGACGCGCTCCAGGTGCTGGCTGAGCCATGGCCGGGTGATGTGCAGCAGTGTCCAGGAGAAGACGTGCTTGGTGGCTGGGTTGCGCTTCCAGGTGTCTCTAGGAATACAAACAGGAGCCCAGAGAATCATTGAATAGTTTGAGTTGGAAGTTGCAATAAACTTTTTCCTTATATTGAGCCCAAATCTCCCCTCTTTTAGTATGAAACCGTTTCCCCTTGTTCTATCACAACAGACCCTACTAAGGAGTCTGCTCCTTTAGATACTGAAAGGCTGCTTTGAAGTCTCCCCAGAGCCTCCTCTTCCTGAGGCCGCACACCCCTCAGCCTGCCCTCACAGGGAGGCCGTTCCATCCCTCGGATCATTTCTGTGACCCTCCTCCTAACGTGAGCTCACCCTGCATGAAGTCACACACCAAATCTCCCCACGTTTTCCACCCAGGACCCGCTCCTCCCACTCACTTGCCCAGCCGCGGCCTCAGCAGCCTCATCACCGCCGCGAATCCTCCTTCCTCCTCTTCCTTCCTCCCCCGAAGGAGCTCCGCCACAGTCCCGCAGCCCGAGGCCCGCACCAGAGCCCCCAGCAGCTCCGTGGCCACAGCGCGGGACCTGGAGCCGGTCCAGGCGGCCTCCTCGATGTGCGTCACCGCCAGCACGTACATGTGCCCCATCACACGCCGCAGGACCGGCTCCACGGCGGGCCCCAGCGACTCCTCGGCCTTGGCAGCCTCTAGCTTAGCGAGGAGCTGCAGGAACACAACGCCGACATCGGCTGCTCTCTCAGCTGCGGCCGCGTAGGCGCCGTCCCCGTCGCGGAGCTCAACCGCGTCCTGCTCGCGCTCCGGGAGGGCCGCGAAGGCGCTCAGCGCGGCCGCCAATTCACCCAGCGCGGCGGGGCTCCCAGCCCCGAACAGCCACCGCGGCTCCGCGGCCTCCAGCAACGCCCCCAGCTCCGTGATCACACCGGGCCGCTGGGAGAGGAGCTGGCCGAGCTGCCGGAGCACCTGCTCAGCAGGCGGCTGAGGCTCCATGGCACCGCGCGACCTACGCCGCTCCGAAAGCCCCGCAGCGCCTCACAGCGAACAGCAGCTGCCTTCACGCTGCCGTAAACCGCACCACGACCACAAAGCGCGCTGCTGTCGTAAAACCAGATTCCCCCGCTGTCGTAAAATCAGATTGTGCTGTAAATGGCGAAGTGGGCGTGGCGCTGCGCGAATAAATTAGCATAGCTAATAACTCCCTGTGCGGAGTTATCATGCACACCCGAAGACGCGTAGAAAGGCGATAAGAGCCGAATTGAGCTGCGTCCGTAGGCGGAGGACGAGAGGTGCAAAAGACAACAGGAACAACGAAAAGAGGTCGCCTCGCCGTGAGCTACGGGTGAGGTGCGCGGCAGTACGGGCGGGCGCGGAGGAGGGCGTTTCTGATCCTTCCGGTTCATAGCGAATGATGAATGGGAGTGGCACGCGGCTGCGTGACGTGTGCGCCCTTCTGTTACGACGTGCACAGCCCCTTCTGAGCGCCGGAGGGTCGCGCTGACGAATCAGCAGTTTGACGAATCAGTAGATGTGTTTCGTTGCAGGTTTTAATTACGAGAACGAAAATAACGAACTTCGTGTCGGTTTTGGGTTCTGTTCGCGGCTGGGTTTTCCCGTTTTCAGGGTAATTTAGGGCGCTTCAATGTTATTGCGCAGCCCGGCTGTTTTCTGCCCCGCATTTCATACTCGCATTTCAGCCCGACTGACAAACATCCGTTTAATCTGTTTTACGCAAACCTGTACATTTCTCCCCCAAAAGGGGGGGAGGCTGAGAGTCCGGAGGGTTGGGGTACAGAAAGCTCTGAGCACGGAGCAACTCAGCTCCACCCAGGCGCTCCCTGCAGAGCACATTGGGGTACAAACAAACACCCCCTCCCCCCCTCCCCAAAACAAAGCGACGCACCGTGAGCCAAAGCCCAGCTCACAAACCCCAAATCCTTCAAGATTAAGCTTTCATTTTCCTGCGAAAACCGGCGGGGCCGCTCACACCATTTCATCCAGCAGAGTGCCGATGCTGGCGTGGGGCTGGGCTGGACCTGCCATTGGTTTGTTGCACATGGGGCACACGCAGCGCACTTCCAGCCACTTCACCAGGCACCTGCGGAGCAGAGACGTGGGAGGATGTAAATCCTCAGAAAGGAATCCCCTGCTGCCCACACACCTGTACTCACTTTCGGTGGAAGGCGTGCTGGCACGGCAGCACCCCCAGCTCCTCCTTCACCTTGAAGTCCTCCAGACAGACTGCACAGGTCTGCTGCAGGGGGTGAGAAAGAGGTGAGGGTGAGCAAGAATACATGGAACCCAAAGTGATGTCCATGCACAGCCCCTGCTAGAAATGCTGTGGCTGGGGAAGCCCTGCTGCTGGAATGCCTCTCCCCAGGTATTCCCAGCCCCACGCTGCTCAAGGAAGGGTTTTGCTTCCTGATTTTCAACCCAGAACTATTGATTCCAGCCTGATGCTGACACATCCCTGTCCAACTCTGTCACCATAAAACCTCAGGAGCCCCACGTGAGACCAAAGGATGGAGCTGTGATGAATGCACCATACTCACCCCATGCACATTCAGCCTCCGGGCATCGCCTTTCAAAACCACCTGGGAAGGAGACAGCAGATGAGTATCAGGAGCAGCTGGGGACTGATCCAGTGGTAGGTTTCTATGAAGCAAGCATGGAGCTGGGAAAAGTCCAAGCTGTGGGACAAACGGTGCCCATGTGCTCATCAGCCACCTCAAATGGGGCTCCAGGCTCCTGTGGGACAGACCCAGCCCTTAAGCTTCACTGAAATGAGCCAGGCAGGGGCAGGTTGAGCTGGGCACTGCAGCTGTGTGCCCAATGTGTTGGTGGGTAAGCTGGGGACAAGAACCATCACACCCTGCTGCATCCCAACCAGCTGCTCCCACCTCCTACATCGACCCCCACATCTCTAGAGGCATCTGCAGAAAACAGCCATCAGCCTTACCTCCTTGTACCCGAATCTCTCACTCTGTGCCTGGTGCCGCAGTTTGCTAGAGATGGGGAGAAAAAAAAGCACCGTGAACTTTACAGCATCCCCAAGAGGAGCATCTGAACAGCATGGATACAGTTCCAGGATGCTCCCTAAGTTCCCCTCCCAAAGCCCCTCTCCTGCAGAGCCGAGGGCTCTGCTCCACCTGCAGGAATCAGCAGCAGGCAGCGATAAGGGCCGACGGCCCCAATTGTTTGCCTTCGGAAGTCATTCGCGGCACAGGAAGCGCCCTATTTCCAGCACTCACCCACTGGCAGCTCCCAGCCCCACCACGACCTTGGCCGAGACAGACAGAGGAGAGAGCTGCTTGCAGAGCAACCCAGCAAAGCATAGGGGGAATGAGAACGCTTGCAGCCTTCACTTCTCCCCCAGGCCAGGCACTGAGGTGTGCTCCCAGAGCCCCCAAATGGCTGAGGGTTGCAGTGGGGCTGAGGCATCCTGCAGTGAAGGACAGAGCAACTCGAGCCCACAAGAAACACCAGCTGCTGCTGCTGAGTTTAAAAATAGCCTTCCCTGAGCTGGGAGGGGAGTGGAAAGACATCCTTCTCCTGTGCAGCACTGCTCCTTCCCCTGCCCAACACAATGCATTGCTCCGCGTGGTCCCCTGAAAAACAAGAGCCCCTTCCTGTGTTTCCTGCCCTGCTCTGCCACAGGGGACCAGGGGACTGAACCTGGCCCCAATCCTTGGGACAGAGCCTTGTGATGAGCAGCTCTTGTGCAATGGGACAAAGCGATGGGCACAGTGGTCCAGGCTCTGCGGATGTTCCTGGATGATGAGTCCCCATCTGAACAGCAATCAGTGCTGCAGGGTTCCAGCTCACCTGATGAAGTAGCAGCAGAAGATGAGGCTGAGCACGAAGACAAAGATGCCGGTGCCAAAAATGATCATGTAGATGTTGAGTGGCAGGTCCTGGAATGTGATGGGGGGCATCGTGCAGGGTTTACTGGTGTAAATCAGCCCCAGACTGCAGGAGCACCCTTTGAGGGGAGAAGAAAACTCAGTATTGAGATTAGAAAAAAGAGGAAGAAGAGGTGAAGAACAGAAGAAGATGAAACTTACCTTCTGCCATGCCATACAGGGTAGGAGGTCACCCTGCAGACCAGGGCAGGAGACATGTGCAGCTCCTGCTCACTCCCATCTGTACTTTCCCAATGCAATCCTCAGAGCCTCCCATCCCCTAACAAAAGCCCTGACACTGTCTTCTGGGCTGGAAATCAGAGATCTCTGCAGGGGCAGCACCACTTCTTTTGCCAGCACTGACTGCTGCATCTCCACAGACGTTGAGCTGCTCTCCAGCAGCACGATGTGCCCAAGGCAGGGCACGATGTGCCTGCGAAGGATGGGAGGCATCCAGCTCAGGGATGTGCATCAGGTGAGCATCTGGGCTGCAGGAAACAAGGTTTTCCTGCCTACAGAGGGCAGAGCCACTGCTGGCCTTTGCCTCCTGTAATTGCTTGACGCAGCCTATGTGCCACTCATCTATGGAGCATGAAAGGGAGGATTTGTTTGTTGGCTGCTGTTCTCCCAGCATTCTGCTCTCCAGACCACCAGGTGCAGGAAAAGACAATAGGAAAGGGTTGCTTTTTTGTTTGTTTTTTATTTTTTTTTTTTTGGGGGGGGATTTTTTTTTTTCCCCTGCTGGAAATGATTGCAGGGGGAAAAGAAGAAAAAAAAATATTAAAAGAACTATCTCAGCTTTTAAAAAAAAAAACCCCACGGAACAAGCACATGAGGTAATGCTGTGTGCAGGGTGCACAGACTGCTCAGCAGTGCTGAGGGATGGAGCAAGGCTCAATTTGAAGGTGACCAAAAGGAGAACAGTTGTGGCAACGATCATAGTCCATGAGCATGCAGATAAAGCAATGCTCCTTCCATGTGTGAAAAGCTCCACTGCCACAAGAACTACGGCACCAGGAGCAGCCCCAAAACAAGCTAAGGGTTGGGAAGCTGAGTCCCATTTGGCCCTTCTTTTGATGGGAATGCAGGGCTGTCCCCACTCTTTGCCACTCACACACAGGGATTGGCAGAGCAGTAACACGGAGCAGGGGCACAGATGAGGTAGGAGAGGAGAAGCTGTAACTTACAGCCCCGTACCGAAGGAAGCAGAGAGGAGCAGCTCTGACACGTCCCTGCCAGTCGCAACACAGCTGGCAGGGTTAATTTTAGACCCACCAGCTTAGCAAGGTTCATTCCTGCTAAAAAGGCACTCAGGAATTCCCAAGGGCCAGAAGGGAGCACAGCTCTGGGCAGTGCCTGACCCGGCTAGGGAGCAGGATGAGTCCTGGAGCAGCAATCCCAGCCGTTCCAGCCAGACCCCCCGGCTCCTGCATCTCTTCCCAATGGAATTTATTAGCAGGACGGGCGCTGATTTGGTGCTGGGATTAATTAGCACAGCCCTTTGCCTGACAAAGGCTTTTGTATTTTTAGCTCGAGAGGAACAGAGCAAATCTGGTTTTAATATAGCAAAGGCCTGATGGGCACCAAACCCAAACCAACCAATGTAAGCCTCCCCAGGGCCAGTTCTGCACCTGAAGGCAGAGGCCTGGAAAGCAGCAGGCACGAATGGTGACTCTGTCTGTGCAGTGCTTTGTGAGCTGGATGCAGGCATGGGGTTTGTGCTGAGCACAGCTTCTCCCTCACCCCCAATTCTTGTTCAATCAAACAAATGGAAAACTCAGCAGGTCATTAAATAAAACCATTCTTTCCACTCCCGCACAAAAGCTATGAGCTTTGCATCACCAAATTGAATGCAGCTTCCATATAATTTTTGCTGTGATGCTGCAATGGGCTTCCTGCAAAAGCCTGCCCTGTGCCAACAGCTCACAGCAGGGACAGTGCCCACCAAAGATCAGGGCTGGGGACCACCAAATCCCCCAGAGAACAGCTGAGCAATGGGAGGAAAAGCTGTGATGCCAAAGAGGAGCTGCAGTTCCAGGCCAGCGCAGCACATACCTTCTGTTATGAAATGGGGAGCACAACTATTTGTGTTGAAAACTCAGTTTCTTTGCTGGATATCACGTTTATTCGCACCAATGGCCCCGATTCTGCGACGGTCCTCAAAAGTATACAACAAAGCAATTTTGCTGGACACCACTGACTTAAATATTTGTGAGGTCAGGGCTTAAGGCCAAAACACACACGTCAGATGCTTAAGGCCAGTCCTAAACCCACATCCTGGCCTTTACACAAGGGCAGGCTCTGTTCTCAGCGCTGCCCAAAGCCCAAACAGGAGGAAGCTGGGAGAGCTGTGGCCGCTCAGAGCCTCCCAAAGCAAACTCTGTGCCTGGGGCTGCTGCATTTGCTGCTGAGGAGCACTAATGCAGCCCACAAGGGCAACCCATGGCTGGCACACGGGCAACCTGCCTGCCTGCAGGAGCACTGCTCACCCCAGCTGCACAGCACACGCAGGGCATTGCGTTACAGCAGAGGAAGCCACTGGTTGCATTATATTTAGCTTCAAAGGCTGTAACCCCTCCATAAATTAAAAGAACCCGGCCTTTGTTGCTGAGGCAGAGCTTTGATGGTGGAATTCCCAGCTCAGCTTCTCAGCTATTAGTCATAAAAATCAACCACTTCTCGTTTAAACAGAACTCCCTCACATGTGCAAACAGTTCCATGTTTCTGTGAGTTTCTTTCAGCCAGGAGCAGAGCGAGGAGCCGCGCCTGGGCTCCACTAACATAAGTTTATTCCACAGACACGTGGGAGAAGGGTTTGCATTTTGAGCAACACGAGCAAAAACGCTGCAAGTTTCATCAGCAGTGGGCTTGGAGCTTTGGAAGTGAACCAGAAACGAGAGGGAGGTGACCCTGACCCTAACCCTAACCCTAACCCTGACCCTGACCCGAGTCCACAGAGCTCCGGGAGCAGCCAGAAGGCACTGCCCGGGACGCGAAGCAGCCTGGAGCCACCCCAACCCTTCAACCCCATCCCGGTTAGGGCTGCAGCCCCAAACCCCGGCCCCGCTCTCACCGTGGCACCACTGGAACGGGGGCATCCGGGAGCGGCTCCGCGGGGCCGGACCGGCTCCGCCGTGCGTAGCGCCGGGCCATGGCCGGGAGCGGGGCCGGGCCGGGCGGCAGGGAGCGGCCCCGGCCCCTCAAACTCCGCCCCGGCCCACGGAGCCGCCCCCGGAGCCGCCCCCGGTCTCGGAGCTTCGGGTTCTGCTCGCCCCGAGCCCCGCTCTGCGCCGGGGAGGAGAGCACCGTGCATCCCTGCGGGACGTCCCGCACGTTGGATGGGGCTGCTGGGGGATATCCCAGCCCATGGCAGGAACGGGAGCAGAAGGATTTTTAGGTGCCTTCCAACACAAACCCTTCTGTGATTCTGTGCATCAGCCGTCCGGGGAGCTGTGCTGCAGGCGCTGAGCTCCCAGTGACTCTCAGCCTTGTGCAAGCGATGCAAAGGAGATTTGGGCATGATCAGACACTTCCCTCGATGAGCAGCATCCCTCGCTGCTCATCGACCTCCCAGCAGAGATGCCCGGGCACTGCCAGCATTCAGCAATGCACAGCACACCCAGCAATGCACAGCACCCACAGCAATGCACAGCACACAGCAATGCGCAGCACACAGCATATGCACAGCAATGCACAGCACCCAGTGATGCACAGCACACAGCAGTGCACAGCACACACAGCAGTGCACAGCACACACAGCAATGCACAGCACACGCAGTCTGACAGTAATTTCATTCTCTGATTCACCCCTTTCTATCCTGGACTGAGGATCAGGGAGGACTTCTGCCCATCCTAACCCTGAGCACACCAAGGCGATGTTCTTCCACACCCATGGCAAATTTGCAGCCTGAACACAAAGTCTGTCTCAAAGCACACAAGGGATGGCCAGATTTCTTCCTTAGCACTGCCTTTATTTGTACAGGTTATCACTAAGCACAGAGGACACCCAAACACTATGAATAAAGGCCTGTTTGCTGGGGACCATACGCCAGACCTAATTCACATCGCTGCACAGACCGACAACAAATGGGAAACAAGACAAGGAACACACACAGCTTCAGTCTCCTGGGAGGGAGAGATGGGACAGGCTTGGCAGATGCATCTGCCACACGGGAGAACCAACCCTTTGAAGGCTTCCAGGAGCCAACAGGGGTCCAGAATAACCTGAAACGTGGGGCCATGTCTCTCCAGAGGCATCTCTGCACGAGCAGGCTGGGAAGGAGGCTATGCAT
Source organism: Tympanuchus pallidicinctus (assembly GCF_026119805.1). NCBI lineage: Eukaryota > Metazoa > Chordata > Aves > Galliformes > Phasianidae > Tympanuchus > Tympanuchus pallidicinctus. Next base: position 270,708 of record NW_026294760.1, read on the forward strand.
TAGGCCTACCTAAGTGGCAAGATTGCAGGTTGAGGGCCTATGCTTTACCACTAGGAATAGCTCGCATGTCTGTGGACCCCCTCTGCTGGGGGAGACCGGTTGCATGGAACCCATTAGCTGCCAAGCATCTGCACCAAGAGGAAAGCCCTATCTACCTCTGCCACTCAGTGGTATGGGATGAGCACTGCGCTGCTCCCACCACACAGCCTTTCTCATCCTCCTTCACGCGCTCCTCTTCAGCCTCAGGGCATTGTCCAGGGCGACCAGCTGGCGCAAGAACCCCCGGTTGGGGATGATACCACGGTGATCCTTGACCGTCTTTATGGCTTCTACGAGGGGCATGTGGTGGCGGATCATGAGGTAGGCGAGGACCAAGGTGGCCGACCTGCTCACCCCGACAGCACAGTGCACAAGGATCCTTCCTGTGGGTAAAACACAGGGGCTGTGTCACAACAGGGTGAATATCTCAAATACAAAGTTACTGAGGATCCAAATTTGCTGCGTGCATCCTGGTGCTGAAGTCAGGTGTGCAGCCTCCAGGGCTGCAGGTAGGGCCTCAGCTATAGCATGGCTATGATGCACAGTTGTCCCCTCCTTGGCAAAGGGTATCAGAGCAACAGGGTCTCCCCAGACAGTCTGAATAGGAGCAGCCACAGTGCTGGAGACAGGCTGAGGCTGTGTCCAGCACAGTGTCCAGCTGAGTGCTGGACACAGGCTGAGGCTGTGACCCATGGGGCCAGGGCCCATCTCCTCTTTGGAGGAGGTGATCCAGACCAGAAGATTGTTGGACTAGATTGCCTTAGTGATCTTTTCCAACCTTAATATTTCTATGATTCTGCAAAGACATCAGCCTGGAAGTAGCTTTGTTTCCTAGGATGCCAATCAGCTTTCCACCCACCCTCCGCATTCCCCACGTCTGTCCCAGCACTCTTTATCACTGACCTTCATTCAGCGCCTGGTGGATGAAGTCAGCTGCAGGGTAGAAGTAGGGGCTCATGTCAAAGGAGGGCGAGTCGTGGGCCTCGATGCCCAAGTAGCGGATGCCCGTGCCCTCGTAGTACTCTGCACCCCCTCTCCATTTGCTGTGCGAGGCGTTGAGGATGTGGGTGATGCGCAGGTGAGCCAGCTCACGCCGGTTGGCTGCTATATCTCTGCAGGGAGGGAGAAACAGTGCAGGAAAGTTCCAGGTTAAAGAGAAGTTTCAAATGTCCTGGTCAAGCATTTGCATCTGAGAAAGCCAAAGGAGAAGGAAAGATGCTGAACTCAATCTCACAGTGATAGGTAATCTCACAGTCCATGGGCACATGGTCCTTCCTCCTCCTTCAACCCATGTCCTCCTCTCCCTCACTTTCCCAACTTTCCTCTCCTAGTCTCCTCCATTTCAAAAACCATCCCTCATCCCCTCACTTCTCATCCCCTCGTGATACGTACTGATCTCCCAGGTAGAGTCCCGGCCAGACCTCATCAGCATGGTTACAGGCTGTCTTCCCTGTGTACAGCAACCGTTCGAGCTCGAAGATGCTGAGGATGGGATGGTGGTTGCGTTCCTCCCGCACACCCCGACTCGGTGACCTGGTGCTGTTCCTGGAGAACCGGGACAGGAAAGCCATTGGAGCTGCCGAGACCCACAAGGCATACCTGTGGGGTCTTGAAGGCCGCAGACTGGCCTGGAGGTCTCTTCTGCTGCTGCTGCCACCCACGGTCCTGCGATGGAAGCGGTGGAGTTGCTGTTAGAAGGATGGGGAGCTCCCACTCCAGCCCTGCTGTAGAGCTGCTGGCCTGAAACAGCCAGGCCCAACCTTCCTGCAGAGAAGGCAGTGTACAGGCAGCTATCCAGTGGTTCCCGCTGTGAGACAGCATCACCTATGGTCCCTTCCAAGAAGCAATACTGCTGGGGAGCAGTTTGCAATGCCAGGGCTGAGGAGGGAAGCCAGAGAGGCAGCCAGATTGCTGAGTCTCCATGGGCTGAGGTTCTGCTCCAGCTCCACAACTTTGGGTTGAAGCCATATTGGCAAGAGATGCTCCATACAGGACCACCTTCCTCCTGAGCTGGCTCGGGGGCTTTGCCTGCCAGCGGGACAAAGCCAGCTCAAGAACTGATGCTGCCAACCTGTGATCAAAAGCAATGAAAGGCAGCCAGCTCTGGGCAAGGATTGGGGAGGAAATGCCCCAAACAGGTGGAGGATTCCATATGGCACCGTGCAGAGCCTGGCCCGGGCCCAGACTGATGCAGACCAGGCACAAAAGCCTGCAGGGAGGGAGTGCAGGATTAACCCTTCTGAGCACAGCAGTCCTGCTGCTGCTTTTGAACATCAGGGCTGGTTTCAGGTGGGAAAGAGTTAAGTGGATGAGAAAGCTCATTTTACAGAGTCGGTCCTCTGGGACACAGCTCCACTCTCAGACCTTTGGATCATGGTGATACATGTCACCCATCTGCAGAAAATCTCCCTGGAGCAGTGGCAGTCCCTGCAGCCAGGCATTAGCTCAGAGCTGCCTTCTGCTGCCCAACCAGTGCAACCCCTCAACATGAGCATGCAATCCCCACGCAGTTCCCCTTCCCACCATCTTGCTGCTGCTCTGAGCTGCCTGAGGGACAGAAGGTGTCCCCAGGGCCCTCACCGCAACCCCAGCAGCAGCTCAGTGCTGCCCGCTTCTCCCAGGGACCCTGGGAGAGGAAGCTGAGTGACATTGGGCTGGAACAGATCACACCTCCCTGCTCTGACATTTCGCCCAGGGCACCTGCCAGCAGCCAGCAGCGTGGAAGGGAGAAGCCTCCAACCATTTCTTGGCAATGTGCGTAGGAGAAAAATATTGCAAGGACATAGGGGAGCTCAGAGGGGGTCCAGAGACCCCTGGGTGTTCTCCTCCCCTCGCCCTGTGCCTGGGGTGCTGCACAGAGAGGTCAGTACTGTCTGCACCCTCGTCCCAGGCACTGCTCCCCAGTTCTGAGCAGGGCTGGATCTCACCCTGACACGTCTTCTCTGCCCTGATGAATTTTGGACTCCTTCATGCTGGGAATTCAGACTTGGCAAAGCCCACCTGGAAAAGGGATTCAGTGTGGCTGCGTGCCGGGCCCTTAAACCTTGGGTGACCTTGGCTGCAGCACAGCCACATGCCACCATAGGCAGCATGAGGAAACAAACAACAGAGGGGTCTGAAAAAAACACCACGTCATCATTACGAGGCTGTGCTGAGCCAAACAGCAGACCCCCTTATTGCTGCAAAACCAGTAATCCATACCTATGGGGGGGGGGGGGGGGGGGGGGGGGGATGCAGCTCTAACCTCAGGCCCAGAGCTGGCTTCCAGCATCCCACCCCCAGCACACTGTTGTGCCTGAAGTGCTGCAGGGGAAGAGAAACTGCCCCGCATCCGAGTACTCAAGACAGACCCCACCCTCCCCCTATAGGCACCCCATCAGAGCTCACAGCCCGCTCTGCCCATGGCTGCTCGGAGCCCCTCTGCTTGTCATGCCACGCTCAGAGGGAGGGGAGTAGCAGGAGAGCTGCCTGGAGCAGAGCACGCTCCCGGAGACAGACAGACAGACACGCAAGAGGGAGGAGACGCCCACCCTGTTACTCTACCTTGGTGAGGGCTGAGATGTCTCTGCTCCAAACGTGTGGTGTGCTCAGATCCAGTCGGCCATGTCTTCCTGCTGCTGCCGCCGCTGCTGTGGAAAGGCTGATGTATGAACATCTATTTTAAGGCATGACATGTCCAGAGGCAGGTTTGTTTATATCATGCTGTGCATGGATGGATAAGGGAGGAATGAGGGAGACGGGCACAAACGCTGGCTCTCGTACAGGCATGCACACACCCGCACATAAATGCCCATTACTACGCAGACAAAAACAACAGCAATAATAGCAGCTTTGCTCTCACTCCTCCTCCAGCAAACCAAAGCCCCGGGCAGACAGAGAAGGGGAAAGGAAAGCTCTGATGCAATGGTGCTGGTGGCATGGTTAGCATCATTGTACCTCTGCAGCTGTCTGTGGAGGATGCTCTGTCATTTCTTTGTGATAATTGACCCTGATGAGCTCCCTTGCTGGGGTCTGTTAAGCAAAGCTGGGGATGGTGACAATTTCTTCATTTGTGAAGGAAATAAGCCTTGGGGGGGGGGGGGGATCTGTCTTATCTATTGATACAGTCATGCCAAAGTCAGGGATAAAAAGAGGAAACTCAGAAGACTGAAGCTTTTTGTTTTGACGTCTTCTAAATGACATCGTTCATTTCAGAAGTGCTTCAGTATTTCAGTTGAATATTTCCCAGGCAGAGCCCTTTGAAGTGCTGGTGCTCAATTTAAGTTTGCCACAAATCAGAAAGTAGGAGAGTGGGGGGGAGAAAACAATCTGAGAAGGAATGGAAACGCGCTGTTTCAGAGCATGCAATCACCCTCAGGTTTATGGCACTCCAATTAAACAGAAAACTTTCTGCATAGTTGTGCATCTTAGGATGCAACCTCAGGAGCTCCAGGGCTGAACGCAGCATCCCTGTGCAGCTGCCCTGTGCACTGCTGCCCTCCAGGCACGCTGTCAGCTGCTTCTGCTCCCTTTGGCTCCTGTTCAGCATGTGGGAAGATGCACCCAGAGGCCCCACAGCAGACTCCCAGGGGAGCACAGGTGCCAACAGGGGACAGCCCCAGGAAGCCCTGTCCCTGCTGAGCCAGTATTTCCATGCTGTGGAATGCTGCCAGCTCAGGAAAGCCTGTCCTGTGTTTCATCCTGAGCAGAGGGTTTGGTGCCACTCACTGCAGAAAGGCCCCACTTCTGCCCTCCAAAGCATAGTGGCCAAATGACCTATAAACAAATTTGCAGCTGTTGTGTGCACAGCTTTAACATGGACCCTCTCCCCATTCCTATCCCAATAGTCTAAGTTGTGCTTCTAAACAGAAGTGCCAACGACTTCCATCACAAGAGGAGAAATCTGAATTAAAAAAGCCCAACATGAAATAAAATTAGATGGATAAACGCTTTGGCAGAGCATTGCCTGTAGGGAACTTACTGGCCATTTAAAGAGAGGATTAGTAGTCGGTATGTTTTTATTCCAACAATACTGGAATTGCTTTGTAAAGCAGCCAGAAGTCTCCAACAAAGCCAGTGACTTCTGAGATAATGACATCTCTGACGGTTTGGAATGTCTGGGCAGCTGCAGTGAGGAGTGTCAGCAATCTACTTCTGCAGAAGGGAAGTTTCTCAGACACAAGCCAGACCTCCCTGCCTCACCTCCTCCCTTTGTTTTCCATAAACGGTGGTGTTGTAGTGCAGACTGATTCACTCCTTGCTTCCTGGCAGGATTTATCAGCTCAGTGTCCCTCCTGCAGCACCTGTCCTTGAGGGCAAGAAGCCGAAGCCCTGGAGTTGGGCTGCAGGCTGGGGGGGCTCAGGCCACACTCGGTGTTTGCTGTGACTTGCACATGCCTTGCTCACTTCCCCCACCTCCTGACCACCCTGCTGTTGCAGCTCCATCCCTCACTTGTTTTGCTCAGCTACGCACTGAAAAGCCAAAGTCACCAAGGCACAGGGAGAGAATTGAGAAGACAAACCTAGAAAGCCTTTCACCTGCCCACAATTGCCCCAGGCATGTCCCCCTGGGCAGCACCCAGCTGCAGGACCAGCCACAGCATCCCACAGCTCTGCTATCCTGTCAGCTCTACCACTCCACGATGCCTGAGCCCCACAGCTGCAAAGGGCTTCTGGTGCTGGGCAGGCAAAAGCTGTGCGGGTGCATGGCTGGAGAGGAAGGGAGAGGCATGCTGCAGCTTCCCTGAGCTGTGGGCATCGCTGCAGAGAGCTGCTGTAGAGCTGAGCAGCTGAAAGGCAGCACAGCAAAGGTTTCCTGCATCCCATGGCTGCAGACCTGCTGCTGAGGGGGGTGCTGCCATACAGCAGGGGTGGGATGCTGGAACAGGCAGTGCTGTATCCCCATATCTCAGCTATTGTCAAAAACTGCTGTGCACAGCAGGCCTTCGGCGGCGAGGGCAAAGCAGCTGCTTTCAGCTCAATTAGAGGCAGAATTGGCTCCCAGCAGAATAAGCAGCACGCCTGCAGCTCCCAGCTGTCCCTCCCCTCCTAAACGGAGCTCAGAGCGGGGAGGAATAGGGGTTGGGGTTCTGCAAAACCCACAAGCAAGCTGCAGAAAGGGCAGCTTGGAAAAGTTTGCAGATCCGACCACTGGAGGCTGCTCTGGTTATACATAAATCACCACTGTGCGCATTGTCAAACATGGAAAACTCAACCCAAGGAAATAAAGGGCAGGGGTTAGAGAGTTTCTGAGCTGCTTTTTCCTGCCTTTATACTCCACATGCATGCAAATGCATCGTAGACTTCACAGCTCTATTTTAAAGATCAGAGATCAATCACTTCACGCAGTAAATGCTGCATGTCCAAAAGCCACCTGGAAGGCACAGGAGCCAGAGTTTATTACACTCAATCACAAACAGAATGGATGTATTTCATCCAACATTCACTGCTCGGCAGACCCACTGCAGAGGAGGGGAGAGAGAGCAGAGGAAGCTGCAGAATACCAGCAGAAAATGAAGCCTCCTATTAACTGGCAGTCGCGGCAAAAAGGCAACATTATGGAGAGGAGCAATGTGGGTGGGAGCAGTGCTGCAGCAACAAACTGAGGGATCTGACAAATGGGGTTTGCTTGGCACTGAGCAGCCCAGGAGGAGCTGTGTGCTCAGGTGGGATCAGCGAGCACCCAATGGGGGAGGGAAATCCCTTGCACTGCTCTCTGGCTGCGCTGTGGGGTGTGCTGCAGGCTGTCTCATGAAGCATCACAGAACATTGGTCTGCAAGAGGCTCCTGAGGCCACACAGCCATCCCAACGTGGTATCAACTCCATCAAAGCAGTGAGGTAACAAAGAGCAATCTTCATTCTCTATTTGCTTGCATATAGGACAGGAATGAAGGTTTTTTTGGGTCTCCATCCATGCTGTAGCTATTCTGGAAGGAAACTGCAAAGCTCGAGGTCACCTTCCCTGGGGGTCTCCCAAATCTCTCCATTCTCTGGGACAGCAGTTGTATGCTGTTAAATCCCTTCTCAGCCCCAAACAGAAGTCTGCTTCACCATAAGAGTGGGATCGAAGGCAACAAACCCTTAGAAGGAGGATGTGCAGGAACACAGCCCCTCTGTGCCCACTCCAGAACAGACATTAAAGCCTCATCGCTTGGCCGGATCAATTCACTGCTGGAGGGGCCACTCGAGTTCTGGCAAAGCTGAGATATTTTCCATTAAAAGAAAGGAAAAGAGGAGGGGGGGGGAAGGAAATAACAGCACCAGACTCATTGTCCGACAGCTGTAAAACCCGCAGAGCCTCAATTTGTGAGGAAGCAGTCCTTGTCCAGAGGGAGAGAGACAGCTGCTCTCTTTGTTGCAAACTTGCAGTGTTTATGATTACTTAGCGGGGAGACTCAGAATTGCTGGTGGACGTGTTTTGCCTGTCATCCGCTGTCTTGTTAATGTCAGGAGCAGCCTGGGATAAATCTGAGTCGCTACAGCATAGAGAGGAAAAAATCACGAAGAAAAAAAATACAGCTGGAAAAAAAAAAAAAAAGTTGCTGGCAAAACACGCTGTGAAATCCTGATGGGCTGCTGTCTGAGTGCTCACTTCAGCTTGTCTCTTCTTGTTAGCAGAGAGGTTGGGGCACAGCCCGAGCCCTATGGAGCTGGTGGGAGGTTTGCTGTTGACCTGATGCTCATTGTGCTTAAATGCTCAGAAGGATGTCAGAACTTAGAGCTCAGATGGAAGAGAACTTCGCACGCCTCCCCTGGAAGAGAAGGCGGCTGAGACACAACGATCCCCATTAACAAAGCTCAGCTCCTCACGCTTTGTAAAGGCTAATCCTTCAAGACGAAGGGCACATCTATCATAGCAAAGCGCTCTTCAGAGCAGCACCAGTCAGCACTGGAAGCTGCACCTTGAAAGCAGCGGGGGGGGTGGGATGCAGTGTGGGATGCTCACCCAGATGTTCCCTCCCCATGGCAGCCGCTGGGACCTCCAAGAGCTCAGCTGCTGCTCTTACAAATCCAAAATCCTTTGGGAAATCTGCTTGAGAGAAAAAAAAAGAAGAAATGATATCAGTGCCGGGGTGGAAATTGAGGGCAGGTCCCTGGCAAATTCACTCTGAATTGTAGGGATGCTGAGACCTCGCTGTGATTATTTCTTTTCTCCAGCATTCTCAGACCCAGGTCTGATCACTATGAGCACAGACACGGAGTGCTGCCTTTCCCATTGCTGCTGCTAACACAATGGGGTTCTGTTCTCTATGCACCCCAACACCCTGCGCTGCTTTCTAAAGCGGGGAGAAAAGCTTAGGGCTCAAATATAAAGTCATTTAGTTGGGTGCCTAATTCCTTTCAATCTTCTTTTTATTTCCTAGCCTCAGGGCTCTGAGGAAGCGGCTGGTTTGATTTGATGAAGAAAAGAGCTGTTCCATTAACAGGTCTGATGTCTGAGAGGGTTCTTTCAGCTGGGGATGGATCTCAGCACCCTTTACCAGGCCACACTTGCTGCTAGATCATATTTTCTCTTCAATGACATTACATTTTAAACGGGCTTTCACTGTAATAACATTTGCAGTAATGAAATCACTCTGCTGCACGGTCTTCTTTTAACAGCACAAATACCTGAGTTGGCTACAAAGGGAGATTTAAATGTCACAGAGGATGTGCTGGATGTGTCCATCAGGAGATAAGGCTTCTCTTTGTCGGTGAATGGAGACACAACAGTGGCTGCCGGGTGTTCGGGGCACAAAGGCTCACGGCAGCTCCTTCAATAGGAAGAGAAGCAGCTCAGGGGAGAGGCAGATAATACAGAAAGCTTTCAAATCTCGTGCTGGCTATGGGGCTCCTAAAGATGGAACAGCGACAAGGCGTTTACATTTGCAAATGAAATGGCTCCAAAGCAGCTCCTCTCTGATCTCAGGTTGCCAAAGGAGGTTGTGGATGCTCCATCCCTGGAGGCATTCAAGGCCAGGCTGGATGTGGCTCTGGACAGCCTGGTCTGGTGGTTGGTGACCCTACACATAGCAGGGGGTTGGAACTAGATGATCATTGTGGTCCTTTGCTACCCAGGCCATTCTGTGATTCTCTTGCCTCCCGACTTCAGCATTCGCTCTGAGAGCAGCAATGCAGGGCTGGGAAAAGGGAGGAAAGGCCATTGCCCTGGACCAACCCCACCTGAACCACTGAAACTGACAAGCGAAAAATGGAGCTGCATCGTTTCCCTGTCGTTGGTTTGCTTAGAACAGACAGAGGCTCATTATGTCTCCCCAGCAGATGGAAGTTCTGGTTTCTCTTGCACACACTCACGACCATTCGGGCCTGATTTGCTGCAGCTGGTTAAACCCCCAAATTATCTTCCAATTTAGACCGTGAGAAATAGATCTCCTTTGAAACATGTGGCTGCTGGATTCCATCGCTTTGCTTATCTCCAGAAAAGCTCTCCTTTGGTTGGTTGATTTACTACAAAAAAAGGGCTACAAATCCCTGCTCCCATCAAAACCAGCTGTAAAACTTCCAACATCTTCAAGGGAGGATTTCTCTGTTCTATCAGGGGTGTGTGGGGGGGTTTCCTGTCCTTTTTTTTTTTGTTTTTCCATAAGTGAAACTGCTCTGTCAGTGTGTTGAAGGGCTACATGAGAAGCCATTGCATTTTGCTGCTGGCTCTGAGTGGTGATGCTGCCTGTGCCTGCATCATGAGCCCCACTGCCACCAGCAGAGACAGCAGCATTGCACCTATGTGGGAAGTGCTCCTTTTTCAAAGTGAGGATGGTAATGAGGAGAAAAGGAAAACGTTAGGGCTGATGGTTTAAGGCAGATCACATCATCTGCTGTGCCACCTAACACGGCTATGAGAGGAGAAGCCTTTCCCTCTGCAGTGATGTTTGGTGCGGTGGGGAAAGGGACCAATTTTCCACCTCTGTTTTTTGCAGAAATGTTAATTTTAGCCAAAAAAGAAAAAAGAAAAAGGTCACGAAGGACAAAAGATTGGGAGGTGGTAAAAAAAAAAAAAATAATGATCCTCCTTCTCTTCCCTCCCCAAAGACACAGCAGTCTGAAATGCTTTGCCTAATGGAAACAGGCAGCAAAGGGTGTTTTGGCTTTAATAATTCTAATTATTCCACAGTATTGTGAAATAAATTAGAAACCCAAATGAAGTCAGTGTCCCATGGCATTTGGAAATGTACAGTCACAGAATGCAGGTATCTACATCTATCCTGAGTTCTGTCTCACATAGACAGGGCAGAAAATAATGGAAAATACACTTGGAAATGGGATAGAAAATTAAAGCCCACACCTCTGTACGCTGAATGCTGCATAGATATGTGGGGAGCTGAAGGAAAGCAGCCCTGAAGCCTCCTGCACACTGCTCCCATGCCTTATCCTTCCTTTTCCAGACGTGTCTCTGGTGAGGTTATTTCACTGTTTCCCCCTCTCCCCTTCTCCTGTGGGAAATGCATTCCCCTCACTGCAGCTGTTGGTCTCTCAGGAGGGGCTGGGAAATGCAAAGGGAATGGGCACTTAATGGCTGTGAAATCCATGCAGGTTTGAATGGGAACCCCTGGGGGTGTTTGTGGGGCTTCCCTGGAGATCCTGCCCCACGGGAAGGGTCTGAGTGCAAGCAGGGAAGGAACTCACAGTTTTTCACAGCAACAAAGCAGGAAATTCCCAGCCCCTATTGTATGGCACAGCTTTTACCCTGGGCACAGCATCCAATGAGCCATAAGCCTTTAACAGGTGAGCAGGAAGCAATTCCTACAGCCAGGTATGAGAGCTGGGGACTCGGAGCACTCTCCTATAGGGGCAGCATAAATATCAGCATCCTCACCCATCACGCTGAAGCAGGAAAGGCCAAAGCAACGCTGCTGCTCCAGGCTGGTTATTGCAACGCTGCACACAGGAAAGCAGATACCCTGAAAGCACCAGGCAGAGCCTGGGAGCAGAGGGCAGAGCCTGATGGGCTGAATAGGATACGACAGCAGGTGTGTCCAGGTGAAGCCGTCCTGGTTTGGGATGCTGCTGTGCTACAGCTCCAGGTGATTTACACTGCCCAGAAGCAGGAGGAAGAGCTTTGTTGCACCTCCACACCACACATTTTGCTGACAGCAATGCTAACCCTCCTCAGCAGGCTGTTATCTCCCCACACACACCCGGGAAAGCTGGTGCTTCAGCAAAAGCCTTTCCCCTCCATTTTTCTCCATGGAGCAACAAAGCAGAATGAGTAGCATTTGTTTGACCATGGCCATCTCAGTTGTGCCAAGGGGTATTTTACCCCCCCCCACCTGGAGCCAGGGCAGAAATCCAGCAGCAGCCATCATTGCAGCACCAGCTTTTATCTGCTCTGTGCACCTGGAAGGCATTCAGGGTAATATCCTCACAGCTGAGTTGCAGCAGGGGCAGCTGAGCCACCTGCAGCAGGTGTTCAAATGGATGCCCGTGGGGAAGAGGGCCACCAGCGAGTGCTGCCATCCCATCATTAAAATACAGACACCGAGCCATTAAGGGAAAAATACACACAGATCATCTGCAGGTCCTAAGTTGTACCAGATGATTCTCGGAGGGAAGCTATCTCACTTTGGAAGTGCTGCCTGAAGGAGTCCTGCTATACAGGAGCAGTGAGATGGTCCCTGTGCGCTCTGGGCAGTACCAGCTGAGCGTCACACAGTCCATCTATCTTCATGTTCCTTTCTTCCAGTGATTTACGATGTCACATGGAAGCTCGAGGCTGAGCAGGAAATGAAAGCAGATTTCCCACTGTGACCCCCGTCTTTGAGTTCCTCCGCACCTCACCGGGTCCTCATGCAAATCCACAGTGATGAGATCTGATTGGACTCACAGGACCACAATTCTGAGCTGCTATACAGTGGGAGATAGTGCCTGCCCCAGGGAATTTCAATATAAGCAGCCAAGAGAGGGTAGAAAAGTATTTCTGACATCCCCTACCTGCATCCACACGGCCACACCAGAAGTGCTTCCTCTGCTCTCTGCAAAGTATTCAGCAGCCACAGCTCTGCACAATGCAGCCCCTTCCCTGGTGTTGCTGCCACTGCACACTGATGGAATCCCTTCTGTTCTTAACCACTTTGCTGAGCAAATGGAGGCAAAGGGTGAGCAGAGCTGGGGCATCTCCCAGCAAGGCTCAGCTCTGCTGGGCTGCATCTTTTGTTCTCCCTCATTGCTTCTGCTGGCTTTGGCCATCTTTCTTCATAAGTTTCCCAAAAGTGACAAGGGCAATTTATTATGAGTGCACAAGGCCTTGGGAATCTCCTGGAGACATATCATTCCTGCTATTATCCTCCTCATACGAGGAGCCGTTGTTCTTGTCAAGTTTGCTCGCTTCCTCCCCTGCAAAGAGAAGAGAGGGTGCTGGGGATTTTTCATTAATCATTCTTATGCTGAGAGCTGTAGCTCCCGTCTGCATTCTGATCACTTCTGATCTCTGCCACCATTTTTCATGGTAGCACTTATGAGGATTGTTTTATGCTGCTGACTTGAAGTGCGTTAATGACCAACCGTTTGGTTGGGCCAGAGCAAAGCCTTGCATTTAATGTATGCTCCAGTGGGGAAAATCCACTGCAGGGATATGTTTTCTTTCTTCTGTTTTTCAAAGCAGATGCCAAGAGTTGCAAAGAGTGAGGGGGGAGCGATGGGAAAGGCCAGAAGAGGGGGTTTGGTGTGATGGAAGTAGATGGTCTTAAAAGGTCCTTTCCAACCCAAACCATTCTATAATCCTATGGTATGGTGAAAGGAAGGAGAAGTGAGCAGATATTTCTGTACCTGAGCTGGGAGCAGCCTGCCCTCCCTCGGGTTCCCAGTTCTAAAAGCTTCACTGATGAGTGCAATAGGTGATAAGTAATCATGACAAAATGTGTAATTTCTCCTGTCACTTTTGTTCTGAGTCCTTTTGAAAGGCAGTGGGACTGGGCAGCGTTGTCCCATTTCCTCTCTGGAGAGCAGTGAAATGTGTGGTATCCAAATATAACAGCCAGAGTGGGCCCTGGGTGAGGTCCCTCTCTGCACTCCCCATCCCTCGTGCTGACCGTGGGTTGGCTCCCAGCAGATCCCAGCACAGGGATCACTGCTCCTTCCCTCAATGCAGGACTGGCACTGCAGAATTCATCTCAAATGTAATCTCATCCTTCTACACAAGGGTTGGGTCCGGATCCAGCTTGTATCCGGATGCACAGTGCATTGTAATTCTGACCTGCTGCCATCTCATTTTAATACAAAAAAGCATAAAACATAGGAGGAAGAGATTGGAAAAGACTTTCTGGACCATGCAGTTCAGCTCCTTGAGATAAGAGCTCGTCCGCTCCCTGTCACGTTCTCTCTTAACACCTGAATGCTCCCTGTGCCACTACCTGTGGTTCAAGACCAGACTTTTCAGTGCTCACAGACCTCTCTCAGTGTGTGTTTACTCACAGCACGGTTGCTCTTGGACTAACAACGTCCTTTAGCTTAAATAGCATCTCCAGCGCTAACACTAACAGTAATGATGGCTAATTACGAGCCCAGAGGGGCTGTTGCTGGCACCAAAAATAACCCTGGTAATAACCCAGTGCATTCAAGCCGGGGGTAGTAATAAATAACATCTCGGATTCATCAGCAGTAGAAATGCATGTCCACGTTCGGGACCCCGGGGGGTGAGAGCTGCTGTGGGAGAGCAGGAGGCCCCAGGGCAGTGCTTGCTGTGCTTGAAGGAAGAGCAGAATCCCCATTCCTCCACGTGCTGTGATTTTCAGACAGCTGCTCGGCCCCCAGGATGGGCAGGGAGGGGGGGAGAGCCGTCCCTGCTGCCTTTCAGGCCAGACCTACATCAAACTCGTTAATGTCAATAGGAGGGAAATTGAACTGAGCTTTGTTGTAACCCTAATGAATCCTTCGCCGGTTACAGTAAATTTATTCTTTTGATTTCCTTTTCTCCCCCCATCTTGTTTCATGTGGGCTTTTTTTTTTTTTTTTTTTTTTTTTTCTTCTCCACTTTTATTTAATGTTCCTTTTCTGGCAGCTTCTTCTTTTTATTTCTCTCCAATTTAAAACACAGTTAAAAAGCTGTGGTTGATTCCAATTAAATACCCCCTTTGGGATTACTAAAACACACACACTCACACGCACACAAAGACCCCCTCTTTGATTGTTTCCACAGCAACGTATTTAAATATCTCATTCACTGTGTCCAAGTGAAGAGCTGAAGGATTTGGTGAAGCTCTTTCCTTTCCCACTCCCTCACCTCTCTCCTCCTGCAGTTACTCATGCAATGGCAGTAATGGTTTGGCCAGAATGCAGAGTGGATGTGGAAGATGTGTATATATGCTCCTGGAATTCCAGAGGAGGACATGAGCCAATAACATGCCCAACTATAATGCAGAACTGTTGTAATTACTTACGAACAGTGAGAATGATAGCAGAGCATTGTCAGTAATCACACATCAAATTCTGCCATTGCCTAAAATAGTGCAACCACAGAGCAACTCTGGTGGGACCCATAGGGCTGTGCTGGCTTGCTGGCTTGGAGCTGGTTGGGAAAGAAGGGGCTGATCTTAGATGATGCAATTACCCAAAAGCAATGGCAAACCAAAGGCAAGGGAACTGCTCTGGGGTGTGCTTTTCCCTATGCAGATATGGGATTCATTTCCCATTCTCTTTTGGTGATTTTCACCAAAACGAGTGAGGATCTGAAGGAGACATTTGGGTTGTCAAGCAGAGGTGTGAGGAGGTAAAGGAAGTTTTCTTTCCTTAGCATGGAGCTCTCAGTGCTGAGTGCTGACAGAGAACACAACCCAGGCATTGAAGTTCCCATGCTGAGCTCCAGCCCATCCCAGCAGAGCTGATTCAGGAATGCCTATCAGTGCCAGAAGTTCCTTCCTCCTCTGCTCACAAAGCTCTCACAGAACACAAAACTGCAGTGATTTTTCTGCTTGAAAATTTCCCAGTGTTTTGTCCCATATTTCTGTAGGAAGCATCCGCATTTTCCATTCCTCCATTGGCTCATCCATCTGCTGTGGCCTCTTCCAGTGCCAATAACCCTAGGGCTGCTGCTTGCTGGGACTTGCACACAGCACAGAGCTGTGCACACACACAGTGCTGGGTCTGCAGTTTGCCCGTGCAGGGACCCATCAACCAGCCATCAAACACGAGCAGTGAGGAAACTGCAGCACCTGCCGTGCCCTTGACATTTCCCCTTCCTCCTCTGCTGAAGAAGCAGTCTGCAGTGTGAGTGGGTTGCTTTGCAGCTGTTAAATATTAGTTCTGCTTTAGCAAAGGTAGTATTTTATCATTAAGTGTTCTGTCTCCAAGGAGGGAAAAGGGCTGAAAGCGAAGTGTGTGAGCCCAGCCACCATGGCGGTGACGAGCAGGGCTCCTACAAGGCGTTCACTTTACCCCTTCCTATTGCTTTGTGTTCATTCTCTTCTTGACTGCAAGAAATGCAGCTTCTGGCTGAGCTTTCCACACCCACACAGTTGGCCAAATTTAGGGAATGGTAATTTATAACTCTGAGGTGCTGTTGTATGCATGGCCAATGCAATTCCTCTTTGCTTTTGAGGATTCGTGTCATAGATACGGTCTGTCTCTCACTTATGCAGTGTTCTTCCTTTGGAAACGATTAGCAGATCTGAGCACAAAGCTCGCTGTTCAGAAGGAAGCTATCCAACCCCATTGGGTTCCTTAAAAAGGGAGACAAGGGAAACACAAAAGCTTGAAACCATGACGTGAACAACTTGAAGAGTCAGACAAAGGAGGACGAAGTTGCCACATGCATCATAGCATTGCTAAACTTGTGGCTTAAAAAAATGGATGGAAATATTTCTGGATGACGCTCATTTCCCAACACTCAGAAGAAACCACAGAATGTTGCAAAATAGTTCATATTTGTCTATGTTTTATTCCTATGTCTAAAACCCATGGGATTTAAATGTGTTTCTCTATGTTTTCTTGCAAGGAATGGGTAATGAATGACTACGTTAGGAACCATTTGGCCAGCAAACAGATGAGAACAACATCGGTGAGCAGCGTCTGACCATGAGGAGTGAGATGAAGGAGGGAGAGAGATGGAGCACTGATGGCTCATTGCAGATTTACTTGGGAAACTCAGCAAAGATGGCACTTTGTGCATCTTTCTCCTTCACCCATTTTATTTCTGGGCTGTCATTTCAGCAACATCTTTAACAAATGAAAACCCTCTGCGCAGTCAATAGTAATTACAGGAATTTATCACAATTGCCAATCAAGGTGTGTTGGAAAGACTCATCATTCTCCTTTAAATTAGCCTTCGCTGCACACAGACCACAAGTTATCTTTAGGAAATCAATTGTGGGAAAATCACAGCTTTTGTGGTGTTCTGTGACCTCAGCAGCCATCACACAGCTGAGTTCCTCCCCCGGCTGCTTGTGTGGCCTCGTACAGCTGTTTGCTGGGGCTTTAGCCCTCAGCACAAAGCCTGGAATTGTTCTTTATGCATCTGGAGGCAGTATAAGGGTGTCAGACAAAATGCAGGTGTGATTTGGGCACTTTTGTTAATGAATAGGAGGAGAGAAGGACCTGGCCATATTTGCACCTTGATCTGTTTCGCTGCTCCGAACCAGGCTGGCATGAATTCTGCCTTCAGCAGTGCTGATGCAGCTCCCATTGGAAATGCAGACCAGGCTGACACAGCTCAGGGCAAAATTCAGCTTTGTGTGGAGCTGCAAACGCTCCCATATGATTAATGCACATTTGTAAGGAGTTTCTTCTCTGCTGATAATGCTGCCATGAGGAAGGATCCTCAGCTGCTATATATCAGCCTGAGTTCTGACTGTAGGTGAGTACAGGTAAGTAATTCAAACCAATAATGGGGCTGATGGTTTCATTCTGCTGATAGAGTCTATATTCCTGTCTCATCCAGAGTTATTCTGCCACCCACATACTCCTATTTCTAGGTTTTGGCCAAGTACATGTGTCAGAGATTATATGAGCCACAGACTGACACAGTTGAGAAATTAAATTAGATCATAAAACTGCCCAGAGATTGCTGACTCCTTCCCTTGACCTGGCTGTACATCTGGAAACAATTCATCACTCAAGTTTTACATCTGAGTGCGAACCTTTAGCTGAAGAAGAGTCTGTCCCACGTTTGCTCATGCAGGCATGCAGTGAGGCCAGGGCAGCATGAGAAGGAATCAGTGGGGCCATGGCAAACAGTTCTGTGATTCCACTCTTCATCTCCACCTGAGACCAATTTCTGTTGCAATCCCCAGGAATTTTTCTGCTGACTTCTTTGGCTTTCAGCGGGATCTGCTGCTCCTGCACAACCTGTGCTCCCACTGATTGGTTTTGGCTGAATCTGACACCTACCCTGGCAGGGGAGTGATCCATAAATGGGGCTCATCATTCTTCAGGAGCTGCATGAGCATCCTTCCTTGCAGCTTTGCTTTTCCAGAGGCTGTTGATCCCTCTGAGGTACCTAAAGGATGGCTGCTGAACAATCCTCCAGTGTCTAGAAGCTCCAGCAAGGGCTGCTGCATCTCCTGTTGTGGTAGCAGAAGTGAATGCACATAAAGATTTCCCTTCCTGGGCACAATATGGAACCCGGTGTGAACAGTGGTGATAGTGATACAGAAGTACAACTTCAGCCTGCTGGCATGAGTTGCTAATGGTTAAAAACTCAAAAGCCTGAAGGATCAGGAAGGACATAGGGTGAAAACCAAAAGGGAGTTTATGGAAAAGTCACTCCTATCCCTCCGTGTCTGTTCCAGAGGATAAACCACATCAGCCCTTATAAACTGCCACAGCTAAGGGAGTGATTTGGGATTGCAGTGGAGAAGTGCAGAAGGAGTGTGAGGAGCTGTGAGTGATGGCTGCTGGGGATGTGGGCTCTGCACTGCCACTCATGTGGGGCTGCTGGGGGTGGTTCCTCTTCCCCCTCTGGAAGAACAACTGCAGACTGTGATGGTCATGGAAAGAATCAGAACAGGGACTGTGTGTGGCACGCAGAAATCACAACCCTTCTACTGAACTGGGACTTGCTCCAGAGAGCCTATGCGTTCGTGCTTGTGTATAAACCTGGCATCAATTTTGCACAGATGTGATCTTATGGGGAAAAAAAAAAATGAGATGTTGGAGGTCTTTGTCTGCTTCTTGGCCCTGCACCAAAAACACTCAGTGAGGCACTGGGAGGCACCGACACCGACTGTAGGGCAGTTCCACAGACGGATTCAGTTTCAAACCTTCATATAATCTGAGTGCTGCTCCCCATTAAATCCCAGTACACATTGAAGCCTTGATGAGATATTCCATTCAGCTCTGCTTTGACGCTCGCAGACAGGCTTTGTGACACCCATGGCCCCGTTCTGACCCTCACACCCACCTTGTCCTCCAGCCCCACGAAGCCCTGCAGCCCCACTGCTTGTCTACTCCCTCAGCTTTAAGCCATGAGCTCAAATCTCACACAGTCTGCATAGGACCTGGTACTGTAGGTCTTGTTCTCAGCTGGGGCCTTTAAACACCATTGCACCATAAATACTACTGCAAACCTTGATGGTTTCCTCTAAGCCATATAAGTACAGAGCATTCACAGGTCAGGACCATAAAATTATGGCCTCTGTTGGGCAATTTCTTTCTCGGTTAATGAGGTATAAAGCAAACAAGTACTTTAAAATGGAGTCTGATAATCAAAGGAGCTTCACAGCAGCAAACAGCAGCAGGAACAGTACTGGGATGTGCAATATTTCACTGAGTTCACTTTGGTCCCCAACTCCCAACATACCAACTCCCCAAGCCCTACAGTGCTCCCACCGTCTGCATTCCCTGCCTGCAGCGTGGGGGATGGAATCCCTTCCTAATTAAGGGTAGCAAAGCTGTAATGTCCATTAAGCAAAAGCTTTTCAGTTCAGAGCATGGAAGTGCAGACGAGCAGGTGATGTATCTCTGGAGATGAAGAGGACTCCACGTTTGGGGATGGGGAGGGAAGAATCCCTGGGATGTGAGATTGAAGCTCCAGAACAGAAGAGACCGTGGTTTAAATTCACCCATTCCAATTTTGCAAGGTGCTTCTTTGCTCCTGCTAAATATTCTGAGAGGAGCTGGGAGACAAATGGGTCAGGCTTAGCCTTTGTCAGCACTCTTGCATCTCTAAATCTCCATTATCCTTCCACTGCTGTAATTATTTGCTGGGTTCCCAGATTTCAGAAGGCATTTCCTGCATAAAAACCAGCACCTCTCTTTCTCCACACTGGTTTTTTTGGTCAACAACCGTTAAGGATGAAAGTTATACCTGTAAATAGATGACATCCCCTCACCCTAAAACACCCCTCAACAAATAGAAATACAGTGAAGATTGCTGGGATGGGGAGAACCATGGAGGCTGGGGGAGAAGAAGCAGAGATCAGTGTCTCCTGGTTGGTGAGAAACGACCTCAGATGTGAGGATCCAGCCCATAAGGCACCCATTGCTGGAGTGGGGTAATACAGGGGAATGGAACTGGGAAATGTAAGGGGTTAGAGAGCAAAACTGCTCTCTACTTGTAGCTACTGCTGTTATCCAAACATGATTCCTCCATCTTTTAAGTACTGAAAAGGTCTCCAGTTCCGGAGGAGCACAAATAAAAGTTGTTCAATCTCCCAAGCATCTGCTCTGTGTGCTGGCTTTCTTGGCTTGCTTTAAATGACTATCTCCTGCACTTTGTTAATTACATGATTACAGCATCCACTGACAATGAGAAAATTACAACTCCATGCCACCTTTCAGACAACACTTTATTACTGTGCAAAAGAGGCTGCATGCAATTTAGCGAAATGCTGCGCCGAACAACCGGAATTGTTCTCTTCCATAGGTTTCCTCCTCCACTCCCACTGCTTCCCCAGAGACAGCGGTGTTTGCAGAGGCTTAATAAAGCAGGAAAGAGAGCAGGTGTGAAAGGAAACATCAATTACCATTAGCCCTGACAACCCTGGACGATCCCACCCATGGTGAAGGCACGATGACAGTCAATTATGTAGTTCTTTCCATGCACATCAGTGAAGTGCTTTGCTTTTCTGGTGAGGGTGAGGCTGGTGAGGGCACTGGGACAGAGGAAGGTGTGGATTTCTGTTTGTAAGGTCTGAGCTGTTGTTGTAAGCGGGCTGAATTCAGGCTTCCACAAGGAATTCCTCCCCTGAAGACTCTGCAATCTGAACACATGGGAGAACCAACGGTTCTGCTGCACAGCACTCATTGGAGGTGAGGAATTCGTGGCCAGGTGTTTGAAGGTGCCCAGGAATGGGCCTTCTGCTGGAGCAAACACTAAACCATCAGAGGTGCTGAGCTCCAAGTGGGTTCCAAATACAAAGCAGGTTCTGCTCTGATGAGCTGCTTGCATTGCTCAGGGCTCTACATGCTGACCCCAGAGGGGCAGCCTGAAGCCTCAGCAGCAGTCCTCAGTGCTGCTTCCTAATTATCACCCTCTTCCCCTCGGACATCTGCTTGCAGTGAATTTCACAGGTCCTTCAATAGCTAACGGGTGGTATTTATTTCCATTCCTTCAGTGCTTCAGCCTTAAGAATAGCGATAATTCAATGTATCTCATTTTGGGGGAATGAAAGATTGCCCTTATTTTCAGTTCATTTTTTGTGTTTTATTTCTCTCTCTCCCTTTTTTATTGAGCTCTGAACATTAATAATCAGCCCTCATTAACTCAGTTAATTCTTCAAATCCTCATATTCTTCATGCCCAGCACCATAAAGCCAAAGAAGGGACTAATGAAAGCTGAAGAGATGGTTAGAGTTATTAAAAATCAATTTTTTTTTTGTATTTGGTAACCCTGGGGTGTTAATATTCTCATCTCATGTCTTCTCAGCCTCGTTCCTCCCACAGGAACTCTGGGTTTGCAGAGCACAGGAGGACCTCAGTGCAGGATCTTCAGGTTTTGAGGCCGTCCCGTGATGCTACAGCGCTTCTCCTGGGAGACTGCTGAGGTCTCTGCAGTGCAGGAAGGAGAATTTTGCAGTTCTGAAGACAGTCGTGCATCGCTGGGCGCTGCAATCAGCGTTAGATGAGGGCAGGGTGAGGGCTGTGCAGGCGCTGCTCCTTCTTGTGCAGGCAGAGTGCTGCTGAGAAAGGGCTGGGAGCAGCCTGAGCTCTGCCCTTCAGCTCAGATTAGTGATAATAGAAAATGCAGAACATTAAACAGTGGCGTGATTGCATTGCGGAGGAGGACTGGCAAACAGGTTTGTCCTGATGCAAGGGTGTGAAAAAGGGGTCACCAAGATGCGTTTACTTCAGGCTTAAGAAGCGAGAGAAATGGTTTTGCAACAATTTGTTCCTGCCTTGTTTTTGATCTGACTTCCTTCCCAAAGCCTTCCTCTCCTTTCAGCAGTGTCTTTAATTCATGAATTCATTTGCACGCCCTGTTTTCCTGAATTACCCTTCCCGTTTCCTTTACTGGGGTGAGTCCAAATGTCCCCCTCCAAACCAAACGCTGCCCGTTGGAACACAGTCCTTGGTGCTAAGATCCCTGTTGCTGATGCAGGGCAGGGCTGCTGAGGAGGGAGGGAGGAGAAGGGGAGCAGCAGAGCCAGCAGAGCTGGTGATGTGCAGCTGTGGAGCTCCTGCTGGGCACCGCAGGGCTGAGGCTGGGCACCATGGCAACCAGGATGCTGCTCCTTGGAGACCCTGCTCTGCTGAATGGGTGGCAATCTCTTTATGAAAGCTGGAGAAAGGTGGGTTTTTTTTCCAACATTTTCCTTCCTCTAATGCTGAGAATGCACCAAGAGGAATAAAGCAAGCTTCTGGAGCACTCAGACCCACTGCCATGGGATGAGGTGGTGGTGTGGGTGGCTGTGCTGCTGAGCTGTGTTCCCTTCAGAGCATCACTGCCTCCTGTGCTCACCCAGCAGGCACCTCTCAGGGGGATCCCATTGTGTATGCTGCCCGGGTTCCTGAGGGATTCGCTTTTAAATCTCTTTTTCAAACAGATAATTAAAACATAATGGTGTTTACATTACAGATGGAGCTGAGAGAAAAATAATAATAGCAATAATAATCGTAATAAACACGACTTTGCCACTCAGGGGAGTTTGTCAAATGACTCTTAGAGAGGCTTGGCACACTTTAATGAGTTTAAAGAAGAGGATTTACGCTGAACAAACTCACTCCACGGCTCACACATGGCAATGGGACAAGGGAGCACTCAGCAGTACTGAACCTGCAGCAGGACGACATGGAAGAAAATAAAGGAAAAGGTATTAAAATCCCATAATTTTTACTGCAGTGGATATGCAGAATGAAATTGCAGCTCTGCAGAGTCCAGAAGCTATTCTAAATTAATGGCTTGGCTTTTCCAGTCCATTCAAACGAGCTCATTTCATGCAAGATAAATTACAGGACCTGCCACCCGCGCTCCCCAAAGAGAGCTTTTCATAATTCACGATGTGTGTATAAGAGAATGGGCGGCTGTTTTTCTGACAGATATCCTGTGGCACAATGACCCACTCCTGAGGCTGCAAGGTTTGATTCCCACAGCGGCAGCCGTGAGTAAATGCTGCAGGAAAAGGGGGAAAAGACCAAAGAAAGGACCTGGTTCAATCAACCCAAACAGACCCCCGTGCTTCTCCCGCCCCGGAGGCACTGACAAATCCTCTCTGGATGCATCCCCTCAGCATTCCCTTCCCTCCTGCCAACATCATTGCTTGGTGTGTTTTTGTCACCTATTTGGGCCACTTAATTACGTTCCCTTTTCTTTTGGAAAAAGCTGACATGTAATTATTTCCATGATTAACACTCTTGTGCAGCTAATTGTAATTACACCTTCTAATCACAGTTACCATCGTCAATTACTCATCTTTGCCTCACTTCAGTGTTTTTCTTTATCTGAGTTTCTGGAAGTTTTCCTCACCCAATACACACTCACGATAAGCTTTCCAAACTTCTGTTTTCCTCCACAGGGATCAATCTGAGGCTGCAGTAAAGGCTGCATGATTGGCTGCTGTAAATCATGACAGCTTCACCCGTGCCAATGCAACAGTGCTCTGCAGCAGCCGAGATGTCAGGCGTTTCACTAAGAAAGCAATGCCATCTGAGAAGATATGTCTGCCTCCAAGTCCTTTCTTATATATTTTCCACATATTGAGTAATGTGTGTTTCTCCTTTTTGTCTCTCTAACCCTTTATATATTTTAGGGAACTAAGAGAAATCAAACCAGCATGAATACTTGCCAGCTTGTACGTTATGCAGCGTTTTGAAGCATGTTTCATCCTATACCTTGAACATACACAGGGGACTGATTCTCCTCCTGCTCAGCCAATGTTGATGTGTGGAGCTGTCAGTGGGAGCTGCGTGGCTCCTGGGTTACAGCCCAGTCAGTGCAAACAGCATCATCATGGGATGAGGACATTGTTTTTACAGGGAGAATTCCATGATAAATCCAGCACGTTCAATAGGCAGAGTCCTGTACTTAAAACTTATGGAAAAATGTGATATCCAACTCAGAACACACTCAGAGTTTTGCTAAGCTTGCTTTCAGCCATCAACAGGTGACAACAGATTTATTAACTAGAATGGATGCCCAGCAGCTCAGATTCATGACTTAATGGAGCTGGACTCTGCTGGGTGCTGTGGAAATACAAAATGGGTTCATAGAGAAGTCTGATGGAAACTGTTCCCTTGCTCCATCCTTGCTTCAGCTTCGTGCACAGTGCTGCTGCTTCTTTCCAACCAGAGCACATCAGAGCCAGAGCAAAGCTGCTGCCTTCATATTCATCCCCATTCCCAAAGACTTGGCTGAACGAACAAGGAGGTGAACTCCCAACCTGGAGATTACTGCTGCATTAATAAAGCAACTGTGAACGAACCGCTTCAGCTGCCTGAGCCAACCAGGATTATTAAACCAGCTCCCTGATTTAATTAGAGTGCGTAAAACTCATGCTAAAAACAAAAATGCAGCTCTCAGCTGGAACGTGAGCTTTGTGCAGGAGGGGTCACTGCGAAGGTCAGCTCTTCCTGCAGTTTATTCACGGTGATTGAATCAAACACTGAAGTGGAAGCCAACGGCCCCTGCAGAGCTGCTGTCCTGCAGCAAAGCTCTGGGCACTGCCTGAGGGCAGCAGGCACTGCAGCTTTGTTCCACCTGCCTGGCTCCTTGTGTGAAAGAACAGGATCTGTATTGGATTACAGAAATAAAGCCACATGCATCAGCACTGCCAGCCTTGCTGCATTGCACATGGTGAGAGCTGCTCCCTGCTGGGCAGATGGACATGGAGACACTGGGACATGGGGACACAATGGGACATTGGGGCATGGGGACACACAGACATGGGGATGCATTGGCAGAAGCTACGCAGCTCACACTGATTGACTCTGCAGTTCCTCTTTGCATCAGCAGAAATTTGTGACACCCTGAACTGGCACTGCAGCTTCTCAACGGTGCCAATTCAATTAGGTGCCCCTTGCCTGACCAGCAAAAAATGGACCTCCGTCTGCTTTGTGACTGACTGAGCATCACACACCAGTTGTTCCTTAACTCTCACTCTGGATTTGAACTGTGACTGCAGGAGAAAGCCACCACTGCTCGTGGCTGTGGCTGTAAGCTGATAGGAAGCTTTTTTCTTTTTGAAGAAAACCAATTTCCAGACTTCAAAGGCTCTGTACCTCAGCTGTTCCCTGGCCTCAGACTACTGCACGTCACTCCTCAGCTGATGGCAACCGTCAGCACGACCTGGAGGCACCACGGCGCCTGCAGATGCTTGTGCCCTTGGTGTGCTGGTGCTGAACCTCATCCTCTGCCACACGCCAGCTCTGAGAGCAGAGCACAAACTGCTCCTAATACTGGCGAGCGTTGATAAGAAGGTGCAGGCAAATTAAGCTTCACAAAAGAAAAGTTAAATGATTCTATTGTTATCTGAGTCGTTTCCAAATGGACCCATCAAAGTCTGGAAAATTGTTTTAATTGATAGCGAGGTTGACAATAAGATAAATAGGGAGATTAGAAAACACCCGTTAGACACAGCTGAGGCTGTAGGAAATTTTCAGCCCCAGCTAATTGTTCCAGCTTGCAGTTTTAATTAAGTGCAGCCTCCCAAAGCGCACCGCTCAGCCAGGAGCACCCCAGCATCCTGGCTGTGCCCAGAACTGCCTGCAGCAGCTCATGGCTCCATGTGTGCATCTCTGCGATGCTCTGAAACCACTGGGTTTGTAAGTGCAGGAGATGATGCTGTGTCTCATGGGGAAGAAAAAGCTATATTAGCAGGCTGAGCCCAGCACTGCTCCTGGATACCACAGCCCATCACTGCTTGCATTGGTACCGAGCCCCACTGTGTCACCTTCTGAGCTGGCCCCATGCTCTGGCTGTGCCCACTGCATTACAGCAGCCACCCAACTGCATGGCTGTGACACAGTGAGCTCATTCTGCAGCCCACTGCTAATAACCACAGACAGAACGGCTGCTCATTGAAGCCAAGGGTTCCTTTTATTCCTGCAGTGTTCCTTGGAGGAGAAAACGCTATATTTAATTAAGCACCACGTTATGCTGGGCATGGAGGATGAAGCAGCAGGGCAATTTTGGGATGCTCGACACAGCACTGCCAAGAGAGGTGTTGGTGCCCGGGTTGCACAGGATCCTCACTCCCCAGGATAGAAATGTTTGAAGCTCTCTGCAAGGCATGGTCTCTGCTGGGAAGCACGAGCTCGGGTGCTTGTGAATACTGATGGCATATCCGTGCAAATAACTCCTTTTTTATCTTGCTGGCAATTAGATGTGCAGCACGCTGTGCTTTGTTTTGACTGGCTACAAGAGGCTCTTTGCCGTGTGGGGACTTTTGTCTTAAAATTCTTGCTGCATCCAAAATTTAAAAGGGTAAATAGTTTGGAGGGCAATGAAATAGCAGCAACTGACAAACAGTGGGGCAGTCATAAGGGTATGGAAAAAGAGGCTGCTTTTTGTTTGAACAGCTCAGCTCCTGGCTCCATATATCTATTTTTAATAAATAAACTCAACAGAAGCCCTTGCAGACCACCTGCCTGATGCTGTTTGGTCCTGGGAGTTAAGAGTTTTTCCTAATTTGCCTTTCACTTAATAAATGACATTGGTAATGTACGCATTCTTGTCCCCACTGCCATCTGTACAATGCTTTGTGCTCTAGGGATAAAATAACCTCTTCTCTTTCTAATCTTTCAGCCGCTGGAGCTGAGGAAGAATGCACATCTCTGCTACTGGCTGCAGGACAGGAATAGGGCTGTAAATTTATGCACAGTGGTCCTGCAGGACACGAAGGCTGGTGCACAGGGGATGCAGGGCGCAGTGCATGGCTGGGTATGGCAGTGCCTTCCCCACCACGTGTGTTAGAGAGAAGATGCATCCCAGAGTGAGGATGTGCTCTGAAACAACAGATCTTGTGATCTTCCTGCTTGGCAGAGATGAAAAATGAAAACAAATGGGGGTGTTGGCCTTATCACCTCTGCTCCTGGTTCTGTGTGCGCAGCTCTCATTTGCAAAGGATGATTACAGAACAGATAGGGTCTGCTCCTCCTCACTGCACAGCTGCCCCTGCTCCTACAGCAGCTCTCGTGAGGAATTTATGAATTTATCTCATGGCTGTGAGTGGGGTCTGCAGGGACGTGCTGGGAACCAGAGCCTTTAGTGAGGGGAGAGCACGAGGCAATGGAAATAACCCGCTGCGTGGTTGTATCCTCACATCCCTTCAGCTGCTGGGGCTGATGGTCAGGCAGAGGACATAATTGCAGTTAAGAAAGAATGAAATACACAAACCTTGCAGGAAAAGCTCCTGGGAACAGGGGTAGCGGGGAAGGAGGGCTGAGATACACGCTTACAGCTGACATAATGAAGGGAGAAAAGCAACTTGGAGGTGACAGGGAGGGAACAAATCCGCAGAGCTCCCACAACAGCAGGGAATTGCAGATTTGGTTATTGCTCTCCTCTTTGCCCATTCTCTACCACAGAAGGTACAAATTTCACCTTTCACTGTAAATGAAGATAGACACGGATGAGTGCTGGCAGGCAGGGTCGCACAGAGGACACTCCTGCTCATTAATGTGCTCCAAGGAACCCTGAGTTTGCACTTAATTGGAGGAAAAGTGCACCAACCCCCATATCATGTTGTTGCTTCGGGTGACCCTGGCAGAGCCAGCAGCTGATGGAGAGGCACACCTGCTGCTCCTCGTTGGATGGGATGGCAAGAGTTTGGTGTTAGCACAGTAATTCATGATGCTGTATTTAGGAGATGACAGAGGAGATGCAATGTGTGGTTGTAATGCACCTTTTGGTATGCATTAAGGGAACCCATCAGCGTTCAGCAAAGTTTTGAACCGTGCCCTTCTCTTCAAATAACAAATCAAACAGAGCCATCAACAGGAATCCTTTGTGTATTTATGCACGTGGTGACGGATCTTTTTATGGAACATCATTTAAAGCGCTGTCATGCCAATAAAATGCCTGAAAAACTGCCTGGGGACGAAGCCACACCGCATTTGCATTTCCTACCTGCCTGTGTTACTGATTCCTTGGGACATTTTGCACAGCCTATGCATTAGGTGTGCAGGGAACCAACAGCACGGGTGTGACCATGTGGGCACACAGCTTCCACCTCCAGAACTGACACTCGTGTTCCATCACTCCTCCCCAGCAATGCTTCTTTGATCCCACTAAAATCAGAGACATCTTCCAAAAATTCAGGTTGCATTAAGAGTCTTATCCTTAATCCCTCAACTTGAGTGTATTGATAAGGAAATACCAATTAAGATCCATATTCCCATGCTGGACCTGTAGTCAGAGATTAAGGAGATTAAGTGATCATTCTAATTTCACACCCAAGAATGTTAAATAGTTATAACTTTATCTCCTTCAAACAGCAACGGCCCATGAGCTCCAGGGTCCTTTTGGCCTATTTGTTGCCACCACTGCAGATGTCCCTTGACCTTCAATTGAAGCGACCTGGGTTGACTCTGTGCCCTC
The DNA here is from genome assembly GCF_026119805.1 of Tympanuchus pallidicinctus. Classification (NCBI taxonomy): domain Eukaryota; kingdom Metazoa; phylum Chordata; class Aves; order Galliformes; family Phasianidae; genus Tympanuchus; species Tympanuchus pallidicinctus. The sequence goes on from NW_026294760.1 coordinate 298,628, forward strand.
CAAAGAAGGATTTCTGCAGGAAACAGGAGCTATGTTCATTAGCAGTCTGGTATCAAAGTGCCCCACCTGAGTCCTCAAGACAGATCCAAGCACGGACAGCAATGTTAATGAGCAACTGCCAGTGCCAGATACTATAGTTCTGCTGTCTGATTGCATGGCACAAGAATACAAGGCTCTGTTTGTAAGACTGCAGGAGATGGAGGGGTTTGTATACAGCTCACTCCACCAGGCACACCTGAAATCAGGCAGGAGTAATAAGGCCTCTGCAACAGAGACCTCCAAAGCACATGAAGCTCGCAGCTGTATGATGTTAAGTTTGATGCATGTTTACGCAAAGTGAAATGACAAATGTGGGCTGGGGGAAGTTTTATCAGCAGATATCTTTAACAGCATGGAAAAACGGATTGAACTAGGAAACCCCACAAAGCTTAACCCTTTTTCCTTATAAAATCCAGGTAAAAGCATTAGATCTGGGAATTCAGACAGACAGACATACGCAGAAGCTCACAAGCCTGCTGACACTGACTGGGCAGAGGATGAACCTTGTGCCATTGGTCAGTTTAGTGCATCTCTATTAGGTACCTAAGGCTGGATGGAAAGATAACCAATCCGATAATGCTTTCTCCTCATTGCTCTGACATCTTCCACCCCTTCATGCAACCACCCCGTGCAGCAGCACAGAGCTGGGTGAGCAGTCTGCTGCCTCCTGCTCCTCTCTGCAGCCCCCAGCAGAGCCGGGCCCTCAGGTCTGTTTGGCAGTGATGGAACATGAAAAGCAGCCATAAAAAAAATAGCACCTCCAGGCTCTACAGATGTGGGAAAACTGACTCCAGCTTTAGTTGTTGCAAGCCATTATTTTTACAGGAATAAAAGAGCAGAGGGTGTTTTGTGAACAAGCGAGAAGACACATTCCCTGGCTGCAGAATCTTGCAGTTTAAGCCCAAGCTCTCACTTGGCATTAGAAGGCAATGAGCTAACCTTTCCATTTCATTTCGGAAAACTCCAAACTAATTATCTTTTCATTCTTCTTCCATCCTTTTCCTGCCAAGGGAGAAAAATCAGGACAGCACTCCTGGGCTTTCTGGATCTTGCAACATTTATCACCTGAAGTCTTGTTCCCAACAGGAGCTGAATGTTTCGTGCTTCAATGAAAGCACAACAGGATGGGCGCTGTGCAGGCAGCCCTGCAGGGAACCCAGAGGGCAGAGCCAGAGCACCCACTGCACATCACATATTTGGGGTTTTGCTTTTTTAAACAGGCATCAGAAGCGGGAGATGGCTGTGGGGAAAGGGTGGAAGAAAAGAAACAAGAAAAAGCATTAAAAAAAAAGAAAGAGAGAGAAGGAAAAATTGAAAAAAACTTAACATACGAGGGATTAGGATTCAGGCCAGCATTGTCTGCAGCTTCCAAACCATATGATATATCTAAAGAAGAGGCAGACAGAACATCTGAGTGAAAATTACAGGTGGCTGAATTAATTAGCTCCAAATCCCAACACCCCCAGACATCAGGCGCTGGGATTAAGGACTCAGAGCTAGTTTGCTGCTGAATCCCAAACCTCAGATAGTATTTGGATTCAAATGGAAATGTTGCAGATAGGTTCGTTTAGGGAAGGAGAGAGCCGTCTTTTCCCACCCTCCCTTCAGCTGAGGCAGAAAGGCACATTTCTCTTTCCCTCTTCAAAACACCGTATGAAAATCACTGCAGTCTTTGCTACCACTGCCTGTCCTTGGCTCCTGTTGATCTAAAGAAGCTCTCAGCTCTTCAAATACCCCAGTGCTGCAAGGGGGGCTGGCAGAAATGTACATCACAGCAATGGGAAATTCACCTCTTTCTGTCCTCTTTGCTTGTGGGACATTACCTGTAAGGAATTCACAGTCTTTAAGTGATGATGAAGTCCTATTGCGTGACTAACCAATGGGGCTCAAGGACAAAAAGCACCTGATTTTACCCTGAAACGCTGACAGAGTGCCAGTTTCACTTCATTTTGAGGCAAAGCTCCTAAAATGTTGTCAACAACTGTGTGCGTGTGCATTCAGAGAGGTTAACAGTTAATTGCCATCACACGAACTAGATTCATTTCCTGGTCCCACCCCCTGTGCTAAGTCAGTTCACATGTTGATGATTCTCTTCTTCCTATGAAGTGGGAATGATCCTCATTTGGCCAATGGCAGCGTAGGTAAAGCACTCCTGCTGGTGAGACGTTCAGATGTTATTGATGGAGAATCTCTGTAGGTTGAAGAGTTCATGAATCTTGCAACGAACATAACCTGCATCTCCTGCTAGATCAGGTATATCATTATTTGCCAGGACCATCTTGCACAGGTTTAATTATCTGCTGGCAAAAGATGTCCAGAGGCCCAACTGGCAGTTCACTTGCTTCATCCGGATGCTGCCAAACAAGCCAGTAAGTTCATCATAGCCCATGTAAAGCATCCAGAAGTAGTACACAGGGAGACAATTAGTGTTTGTGTGGCTTTCATACTGAATGCGATCAGAGGGCTGGAAGATATCCACGTTTATTACAGCACCGGGTACTCAGGGCTGAGAATACAGGGAAAAGGATTTGATGCAAGAGTTTGAAAAAGCTTGAGCAAGGAGAGAAAGAGAAGCAGGTTGAGAGCACTGGCAGTGTGCAGCCCAGTTGTTGGCACCACAGGGATGCCATCTGCCTTCTCAGTGCGTTGTTCTCTGCAGTCCCCCCAGCAAGAGCCATGGGGCAAACACACAGCAGTTCTGTGCACAGCTGGCACAGCATCACCTTAGGTTGTGTGAAGAGACGATATCCTGGGTGGGTGGGGGGAACAGGGGTGTATGGTTCCATGGAACTTCCAGGAAATTGGCATGCACCAAAAAGCACAGCACAGGATTTCCGACACTGAATGAACAAAAACTCTTCTGCCTCATTCAAAAACCCATGTCTTCAAACCTTGGAAGGTGACAGATGAGCTTATGAATGGAACTCACTGCCTCAAGACTGCTAACAACAGTGTGATGTTTTCTGCCAAGTTAAATGAGGGGGGAGATTCTCCATTACGTCGATATGTGTTAGCAGTGATGGGAGCAGCAGTGCGTAGCGAGGAGCGAGGAGCTGACCTGGGAGAACCACACAAGAGATGGTGTGATGACAGAGCTACAGGATGGGGACAATTTCCTCCTGCAACTGTTGGAATTGATGTAAGTGTTTGGGAACTGGCACTCTCGGTGCTGCTGTGTGCTCTTCTGGCATCTGGGACAACACCCCATCACGGTGTGGTGGTGAATTCCCCTCCTCCCTTTGAAATCAAACAGTGCTTTCATTGCAAATCAGTGCAGCTCGATGTCTCTGTTGCTGCCATGGCTGCAGGGGCTCCAGATGGTGCCCTTACAGCTCCTCTTATACAAGCTCTTGGCACAAGAGCAGATCTTCCTTGGGCTATAAGAAACTCGGCAGTGGTTTCTCTGGGAGAGATCTGGCTGTCAGGAAAGAAATGCTCTGTCACAGTTTCTCTGACAACAGCCAAGGAAGGCACAGTTCTCCCTGCTGCAGGCAGCGTTGATCCAAGATCATAAATGAGGGGGCTGCCAGGGATGGTTTTGGTCAGCTGTAGACACTGCAAGGCAGCAATTGGCATGAGGGGCAGTGCATTGGAGTGTCTGCTTCTGCAAACTGCTGCAAGAGCTGCTGCCTGTGGAAGTCCTGAGGACAACCAATGCTGTGGATATCTGGTTCTGTGAAGGCTTTCAATCGTATTTGTGATAGATTCCTTAGAATTACATGAGTGAGACATGGGGCTACAAGGTTCTCTTTGTACAGAGACGTCATCCCTTCTCTCTGTGCACTAAGTAGCACAGGCTGTTTCATAACAGTCCAGTAATATTCTATGGAATCTGTTATTCCCACCAATACCTTTGGTTAACGATTCCTGCTTTAGCTGCCTTGCTCACCATGGCTGTGTAGATGCTGTTCTCAAGAGCTATCTGCAAATTCCGATGAAAAAAAACCCCACATTAATAGGAAGATTTTCCATCAAGGGAAATTAGTTCCATTTCCTCCATGTATCCCTTATTCAAATGGTGCTGAGAGGCAACAAAACACAGGAGCACATTCCTCTGTCTGTCCTTGCCCATTTGTCTGTCTGGCCCTCTCATCTGTCTCTGTTCTCTTGGTTATGGGGACAGCAGGTGGCAGAGCAGGTGATGGATGGGCAGAGAAGGAGCTGGAATAGGATCTACTCATCATCCATTCGTGCACCACAGCAAGATAGATGGTCAGGAGGAGTTTTCAATTTCTTCAAAGGCTGAGTCGGAGCCCCATCACGTGTTCTGCAAGGGCCCATCTTGGAAAGGGGGAAACTAATTTTGTAGCCTCTGATGGGCAAAGCACCGGGGAGGGCATGAATACACAGAGCTCAGAGCAGCGATCCCATCTGAGCAGTCTTGTATTTGGAGGTCATGGATCTGTAACTGAACCACAGCTCCACCTGAGCTCCTCACAGATTGCCATGGCCTTCTGCACAGGAAAAGTCCTGCAAAGGGAAAGTAAACCTTGCAGAAGGGAATTCCCGTGGCAGGCTGTAGCCTGGCTGTGAGATCCAGATATTTCTGTTATTTACAGCTGCAGTTACAGACCCCAGGCCTGACCCTTGCACCAGGCACCATGCAAACATATATTAAAAAATAAACAGCCCCGAGGGATGGCCAGGCCAACAGAAGTCTGTGTGGGCAGAAAACACGGGTCAAGGTGGGCAAATGTAAAGCAATGCAGGGACTCAGAGCTGGGAACTGCAGTCCCAGTGAGCTGTGGGGGAAGAAGCAGGAAAGGGACCTGGCTCTTTCGTGCAACTTTTGCTGCAACTGTCAGCAAAAACAAGTGGGCAGAGGCGCTGATGAGAAGGGAAGTAACTCTGAACAACAAGAGTGTGCCCAAGAACTTTTTTTGGTGAGTTATTAGTTATTTAAAATTTGTCCCTACCTCTGCAGCTTCCTGCACTTTTTCTTACGATTAAAGACCTCGTTCCATGCCAGCATTCTCCTATTCATTCCCTCTTGTATACAAGTGAGCAAATTCAATCTGTGAAGCTTTTGTCATTCCCTGACTTCCACTCTTTGCTTTGCAAAGCTTTGCAGCGTGCCTGGCACAATGATAAAACGCATCCTGTTTATGGGCAAAGAAAAATCTACCTCAGCACTTTTTCCATAGCAGGAAAAGGGGAGAAATAAGTATATTTTAAAGCATTTTAGATTGTGACTTCTGCAAATTAGAAAACGCATGCTTTTTCCCCAGATAGAATACAGGCCATTACGCTGTGAAAGCAGATGCTATTCCTGTCCCTTTCTCCTAGCAGTCTTCCTAATGCTTTTAAGATGCATAAAGATACATTTGTTTGTGGTGAAGAGATGACCACCTTCAGCAGTTTGCATCTGGTCTGTGAGGTCAGGGAATGAGGGAAGAGCTTTGCTTTTTGTTAGATTGCATATGAGTTAAATAACATCCTTTGAAAGCCTTGGAGGATGAAGTTTTTTATCCAGAAAGGCCTTCAAACTTTTCTCCATGGTTCTCTTCAGGTCCAGAGCTGCAGTAGATATTGAAATAGACTCGGCTATTTGCAGTGCCTGGTGTTTGGAATACCAATACCAAACTACCCTCAGCATTAAGGCAGTTATGTCAGGTGTGGGTGGCTTTGTGTTCACTCCAGACCTTGCTCAACCATCTCAGGGCACAGAGAAGCTGTCTTGTTAGTAATATGGCCTCCCTGGTTCCATTTGTTCTGGCAGGATTGAGAGAAGACATATGTAAGGCAAGCAAATAAATATAGGAATAAATGGATGGCTAGACATATGGATATATAGGCAAACAGACAGATGGACAGATCAGATCTGTCTGGCATATGCCTGTGTATCTCTCTGCAATTGCTCTTCATTCAAAATTGAGACCATGCAGACCCGGCCCAACTGACTCCAAGCAGCTCAGGGCATCTCTGCCAGAGGAAGAGGTACGAAGTGCTGACCTGGATGCCATTCCTCCCCTCACCTTACCCCTTTATACACAGAGGGGTCTTCTTGTTGAGTGTGGGTGTCTTCCCCCGTCACAGACTTGGCATTTCTCAGCTGCAGGTTCTTTGCATTAGCAGAGTACTGTGTTCTATTTTGTCCTCCTTAGCTAACCTTTTATTGCTCCATATGCAATCAGAGGAGCTATCTACCAGCAGCATATGTGTTTAATCAACTTTAATATTTCCACAGACTATAAGTAAGCAAAAATGTTCTGGATGGGGAATAATTATCATTTCAATTATATTAGAGAAGATAGTTGCAATGACAGAGAGTGAGAAGACCTGTGCTCAGCACGCTGCTAGGCTGGCTACCAGCAGCCCAGCTGGGGAGAGGTTGTGGCTGTTGGGGCAATAAGCAATGTGGGGGCAATAAGCAATCTAGGGGGCATTTTAGGAGCAGGTCTGAGCCACCAGCAGTGCTGGTGCTGGTGGCAGAGCTGGCTGGCACTGCTCTGCTGCACCTCTATTCCATCCCGTTAAGGCTAAGGCTACCGTGCGTCCAAGGCATATGCAAAGTCCAGTTCAATTTATGGAATATCTTTAGACTTGGTGTTTGAATTTCTTTCTATTTGCTCCAGGGTACAGGCCAGGCATATTTTCCATTTTTTCTCTAAATCTACGAGGGTTTAAATATTCCTTTTTGTAAAGAAACAAGTGCATAATGCTGAGATTCACTTGTAATCGCATCTCTGCAAGAAATGCAGCCTTAAGAACAAACAGTAAATATTGAGAGACTTGTACTGATGGAATCGCAAAAACTGGCAGCGTTATAAATCCCTTTGGAGACTGAATATCACCTGCCTACCCTTAAAAGCTTGCAATCCAACTGATATTCGCTCAGTAAATTTTACGCCGCTACCCGCTGTTGGTGGTGGGAGATTGGTTGCTGTCTTACCGCTCTGTTTCCTAACTAGAAACTGGAAGTGATTTAAATAAGAGAAGAGAGAAAAACAAACGGTGTGTGGTGCTCCCACAGATATGCACTGCCTTGGATTTCTGTGGTTACATTGCAAGAGCTGAGCAACGAAACCGAGTTCTGCAATCTGTTTCCCCTCTTCCAGCCCTGGGCTCCTCGCTCAGCAGAGCTCCTTTCCCTCATACTGTAATTAGTGCATTAATGGGCTCTGTCATCAGAGTGATGTGGGAGCAACCAAGACGTGGATCACACCGGGTTAGCTCCTGTGCAAACAGCATAGCTCCTTTTTGGAGCCCGTCTCGCTTGCTTTGGCAGTTTCACAGAAAAGCTCCAAAGTCATGAAAGGAAAAAGGGAGCAAGAAATGCAAACAAAGTGCTTTCATTCATTTTGGGTTTGCATTGGGGTTGTTGGCTGTATTTAACACTTGTTTCGTGTCAGCCCACACTCATATATCCATACAGGTATTCAAATACAGCTCACTGGCAGGATTGCCTCAGCCGTCTCTCCCTTCCTCCTGCTTGGGATTAGTATAATCACGAAAGCAAGGAGGATAATGAATACTGAAATATGAATTATGCTCCTGGGGCCAATTTCATTAGAGCCATCTTCTCAACACATGTATACAGCACCTTAGATTTTAAGTGCATGATTATGCTTGGGATTTAACATTCAGCTTGAGACACGCTCACGTGGACCCAGTGATACCAGCAGCACTTCACACGGTGTTTCTTTGCAGCACTAAGTACCAAATACACGTCAGGTGGTTATTCAAGCAAGGAACAATGTTTTTCTTCCCAGCTCTTCTGTTGCAGCTCAGTGCTGACCCAGGGCAGCCTGTGTACTCCAGTTCTGCTCATCAAGATGCAATTGTGTTTATTTTGGCAGTGTCTAAAGATACAACAAGAAATGATGCCAGGAAGACCAAGGAGAACAGCAGTCCTTGCCCCCACATGCTTGTTATATCAACCATATTCACCTGTGTGGATGCTTTCTCCATTCTAAGAAGGTAAAGCATGTTTGGAACCATCCATTACGTAAGATTTTTGAACAGTAAACTCTCCCTGATATATTTAATTTTTACTTAAAGTTGATGAGAATGCACATTACCCAGAAGATTGTCTCAGTCACACTTATTTATTTCCTCAGACAGGTAGATATCCAACCCAGCAAGAAATTGGGCAATGAAAACAAGATTGCAAGGAGAGCAGTAGCAGAAATGCGACGTGCACCATTTTAGCCTGTGTCACATACTACCTTTCCAATTCCTTTTCTTCCAAAGTTCCCAAATCCATCACACTGTACATTTCCATCCCAAGCAGTGCCTCTTAGCAGCTCTGTGCTGTGGTGCTGAGCTGGATCAAGGCTCTGGTTCTGCACCGGGGAGGATGCACACACCATCCCACTGCATTCATCCAGCAAGGAGCAACTAACCTCCTTCAGAGCCTGCTTGCATGTTTGGTTGCAAGTGTTACCAAAGCTAATTTGCTGTAACTAACGTGGTCCTGTCGGTTGTTGTAATGTTCTATTTGCAGTAAAGAGGCCAGCGGCAAGCAGGCAGCGCCCTAAGCAAGGGAAGATCAGCTGCTGTTAGATAGGGGCAGCTCTGGGGCTGCTCCCTGGGCTCCCCGAGCAGAAGGAGCACACAGGGTTGCCTGAATTACCACTACAGAGAGCTGGGCACACTCCATGTGGTGAGGTTGCCAGCTCATGGGGCTCAGGGCCACAGTGTTCTGCAGAGGTGACAGCACTGGGATGTCATGGACATGGCTGTGTTCAGGGATGTGCCCAGAGCAAAAAGAGCTGCAGCAAGAGCCAGCTGCTGGATCTGTGCTGCACCCACCTTGAGCCACAGCTCGCTGTGTGGAAAGCACCAGATATCCCATAGAGCTTTTTTCTTCCTTCCTTTTCCTTGTTATGGTTGATATCAAAAGGCTGAGGGAAGGACAGACAGCAAAACACAACAGCATACCATGGAAGAACATCTGGTTTCCAGAGCAGAAAAGACATTCTTGGCTGGTGAATGAGTAGCATGGGTAGCAGGTCTCCCTGTTCTGCCCAGGGTTTCCTCCAGAGAAATGCCAAGATTCTTAGCAAAGTTGATCCTAATTAACTAACGAGGTAAATTTAGAATGATGTACTTAAACGCCATTTAACCTCATGGGCACATGCACAGACGTGACTGAAGTGATGTTAATTCCACGTAGAGAGGAAGAGAGCATTGGGTTACCTTGCACATCAGACTGCTCAGCTCTCTGCCATCCTGCCCACAGAGCAGCAGGGCAGCTGCACCCCACGCTGTAATGCCATGTCGTTAATCTACTTTGAAAGTTAACTTGGATTAGTTTTTCTTCAATTACAAACTCTTAATCTTTGTTACTCTGTCAGCAGCAGAAAGCCCTGTGAATGCATGTTGTGTGCACGTTTCAGTTCATAAGTCCCAGCTATAGATTATAAAGCTTGAGCATGAAAAATGCCGGGGTTTAATTTCAGTAGGAAACTACAGGTGCTCCCTTAATACAAATAATAATCAATAGGAGACGTGGAGAGAGGCTGTTGGGAAAGCTGCCCTCTTGTTAAGTTTTCATATTAATTTTGCATTGCAAAATTGATTCAGATAATCATCTGAGGTTTTGTGCTTATCTGAAACTCCAAGCCTTCCTACAGAGGCAGCATTGTTAGCAGCATTCAGCACACTGAGGGCTGTGAGGTTCACGCCAGCTCTGTGCTCAGATTCCACCACATACTGGCTGAGAATTGCCCCACGCGGGAAGGAAACCTGAGGTCAGCGGCTCATTCAGCTCTTAAATTCTTAATGGCATTTTTTCAAAGCGGGACAGTTTTACCTTTGGATCTTAGGAATGAAATAGGAAAACACAACTGGATTGTACCGTGCTGCTGTCCTGCTTGCTGTGTCCTTGGTGAAGTCAATGGAAGCTCACATACAGCTGGGTATCTCATTCTCTAACATCAAAAAATCATTGCTTTTTTAGAAAGAGCACATATAGTGGAATATTAAGAAGTCTTTCCTGTATTTGTGATTTGTTTTGCTTATCGTAAACATGCTGCAGACAAATACTGAATGGAATGCATTGGACTCTACAGTAGACTGTAGAGTTCAAAGAATGGACCTTTTTCTCTGGTTGCAGGCCAAATGTGCCACTATTAGTCCTAAGCCCCAGAAGGGCTGAGCAGAGGGCAGAGATCAGTCACCTCATTCAAACAGAACATTCTTTCCCTCAAAGGCCTTTGAGTTTGCTCCATCCTTCCCATTTTGTCCTTTGGCTACAAAAGGATCACAAATGATTTGGATCAGATATGCTTTTGGATGCACATAAAGTAATCATTCCTGAAAACAATCTCCCCGTGATTAAAGATCCGCTACAGCTAAAAATATTTAAAGCAGGAATCATCCCAAATAATAGACTTGGCAACATGCGCCAGAGATGACAGGAATTGCTGGCACTGTGCAGAAAACAAACATCAAAAGACGAAATAGCATCAGACGCTGAAGCACTGGATTGTTTTTTCTTCCTTTTTTGCTCTTTGCCATTTTGCCAAGGTTGTTTGTGCATCTTTGTGTAATTCCAGCTAATCGCATAAATTCTTCCATTCAAGATGTTCTTTGAAATCTCCCTGGGATGGCACCTACACTTGTGTGTCCCTCATTCTACTCCCATTCTGAACCTCCCTCTCGGTTCCAAATGAAAAGCAGTATTCAGTAGCAAACTATCAGGGGTGTTTCTTTTTGCAGCTTTCATTCCACTTCATTTGCTTTCTTTTTTCCCCTGAAGAGGTGTTTTGGAAGCAGCACTGCTTGCTCCCTCCTCCCTCCCTCCTCCCTCTCCAACAAGGGAACTCTCTCAAGACATCTCCTTGTTAGCTGCTGTGTCACCCTGCTGCCCTGTATTGATAACTCAGCCAATAAGCAGTTCTGATGGACACAATCCGGAAGCGGCGCTAACGAAGGGCTGCACAGGGAGCAATTACCTGGACATCTCCCCAAGGGTGCAGCCATCAGGGTGGGAGAGCTGGCAGCACCGTGCTTTCAGGGAAGCCATGGCACTTGGCAGGGCCAGGCTGTGTCACAGCTAGATGCTGCTACCTACTTTGTGTGGGAACTTCAAGTTAACAGTGTGCCACTGTCCATCTGCCTGGTGCTCTGCACTCAGGCACAGAAATAGGGAACAGAACCCACGGAGCTCTGAGAGGAGAATGAAGGCCATGCAAAATGTCTCAGGGCTGATCTGCAGCACTGCTCTGTGCTGGCAGCCTGCTCCAAGAGCTGTTGGCAGCTCCCAGCCCTCCATGTGCCTCAAGGAGACTCAGAGGGGGCTGACAAGATGTGGATGAGGCCGCAGTGCTGATCAGACAAGTTTTTGTGGTATCAGAACTGTGCTCGGTCTGACAGTGACAGAACCCATGGGATCCAAAAAGAGCAGGGCTGGTGTAAGGCAGAGCCATCCAGGTCTGGGCTGTGTCCTTTCTGCCCCAGGGAGTCCACCTCTTTGTGTGGCTGTGGATACGCACATCCTCACCTCTTGTCATTGGATCTAAGATATGTGGCAGGGAATGGATAGGCCAAACCCGCCTTCACTGATTTTGTTCCTTTAAGCATTATAGCAAGTGAACCTCAAGGAAAAAAAAAGATATTCCAATTACACTTGCATACAGTGCTACCTCTTAGGAGCCTTTTCAATTAAAGGGTCGTTACAAGAGCCTAGCTGGAAAATGTTAAAAGGTGCATGACTGACTACAGCATGTTTGGCAGGATCTGAGAAAAACCCTTTGGAGACTGGAGAAACAGAAGTGAAATCAATTGCATCAAAGCAAGCATGGAAAGGGAGAATGACAGGACGTATGAAGGGTGAGGAAATGACCTTGCTGAGAGCTAAGCAGACTGAAAGATAATAGTACTGCAGGACTGCACTCCCAGGAGCATTGAGTCCGAGCGTAAAGGGATCAATTCATAAGGCTGGATGCAAACATGAAATGCAAAGAGGTGTTTTGCAGGTTGCTAAACAGCGGGTCCTGTGGACATTGCATGCAGAGGATCAAAGTCAAGGCAACATTTCATCTGCACAAATGCCACCAAGAAGAGAATTCTGCCCAGTCTGCTTTGAAGCGTGCTGGAGCCCAGGGGAGATTTTCGAGTGGCATTCTGTGGGAGATGAGGCTGAAGCCATCCCTGAGATGGACGTGGTGCAAGCTGTCCCTGGTTCTCTAATGGCACATCAAAGCTGAGAGAGCATCTGCAGCTGTGCAGCCAGTCCATCAAGCAGTGTCAGCTGCTCCTCTGCACACCTGTGCATCCAATTAAGTGAGACCTGTGCAGCCAGCCCATATGGATATCTGGTAGGGTTTTTTTTTTCAAGGTCAGAGGATAACGACCCCTGAAGTTTAAAGATCTTCAACACAGCAGCACAGCAACCCTGCCAAACCTGCTGTCAGTTTGAAGGCTTGTTAGCAGACCTCTCTGCTTTATCTCGCTGTGATTAGCAAGTTCCAGTCTCCTACACCACGGGAAAGGAGTAAGAGCCAGCAAGGTTTAGATTTCACCTTGCACATATGAAAGCAAAACACATTTTTACTTCATTTACTTGGTTGTTTGGAGCTTTTCTTTTTCTTTTTTTTTATCTAGAGGGAATAAGTGTTCTGGTCTGGAATCTCACGCTTATTATTGTCAATGCATTCAGCAAGTATCTGATTACTTCGACTGGATATTTTTTTTAAACTTCATTGGTATTTGGGCAAACACTCTCATGTATTGTACACAGAATTGTATAGGGATCTCATTATTAAGCAAGTATGATAAATATTTGTGTGTACAGGAGCGCTGTCTCTAGATACAGCCATGCAAACACAACCAGACATCAGAGCATCACCGAGAGCACACAGACACACCAGCAGCACGACAGCTGCATGAAGGCACGTAGATACAACCACTGCCCCATGCAGGTGCCTGACTGCCCTATGGGCACGTAGGGGATCTCAATCTGATGGCCATGCCTGTGAGCACACAAGCATGCAGATGCGGCGGTTTTATTTGCACAGCACTCATCTGATTCAGTCTCAGGCATGCAGATTCTGCAAGTGAAAGGTTCAAAACCTGCTTTCAGCAGGAAAAAAAAACCTGGCTCACATTCATGCAGCTAATCTCTCTAATTACAACGCGTCTGGTCAAATGCATAACATTAGCATAAATTATTACCAGATGCAAAATTAAGAATTAGAGGTGGAAAAATCCACCCTAGCCTAATTCTGGGTTCTGATATTGCCTTCAGTCTGACTTTGGCTCTGCATTCTGAGCTTACCATCTGACTACCAGCATCAAGACATCATGTACATGATAGCTATGGACCTACCATTGCTTCTACCCTGTGATAGGCTACTTCAGCACTGCAGCAGTTCCTCCCCCCTCCCCAGTTTTACTATTCATATTAAATCTTCATCAATGCAGCAGATAAGTCTGCTACACAAAAAACCTGGGGAAAAAGTTGTGGCCAAGGCGCATTTTGTTCCAGGACCCAAAGGTGGAGCTATTGCATCTACTGATAAGGGCGCTGCTCCTCGGCAAACATTTCTTTTACTGAAGAAGAATCTTAAGTTGCCTGTGGATTAAAATGGTGTATTGTTTAGCTACGCGCATTTAAGTCTGACACAGGCACTTCTGCCTTTGCCATCAGTGTGTCGATGCATCCCTGCTGCTGTGCTCAGAGGTGCTGCTGGCTGTGCATCCCCACCCAGCAGCCCAAGGGAGTTTTTAGCACAACGCATAGCAAAAAGTCCAGACCCTGAGTACCACTGGGCACAGCAGAACCCACAGCTGCATTGCTTCACAAAGCCCTTTTCCATGTGTCTGTAACATCAGCTGCACATACTACAGCACATCCCAGCATCAAAGCCTTTGAACAGGAGGAGGCAAATGGCACAGCATGGTGCAAAGAGCACAGAGAATAGCAAGGAGAGGCTGTGGCTGTGGGAAGCACAAGGACTGCAGGAGGAGAGCTTGGCTGGGGTGCTGCAGGAAATGCAGCCCAGGCAACAGTGCAGCTGAGCACAGCTGGGCCTTCCCAGCAAGGCACAGACAGGGCAGCCCATGGGCACAGAGTGCTCGGCAGGACTCAGCCCACAGCACACCAGAAGAATGATTCAAATACCAGCAGAGGTTGGAAATGCCAACAGGATGATGCCATCTGGGGAGTGGAGGATTCGTTCAGCTGATGTTAATGGATGATTTCTGTCCAGTAGTTAAAAAGAATGGGCCAAGGTGAAGCTCTGTGCTGCTGTACCCCGTGAGGATGGCTGCTGCTGTTCCTGAGCAGGACAAAGGGAAGGGTGAACAGAAATGATAGGAGTTAAAGCTTTGAAGCCTAGGTAAAAATAAAGACTAAAGAGAACTGTGAAAAGCAAAGAGAGAAAAAAAAAATCTATGTGTTATCTTCTCCAAAAGAAAATGCTATTAATTATTTTTTAAATCATCCACTTGTGCGGTGACACCCACAAGAAATGAGTTGACTAAGTCATCTCTACTCATTTGTTCCATGAATTTGCCTGATGAATGAATGAATTGCTTGTCTTTGTGAAGGAAGGAGAAAACACTGAAGCTGGAGTACGGAAGCATGAAACAAAAGGAGAGTGTGGGATGAAAGGTGGAAAAACCTGGTGGATATTACGCATTTCATGTATTGAAATAAGTACAATGAGTAGCAAAGAAAGCAGGCATACACATGCAGGCTATCAGCCTTATCTCCCATTTCAAATACCTGATGTAAATTCCAGGATCTGCCAGAGTTGGGGCCAGCTTTTGCTAATTGCAGTTTTGGGGGCAGATATAAACCTGAATTTTAAGAAAATAAGTGCAATAGAAAACCTTCCCCCATTCACTGAGTGAGAGCTGAAGTTCTGCCTGCTGAGCTCTCACGGAGCCCTCAGTTGAAATAGTTACAAAAATTGGCCACAGTAGTCATTTTGTCCTTTAAACTGATGATTCTAATAACATAATTCAGGATAGTACGGATGAAAAAAGATGGGCACGGAAGTAAATGATATCAATTTCTGGGCTGGTTCTCTTGTGAGAAGTAAAGAAATACAAAATGACAGGCAAGATGCTGTTGATCAGCAGATAGATGTCCACTCAGCCTGACCACACAATTCCTCTGTTACATTTTTCCACATTTATCGATAATTCTACACAACAGCTACTGAAATAGAAATGTAGTAAGTTCCAGGAGGAAAGTTATTCCTATCTTAGTATGCGGGAAGACCATCAATAGAAGCATCTGAAGAGCAAATATGGCACACCATTGTGTATTGGCTCCTTCCAACCACAGCCTTTGAATATTTTATGATTCCTTTGGTTCCACCTTTGCCTTCTCATCTCTTGATTGAAGTAACGGCTGATCGTCAGTAAAACATCCCTCAGCAACTTCATAAGGCAGAAGTGCCTGCAAACACATCTCTGTTCTCAGCATCCTTCCTAATGAATGTGGAAAGCTCTCTCTTCAGAGCTGTAAGTGTGTGAGATTGATAAAGATTCTATTTACTTTTTTTCCTTATAAGAACTTAATGAGACAAAATTGGTAGCTCGTAATCAGACGTTGGCCTTTTCATCTCTCTGGGTTTTATTTACAAAAGCTTATTAGAGCAAAGCACACTAAGTGATATGCAGTGATAACAGGAGTATTGCTTAACGATCCCTAGCAGGCAGCACAATGCACAGAAAATTAAATGGAAAAGGTGATTGAGGGAATGTGACTTCATGTAAACAGAACCCTTCCCACCACCAGGAGCTCCAGGTCTGGAAGCTGCCCCAGCTCATGGTGTGCACTGCTGCCCATTGCTGCTCAGTGACCCCTGGAGCCCAAGAGGGGAGACACAGAAATGCTGAAGGCAAACACTACTGCTTGGGTGCCAGAACTCCTCCTTGAAAACAAATACTTGACCAAGGATGAGCTCTCCAGGCAGTTGCCCAAGAGGGGTCTGGCTCTGCACCTCATTTTCCTTATCAGATTTTCAGTATTAAAAAGAATGGGATCAACCAATGTTCACAGATAGAAGCTTCTCTCCATATACACTTTTTTTTCTCTGTGAATGGGAATAATAGCACTCAACTCTTCTAAACTTGGCAAGAGCTTGAGAAATCTTTTAAAAGCAAATGAAGAACAGGAAGTGAAAGCTAAAGGAGTTCAGCGGGGAGAAAGTCCATCACTTGCTTCCAACAGAAACTGTTGCTCCTCTGCATGCACTGCCAGTTTTGCTTACAAATAGAGCAGTGCAGTTGCTCCCTTTCCATCTCTAATTTGCTGCTCTGGTTTCATTGTGATAAATAGAAACACCATGCTTGCAGAACGAAAGAGAAGTTCCCGTATCATAGGAAGCAATCACATGAACACAAAACAAGCACTCACAGTAATTAAAAGTGCTTCCAGCCCCTTTCTCTGTTCCTTTTCAGCATTGCACCGATGGATGTTTGGTGCAGCAGAAGCGAAGGAAGCAGAAAGATGTTCTCACAGCAATCCGCTCACAGGAGGAGGGGAGACACAGAAAGGCTGAAGGCAAACACTATGGCTTGGGTGCCAGAACTCCTCCTTGAAAACAAATACTTGACCAACGATGAGCTCTCCAGGCAGTTGCCCAGGGGGGTGTTTTGATAGAGGCTTGCTGACTTGCTCGCTTGCCATCTGAAGGGCTCTGTGCTCTATGCAGATGTTTCTTCAGCGCTGTAGCTGTGATCCAGCTGTGCAGAAACTTGCACCTTGCTCTACTTTTTCCATCTGAAATGAAGTTTTTGCATTAGAGGCACAGAGCTGTGCTGGCTGAATAAAGAACAGTGATCTAAAACGAATAAGCACTTTGATCGTGGGTGAATCAGACGAGAGTAACATCCCTCTTGCTCAGCTGGGGTGACAGTGAGCTTCAATGACACACACACGATTCCACATCAAGTGGGATGGGAATTGCCTTCCAATGTATTGTCTTTATGCCAGTATATTAGTTACAAGGCCAACACTTTTATTCGCTTATTCTTTGTATTCAAATTCTTCAGGCTAGGGACTGCCTTTTCTGCCTTTGTTCAATGGGGATTTGATCTCAGCTGGGTTCCTAAAACAAGCAAGCTGAAGGAGCCCAGGATAGGCTCTCTGGATCAGAATTTTCTATGTGCAAAGGCAGAGTTGGGGCATCTGCTTCAGTTCCACTGCTGCAAATAACTGATTGCCAAGTCTGGATGCAAAAATAGATCCTAGCAGGCAGAGGTTAGCCTACATTCTCATAGACCACACTTTGTAGCTCAGTTCATGCCTGACCCCACCTCAAAGCATGTGGTTGGTGGAAATATGGGTCTTTGGCTTTGTGCCTGCTCCCCATTGGCAGACACACCGCTCAAGTGCTCTCAATTTGCATCTGTCATTATCTTTTGTGTGCTCCAAGGTTTAATGTGCAATAAATGTAAATGGGTGATGTATATTCTCCGTTTTATTTAGCTCTCATTTCTCTTGGCATTGTACACAGCTATGCCTCACAAAAGCTGTTTTCTGGTCTACCAGAAAGACCCCCAAGCAGACATTAGTCGCTATCAGTACTGGATATTTCCTTCTGAAATATATCAAGCCTACTCAAGTCAATTTCTAATTACTGATAAGATCATAAGCTCACTTCACTCCCTGCTCTAACTTACTTTTCAGCAGCTTTGCCTTATGACACATCTGACAGTTCAGCAGAAACTGACCTGAACAATCAGGACCGTGGTCTGACCTGGTCAAAGCTCACACAGGTAGGCTGTTCTCAGGTATATTCCATCCGCCATCAGAGAGCAGTGCTCCTCTGTAGTCTTGCTCAGTTTTCACCTTAATTAAGACAAACATCCTTTGTGTACACAATAGTAACAGAACGTTCTGTTCCTGCCTAAATTCCCCACTGGTGCATGAAATCCTTCCTTTCATCTTCTAAATATTCAAGGATGAAGGGGTAATATACAAAAAAACACAGCTTGCTTTGAAGCTGTTCAGACTAAAGACCTATAATTCAGGTAATGGTGATGGCCACAGACTAGCTCTTCAACAGATAATTTATGCCACTCTGCAGGGAGGTTTCACACCCCTTCTCCCAATATATTTTCCCATATGCAAAAGCCCTCCTGTACTTCCATGCACTCTCAGCACAGCAATGGGAGCCATGCGAGGGGCTGCTTCAGGAGAGAGGCTGCCAGCTGACTTGTTCTGCAGCCTTCCAGCCCTCACTGAGCACACACACACCAGGGGCAGCCATGAGGGATCTCAGGTTGATCAAGTGTGTGCAGGCACTGCTTTGTTAGCTCCGCTTGATGCAACGGGAAAGATCTTTATTAAATGTGCTGAAAGACTCCAGGCTCACAACCATCCCCTTTTCCCAGACCATACTTGCACAGGCACATCTAACACAGCCCCCAGCAGCCTTGCTGTCACCCTCCAAGTCCCTCCACCCAAATGCAAACATCAAAGTCAGAAGACTGTACATCACCTTGCAGTTGCAGGCACAAGCTGCACTTTCCTCCCATAACAACTGCAGGATGGATGCATCTTCATTCATGTCTGGTGAGATTTTTTTCAGTGCCAATGTGGTTTGGGGAAAAAAATCACTCAACCTCCACTGCATTTCAGATTTCACCTGTGAAATGGGGATGATAACCCTACCTTTCTGTTCTCCCTATGTATGCATTATGCTTTTAGCATGCCATTGCATCAGGCAAGAAGCTAGCTCTCAGGTTATAGAAAAGATTCACATTCAAAAATAGCTACAATGGTTTAAATTATTCCTCTCACCAAAAATCACTCTGCTTTAAAACTAAACTGGTAAGCAGAAGACTCTTTTCTTATGCTTTAGTACAAAATTTGGCTTCATATCGCTGCTGCAGGAGGTACTAAGGGAGAGCCACACTGCTTTGGAGCATTCCTACATGCTGGGACACCAGCAGGCTGGTGGTGATAAAGGCAAGGCAATGACATTTGGAATCCATTTTGGCAATGAACATCTCATGGTCTAATCCTTGTTTTTGGAGCATTTGGCACTATGCAGTGTCTTAAATACGAGGCCTTCTCTGTACCTCTGAAAATAGCAGTGTATGCAGTGCATGAAGGGCATCCAAAGGGTATCCAAAGAGTATCCAAAGGGTATCTAAAGGGTATCCAAAGCACCAGCAGCACTTGAGCCCTTGGCAAAAGTGAAGTCATGTTATGGCACCATGAACAGTCTGGCAGTCAGTGACCAATTAGTGCCTCCAGCTTGAAATGATGCCTACCATACAGGCCAGGGAGAGTTCAGAAAGCTCAGTGAGGAAATTGGACCACCTCTACGAGTGCCCATAAAGCTGTGGGCTGCATCCACCTCTGAGGGGCAGCTGTAAGGTTCTGTGGTTGGCAGACAGCCCTGCTGTGCAGCAGCTCAGCATGGGGACATTCTGGGCAGGGTCATCACTGCCTTGCTGCTGCAAAACCCTGCGAGCCACGAGGCAGCTGTGTGCTGTGATAGCTGTTTATCACACTAATCACTGCCATCTCACTGACTCACTGCTCCCCACATCTGTCTGCAGAATCCAGCTGTTGCTCCGTGTGTTGGGCTTTGAATATTATATGGGAGAGAGAGCACAAGGCAAGAGTCCAGACAGATTCAGCAGCAGCCTGTCCCTGATCAGTGTGATAACAGAGACCGAGAGTTCATCATTCTAGATACCAATTTAAGAATTTGATAGCTAGATTTTTATCAGTGCTGATAACAATGAGTAATTTTGGATTTAATACTTTCATGACAGATACCAGGATGTCTATCCCCACCATTACTACTACAACTAATAGCAACACAGTACATTTTTACCATCTAATCCAGTATCAAACTGCCTGTCTGACCTGTCAGTCACTTTGGGATGCCTGGCTGGTCCCTCCTAGGGAAAGTTGCCACTGACCTATTGCAAGAAATAATGTTTAGTTTTTGCAGTTATGAAGCCAAAAGGGGAAAATGAACATTGCTCTTTCACTGTGTATGGGTCCTTATGCTATCAGATCTAGAGTGCAGAGGACAGATTTGAGTGGAAAACCATCACCACCCCACATGGGGCTGCGTTGCTTTGGTCCCCATTCCCTTCGCAGTGACTGCAATCTGGCTGCTGGGTGCTTGCCTCACTTCCAGCTGTACCACTTAAATCCTCCTCTGCTCCTCAACAGCAGCACAGAGGAAGTCATCCCTTCCTTGGATCTCCTGAGAGCAGGCAGTCTGCTTGCAGTTACAGTCAGGAAGCCACACTAATTTTCCTGTGCAGCAAAAAAATGTGCTGTGCTGGTCTTTCCTTGGGAGGACAACTGACTGTTGGCTCCTGTTCCTTTTAATGCCTTCTGGCTCTCATCAACAAGCAAGTTTATTCCAGATTTAGGAAGGTGTAAGTGGTAGCAAAGCCAAAGTGAGTGACAGTGCATTAAAGCCTGGGAGCAGGAAGCAATGACAGTCAGCAGCTCTGGTTTCCACGGGCAGCATTGCCACGCTGACTCCTATCACCATGGATTCAGCTGGCATTCATCAGCTCCTGCCTGCATAGGAGGAGCTGCCAAACACACGACTTCTGGACATGAGCTTGGCTGCAGCTCCGTGCAGGCGTGACTCGCTGCTCTGCAAACTGCTGCAGGGCAGAACGGAAAGGGCACTGGTTCCTGTGGGCTCCTGGCCACAAAAACACACCAAAAATGAAATAAATATCAGCCTTGGCAAAGCCACAGACGGCTCTGATCATACACATAATAACAGGACGCTGATGGTCTCCAACTGCGAGCCACGTTTGCTTAGAGAGAAAGATACAACGTGCGTGGTATCCGGATTTATTTACAGCTTATGACCTCAGGACTCCTCAGCATGGATTCTGTGCAGCCACCCTGCAAAAGCTGCTCAGCCCCCATCCAGTGTCCTCGTGTTGAGGCCATGCATTGTGCCATGCATGAGGCACAGAGGTCAGCTCCCCATCTGACTCACTGTTATGTCAGAACTGTGACACTAGGAACGGTTATCACGGAAATAAAACCTGTTTTAAGTTTCTTTGTAAATTACTTATTTTATGGATCTTACAATAAAACTACCAAATAGTTTAATCATATACTTAAAAGGCCAGAACAAGCTAATAAAAAGGGAGCATATTGTGAAGATGGGTAAAACAATGCCAGCAATCTGCAGTTTAAAAGCTACAGTACTAAAAAGAGTTAAACATCACATTTATGGGGCAGGTTCACCACGGGTACAAATTACACACTTCTGCTGGAGATCCCAGCTGCATAGAAGCAGAGGAAAGTTCACCCATGGAGAGATTCTGGTGCTCCCACAGATGCAAACAAACAACAGCAGATGCAGTGAAAGAAAGGTTAAATAGAATTTGACTAATATTGCTCATGCTTCAGAGCAAAGGGGAAATGGGCCTTCTCATCTCTAAGGTTATGTGTTTATGCCATGGCTTACCTTGCATCACCTTTGTGATTTCTTTTAAGCAGATCAATCATTTACCAACCGCTCCCTCTCCTGCAATGCTTTGTGCTACTGCTCAGTCGTGGCACTGCTCTCCTACTGGTGTGCACTTGGTTTGCACAATGGCAGCATTCTTAGTAAAGTTTCAGTCCCAGTTCTCTGTGTTAGACGTCTTATTCCTCAGTCTCCTTACAGATCTTTAAAATATCGACCATTCTTGCAAATGTTTGGGTCTGGAGTTAAATAAAAACACACAAATATCTCATGAATATTAGGACCAAATAAATTCATTTCGCATTTCATGCATTTCATCTTTGATCGTGGTATTTCTGCTGTAAGGGTATTCAAATTAAATCAAAGCAGAGAAGAGATAAAAGCTCACTGACTTCACTTGATCCAACCATCCAGGGAAAAAGTACTTACTACTGCATCTGGGTTACTGGTGGAAGAAAAGAGGGCACGAAGTAGAAGAAGGTTCTGCAGGACTACATGTGTGTAATTCATCCCTGTGCAACAGTCCAATGCAACACATGCATCACTTTGGTCCCAGTTAAGACTTGTTTCAGTGCTGAGGATGATGCCTCAGGGAACATCTCTGACTGTGCACAAAGTCAAATGCAAGCAGCAGGGGAAAGAACTCGGTTGATTACTTCCACTAGAACATTTTTTGGTTCAACCAGGCTGAAATGCACAGGAGCACAGTCACCTCCAAAATCAGGCTCTGAATGACTCTGCAAGCAATGGAGGAGAGAAGAATGCAGCTGCATGTTCACTATGCCAAATCGCAACCCAAAAGCACAGAATGCATTTAAATCCTGCTCTCAGGGCAGATCCAAAAATACTCGCTGCCATTATACAGGCAATAGCTTAAAGTGACACAGGAAAATCATGCCAAATTCACGGAGAAGTCACAAAGCAACACAAACTAGAACAAAACCAGAGCTCCTTCTGCAAATCCCTCACCCATCCCCAAAGTCAAAGTATTAAATTCCTTTCAAGTCTATCAGAAAGTTGAAGAGCAGTTACTCTGGTTGCTCTTACAGCTGAGGAGATTGGTAAGGACAAGAATATCCAACATGGCACCTCAAGGACAAGTTGTGAGCACTTCCTGCAGTCGGTGACCTCCCCTCCCATGGGACTGACCAGGGATGGCCACGCTTGGCAGCTCCCCTCCCACCCCAGGGCCACGGCAGCTGCTGCTATGGGACGAGGAGGCAAGCAAAAAAATTATATAGTCAGCCTTGCTAAATTAGTTTACCTAAAATTGTATGTGTGAGTGATTTTAATCAAAATCTAATTTCCCCTCTTTTTAGAGTAACTGAAATGAGATTTTTCTAATTTACTTTTCGCGGTTCAAGTTTCTCATAATTCTTCTATGGTAGTGACAGCACCGTGAAAAGCGTCTGCTGCTACAAAGCATTAAAAAAATTAGATTTTTAAATTGATGTGCTAAATTAAAAATGTTTAATGTTTCTCATCAAAGGCACAGGAGTATGCGTAGGGCCTGCAGTACAGTTAGAGGCACAAGACTTTTTTCATCTGTTTCTTTAATTCACATCCCAAGGCAACTCTGCTGTGAAAATTAACAAGCTACGAGCAAAGAAAGTGTTGTAAAATAGGTGTCTTCAGAGAAAGTACCTTTTAATTTCTTCCCCTCCCCGTTGCTGGGCTGACCTCAAGGATGTCATAATAAAAATAGATGCCGTGTTCTGCTTCTTGCTAACTTGAGATGGAGTTTTACCGGATTCTTTCAGGGCAGCTGAGCCTCAGGGCAGTTTGAATTCTCTGGGCTTGACTTGCTAATTCCCACGTTTTGAGAAATCACATTATTTCTGTAAATTGAATAAAATTATTATTACATTCAAATCTGGGCTTCTGACCTTGGTGGCTGCTTGTGAAGCAGCTCGAAGTTGAGAAGGGAATATCTGAGTTGCTGCTGCCTTACACATGTTTCAGAAGCTTCTGAAGTGGTAAATGCTAAGAAGAAATGTCTTAGGTATTGCAGACTGCTCAGCTTGGCTGCTGCTATCGTGCAAAACAAGAGGCTTGGAAGCACAGAGCAAGCTTGCAGCTGACCCTATGGATTTGTGCTTGGGTCTCCTGTTGAGCAGAGCCAATTTTAAGAGGAAATGAAGATTCTCAGTGAAATGACTCCACGTATATGGCTCATAACTTACCACACTGCTGGAAAGCATGCTTTCCTTCCAAGCTAAGCAAATCAGCCAAATGCCAGCAATGCCTACTGGCCCTTCATTCAACCACAGCTTTTATGCAAGCACAGCGCTCATTACAAACAAAACGAAAGGCACATTTGCTCTATTTGCATAAATATAATTGCTTTCATGTTTAAATGCTTTTTCTTCTGCCGAGGTCAGGTGCAAACAAAGCTGCCTGAAGAGACAAGAGCAGCCAAAGAAGATGCTGTGCATTTCTCAAGCTTTGACCACCTAAGAATGAGTAAAACAGCTTTCTTGTTTCTTGTCATCCTCCAATACCTGGCAACTTGGTAAAGAAACAGAGGAGTCAGATACAGTGTGTAGTCAATGAGACCACTGAGCCACGGTCTGTCTGTCCACTGAGGGAGGCAGCTTCCTTACTGCCTTTACAGGAACTGAAGAATATCAGCTTAAGAACTTCTTCCAATAAATTCAGAGGCAGTTCTCAGGAGCTGTGTGCAGAGCAGTGGCATTCCTGAGGCCCTGTCTGCCTTGAAGCATGCCTGTCTTGCAGAGAGAGCCTGCAGAACAGTGGATAACACAGAAACATGCAGGAGGGCTGCACTAGAAAGAAGAAAGCAAGGAGATCAAGCGGAGTTTTGTTCTCTATCTCTGCAAGAGCAGAGATTTTGCAAAGAAAAAACAAAGCATGGCTCCTCGTAGGAAACAGGCTATATCCTATGCTGGAAAACTTCCCCTTTGACTACACATCTTCCCTAGGAAGCCATCCACAGCTCCCTAACTAGTGACATTTGTGCCCTGGGCACTCTGCCCTATGGGACTCACCAGCTAAAGCTGTGTGTCTGCCCACAGCTGGACCTCCATCACTCAAACATCCCCTTCTCCCCCCACTTCTGCTGGACTATTGGGGAACTACCTTTGCTTGGGGGATGAAATACAAAGGAGGAAGCTATGCCAAGCATTTACCATTAATTCCTAGAATCATCAGTGAATAAAAGGTTAGACTAATAAGTTAATAGTTCATTCAAATAACACAATTCCTATCTAAAAAAGGCAGTTCCTTAATTTAAACTCCTTAAGGTCTCAATTCCAAGTTCTGTGCAAACCCAAGGCTGCTCAGCGCAGCTTATCTGATTCAGAGAGAGGGAGGGAAGGAAATACATGCATACACACGCTCTTTATGCCATTCACAATCTGCATATGGCATATCCTCCTGCTGGTAATAATTCTAATCTACTCATGTAAAACCTCCTGAAATAGCGTTATCCTTCAGCAGGATGAGATAAAAATAAGACATGCCAGACGCACGTTTCACACAGCAGCAGTACAGATTCACACCCATTGATGTGGAAATCTAAAAGTTTTGATGCCACAGGGAAATGTTGGCTGGACCAGGACATCACCTGCTGCCTTCTTTCCATCGATCACTGACACCGAGGGTTGGCTGTCTCTATGTGGGGGGCACTTTCAGTGCTAATGGTTTCAGAATAAGCATCAATGATCGCATTCAAAACAGCACCTGAAGATAATTTGAAAGGTGTAGTAGCAGAAAATTAAACCCTGTAAGATACTGTCTGACAAATTAAAAGACATAATTGATTATATTAGCTCATTTTCAAAATTAAGTGCTGCTAATTGCCAGAGACAGTATTTTTTTGATACAGCCACTGTATCTAACCAGCTGATCTAAGTTGACATTATTGACAGGCAACTGAGCCAACGTTGCCAAATGCTCGTTCTTTGTTTTGCCCATGATTTGTCTCCTGGAGACACAGAACAGCCATGAGGTGGCCTCTGACCTTTCTATTACAATTTGCACTTGCAACAGAAGAAATTTCTGTGTGCTGGCATGTCAAAGGGTTAAACATGCCTTGACACTTCTGCAAGTTCACAAGAGGGCGTTGATCTGGAATGCAGGCCTGTGTTGTGATGGACAGCTGATGGACAGTATTTGAGGAAGAAATTATTTCAGTTTGGGTGCAAACTGCTTTGTCCAACCTGATATTTTGATCATGTTTGCAACACCAGGCCCAGAAATGTGGGACCAACAGGAACGGTTTGAACTTCACCTTGTGCAGGTCTCCCTCAGCCCAATGGAAACATGGAACTTCTCCATTGCACATCTGTGCCGATGCAGATAACGTTTTTGCAACTGCTGAATTCACTAATTAATAATATCCTGAACTAGACTCATTATGCGTTCAGTGTATATTAGGGTTCCCATGAAAGTCTGGGAAAGAAAGAAAAGAGACTCCCTAGAGGACAATCTGCAGCCAGGAGGACATTATCTGCTCCCATAGAGCATCTCCCTAGTGAAAAAGAATCTGTTGTCTTTTGTGTCCAAACCAGGAGTGTCCTAAACAAAGGAAGTCAATTGTTGACAATATGACAAGAAATATGGACTAAGTTTATAACGGTGTTTAGAGCACTGGGGGATGAATTAGCCTAATTGGTGTATTAGTCTCAGTTACACAGAGTAATCACTGCAGGCTGTCTCTGTTTTCATTAGAAATTTAATTAAGTTTATCAATGTTTGGCTTCTTTGGCCTTGCTTTCCACCATCTTCACATGCTCTCCTTCCTTTAATCAGTATTTTCAGCGTGGTGGGATGGGTTTATTGCTTTATTTCAGACAAATAACAATTGTTTCCTCTTGACACAAGTCTGTCCTCTCATACTCCAAAGCAGGTGAGGTCAAGGATATTTTTGCTGCTTCTGCTGCAGAAATAGTGCTCACTGAAGGGACATCAAGATTCCGAGCTCTAGGACTTCATCTAAAGACATACCTACGCTCACCATGACCGTCTCCAGGAGCACAGAGACAGCATTGGCTCTGAGTTCTGTCTGTGGTGTTGCTCCTCACACATTTCTTACTGTGATGTACCACCACCAACAGCTCGAACTCTGCTCTCCCACCCTATTCTATCAACACTTGACTAAAGATCTGAAGACCAGTTTTTAAACCAGTAGAGTTTGGTGGCTGTAGAATAAGGCTTACAGATGGTCAAATGGAACAAGCCATGCCATTCTCCAATGCAAAGCAACAGAGATGCATCTTCCAGTGCATTGGCATCAGGGCAAATTCCCTTGTTAACTCATCTCTTAGTGAATATCCTCTCACTTTATCACCACAGCTTGAAGTAGAAAACATACTTGACATTGCTTAACATTTGTCATTAGAGCAAGAGGTTGCAACAGTGGCTGCATGCCTCCTGCATTGTCTAAATTAATCCACTGAGGGATATTGAATCACTTAATCATGGTGGAAACTTACTGCCTTGGAAAGGCACGCTTTCCCCTCATTAGATTTAATATATTTCTCATTATACAAATCTGCCAGTGCAACAATAAGTCTTGTTCATAAATCAGTTTGCCCTTTTGCTTCGCAGCCTCAAAAAACTTTCATCAAACAAGACATAAAAGGGACCTGTAAGATGGGAGGTCAGAGCAGCCTTAACCAGATATTAATATCTATTCATTAAGTTTATTTTAATACCACATTTTAATAGCTTCTGTGAAATAATTATGGGTCCTTCCTTTCCCTCCCCCTTCGTGTTGGTATTTTTATACCTGAAAAATAAAAGGGAAGAAATGAATAATTACATCATTGGTTTTTACGATTTGTTTTATAATAGAATCTGGAAAGGCCAAAAAGGTGTTTGGCCTCCTTGTGTTTGGTGCTGCAGATTGGAGCTGGCTGCTGACCATTCTAATCTCACTTCTTAACATTTTTATGGAAGTTTTTTTTGGGAGATCTTCCCTTTAAATAATTGTATTTCAGCACAACATCATTTGGCAGTTGCCAATGGTAATCTGTTCTGAGATGGCTGCATTTGCTCATAGCTTTTTCAGTTTTTGTTTCATGACATCATATCAGTTATTCTACACTATCTGGGACCAAGACATTACGAATTACGGCACAGCTGCACCCTAGAATATCACAGTGGTTTCTACAATAGGCTCCTTGAGTTAATTCTTTGTTGGTGATACAGTACCAGGCAAGTTCTCAGCTAAAACAAGAGCTAAGAAACTCCAATTCTTCAGAACCTACTGCCACAATTCCAAGTGTTTCTTTCTAAGATGTTTCTTCTACTTCTCAACCATTCTTAATGCTTAGCTGCATGAGCTACTTGTGTCACAGTCTGCTGAGATGCCATCTCCCTTACCTATTTTACTTCCTATGTTTCCTGGGGGAAAAAAAAATCCTTTTATTTATCTCAACCTTCCTCTGTTATGCATGGACAAGTTACAGGCTGCTTCCACCTTCATGAGTCATTTATCTCTAGATTTACTGCCCAATTCCACCTATCCTGTGGCTTGCAGGCAGATGGGCTCACAGTGCAGCTCTTCAGAGGAGCCTCAGTGGAGCTGTACACAAGCTGCCCTTCTCTCTACCCCAACTTTAGAAAGTCAGGTGTGCAACAGGTCCTTTCAGCACACAGATGCCACAGCTACTGCAAGACACTCCCTGAGCTTCATTCATATAATCAAGGCTGAACAAATCAGAAGGACCTTTTAGGTTTTGTTAGTATATGTTAGTATACACAAGATGTATGCCTAGGAATCTGCAAGGGGAAAGGCTTCTTTTCAGTACAGCAGCAGCAGTTACTGCTCATCCATTTCTTCCTATTTTTCTTCTTCATCACTTCCTACAGAAAAAATACTTATATTCTAATGTTTGTGGAAGTGCCTTGCACATCCACATGCTTGAGATACCTGAAGCCTTTCAGTTTCTGCCATTATATCAATTATCACTCTATACATTTGACATATGCTTTCAATTTTCCACTTTCTTTCTCCTTCCTCAGGTTCTTGGTTCTTCATTTATGAGTATTTGCCCCAATTTTCCCTACACATCTGCTCAACAGCTGCAGTTCCTCAGTCTCAGATGCACTTCAGCTCAAGCTGGTAATTACAGACAGGGAAAAAATATCTAGTGCATCATCTGTATGCATCTCCCTATGAGTCCAAAGGTGGCCCATTACACTTCACTAAAGGAAAATGTTTAGGGTAGCCTCCATCTTCTATTTTCTGCCCTTAATTTCAAGGCTTTTGTGCTGACAGATTTGTTTGTAAGACTTAAGGTCTATTCGACCATCTCGATGCTTAATGCTCCATGTCAGAGATTCCTTTGAAAGTTCATTATTGGCTTTAAGAAAAAAAACAAACAAAAAAAGTTTTAGCAAGTGTTCCAAGATGCACATTCCCACATTTCTAGCTCTTGAAAAGCTCTGTAATTCTGCAGTTTGTGCCACACCTCTTTTTACTAAAAGGTCCTCTGAAGAGCCCAAGTAGTTCTTCCTTTTCACACCACTTATATTCTCATCTCTTCACTTTCCAGGCTTTAAATTACTTTTCCTGCACATTTCAGATACATTCTTCCCCCCTAATCTGTTCTTTTTTTTAATCTCTAAATGATACCTCCTGCAGGGAGGGGTACTGAAGGATAACTATATGGCAGCAAGCAAAGACTTGATGACCCGTGTGTTTTAGCAGGGGCATGAAGCCTGGACAACGGTTTGCAGTGCACAAGGAGGGAGGGGAAAATGGGGAGGAGCTGAGCTGCAGTTTTGACCAGAAGTCAGAAGCCATGTTCTGCTGTCAAAGGCACTGTTAGGGAAGTTAGCACAAAGCAACAGAACAGTGGGAGTAGAAAAAAATCTCCCTTGCTCAGAAGGGTTTGTACATTTTAAGTGACAGTTTGAAATGTTACACTGAAAATGCTCGACTGAATCCTGCATTACCTTTTTACTGTGGTTGCGATAAAAAAGGCTGGTGAGCAGAACATCCCAATGATCCTAACATTACAGTTACTGGATCACAAATTTAAGGCTTGTACTTCTAATTAAAAACAATTAGATATAGCACATGGTAAATATGCAGTATGTTATCACTCACAGTCTCTTCTAGGACTACTTAGAGCAATTCTACACCAGACAGAAAGCACGTGTTGTAGTGCCTTGTGCACCTCTCCCTTCTTAACGATGAAACAGTATGACTTGTATCCTCGTTAGGGACTTCATATGCTCCACTCATAGTAAAAACAATGGGAAAAAAAACACATGAAGACTTCCCAGGAAAATAACAGCTAGGTTTAAACAAGAGACAAGCAGAAAAACAGTATTAGTAAAAAAAAGCAGTTTCTGAAGAAGGATGCACTGTGGAAGTTTGCCTCCCTGTAACACCTGAGCCCCACTAAGGAGAGCCAAACACCTCCAAGCAGCTGTGCCAGTGGCACAGTGTACCTCAGTGTCAGCAGCCCAGAGCACCAGGATGAAAGTGAACAAGCCTTCTTACCCCAGCAATGCCTCGAGAAAGCATTGCAAAGCCACTCACCATCACGTGCCACGCTTTGATGAACAGATTTCCCCAAAGCATCTGGCGGCTCTTCTTAAGGCATCAGAACTCACAGGGCAGAGATGCATATGGTTACTTTACAATTTCAACATTGACGATGACTCCAGGGGTGCTCAAGAGCTGAGCTGCTTCACTCAGGAATACCAGACAGTGGTGAATAATGGATGTTTGTGGCTTATTTTTGATGCCCTACCACTACAGTTATTTTTGTCCTTTCAAAGTGTGCTGGCAATTCAGTAATCTATTGACTTGCCTCTATTTATTTTTTTTTTTTCATAAATGTCCTGCCTGCTGGATGCATAATTTAACTCCATGCATAAACTGTGAGCTCTTTGCTTTAGCAACGGCTGCAATTTAAGTGTAACCTCAGCAGAAAGCCCTTCTGTGCCACCTCCCTGTAAAGTGCAATTTAGCCTGCGTGTGCAATCTTCCTCTCTGCCATTCTAATCGGGGAACTCATTTGCTCAATAATCATCGCAGAGCTTTGCTCAAAGCACTGCTTTTATGCAGGGTTGGGTTTGTTCCCCTTTCCTTTCCCCATCACACATAAATGAATGCTCTTGAGGAAGCAATTACAGACATGTTGTTTTCCTGTGGGAATGTCACCACAACACAGTGTTCCTTCATCTGAGGGTTGGAGCGTGATAACAACGGCAGAGAGAGCAAAATGATGCATCAGAAGGACCTCGAAGGGCTGAAGGCTCTGCAGTATCTGAAGGAAGCATGTGAACAAGAGGGGGAATGGCTGTTTGCAAGGATGGATAATGATAGGACAAGGGGGAATGGTTTTAAACTAAGACAAGGGAGGTTTAGATTGTGTATTAAGAGGAAGATATCAGGAGGATGTTTTTCACCCAGAGGGTGGTGAGGCACTGGAACAGGTTGCCCAAGGAGGTTGTGGATGCCCCATCCCTGAAGGCATTCAAGGCCAGGCTAGATGTGGCTCTGGGCAGCCTGGTCTGATGATTGGTGACCCTGCATGTAGCAGGGGATGGGAACCAGATGAGGTTGTAGTCCTTTTCAACCCAGGCCATTCTATGATTCTCTGTGCCTTGTGGCTCTTGCTGGAGGACAGAGCACACAGCTCAGGCTCTGCAGCACACCTGTGCAGAGCTGCCATCTCTACTGCTACAAACATCTGAGTGCGACACCAACATTACAGCATACAACCAATGAACAGGCAGATGTTATGATTAAGAAATATACAAGAGAGCATAGCTAAGCAGGTTATTTTAAAAATAAAAATAAAAATAGAGAGCTTACCCTTATTCTAGGCTCCACTAGAAAACTCCAAAAGAAAGAATCTACAAAAAAAGATTCTTCCCTACTGGTAGTCAGCTCTTAAATGGGTCTAGGAGAGGTGGAGCCAAGCTCCATCCCTTCTGGCAGCAGAACAGGTAAATTGCCTTCACCTGTGCTCCCAGGTGCTCGCCTCAGGTGATCAATCAGAGGTTCAGGCCATCATTCAGCAGTTCCCACGCAGGCACGAAGAAGCAGGCATGGCTCGTTGCAGCACCGAGCGCACAAGGATTGCTCCACCCGCAGTGCAAGCAGGCTCACGTGCATCCCTTGCACGTGCAAAGGTTCTCCTGGATGGCACAGGTATTCAGTACTTTTTCCTGAAGTCAGTACAGCATTGAGGAGGGGCTGGGGGGGAGGAGGAATGGGGCAAAGGGGGGGGGTCTTGAGGGTGTGACCGTTGGGGGCGTGCCCATATTCAAATCGAGGCGGCAGCAGTTTGAATCCTGTGGTGAGGGGCTGCATGGGCTGAGTCCCAGCTGTGGGGGGAGAGGAGAAAGAGCAGCTCGGAGGAAGAGCTTTGTAAGTTGGAGGATGGCTGAGGTGGGGTTTTCTGAGAGGAAATGGGTGTAACTGAGTAAAATTAATGTGTTTTATTTGTTTTATTTTTTTAATAATTATTTTTCAGGTGCAATAGATAGCTTCAGCACTACAGTGCTTGCCTATTGCAAGTGCTGCTGTAGGGCATGGAAAGAGCAGCAGGATTGAGGTCTGTGTGTCTGGCAGCTGGTGCAGTTGGGTTCCTTAATGGAGTTACACAACTTTAGTAAGGATGAGCAATTTGAGCACTCCCAATTGGAATGAAGGAAGAAGTGAAGCAGCTCGGCTGCCATTTTGTGTGTGAGGTGGAGGGTGGTGACGCTGGGGGCTGTGCTCCCTGTGAGAGCAGCTCTGCACCAAAACCAAGGGCTGTAGAGCCAGGATCTCTGCTGGCTTTGAGATCGCCTCCTGCTTGAGCATTAGAGCAGCTGAATCCTGTTAGATGGGGATTTAGGATCGTGCTGCGTTTTGGCTGAA
Organism: Tympanuchus pallidicinctus; assembly: GCF_026119805.1. Taxonomy (NCBI): domain Eukaryota; kingdom Metazoa; phylum Chordata; class Aves; order Galliformes; family Phasianidae; genus Tympanuchus; species Tympanuchus pallidicinctus. The sequence goes on from NW_026294760.1 coordinate 330,902, forward strand.
GTGCTGCATAGTGATGCTCTGGGGCATCCTTCCCTTTGAGGCACTCCGAGGGGCTCTGTTTGAGAGAGAAGTCATGCTCACACTTCTTACTCCATTCCTTCTGAGGAAGGGAGTAATCTTTCTTTCCTAACAGAAGCTTTGCCCTAAACCTGTATTAAAATTTCTAGCCCCGAGTCCTGTTGGCAGCTTTTCAGCAGCAGAGCTGTGCAGGCCATTGTAAAAAAAGGGGAGAGGGAAGAAAACCCCTCAGAACAACCTTCAAAATCCACCATCGATACAAAGGTTATGCAACTCAAAGGCTGTGCGGCGGGGATTGAGAGTTACTCAAATGTCTAAGCTGACTATTGAAAAGCTTGTTGTGCCAAAGACCGCAGGAAGATGCTACCTTTTCCCCAGCATCCTGGGAATAGCAAAGATTGTAAGAGCTCATTTCTCTATCTGATATTTCCTGACCTTTGCAGCCTGCTCTATATGAACAGAAAAGATCAAGCTAAAGACGTGGAAGAGCTCTCAGATGAGCAGGTTATTTAGTCTAAAAATCCTGTCACATCTGAGCTTTATCTCATGCTTTAATATAGCTCTAAGCTTGACTTTGTCACTCTGGTTCTACCTGTCTTTTCTGTTTTGTTAGTTCTAATTGACCTAGAGCCTATAGCAGTGCTTGAAATGGAAAAGAGTGTTTGATTATTGCTGGGTTTTGCCACTTCAGCCTATGGAGAAGTGATTTAAAGCAGAAAATCTGTGGTAGAGGTGGTTGGGGAAAGGCTTTCATTGTGGAAATCTGTTAAAGGGGAGGGGAGGTAAACTGAAGTGAGAACACCCAAATATTTGAAAAGTGAAAGGGGGCTCAAATGTAACTGCTGTGTGCATTATTTTAATCTGCAATTTCCTCCCTGCTTTTTAGTTCCGTTGAAAAGAGGAGTGAAATTCAAAGGCATAAGGAAAAATCAATGTCTTTCTTTGAGTAAATGGCAATATTGTAACTTCAATAAGGGCGTTCTGTATAATAATGTAGAAGTATGGCTGATATTTCAATATTTGTGTAATATTTCAGAAGTGTTTGCAGATGGTTCTTCAGAACACAATGTCAAAATGTAAATATTTTGTCAAGGCAAAGTTGGCTATTCCTTTAGTGCTTGGCTCTGCCCAGGCCACTCTTCACACAGCTGAAATGCTTTGGTGTGAGATGCCTCCTTTCAGCTGTTTCCAGTTGACACTTGTTACCATAGCATTGCCCATGAAGTGGATGGGTAAAGAGCTGTGGCTCTCAGCAGCTCCTTAGCTTCACCTAATGCCCAGCTCCAGCACTATCAGTGTCAAAACTTTCATTGTTGCAACTTTGCTGCTGTCAGAAGTTTATGCAAAGTGGGTTTTTTTTTAATGCTGCTACTTTTACCAGCTTCTTCCATCCAGGTGCATGACTTCTGTTAGCAGAATGTTATTGCTTCCAGACATGGTGCAGTAACTGTACTTCCCTGCTTGTCATGGGCCTCTGCCAGCAGTGGGTGCCTCACATTTGGACTCCATCGTTGTCTCCATTCTGCCAGGGCCTGAACTGTGCTTTGTGTAACGCAGGGCTGCGACCCTTTGTTGGAGAGGAGGAAAGCTGTTACACAGGAGGTCTCCTGTTGACCCGTTAATAGAAATATTGTCTTCAATTGCTTTCAAGTGACACACTCTTAAGCTGAGATTTTTTTTTTTCCTGTTTCCTCTTAGCCAGTATTTCACTTTGCTCTTTCCCTCTGCAATGAGCTTTGACTTCTCCTGTCATTACAACCAGCTTGCTCCTTCCAGGCTTGGCCAGGAAAGGCAGTGAGGGCGGTGGGGGTTCCAGCTGTGCAGCCAAGGCTGTGTGAGGGATTTGTCATTGTTAGAGACAGTTTTATATTTCCTTAATGCAGTTAGCTGTTCGGATGCTGGTGGGGCCATTTGTCTTATTTAGTAAGGCTTTAGTTCTGGGCACGTAACATAGATTCACTGCTAGGGTGATGCTTATGGGTGTTTCATGCTTTTCACCATAGGTTTTGTAGCTGACTAGTTAGGATTTAATGCTATCAATGTCAATAATCGTAAAACTAACGGGACTGATAACTTTTGGCTCCTTTGAGCAGCATGATGGCTAGCAACTGCATCTCCTATCCTTGTAGGCATTAGAATAATGATAGCACATGAGTATTTTACTTCATTGTTATCGGTACTGAATAACAGTAAACAGCAAAAGATGTAATACTTGAGGCGAGGAAAAAAGGGATGCTTTGTGTTAGCTGTTGGCACAGAACAAAGGGTTGAATTCTGACTGGAATTGCATCAACATCTCAGTTCTATACTGCTCAAATCTCCCTAAATTACCTAAATCACACTGTGCTTGAAATAGCCTGGTAAGGTATTGCGATGATGTGGGACCAAACATTGCTGGAAAAATTTAATAATATCATGTTTAAGAGTCAGGTTTGCCACCTGAAGGAGCGTCTCCGTTATTTAAACGTTAAACTGCTTCCAAGATAATTTACTTCAATCAAACTCCATTTTTATAGCTGTGTGCAGCTTATGGCTGGAAGTAAAACAAGAGGTGTTAAAACCTGCCTTTTTTTTTTTTTTTTTTTAAAGCCCAATGTTAATTACAGATCCTTAAGGTTGCTAGGAAACCCTATCTTAAATGGATATACAAGTAATCAGGCTAGATGCTGATATGAGAGATGCTGAGGAGATTGTCTTAGTCCTCCTTTCCTGAGTGTGATGGGAGATTGATTTATATGGAGCCATGTCAGTTTAGGGTTCAGAAAAGTCATTCCTCTTCCAAGTGTACTGGAAATGCAGTAAGGGGTGGGGAGAACGTTGCCTTTTGTCACATCTGTTGTGTAAAATGGGCAATGCTGACAATACCCCCATTAAAACATCTCCCTTATTTCTTACTCCTGCCAGCCTCTTTGACTGGAAGTTTGGGGACTTTTAAAGACTTGTATTCCTAATGAAGGACAATAAGGCGTGCTGTTGTGGTTTTTTCCTTTTTCTTCTTCTAAGGGAAGCATGGCTTGCACTGCTCTAAATCAACAAGTTTATACAGTTCCATCCTAAACCAGCAGTAGCAGAATATGCATCTGTGTGCTGTGACTATGCCAAAATCAGGTGTTGCCTGTCTCTGTTCAGCAGTGAACAAAAATCAGGAGCATGGAGAGGAAAACAACCTAAGCATCATTAACAGCCTGAAAAAACAGGATAGAAGAAAGGACATGTTCTATCTGCTAATCCCACGTTCTGGATTCTGTTGGAAATGCTCTTTTGTACGCTGTGTGCTTTTATAAATAAGTGGGCATCATTTGCTTGTTGCAAGCTCTGGCAGAAACTAATGCTGCTAAGTGGTTTATGTAGCTGTACCCTCTATTCATGCAGCTTACGTTCACTGCTGGGACAAGGCAGCTGGGAAGGTCGGATGCTGAAGATGACAGCTACAGGAGGAGGTTGTGTTGAGTGGTAAAGACAGAAGTTAGAGGTATGCCAGATATCAGCTGTGATGGAAGCACCTTCCAGCTCCTCTGTTCATTATGAGTTAAAGACAGAGAGGAGGATGGCTCAGCAGTTTAATTCCACTGACGTTTTTTTGTCGCAGGACAGAAATATCAATGAGATGGAGGCAGGTTGGAAGTCTCAATAGCTGGATATTGATTTGAATTTCTTTGGTAAAACTGGAACCAGAGCATTGACAAAATAAACATACCTTGTGCAGCAAATAGTTTATTGATGATCTGCCTGCAGTGAAGTCATGGAGTCGACCTTACTGCCTTTTCTTACAGGATTTCTCTGACTGCAGTGTTGAAAGGGCAGAAATAATACATTAATTTCATGTTAGAGCTGGGGGAATTACCTCTTTGGGTTTGTTTGTCATGTCAGCTTTGTTAATTACCCAAAGAGCTTTCTTGATGGTTATTATAAGAGGCAATTTTATGCTTTCAAGCTCTGGAGACCAAACCTCTCTTAACAAAAAATATATGGTTCTGTTTATACTGCTCTCTGACCTGGGATTCTATTAATGTATGTGTCCAGGGAGTAAGTAGTCCTTGTAGGGAGGGAACAAAATAAAGGATATTCCCAGCGTGTATCTGGAGTGAATGCTCAATTAAAAAGATGCTGGTTAGAAGTATAATCTGCTGTCTAAGTAGTAAACTCTTAGTCTGGAATAGCTGTACCAAAGGCTTTGGACAACAGTTTACCACTTTAAAAAAGAAATGGCTGATGCAATCCTGTTTACATCATCCCTCTGAAAAATCAATCATTCTTCTTAAGTTCAGGAACTTCTGATGTTGTGGGGTATTTTTTTTTTTGGTATCTGTTCTACATCATCAGTAGGAGCCGTGCACAAAGGCTCACCTGTTAATGCTGCAGGTAAATGTGCACTTAGCATGTGCTGCTGCAGAAAACATTCTTTAATATTTGCTGGAGAGGTGCTGTTCCCTGGGCAAGGCAGATGTTTCTGTTATGCACCCAACTGCTCAGTCCCCAGGGGGAGATCCTGGAAGGAACTGCACAGCATCCAGAAATAGTGGCACTATCTACAATCTGCCTCTACTGAAAACAAAGTGGAACTAATATTTCTCTAAGGCCTATGGTGAACCCAAAGCCTTCAGGGAGGAGCAGTGCCCAGCACTTGGGAACCACAAAGTGGAACAGAGGGCTTCTGTTGGGTTCAGAATTCCTGAATGCTGTCTGCTGAGGGGCTTTGTGAGATATATGTCTGCTTTGGTCTGCTGCCTTCTGCTTTGTCACATCACTGCTCCAATTCCAGATGATCAGAGCCTTTTATAGCCAAAGATCCATGGGGAGGAAGGGAGGAGACAGGAAAAATGCACTTGACCACATTAAGTCATAGGCTTTCTCATGTTTTATCTATTCTAGTTACTGACTTATTTTTCTACTCTGAAGCTAATAGTCTTGTAGCCACTTGTAGCAGGATTTCAATGGCTGATCAGTAATTCTGGGGGCACTGCTGCCTTCTAATGGCACAAGGCATGTGTTCACAAGTGTCTAAGGAGGGAGCACAGAGGTGGAAAGGCTTAATGCCTTAACTTACCTCAATGATTAGACCAGGGAGAAAAGGCAAGCTCTCATGATTTACCTAACCTTTCTGCTTAGCCAGGCTGATTTAGAGCTGTTTGAATGGAAGAAGAAACATGGTTTGAGCTAAGAGAGGTTGGGGAACGCAGCTAACTTCACTAGCAAGCTGACCAATAGGTTTATGCTGGTGTAGATGTAAAGAACAAAAACAGCAGTAATGAAAGCCACTGTTATAAATCTGCTCCTTATTGCTTACAGCTTCAGGCTGACTTAAAATCAACTTTTATTAGCTCCATATTAGGGGATTGTTTCCTCTGGACTTGATTACTAGAATGGATATATTTGAAATGTGCATTTCCATATAGATAGGACTGCTCTCATAACCCTGCTGCATTCCTGAAGAGGCAAAGGAGTTCACCAAGGCTGATTGCTTTTAAAGGAATAGTTGCAACACAGGCCAGGGAGGATGTGGAGGTGAAGCATTAGGAAGGAAAATGTTATCTGGAATGAGTCTACTAAACATTGTTCTGTAATTGCATGGAGTTTTATTTCTATTAGACTAATGATTACAGGCACTGTCTGAGATCTGAATGCTGTTACACTGAATCTCACCTTTTGATGAGTAAAGAGATGTGGAGGAAAGAACACTGTTGTCCCATTCCAGAGAATAAACTTAAGCAGAGATGATATTTTCCTACAGCTTTGTGAAGGGATTAAAGCTGTTTAATGTGCTTTGAGCAAGCCAAGAAAGCTTATTCTTACCCCTGGCAAGCTGAGGCTGCCACATGAGGGATAGTTTCTACCCTTTTAAAGTACTGTGAGAAAGATGCTGCCATCCAAAGCTGTGGAACACTGCAGCCTAAAACATTTAAGGGCAGTCTACCTATGGCAGACAGTGATGCATCTCCTGTGTGGTATACTGCTGTGTGGTATACTGCATACAGAACTGCAGTTTTGGGTTAGGTGAACCTTCATAACAGTGTAGGGGAGAGCATGAGGTTTGCTTTTCCTTTCCTGCTTCAAACCGTGGCATTTCACGTCCTTCTGTCTTGTAGCACTCAAGAAGAAAAATATTTGGGTGCTTTTTTTCCCCTGACTTATTTCATGGGATGTTTTCTGACTCTGGTAAAAGGAATTCTTATGGAAATCAGCTGGGTTTGGGGTCTTCTGGGTTTGTCTGCTCAGTGATGAGACTGCTCTAATCCTGCTGCAAATTGTAGCTCCCAGCTGCTGTGAATGGAAATTCCAATGTTTCTATCACTAGCAGAGTAGTAGACCTCTGGGTGAATTGCTTTACCATGGAGTCTTTTGTCTGCTTAAAAAAATAAAAAACTCAGTTCTTTAATGAAACTTTGACATCTGCAGACAAATAATGTCCCACAGCACGTGTCAAATTCCCTCTCATCATATGTAACCCTTGCTACAAACACCTCCAACCCTAATATTTTTAATGACAAGTGGAAAATTGCTCTATTAGCAGAACAAGGAGAAGTTAATTCCTTCCAGCACCAGTTGCTGTTTTTTAAGGCCATGGAAACTTGGAATTGAATATGCAATAACAGATAGAAAAGGATCGAGTACAATCATGTAAAAGCCAAATTACTCCAAATTGATTTTTGCCTTCCCTCTTGCACTGATTTTGTACCTATTTGATATTGCAGAACTGTGCTGACTTTGAATGGGAATTAATGTCAAAGATGCCCCTAAAGTCCAAAGCTGGAATTCAGATGAAAGGCTTCTACAATGTGTTTTGGTGAGTGGTGATGCTTCTGCCTCCTCTGGAGGAGCAATGCTTATCCCTCTGAGTTAGTGCTAGCCTACTTAACCCTTTCAAATGGCCTCAACAGCTTGTTTTGTGCCCTTTTGTGCAGGGGTTACAACACACTGGACTTGCTGACCTTACAGTCCCTTTCAGTTCTGTGTGTTCAGAGATACAGAAGCCCAGGAGCTGCAGGCCCTGAGTGTGTTCCCTAGGTTGCAGCAGTGGCACAGCAGGAGGCTGTCATGCTTTTGGGTGTTGTTTGTTACTGAGTGTTAGCAAGTGAGTGTGTTGCTCTTTGGTAGGTAACTGTGTGACCTACCAGTTGTGTTTTGAGACTTGAATTTCAGGTAGGTCTCTGAATGTATCAGATTCAGCACATAAACACCAAAGTAGGCTTGCAGGAAACTCAGTTCTGGCTCTTGCTGGAATATGCCAGGTCCTCAGATTTCTTTGGACTGAGTTTTTTCACGTATATTCAGTTCATTCTCTGTGCTGAACTTTAGGACAGAGCCGTGTGATGCACCTGTAGCAGAGCAGGAGGAAAGGAATTGTATCTAAAACATGGCTTGCACAAAGATATGCTTCCTTTGAAGAACTGAGCTTTGTGTTGCTGGTCCTTTGCTGCCTCACAGCATCAAATATTCATTCCTCGGCTGTATTTTGATTGAGATAATGTGATAGAAGAAGACAAGGTGTTGCTTTAAGACAGCAAAATCACAGAGCTGTCTGAGAAGAAACTGCAGCTACATGGAGCTCTTTCTTCAGAAGCAGTTAGCAGGCACGTTTGGTGTGAAGAATAGGCTTTGGAAAAGCGGAGGGTATCCCAAGAAGAAATAGATTTCTTGTGAAAGATGTGGTGCTTGGTTGGAAGATGTAAAATCTCAGTCCTCTTTGTACATAGAGAGAAAAAGCAATCTAATCTGCAAAACAGCAGGCTGCATAGTAAACAGATACAGGTACATGACCTATGAACCCTGAAGTGTTGGCCACTCAGGCTGTATAGTAAAAGGTTCTACCTTTTTTATCTGGAATTATTGCTGATATAACAAACTGCAGGTAATAAACAGGCACAATGTAATACACTCACCTCTTCCTAGAGACAGAATTGTTATTTTTTCCTCCTGCTACTCTTGCCTTGTGCTGTGCTACTGCAAAATGGACTGATTTTGATGTTGTCAGCTTAGCCGGGACAGTAAAGTCTGAGTGGTTTCCTTATGACAGCTGTTACGTGGCTGATAAGAGGAATTTCAGCAGTTACAAGGCATTCTCTGGTTTGAATAGCATCCTTGTTACCAAAACCATTGGTATAACCAAAATGTATGCCAACAAACCAGCTGTGTTATCTGCCTCCTTTCAACAGCTTCTGGGGTATCCATGCTGGGATTTTGCTGGTACTGTGTATTTTCAGCTGGAAGAACTGATGGAGCAGGAGGACTTGTTGGCTGTCTCAGTGCTGAGAGTCAACCAAGGCCTGTGGTGTCTGGGCTGTCAGGCTGGTGCTTTTATGAGACCAGCACTGAAAGGCTCCTATGCTTGATTTTCCTAATGCATGTTCTTTGTGGCAGCAGGGGTGCTGAGTTCACCCCCTGTGTTTACCACAGTTTCTGGAGTTAATCCCACCTTCACATACACTGGGGAAAACATAAAGGAGCAATTAAATAGAGCTAGGCACAGAGGAAGGAACTTCCAGTCATAGTTAATAGTTATATAAGCTATTTCCCTTGGTAACTTCTTGACAGCTCAACTTAAAGAACGGACATGTAAAGAGACATTTGCCCTGACAGTTTTACAGGCTGTGAACTTGTAAGAACACCCCTGTCAGAATTGTGTATTTGGCCTTGATCACAAATAATTACACTGGACAACAGAGGAATGTTTATTAGGGTGAACGACCTGGTCAGGAAATAGCTAACTGCATCTGTCCTGGGAGAGAACAGTCACTTTGGCAGATGAAAGCTTATGCAGGTACTGCCTTGGGAGGGATGGATGGGGAAGCTCTTTTGTCACCCAAAGCTGATGGTGTTAAGTCATCACAGCAATCTTTCCAGGCTGTCTTTGAGATTCCGTGCACTCTGTAAATGGAAAGTTTCTTATATTTAAGGTGTTGGACTAATGATAGGATAGTGATAGGATTTAATTTTAGAATTTGACATGCCTTTATCATTGCAAAGAGGCTAAAAACCTTAAGCTTTCCGTCCTGAAGTCCTGCATATGCAAGGTAAGGATAATGTTCCTAAATCTGACTTTTGCATTAATATTTCTTGTTAAACCACAGCTTTGATTCTGAGCTGCCTTGCTGCTACGGTTTTTGCACAGTGGCACAACAGGGCCCTGAGCAAAGGGCCTGGAATAAATAGCTTCACCAAGCAGTGTGAAGAAATCCTGAGGGAAGGGAAGAGTTCTGCATTCTTTAAGAACATCAGAGCAAACATCAGGGTTCATTTGGCTGAAACAGAATTTGAATAAGTCTGTTTCAGCTCACTGATCAATACAAAATCAACATGGGGATGGAAATGAATCAGTGGCACTTGATAGCAGTGGCCATCACCCATGCTGTTCTCATTCCCAAGTGCTAAAAGGAAAAGTGAACAGACAACAAATCAAACTGAGGGACGGATGTTCCCTGTTGGAGTCATAATCATCAACTGAATTATTTCTCAAAGGAACTTGAAGTTGAGCCTCACTGGAAGTTATAATCATGAAAATCTACAAGGCTTGTCTTAGTGCTGAGAGGTATAATCAACCCTTTATGGATTTTGGCAAAGCTCATCTTCTATCTCTCTTATACAAAGCTCATTATCAAAGGCTGCTCTGGAGATTCTTGATGGTGATCTGCTTTTTAACTGTTGAGGAGCTGCGTGTAGTGGAAATGCTGAGTCATGGCTTGAAGCAGTGATGGAGCACCTGGTGGGAAGGCAGCGTCAACCCAGGGGAGCTCAGCTGCATGCAATGCAATGCACTGATTGACCTGAAGGGCTGGAGCCATGATCCACCCCTTCCCAGCCCTCATTTAAGGGTTGGCAGTGAAGGCAAAGGGATCTTGCTGGAGCTTCCTGTGTACCTGAGACCTTCTGAAGTCAAGCAGCTTCTTTCCTTTGTTTCTGTGCCCACAGTTTTTTTGCATTTGAGCAAATCCTCACTTGCTGCAGCCTGAGACCTTGCTGCTCTGCTTTCATTGCTGTGCTTTCCATTGCATTACAAAGTATTTGCTTCTCTACTGTGCAGGTGGAAGTGGCTCCACCTCAGCTGCCAGTAGTTGTCAGTTTCAAATATGTTTTAGGTTACCCGTTTGCTTCGTGCTTCTGAACTCAACCCTAGGAAGCCAAAATGCGGTAAGAAGTGAATCTGAGGAAACTGTGCTGGGCTCAGGTTTTCTGCCAGTCTGACTTTATAACTTGATCTTAGTGCTGAGGAACAGCACGGAGCCAAAAACGTGCTTTGTACTTGATGCAACTTAATGAAGGTCCCATGTGTTCAGTGATGTACAAATCTACTCTAACCCATTTGACGGTACTTAATTATTAGACCAAACTTGCTGTGCTCTCACTCTGGAAGCTTGTCTGATTCCATCCATTACATGCTGGAAGAAGTAATGCAGGATGGTTTATCTGGAATCTCTGGTCCTTTGAAGCCCTTCTTGCTTCTGGTTACAAAACAAAAAGGTATTCTCATGAGCCTGTGCTCAGTGAACTGTGCTGCAACTGTCTCATTTTCAGGCTTTCCTTTGACACAAGTGTCTTTTTTGGAATGTTTTCTGCTACAGCATCTGCTCTCTGAAACTGTTTTTTCTCTTCTTGCTACTGTGTGACCTTTCATAGGAGGATGCCCTGATGGCGAGGGCTGCGGTCTGGTCCTGTGTCAAGGGAATCTACAAGCAGCGTTTGTCTCAATACAGAAAAAGGACCTGTGTGTTTAGAAGCTGATTTTCATTTACTTATGGACTTGAATGAAACTACTGTAACTCCCATACCTCTGTGTCATTTGGAGCCAGAACTTCAGAAGTGTAACTGGAATATTTCCTCTGCCTCGTGTGGGGCTCTGGCTGCCAAAGTTGACTCAGGGAGCACTCATTTGTGCCTGGTAGAAAAGCCATTTCCACTGAGGGGATGTTTATTCCAGAAATTGGACAGGTAGTTTCAGAGAATGAAATAGATGTTGCTTATTATTTATTACAGTGACATCCCCAAAGGCCACAACTTGGAGGCAAGCAAGGCATCGCAAATGCAGTCAGTCTGTGGTCCAGCTGATGTCTCTGAGCTCCCCTCCTGCTTTAACCTCAAACCGTTTGATCTGGATGATAAATAATAAGCCCAGGAGAAAAGTACTGTGCGGCTCCATGGTAACTGGTGCTGGTATCAACTTATCAATGAAAACATCAAATGAGGTGGTAATTAAAAGTAGCTATTTTGTAAATGGAATTACAGCTGTTGTGATTGAAATTATTATTTCCTAGGGAGAAAACAGCAGTGAGTGTGGTGCTGACCAGGGTACTCCTCAGGCTTGGAAATGTGCTTCTCCCAAGGCTGTGTTTTTTGTCCTTTCTTGCAGGATCTCTAATAGAAAAATCAAACTGCTGTTTCTTCAGCTGCTCCCTTTCACAGTTAGCCTTCTAGAAGAAAGAAAACTGAGACGTGGTATTTCCGAACTATTACACACAACTTCATGGAACATTGGGATTTTTCACACAAGAAAACCCACTAGCTGAATTTTATTTTTATATATATTTTTAAGAGCAATTTAAACATCTATAAAACTGATAAAACCTAACTTCATTAGCTTTTAATAAAGCTGCTTGAGCAGTTTGAAGTTTGGATGTGCTGAGCTGTCTTCCAGAACTGCACTAGTTCTATGCACATGCATTCCTGGGGTTCAGTAGAGTTACAGCTGATTTACACCAGGGTTACTAAGGACAGCTGAGCTCATACTTGCTGTATTGCTCAGGAATGTTTTCTTTCCATCCCGTTTTCTCCGTAAGAAACACTAATTGAAATTCATGCTCATATGTCTTATGAACTATGAGTCAGAGGAATAAAAGCACTTAATCACTTAATGAAATTATTGCCTCTCCAAGCATGAAAGAGGTGGTGGTGGAAGGGAGGCATGAAATGTTTTGTGTGAATCTCTTCAAAAACAAGTCAGCCTCTACTTATATGCTATGTACAATTTGGTATGTTCCCTTCTTGTGTGCTGGCTCACAAAGAGAATAATTGCTAATGCAGCTGCTGTTCTCCCTGAGCTGCTCTGTGGCTGTGTGCCACGTGAGGCTGGCAGAGCCAGCAGGCTGCCCCTCTGAATAGCAGCTGGATGGCAGCTCTGGGGAAGGTGGACTCTTAAGAGGGAACGGCTCTTCTGAGCTGGAAGGTGTTGCTCAGGAAGATTTGAATTAAGTCACAACGTGCCATGGGGATGATAGTTGGTTCCAGCTTGTAGCTTAAGAGCAGCAAGCGTTCAACCCTTGCAGAAGACAGAGTAGCATGTTTTCATTGCTGGAGTGCTAGCAAACAATGTTGGGTTCACCTAGTCCTGCCTTCTGACAAAGGGTTTAGAGATGCATCTATTCCCTTTATCAGCTTCCCATATCAGGTGAGCAGCAAGACAAACCCGAGGGTTTTGTAAGCTAAGCAGTGAAACCTTTTGTGAATATGTAGATGACAAAGCATGAGTTCTGGCCAAATTCCAGTCTGGCCAAGTCTCGTGCGTCCCTGAAGCTGCCTCTGCTGTGAAACATGCTTTGCTATCAGTCCCAGCCTTCTTTGCTGTGCTCTGAATGCTCTCTTGCAGGATCTGTGTTCTGTTTAAATGGATGTGTGAACACTGAGCGAATTGATTCTTGTCAATTATAAAGACTGCAAGGAGTCTGGAGACTCCTTGAGATGAAAAGCACTGGAAAAAAAAAAAAGATGTGCAACATTAATTATCTATCTCTTGCTGTCATTATTGTATAGGGTTTAAATTACTACTTCAAAATCATTTCTCATTACACTGTGCTGTCATCTCTGTAGACACAAAGAACTTATATACAGCAGATATTAAAGAACACAAGCCACTCTGGATTTATAAGGGAAGAGGATCTCCTCCCTTCCCTTCTGTATGTCCTGCTGGCCTACTGGATTAGTTTGGACTAAATTAAATAGGCTTGGAAAGCCAAAAGAAAGAAGCGAATCAATAAGGAATAAGAAATTAAAAATCACTTCATTGAATTTATTTTAATCTGCAAAGTTGTAAAGTGCTTAAATTGCAGATCCCACACTCGGAAGAAATCCAAGGGGATTCTCAGTATGAATTTTGAATGCAGCACTCAGGTTTGTGGTTTTAGTGCATATGAAATGAAGTTTCTTTTGTTCCCAGTGGTCAACTAACTAGATTTCTACTTCAGGGTGGATGCACATCATGTGTTTTTGCACAGTACCAATGCCTTGGTGACAAAGAAGCCCTTTAGGTTCTGTGAATCTCTCTCCCTCAAAATAAACAGCTTCTTTTGCTGGACCTGTTTCCCCCCTTAGATGGTGCATTCTTTCTTCCTGTGTAATACATCACTGAAGCAACTCATTCTGGTGATGAATTACTTGTACATGTTATCAGATAGGCCTGTTCTGATACTCCTGCATCATCCAGAGTATTACACTAATATATCAACAGACTGAACTGTTGCTCCGATTATGTGCCTCAGTCTCATATATCACAGCACTCAAACACGTGTACAGATTCTGCTGGGCCAGTGCTGCAAAACTGGTGTGTGGAGGGATGTCCCACTTGAGCACAGGCTCTGTATGATCCTAGCAGGTGTGTGCAGGCAGGCTGGGGCATCTGAAAGGGATCAGCCAACAACTCGTGTTTGGAAGGAGATGGTGTTGTTTAAGTTCTATGAGCCAAATATTAGTTAATGCTTTTCAAAGACAGCGTATCTAGGAAGTTTGGGCCCCTTATAAAACGTGCTTATGCTAGGCAGCTATTTCTGAAACCTCAGATCTTCCCTCCTCTTTTCTGCTAAAGGCATGGCAATTTTAGCTCTCCAGTATCCTCCAAGAGTGCCACATCCATCTCATGGGGGCAAGCAGGGCTTGGAAGCAGAGCATAGAATGCATGTTTCTCCAGTTTGCTATGGTCAGGGACAGTTTGGACAGGGAGAGTTGTTCTGTTTTGCTTGTTTAATGGGAAGTCTGTATGGGTGCCAGATTTCCCTGCTAATATTCAAGTGCAGGTTTCTGCCTTAGGCTGATCTATATTTGGGTAGTTAGAACTTGTCTTTAAACTTGCAATTCCAAAGGCCTGTACTTTATTTCTAATCCTGCTTGATGCTGTAGTTACTTAACTCAAGTTTTGTTAAGATCACGTTCAATTCCTCTTCCAAAGCCAATCTAAAATAGCCACACCTCACAAGCTTGCAAAGTCAGCCTTCAAATTGGCAAGAACGGGGTTTATTCTCAATAGGTTCCTGGGACCCAAGCCAGAACTTGCTGATGTCAGCAAAGGTTGTTCTAGAGGACACTGGGTCAAGTGTTTGGTATGGAATGAAAAATGTGCTGAGCTGGCTTTGCAAATCCTGCCATACAGCCAGTTTTTGTCCCAGGTAGTCTTCCCCTGCCCTGGCATTTATGCTTCATGATAGAGGTCAAGATATCTTTGCAACCCCGACCTCTGGTAGTTCTCTCTAAAGAAGATGCTAGGAAGTTATTTGCATCTTAGATAAGATGTTCATGGATTTGTGGATAAGTTTAGAGACAGTCATTTGACATTCAGGGCAATCTTTTGCAGCTGTTGAAAACGGATTGCAAAATTAAAAAAGAAAAAAAGCAAGCAATTTGTAGGGGGAAAATAAGTCTAGATTGGAGTAGGGAACTAGAAAGTAGATAACAAGGATTGTGCCACAGCCTCAGGACAGCAATGTGATACAATGCTGAGATAAACAAACTGTAAATACAGGACTGGTTGGAGCTCAGGTTCGGCCTCTTTGTTTTTACGTGAGAACATTCAGTTCAAAAATGTTACATCCTCTGTGTGTTTGAGGACAGAGATTAGAAAAGTGGCTGTGGAGATGTCTGTCCTTATCAGCTGACCCAAGCAAAGAAGGAGTTTCACAGCACTGTAGACAAATCGCTTGTTTGAGATACGTTTGCATTTAGTTGTGGTATCTTTCTAGAGATCTTTTTCAGTCCAGGGAGATATGAGGTGAGCTACTGGAGAGGTAAAATGAAGAACTTGGACAAATTTCAGTTCTTCAAGTACACTTCTGATCTCAGTCTGTCTTTTGGGTCAACTTGAGGCAATGTTTTATGATACTGAGCTGGCAGTTGCATGTGGAAATGTAAATATAGAGATGTCAAAGATGTAGCAAGTATTGGTGGCCACACTAATCATTGAAATGTAAGAGAAATATAAGCTGTCATCCCAGTTCAGGCACTGAAAGCCCCACCTGTGTTGCCTCACTCAGAACTGCTGCCATCTCCTTGCACTGCCTGTCATTCCAGGGCATCTAACTGAAGAGTATCTTAATGAATCAGTGCCTCATGTTTTCCTTGTCCAGGTTATTAATTGTGTATTTTAGGACTTAGCACTTAACCACACAACAGAATGTGCACCAATCTAAGGATGTATGCATGCCCCATCCCACGAGGACAGGAGTGTTCTGGGGCTCCTGGTCTGAACAGAAGTGCTGATCCTGACAGTGTAAAGCCTCCCATCCTCTGAAAGGTAGCCCTGATTATTATTACATTTGCTGATGACATGTTTAATGTGCCTGCTCTTACCAATAAACTATCATCAATCTTGAAAGATGTTAGAGCCAAATATGTCAGGCAGCATGACTTCAGTAATTATCCAGCCACTTTTACTCTTTCTTGATCTGCTCAAAATGCTTAGAAAATAACTGCCTCACTTCAACGATGTCACCTTTGTCTAAATGTTTTCTTAATACCCAGCACTCTCAGTGCACTTTTCATCTGACACAGCTATAATTTATTTGCCTCATCTGGCTATCTGATGTCTTCAGGCATTTATATTGTGATCCTGTGCTGACTGACCAAGGGCACTGTTATATAATTAAAACACTGAAAGCATTAAAACGTGTGTTGCTAATCTATGCAGTATATTTTTGCATTAGTATTTCAGCTTCTAACTTTCTTACCCCCGACCAGTTTAAATGCCCAAGGCAACCCCATGTTAAGAAACACAGTAGACCTTTCCAGCTTCTCCTTTGTATGAATGCAGCAGTGATCAAATGTGATTTTGAATGAAACCTGTGAGAACATATTCCTCTCCTCACCTTCTTTCATAGCAGTACATTTCCACACAAAGTGGATAGAAATGAATGGTTCCCATTCATTAAACAGGGGAAAAAGGTTTGGATTCTTCCTGCTCTGAAGGTAAGCTGCTGAGTTGAAGTCTCCTGTGCTGATGCCCAGCAGCTCCAGCTCTCAATCTGATACACAGCAGACATGATGTCCTCATGGTTTAGAAAGAGCAGGCTCACTCCGAGGCACTAACCAGATGGACATGAGCATCTGACATATATGCAAGCTATTTAAGTACTGCATTCAATCTGCCTGGATTCAGCTGGCATGACAATTTGCTCTGTACTTCATTCTGAACACTCTTTCTCCTCCCACAATTCCTGCCATCTGAAAGAGGACCGACGTGTATCAGTTATGCTCATTAGCTTTGCAAAATGTGACTGTGATTCATAATCATCTGCTGCTTTGAGACAAACAAAAACCAAAAACATGTTTCATCTTCCTTCGCTGGCAGTGGTTGTCTGGGGACTCAGGCTGGAGCCTGGAAAATCAAAGCCTCGTGGAGATGTTAAAAGCTGAAGGAAGAAACAAGATGGAACTGTTTTTCCAGCTTATGGACACTGCTTAAGCATTGAACTAAGCTAGAAAACCCATCTTATTTAATGTCTCTAGGAACTCCCTGTGTGCTAGCTGCTTAGATGTGCATCTGGATCAAATTTGGACACTGGAAATGCTTGCTGTTTTACTGTATGGGCATCTGCACTGGAATCATCTTCAGCATCCCGGTTGTTCCCTCATCTCTCACAAGGGCTTTGCCCGTGCTGGGAGTGGTGGCTGTGGGTCCATTTCTGTATCCTCACTGAGTTGGGAAACGGCAGAGTTACTGTGCTGGATGGCTGCTGCAAGTCAGCCAGCTGGGGGAGCGCAGAGCTGCTCGTGAAGGATTTTCAGACTAGCTTAAGGTTTCTTTTTGGTTTTTCCGAACACTATTTTCCTACACTATTTTTTTCCTACTTAGAGGACTTTTTTCCCTTCATTATTTTGAAGAAAATTAGGACGTGCTGTCAGGAGGGGCGGCTCAAACCCTTGGCAGTGTATGTCAGTAATGCAGAATTTGCCTCATGCAGCAAATAGCAGCTCAAAGACCTCTTTTTTGCTTGCTGGCTACACACCCGAAAGCTAAACTCCACTCATTAACAATTAATGATGCTTAGGCTTCACGCTTCTAATAATGTCATTATTGATTACATTTTTAACTGGCAAGACCCAGTTGCCAGGGGTAGCATTGCAAGTCTGCAGCCAGCGAGCAGCTCGGCACCAGAGGGGTTACTGGAGCAGGAAATGTTAGCTGAGCAGTAGCATGACAAAGGGATCTTCGTTATCTTTCATTGGGAAATACATGAGTCATTAATGAGCTGTGGAGAACTGTGGCTGGTATTTTTAATGCAGCTTAAATAGGGCATTGGGAAAGGTATGGTGCTATGTTGTTTTGCCATCCTTAGTGTTATCTCACACAGCAGCCACCAGAAAGACCCAGGAGAGCTATCACCATTTACTGCTCCTCCGATTCCTGGGTCATTCCTCTCCACAGGACATTCCCCATGTGTGGAAATGCTCCCTGTAGGGCCACTGCTAAGGAACCCTAATGCCTGAGGAGTGGCTGTCATGAGACATAAGTTCTTTACTGTGAGAGTGGTGAGGTGCTGGAACAGGCTGCCCAGAGGGGCTGTGGATGCCCCATCCCTAGAGGTGTTCAAGGCCAGGTTGGATGGGACCCTGGGCAGCCTGGTGTAGTATTAAATGTGGAGGTTGGTGGCCCTGCCTGTGGCAGAGGGTTGGAGATTCATGATCCTTGAGGTCCCTTCCAACCCTGGCCGTTCTGTGATTCTGTGACATAAAAAATGGAAAAGCCTGATGGTCAACCTGCTGCAATCAGTAACCAGCTTCCAAAGCCAACCAACTGCCCGAGCTCAGAATGAAGACAGTTTTCTAAAACCAACCTTCGCTTTTGTTTAATCAGAGCAGTATTTTTCATATTGTCAGAAGTAATGGTTTGTGAAGGAGGTTTTTGTGGTAGAGTACGAGTCCAGAAGAGGATTGTTCCGGTGCCTGAGAGGACAAAGGCAAACTGAGAAGCTATCTGGGACATGCATTTTTATGGAACTTAAACATTTGAGCAGCTGGGTGACAAAAATGCCTGGGGACTTCTTTTGCACAGTCTCACTGCATAGTCTGCTTAGCGTCAGCTACCTAAATATCGCTAGTTATTTTACTGAAGTTATCCCTAGAGGGGCTATAATGAGGGAGATTGGGGAGTATATTTTGGAACCAATTAGCCTTAAAAGTCTGTACTTTCTTTTCTGAGTGCAGTCTTCAGGGAACTAAGTACAACATTGTCTAATGGGCTGGGTGTCTTCTACTGCCTGCACTCCATCTTCGGGGATGGCAGCTAAACATGAATCCTTGGCATCTCAAATTAGGTTTTAAAAGCCAGAGACTCAAGGAGTCAGGGGATGAAAATAACGGGCTTCCTCAGCCTGTGCTTAGGTGTGCTGCACTTCTGCAAAAGGGAAGAATAAGAGCCTTAGGGGAAAAGGAGGCACCCCTATAAAATAAGGAACATTATTGAAATTAAATCTCTTAAATGGGTGGTACAGCCCAAACCCCTCTTAGCTCACCTCCTGTGTTCATTTGCTCTCCTCACCTCAACTTTAATAACTCCATCTCATGAAGAGGGATTTGGGCACTCAAATGCTTTTCTGAGCCGGGAGCCAGGATGGCTGCTGAAGCACTCAAGTCTGGATTGGTCTTCAGCATCTATTTGTGTAATGAGCATGAGATCGTGTTAGTGTGAAGTATGCTTGGGAAGCAGTGAAACAGAGGTGCTGTGCTCAGTGCCAGCTCTGGGGATTAGGCAGACTTAGAGCCACCAGAGCCTGGCAGGGCTGCAGAGATGGCAGAACACCTCATAGTGGTGCCTCAGTGTGGCTCTAAACTCGCCTCTGTCTTCAGAGTTAAAAAACAAACACACGCAAAAAGCCCAACTTATGTTACAACTGAAACTGAAAACTTCTTTTTCAAATGAATATTAATGCCTTCTTTTCCTTCTCTTGATAGAGAAGATGCTCTGTACCAGAGTATTTCATTTAAGGACGAGGATGTTGCCTAAGCTACTTCGTGTACAAACCTTCTCTTTGCTTGAAGAAAACCTCACCTTGAATGTCCTCTACCAGGAAGAGATCTTTATTTTTCTTGATGTTGCTTTTAGCAAGCTGCCACCAGCGCGGTGCATGTAAGATGCGCACAGAAATGCTCAGAGCTGACGGGCTAAGTTGCTCTAATAGCTCAAGTACCTGTCTCTGCATAGATTTTAAAGAGGCCTATGTGGGAAAATGGTATTTTCAACATGTGGGAAATCCTAACCTTTGGGAAATGCAGTTTCTTGGAACAGAATACAGAATGGAAACTTGAATTCTTCCACCAGAGACTCAGTTGATACAAAAAGGTACTATGAGCCATCAAAGCCTACTTTACTTTTGAAACACCACAGAAGTAGTTTAATATAATGTATGTAAAAATGAATGAATTATTTATTTTAATTAATGAAATGAATCAAGCTAGCTGAAAATTTAAGCTAGGTTATAGCTTGCTTTTAGGGTACATTTAATACCATTCTGATAGCACAAAGTGACTATATGAGACCCACCTTGACAGCTCATCAGTACAGCTGTACTTAAAAGCATGGTGTGCAGCCACAATGAGAAACCTCCTGTGACTGATGGGTCTGCAATTCTGTTTTCTTCAGTCCCCCCACAGCAGGCTTGGAGAAACTATCCTCTTGCCTTCTCTTGCCTTGTCTATATCCTGAGAATGATTGTATGGAAGGGATGTTGGTCTCCATGTGCCATTTCTTGCATTGTCCCTTTGCTGCATTTTAACTTGCACATTAATATCTTGCTGCTAACCTGGTGCTTTTCTCTCCATGTGCACACCTGGCTGCCTTGCTGCTGGATCCTCTCCCATTTTCCCCCAGGCAGGCACTGCACGTATCCCAGGGGATGCAGGGAGCTGACAAGCTGCAGGCAGCTAGGGGCCGAAATCCCAGCCTTCCCCTGAGTTCCAATCAATGCTCTGAGATTCAGCTGATGTTTGGATGACATAAGTGTTTGTGTCAAAGGTTGAGGAGCACAGAGCAAACCAAATCTAATCCTGAGCCATAGCTGTTCTTTTTTTCATCTTCCACCTGCTGAAATCTGATTTTGCACCTTGGCAGCAGAGTGTGTATTTCGTTTTTTTAATAGCAGGAAGAGAAGCCTCTCTTCCTTGGCAAATTCAAGCTGGATTTTGTCTGTCAGTTAACTGAGGAGGGGGGTTATTTGCTGCTGCTTTTCAGTGTAGAGTGCTATTCTGTAAACTAAGTAGGGAAGCTAATTAAAAAACAATGGGAGAAAAGAAGAAATTGTTATAATTATTCAGCACTGAGCTGAGCACTGATTTGATATCATACGGCCCTTGTTATTGTGGGCTAGTACAGCATAGGAAGCAAACAAAGGTTTTCTTGAGTGTCTGAATGTTGTAGATTAAACCAGAAAGGCTGTGTGCACACCAGGCACAGCCGTGCAAAGCAGAGTTATCCCTTCCTGTGGGACTTAGCTGATTTAAGAGCATCGTGTTGGCAGAGCGTAATTCCTTATCGCCAACTTGTGAGGACCCAGCGTTCCTGACTATCCCTGTAATCCAATCATTGCTATGAAAAACAACACAAGTCTCTCCAGAAGCTTCGGAGTCCTAATGAAACGGTTCAGCCAAATGGCAGATAATTTTAGCCTGAGTTGAGCATGACTTTGAAAATCCCTTCAGGGTTTCAGTTCTGTGCAGGATTTGGGGGCTGCAGCATGGCTTTTCAAATGCTGCCTGTTATTTGGGCAAGCAAAAGACCTCTGTGAATGCTTCTGAGGCTTCTCTGCTGGGACAACGTGGGCACAACCCATGAGGAGGGCTCTCCTTCATTCATACAGAACTGATATTTCTTCCTCTTACACGACTGCCCATTTCCTAGCATGGGGAGAGAGCAACCTCAGCTCCCACACTTTCCCTCACACAGAATCAGGTACTTGGTAGGAATAAGTAATGTTTTTGATTAAAAATAATAAAGAAGCTGCTTGGTGACATCCAAGCCAAAACAAGGCCATCTGTTCCTGAAGCGCGTGTGGGTTTGTGTTCAGCATACTCATTTATCAAAGCCAAACATTTTGGAAAACTTTCCCATCCTTCCCCTTAGAGTGACCTTCCAAATAACTTCACAGCAGTGGTTTTTCACATTGCTGGTAAGAAACATGGAAAACATTGCAAACTTTTTATTTTTATTTTTTTTTAAGGAAACACCTCATTTCATTTAAAGTTCCAATACTTCGTTTTTGATATGGTAGAAGTTACAGGTTTCTCTCAGTCACAAAGCAGCCTGCTCTGTGAGCTTGCTGGAGTGCTGCACCACAGCTAGGGGTGTTTGCTGATGCCAGGATTCTCAGTAAAAACAAGAGCTAATTCAAACTTCTGTTACTTAGCATTTTATCTGTTTGTCTAAAATAGTTTTACTCGCAGGGAAAAGTGTGAAGCCATGAATTAGCTGTGCTTTGAAACTAAATGAGATGGAAGGCTGAGAAGATGCACCAGTTTAACTTTTCCTTGGTCCTCGTGGAGCCCTATTTTACTTGCTGGCCTGTCATGCTCTCAGCTTTCCCATCTGTTAAATGATGGCTATAATTAGCCCGTCTTTCACAACTTTTCATATTTTGGCACTTTTGATACTTATCTTGCTGTATTTTGATTCCTGGGGAATATAAGTGAGAACAAAACAAATAAGCCATTATCATTTCTGTACCTTTCTTCCTTCTGGCTCTTCCCTTTTCCTCTTGCTCTCCTGCGTTGCCCTGCTGAACCTGAGGGCCTTAGCTCCTATTGCTGTTAAGTTGCTGTGAAATGACCTTGAATGATGAATATTTAATTTGAAAGCCTTACTAAGAACTGCTGCTTGCCATGGTTACCTCATGATTGGTTGCATATGCAAATGGTCTCTTGGAAGTAACATTAGGGAGGATGTATTATCTCAGCTGTAAAATCTCTAGTATTTAAGCACAGAAGCAGTGGTGAGCTTTGCAGTTCTGTGCTCGCAGCAAGAGGAGCCCAGCTGTCTGAACAAACTGCATGAGCCTCTGCTGCTGGGTAAGGATGAGAAGCAGGGCGTCGGTGGGACTCGTGTGCCATGTGTTTGATGTAGATCATCAGCAGAAACCTATCTTACAAATACAAGTTCCTCTTTAGCAACCTGAAACAAATGGATAAGGGGAGAGAAGGCCTGCAGAGTAGATGAAGTTTTTATTCCCCCAATGGCAGCCCAGGGGAGCAGCAGCCCTAGGGCACCGTATGGCCAGATGCAGTCAGCTTTCTGAGGAGGTTGCTCTATGTAGAGACGTGGGACAGTGGAAGAAATAATTTGAGTGCAATAGAAGTATCACTTTTCCCCT
This sequence comes from Tympanuchus pallidicinctus, assembly GCF_026119805.1. Taxonomy (NCBI): domain Eukaryota; kingdom Metazoa; phylum Chordata; class Aves; order Galliformes; family Phasianidae; genus Tympanuchus; species Tympanuchus pallidicinctus. Next base: position 353,467 of record NW_026294760.1, read on the forward strand.
ACATCATATGACCATCTTACTTTGCAGGATTAATTTCACAACCCCCCACCTCAGCATCGCTGAATAGAGGAGGTGGCTTTCAACACCTTGACTACTTACGGAGAAGACTACAGAAATGTCTCTTCGCCTTGTGCCAGTGTCCTTCAGTCCTCATTTGTCAATTGCTCAGGAGGTTCTGGATGGTAAATCAGTGACGTGGGCACTCTGTAGAGACTCTTTCTTCCCAGCCTCTACGAATGAGCTGTAGTGATTCATATCCCCAATGCTTTTCCTCCTGGACCTTTACACAACTGTAATCCAGTGACATGTCAGTCTGGCTGGAGCCAGAGCCCTGCAAGAGAGCTGACCCTGTCGTCTGCACTGAAAATATACGACTGATTGCAGTCGTACGGCTGCCTTGGAGGGCTCTAGCTGTAAAATACTGCCTAAGGGACTGAAAATGGAACAGAGATGATGAACGTGTAATTGCAGAATTGCGATACTTTCCAGTCCCAGAGTAGCATTTCAGAGCTATTACTGCAAATGAGAGAGAGCATTTACTTTACTATTCATGTTTCTATCTCTTAGAGTGATTTTTATTTATTTTTATTTTGAAATGGGCCTCTGTTCTTAGATCTAAAAATGAAACACCATATGGTTTCAGGGGAAAATTGAGAGTAGGCTCCTGTTTTTGCTTCACAGAGGGGATGAAAGGTTTCCTTAATCTAGTAAAGAAAGGCATAAAAAGAACCAGTGGAATAAGCCCAAGTAAGATGGATGCAAATTAGGTGCAACGGTGTGGTTGGTTGCCAGTGGAACAGCTACCAGGGGAAGTGCTATCTTCAAAACAAGACAGGGTTCCTTTTGGAAGCCGTATTTTAGTCAAAAGTGGGTTTGTTTCCAGGAGTAAATGAATAAAATGCAGTGACTTCTGTTATATGTGGGAGATCAAACCGAAATGTTTGTTTCTCCTGGTGTTACGGTCTCTGAGGAAGTTTTTGTTTTTCTGATTACTTCTTCTCAGTCCTCCACTGGATAAACTGCTGCACAGATCTGAAGTTTAGTCTTAACAACAGAGAAAGCATTTTCCCTAAGTTGTTTTATGTTTTATTGACACTCACTCAACAGAAATACCCAATCAGCCTTCTACTTAAATAGCTTTATAGAATATATTCACTACCAAAACGTCAAAGCAAAAGAATTCAAGCAACTGTTAAGAGCCTATTAAAAATGGCCTCATTATTAACTTGGAGAAAATCAAGTGGGGTGGTGTAAATTTGGTGTTTAGTGTTGGTGAAAAGAGTCCTGGTGCAGTGAATGGACAAATGCTTTCACACTGCTTTTTTGCTTGCTTTTTTTTTTTTTTTTGGTCACATTCGTAGAGACAGAATTCTATATAAGGACAGGAAGATATGAAAGGGATGTTAGAAGTCTTGATTGCTCTTATTGAGAACTGCTAAACAGACTGAGGTTTCTAGACTTGGGTTGCTCATGCAGAACAGATATTATGTTGCCTGGTGAAGCTGTGCCTCCTTCCCTGGAGGAACTGAAAACCTCCTGGATGATGTCCTGGATGGGATGGATGACCTCCTGAGGTCCCTTCTGACTTAGCTGGGTGTACCACTCTCCCCAGAGCATGAGGTGCTCCTAGGATTCAAGCACAAAGATGGATGTGTGAGTGGAACATTGCTGCCACTGCTCTGTCATCAGATACAAAAATGGACAGGACAAATTACCTAACCTTTGTGTGACACAGGGAATGAGCAGCAAGGAGATAGATAGGGTGCGGATATGAAGCATGCAAAATGTCAGCCAGTGGGTTTAAAAAGAGTAAAAGAGTCCCCAGAGAGACTCTTTTTGTAACAAACTTATATGATCTGACAGTCACACACTCCAAAATTGAATTAATAAATCATTCACAGTGCTGGTTGGAATAGTTAATATGTGTTTTGTGCCCCAGCAGAGAGGAAAATGGCCTGCTTTCCTTGCATTATGACATATTAGGCCTAAAGAGAACTAATGATAAGGCTTTCTTACTTTATTTACTGTAGAGAAGAGCAGTTTCTAAGGGAATTGTAAAAGGGGAGGGGAGGAATGAGCTATGAATAGATTACATTCCTAATATAAGATTTTCATAACATGCAGCTATTGTATTCATTGCTATGTATGCTGTAAGTGTGGGATTTGCAGGGGAAAATGGTTTCACATGTGGTGAGCAGGTGACAAAATGCAGCTGCTTCAGAGGAGCTGTCGCAAGAAGTGATGTCTGCAGGCATTCCCAACCTGCACCCATGGCTTATGGAAACAAACTGAGTAGAGCTCCCCAGCTCGACACAGACTTCGGTGGCATAAAGTGCTATGAATTAGCTCTGATACTGAACGTCTGAAAAGAAATTAGAGCTCTAGAGGAGTAAAAGATCAAGTCTGGGTGGTAGGAAGAGCTGCGCTACACACAGCACAACGTTGTCAGTGAGCTCAGTTTTTTTTCCAGAAGAACAGCTTAAATTTTTGGAATTCTGTTGAAATATTTTTATGGTGTTCATTGAACTTCACTGTAGAGCACTGTGTTCCCAGAAGCCAGCTGTGTAGGATGCTTCCCTTGGAAAAAGGTAAAACTGTCACTAGAAAAATTACCTTGTCTTGGCCTTAGAAGCAATTTTTTTTGTCTCCCAGGCCCATGCATTCACCAAAGGAAATCATTTGTTCCTCTAATTGTCTCAATACTTTTGTCCATGCAAGGAGATTATAGAACAGAGGACAGTACGGCTAATTAAACAGCAAAAGATGGAAGTAAATAGATAAATCAGGTTTTCCCCTTGTTGCTGTTGAAGTTAATTATTGAAATGTTAAGTGTATCAGACCCAGGGAATAATTAAACCAAACTGTAAATTAAACATCTCTTTGACAGAAGAGATTGGAAAAGAATGTTTTTGTTCATTCCTCTGATACCACAGTGCAGCCCTTCTTTCCAGTGTGAGCAGAAAACTTTCCCTTGCTCCTGGGATATTGAATATTGCCTCAGCAGCAGCTTGCTTCTTCAGCCTCTTCACTTGACATCCTTTTTTTTTTTCCTTTTTCACTACTGAGCTTGAAAAACTTTTAAAAAGGATCTTAAAAGTTGTCTGGGAGATGTTTACCAGAGTGAATGTCAGATTTCCTTGCTAACAACAGGAGCAGGGAGGGTGTGTTAGGAGATGGTATGTGCTATGCTTGTCATGTTCTTTGCCTCCTTCCTAAGCATCTGTCAGTGATTGCTGGTGGAGAATACAGAGCTAGCGGGGCTGGCTAGGCTCAGTAGGAATTCTTTCCAAGAACACAGCATCAGCAGGAAAGTCATGCAACCCTTCCTGGGCAGGATTTGCCTCTGTCTGAAGGGGTTCATTATGCTTTCATGATGCACACTGGGCGATAGCAGGACATAAAACCACGCTCCTTCTTTTCTAGGTGCTGCTCGATGCCTCCCTCCAACTTTTCCTTATATCCGTTCTGTGCAGGGAGTTGCAACCAAAGTGTTTGTACTGCTTGTACCTTTTATTTCATATTTGTTGTAGGTCTCAGATGCAGTGCTTGGCACTCAGCAATGTGCTGGATGCCAGAGGTAACTGGAAACACATACATAGTCTGTTTGAGCTTGTAGCAAGTGTTTTCCTCAAGAAGAATTTCACCATCTTATAGGGACTCTGTTTTGTGGACCCAGCTGCATTAGACATCTTATGTTGCTCCATTGCAAATTCAGTCCCTAAACATTTGTTATCCAGCAAGTATTTAAAGGAGTGGTGTGGCTAAAGCACTACTGTGGCATGCTAGGTTAGGAGGTGATGTCTGGTTTATGTAAGGAGGGCTTCCTGAGGAATCTTCTTTTCTCAGGTGAGGTATTTCAGGGCAGCACGATTCATCTTCTGCAGATCACAGCTTGAGATATTGAAGTATTCTGCAGTATTGTGCTGGGCTATCAGCTGCAGTAACAAAGGAGGGAGCAGAGTTCCTTGCAGCTTTCCCTCTTAGGATGCCAGTACCTAAAGCAGAGAGGGCAGTTGGGCACAACAGAGCTGCCATCATGAGATCATGAGTCAGAGCCTTTTGGCCAAGCTCTGCTCTGTGTCAAGCAGGAAAAATAAGGTAATAAAAGCAGGGGTGAGCTCTCAGATTTTAGCCATTGTTTTCTATGAACTTGCTGCAGAAAACTAACCTCCTCCTAACAATGCCATTTAGCCTTCAGTGTCTTTGGGAATAAATTCGAAGCAGACAGACTGATGAATTTGGACTTTTGGCAGTGTTTGGATTCACTGCTTTCTTTAATTACTAGCAATAGAGAAGTTCCAATGTATTCAGGATGCTGCTCTGTTCTAGCTGCTGTGAGGAAAGCAAGAGCAAAGATTAGAAGAATAACATGGGGTCATGACTTGTTATTAAGCTTTCCATTTCATTTACGTAAAAAGAAATTACCCTTACTTCATTAGTAACAGTGCTACTTATTTACAAAACAGAACTACACCTAAGAGTTAAACTCACTTTTCAAGCTCTTTTTGATTTTCCCTAATGTCTAGCTGTGCATAAAATCCACCCCGTGAAATAGCCTACATCAGCATGGGCACCGTGGCTGGATCCAAGGCAGGATCTGGCCCTTTCCATTTAGCAAGGCTGTGGAAGTCTAAAGCAGCTGCATTCACGGAATGGTCTGGCAGCACAATGCTATTGAGTGGACCCCAGTGTGTCAGTGAGCTGAAATGGCCTTAATACAGTCACAGTAATTCTTTCTGTAATTTGATTCTTAACATCTTAAAGCCGCAATTGGAAAGAAATGGCAGAAAATTATTTTGCCTAGATAAAAATAATGATTTTTGGAGCAAGCTGGCTTTTCTTCGCAGTCTACATTTTTTTTTTTTTTTCCCAAGGTAAATTAATGAAAAATTCATCCAGTGCCACCTGGACACGAACTCATCCTACAGCAATTCATTCAACCTTTAATCCGACTTAAAAGAAAGTAATTGTCAAATTAATTCATCCTTTAGAGATGTTATTTTGGATCAATTTTTACTCCCAAGGAACCAAACCACTGAGAGACTACAGTTCCTCAAGGTTTGCCTTCTTGTTGAGAGCTGTAATGAAAAGGTAAAGCAGTTCATTTAGGCCTAAATACTTTGTTTAAAGAGGAGAGCCCTCATGTACACAAACACATCAAAGTGAAACTGGTTTAATTTTTCCCTATCTGAAAGGGATAACTGGAGTCTTTAACTACCTCAAACAAGACTGCAAGAAGTGCCCTATTCTGGGTGCTGTGGGCAATGGGGGCAACAAGGAGGCTGACCTGAGGTCCTGAGCTGATAAACAGAATCCCATTCACCTTTGAGAAATCTCATCCTTAATCTTGCATACAGACTGAATCAGAGCTGTGCTGTTAGCCTGCTACCTTGGAATCTGCATGCATCAAGGGATATGTAAAGCAGAAATTTCAAATTCTTTTGCCAATTGAGTGTCTTGCCAACTAACCAAAGCTGGTTCCTCAAAGGCATCAGTCTATGAAGGATCCTTAAACAGTGTTGAATTTGTAATGCTGAGTGTTTGTTTTTAAAAAAGACTACAGCTGGAAAGGGTTTCCTTTTGCAATTATATGAAAGGAAAATCTTTCAGAAGTATATAAGAGGTAGAAAAAACTATGGTTTGTGCATTAAATAGTCATACTGGCAGTGCAAGGCAAATGTTCAAAAATCATAGAATCAAATGATGTGCCCTTTTCTTCCATGGATCAGTTCATTGGTGGATGAATGCAAGAAAGGTGCTGGGGTATAATAAAAGCAGCACTAATTTAGAGGGGCTTGATTGTCAGTTTAGTGTGATGTCTGCAGCAATTATGCATGTTTTGTTCTGAAAAATTGAGTCCAGTTTAGACAGGAGGAGAGGATTTGGAGAAGTTCTCTGAGCGCAGGATAATTGATGTCCTTAGTTCTGTGAAGTCATCAATTCCCCCGCGACTGTGCACAGCTCCACTGTAAATCTCAGCCTACAATGAGATCATTCTCCAATCAACTTCAACTGAATAACCAACTTTATATAAAACTGCTTTAATTCTGTGGCTGTTAAAAAATAGACAATGGTTCCATTTTGGATCTGTAACTCGCACCGTTTGAATAGGAAGGTAAAATGCTTGCTTTCATTAATTTAACTATGATGGCTATAATGACACCTTAGATAATAGCAGGAAGATGTCTCTTTCCTGACATTATTTCTTGTACGCATTGTTATTACTACTTACTGATAACGGTGCCTGAATTTTAATGGACAAAGGTTGTCCACGTCCTTTAAATTCTGAACAGTCTGCTTTTGGAATGACTTCAGTCTCTATTTAAACTTGAGCTGATAAAAGCTTTGCTGTCATAGTTCCAGTTCCTCCCTGCAGTTAGCTTTGCTGGCTGAAGGGCTGCCAATTATGCACATGGGGCAACGACAGAAGGAATTCCATGAAGGCAGAGACTTTTATAAAGTTTAATTCCTTTAGTCTGATGATTTGAGGCTTTGGTAGAGAAGGGACTGAGTTGTTTGAATGCTGTGTGTATTCATTATGAAACAAAAAAGTGTTTTGAAAATGTATCCATCGATTAAAGGGATCTGGTGTAAGTTCTATGGTCGGTTCAAGTCAGTAGTGCTTTGGATTTCCATTTCTGGCTCCCTGAGCAAATTATAAGGCTCTGAGAGGAGTATGGCCAGCAAGCAGAATTGTTTAATGCTGCTGATGCCATCGTTAATCCAATGGTCTTTACCAATGTTTTGTGACACTTGCATATGGTAATGTCAAAATAACCTGGTTAAGGAGCTGAGCTTAATCTGACCTTCAAAGTACTTGGACTCTTCTATTTAATGAAGTATGATTCATCATTACATCTGTCATCTGGAGCTCTGCAAATCAGTATGAATGGCTTGCAATGATGATATAACTTTGAGAAGAAACCCAGGGCCACATCATTGCTTGATGTATGAATAAGCAAAGCTTCTCTGATGTGAGGGAAGCCTGTGGATTTACAGCAGCTGAGTACCCAGCCTTGTGGTCTGGCTTTACTCAGCTAAAAGGGAGCTGCTTAGAATTTCCATTCTGGTTGGTAGAAAATATGTAAACTTAGGGATGACATAGCTTTTATTTTCTGGATATAACGTTTCAAACAAATATGGAAAACGTGTATATTCTCTGCATTTTCCAAAGGGCTTTTGAGTGTGACTCAAAATCATTCAATGCAATGTCCAGCATGGCAATCTTTGTGTGCTTCTCGGAATTCAGACTACCTCATTTTATGAATTGCAGACCTCTATCAGCAGCAGACTGCCTCGAAGACCTACGGGACAAAGAATGGCTTTGCTGACTGAGCCTACTATATGCTCCCAGAAAAGGCTGTGCTGGGACAGAAGACAGCAGAAGACAGCTGGAAAGGTAAGGTTACATCTTCCTTGGTTTGCTTTAACTCAGTGAGAAGAAGCTGAGTGATCCTTGAAGCAGAGTTATTTTCTTACATAGGGCATGTTGATATGCAGATAGGATCCACAGTGTCATAAACTTCACACTTACTGAAACAGCCCACTTGGTGTTTGGATGTTAAACCTCTGTTATCACGCACATAATCCATTTGCCTTGAAATCAGATGTGTCCAGGCCGCTCAAGCATTTATCTACTTTACCTCTGCAATATTGATCACCAAGTAACAGGTATGTTTCTTTGTGTTAGATTGATCGTCTTCTAATTAATTCCCTTTAATTTGCTAATTAGTGAAGATAATAGGCTCCAAATTAATAATTCTGCCATTGGTTATTGTAAGCATTTTATTTGAGAAAAAACAGCCGGTTTGGCTTTAGGAGGCTGCAGTGAGCAGAATAATCCATTTGGAAGAGAAAATCTGGGACTGTACAGAATTCAAAACTGTTTTGACATGTGGAAAAATTATTCTTGATTGATTCATATTACTTTTCTCAGTGTTTCTGCCTAGAAAGGTGTTTTATCTCTTTAGAATTAAATCAGTACCTCCAGATGCACAAGGTTTGGGCTCCAAAAGAATTAACCAGCTCTGAAAAGAGGCTTTTGATGTAGAAGCTGTGAAGTAATAATATTTGTCCATGTATTTTGAATTCTCCTTCATTTATCTATTGCTTTGGTGATATTTGGAGCAATATAAGAGTTGAAATGTGGGACGTATTTTGAAAAGCAAACAGTTTTTCCTAGTCTGTTACAGTCACGTCTCCTTTAAGTCATTCTTAGTGACTGCATTGAGACAGATCTGTGTTTATTACTCATGCTCTGACCTCAAGCAAAGGTTGAAAACCAGAACTGAACTTGTGAAGTAGGTATGATTTAGAAAATACACTATCAGCATTCCAGTTTGATCTGACATACTGCAGTTATTGCTGCAAGCTTTCACTGGCTGCATTAACAGCCACCTTTAGTTAATGCCTGTGTATCTAATGATTCTGAGCATTAATTGCATTTCTTAATTTGCTTATTAAGGTCTTCTCACTGTGTATTTTGTGGGAAGGTGCCTAGAAGTGTACTTTTTGGTTTTAATGCTATGATGTGTGGTTTTTTAATGCTTGCTGTTCATCTGTTTTAAACAAAGCTAAAATATTCTTGATCTAAGCAGTTGTAGCTTAGTACAGTCTTCTGACACCCTTGCAGTCAGGTGAGTGTTATTAAACAACCACCTTGATGAAGATATTAATTAACCTTGTAGAACAAATACGAAGATTCCATTGCTGAATACCACACGATCTTTATTCAAGGGCTTTGCTAGTAGCCAGCCAGTGTGTTTAATGTGCTTAAACAAAAGAATAACAAATGATCTGTGCTTTGATGTGTGGGCCAAAATGTCACCACCATCCTGAGATAGTGATGCTTGACCTACTTACATCTTTATCTGCCACGTGCCATGTCCATTTCTCTTCTTGTACCACTTCATTTGTAGCCTCGCTTGCTCCATCGAGCCTCTAACATACACTGCAGTCACTTGCTGTCAGAAGCATTCACCCTTTCTTCCATCACTGCTCAGGAAGCCCGTATCAATAAGATACTGTTGTTATATAGCTGTCATTTCTGCCCTCCAACAAATCTTGTCGCTGCAGAGTGTCTGGAGGTTGCAGATGCCTAATACTGTTCTTTCCTGCTCTGTCAATTGATTTCGGGGCTGTGTACCCCTGTCACACCAAATGTTTAGTGCAGGGTGCAAGGAGCCTGCCAGTGCTGCAAATTGGGGAGATCCTGGCAGTTTCATAACGCCCATTTCTCTGCTGTTGTTCATCTTCCCCAGTCCCCTGCTCTGGTATTAATTTCTTAAAGCTTTGTCAACTCCTTCCTCCATTCTCCACTGAATCATTGCTATATTTGGAGAGTAAAGTATACATGAAGCTGTGTCTGCAGAGCCCACATCAAAACAAAGTCAACAGCCAAAAGGAGCATTATATACATACATATAAATCCAGTAGTCTGAATCTCCCCCTAGGGGTTTGAAACTTCGTGGTATTAGAAGTTTCTGTTGTGGTTATATTATGAGAAATGTCCATCATCTCAGAAAATAAAGAAGTCTTGCAGATTATCCTATGAAAAGGAAAATTCTTCCCTATCATGTTCTATTAAATTTCTACTTAAATTTACAGGGATTTAGGGAATAAAAACATCTACATTGGGATAAAGGCCTCTTCACTGTCTTAAAGTGCAATGTGATGTCAGGCTGCAACATGGGAGAACTCGCCAAAGAGCCACTGAGTTTGTCAATTAGGAGGCTTGGAGGAAGTCTTGTGGTCTGTAGGCCTCATTAATATACTGTTTAAGTCTGATCTGTTGCCTAGGACTACATTGTGCTGCATGTGCATACAGGTTCGTGTACCAAACGCATGCATCCATACTCTTCAGCAGACTCTTTGGTGTTACTAATATTGTCATCACATGCGGGATCTTCTGAACTTGTCCAGTACACTCAATAACAAGGCATATTAATCTAGATGATGGAAATGAGGGGAAGAGCTGATAAATCAAGATGTAAGTGCATTTCTAATGAGCACACACTGTGTAAAATGATGACGTATCGCTGACTGGGAGATAATTAAAAAGACAAGAGGAAGAAATAAGGAGGAATCTCTCTTCCATGGGTGGTTAATGATATGTAGTCTCACTGAAAGCAATGCATTCTTACTGTGGAGAAGGGCAAGAATTGTCACCTTGTGCCCCATGCCTACTTTTGTCTCAGTCCTATCTGAGCTCTTATGAAATGGTGACAGTTGAAAACTTAGATATCTGAGTTTTCTACAGCTGCGGGGAGCCATTCTCTGTCCTGAGTGTGGCCTGTTCTACCACATTTCTGATGCTTCTTTATTGAAGTGCATGCAGACCTTACTTGGAATGTTTCATTTGAAAAAAACAACAGCCATATCTAAGGGGGAGAAAGGGAGCAAAAGAAATTCCAAGGGAATGAAGGAGTTGAAGTGGGGAGGGGTAAGGGTTGATGATAGCTTGATTGTTTTCTTCCTGCCTATAACATGTATTACTGGTTTGAGCAGGAGAATCAACATGAAACCTTAAAATTCAGGGCCTCTGTGTTCTTCAGTTGTGACAGCAATTAAATGGGAACTGAGGCAAAGCAATATGGTGAAGTGAAGAACAAATATTAAGACCTGTGTTTCAGATGGGGAAATAAAAATGCCTGAGATCTTGATTAAAAAGCATTGAAGACAACACATCTACATCTTCCTGAATTAAGGGAATTTTTGGGCAGGCTGATATGATTCCAAATTGAATTTTTCATTTGTGTCCTAATGACATGAATATTCCAGTGACAATTTCAAGGTATTGGGCAACTCGTTTGAGAGAATTTTCATTCATCAAGTTGACAGTGATGTTAATCAAATTGACTATCCTTAACAAAAAGCCCTGCTTCATTTGAAGTATATTGCTTTTCTGCCTAAGGGGAACATTTATGCAATTAACAAAACCAGATCGAATGCTAATAAAGAAAACAAATGAAGATTTATGCATAATCTACAGAAGGACTGCAATCATTTAATTAAGAGCATATATAGCAGTCTCTGGAAGAGAAAGTATTAGTGATAATAAATGAGAAAAGGCCTTTGTGTGTTCAAATAGCAATCGAGGAGGTGGTCGCCTGCTTACACAACTTTGGTTGTAGCACTGCTGAACCCACCAGTGCTGATGAAATTCCCTTGTTTTAGATCGATTTCAAACTTGACACTCGTGCTTGGATGGCATCCTGTTTAGGAACGGAGTTCATTGGTATCATCTTGCGGTACAGACAGTTTTCTAAGCCATTTAACTTAGCTCACCAGGTGGACGGCATGAGTGTCTTTTCACTGTAATCACACTTCTGCCACTCTCATAAGGAACGCTAACAGGTGGTGTTAAGATCTTCAGAATATCAAAAACAATAACACAGCAAAATCTCAGTCCATTGTGGGTTCTTTCCCCTCCGCTTTAAAACATCAATTCCCTTCAGTTTTTGTAAAATAAATAAGTGCTTGAGTTTTCTCTTTGCCCTATGAGAACCTTTAGAAGTCCTGTGTTCAGTGTGCACATGTGGGCTGGTGTTCTGTATTCCTCTGGTTAGCTGAGCCTGGGTGAAACTGAGGGGTGCTGGAAGCAAGGTAAGCGCTGGTTGTGGTGGGAGAGCGTGAAGCTGTGTGGCCATTGGCCTTTATTGATGGCAAATCATCTATTTATGTATTTATCTATTGAGACACAGACATGTTAAAAATTGGAAGAAGGCTCTGCAACCTTTAAATCCTTTCATGTCACTTTATGTTCCTGCTGTTAAGCTTTTGCTATGTTTATGTCATCCCGGGTTGGTAATATTTACAGCATCCAGATCAATGTTGAGGACATACAGACTATTGAAGGATCAACTCTACTTATTTCAAATGCACTTTAATATTTTGACTGCCTGGCCTGAGTTTGGGAAATCACTGTGGTAGAATGATAATGAGAAGTTTAACAGTTTTATGATGGTTGAAGCGGACTTTATGGAAGTTGATAAATTTCATCTTGTAGGTTTCAATTTCTCATTCCCTACAGAGAGATGGAGAGAATACATTGATACTGCATTTCAAATTGGCTAGATCAGAAGGAACAGCAGCTAAAATCCATTACAACCCAATTACATCCATCAGCTGAAGCTGTGTGCATTCATTCGTGAACATCAGCATTTAATCCATAAAGAGGAACTAATGAGAAATTTGAAAATGGAATCCATGCATCAGTAACTTTGGAGAGATTTTGCTAGGATTAATGAACTGCCAGAACATTATCAACACACTGAAAACCTATTCTCTCTAGGTTGGTTTACAGATCAAAAAGGTTTGTTTTTTGTTTTTTTTTTTTTTCTATTCTTCCTTCTTTCCAGCATGGTTTTGTCTTCCTGGTAGTTGAATTTCTGGTTTTGTTTTTATTTTTTTTGTTTTACAATGCTGGTGCAGGAAATGACATTTTTTCACTTGAAGGATCAAATGCTTGTTTCTTTTCCATCTGTCTGGATGCTTGGCTTGCTTGTAAAGTCAGTGACACTGCAGATGAACATCTACAGCATCTCTACCTCGGCAAAAATGTTCTCTTGTGCAGGTCTACAAAACCTAGAGCACGTGGGCAGGATCGTTGTTGTGACACAGAAGGAAAATTGAGATATCAGTGAGTAAATTTTGAACAGCGCTAGAGGATATTTGTTGGGAAGCTACTGGTGTTCATTCTTCAGTTCACCTCTAAGATTCCTTTGTAAAATGCCGTGGATGTAACGGATCTTGTCTAGAGCTACCAGTAGGTCTTTTTGCAGAATGCAGATTAAAACGTGCCTACAGCAAAGCTGATCTCTCTAATGGGAATTAAAGCATGTAGTAATTGCAGAGATATGGTTAGGCTGCTGTGTATAAACAAGGCAGTAAGCCATCACTCATCAAGATTGTACATTTAAATGACAGCAAATGCAGACCATTTTTCTAGATGCTCCAGGGTGTAATGTTGATATCCATTTCTATCACTTAATGACTTAAAACTGTAATTATATTTGGGCTACAGTTAAAATGTGTATTAATTTCTACACGCCTTTTACCTGGAGATGCTTTAAGAACATGCAGGTATTTTAGGACCAATCAGTGAAAATTCTCTTGAGCTTTTCTGCACATAGATGCTCTACCTGTTCAAAAATAAATCTCTTTTATATTCTCAGCCTTATTTTTCCTTGCTACCCAAGTGGTCTAGTAAGGTTTGATGGCTTAATATTTATTTCTTATTTATTTTGATAGATCTCTGTCATATCCACCAGCTGGATGAAGTTCCTATGCTTAACAGCAATATAGCAATTTTTCCTCCCAGGAATCATTCCTTTCCACATTTAAGCAGCAGAGCTGATCTCCAAGTAGACAGATCTGACAGGTAGCTCCTCTGAGATCCCCTTTCCAATTGCACTCTTGATGCAGACATGACAGGTTCAGGAAGAAAAGGATGGCGAGGAGGGGGCAGGAGAATGGAAAGCAGGAGAGGGAAAAGAAAGCAAACCAGATAATGTGCAATATATTTCAGTACTAAGCAATAAAGGATGGAGAAAGAGAGAGATGAAACAACTGCAGAGAAGAGAACTGGGGTCAAAGCCACCAAGGCTGAGAAACAGTAGCTGCATTTATCACATCAAGCAAAAATATGGAGGAGAATGGAGTGGAAAAGAAAACCTGACTGACTTCTTGGGTGATGTGGGGCAAAGCACTGAGACATGACATGCTTTGGTCTCTGCCTGCAAAAGCAAAAGCATTCAGCCAACTGAACGCCTGGCAGTGCGTTCAAAGTAACGTCCATGCAGTTCAAACAGTTGTATTGTGAAAGATCTGTGTTTCTCTGAAGGTGCTGTGCAGAGATATGGGTTGGGATGCTGTGAATGGCAGCAATTAAGTTAAGCACAGCGCTGCTTCGTAGTATCCAGAAAGCTGCTGGCTGAAATGCTGCCTTGTCTACCTCTGACTTGTTTTACCTAATTCAGATGTGCTCCAGAAGATAATTTTCACTTCTTGTCACAGTGTTCATGTTCAGGCACTAGGGATTGCAGTTGCTTTTCCCCCTGCAGCCACTTTGTGACTTTGAGCAAGTTGTTTCTCACCCTGATTCGTCGTTTTCCACCTGTTCTGCAATATTTGCCCTCTAAATGAACAGATTTCTTTTTTTTTTGTGGGGGGAGGGAATGAACAGAGACTTGAGTTGTTTAGAACTTTGCTTCCAAATGTGGCAATTTAAAATGAGTGAATTGGGCTCACTCGCTCAAATACAACCACAAAAAACCTTCGCAATGTTACTTTGGGACGGAAGGGAAGAAAGAATTGAAGGAACATAAATGTGAAGAAGGGTAAATGTTTTCACAGCTGTTTTAACCAATTGTATCAACCCATTTCCTTAGATCTCCCAGGGTTTGAAGCACAGAGGTTTCTTCATTCATTCCTTTTTAAATGCTTAGCGAAATAAAAACTAGGAAAGTCTCCCCAATAACTGTTGCCTTCTGCTCAACGTATGTGGCCACTGACTGCCACAGAGTTGTTATTCTCAGCTGGGGAGCAGCATTTGCAAGAAACACAGTCCTTTCATTACTGCTTCCCTTGCACCTCGCATTGGGGTGTAAATGACGTGCCTGATATCCCAGTGCTTTCGACAAGTAGAATCGAAAGCGGGAATGTGCAATAAAAGATAATGGGTAAGAAGTGAAGCTACATCTAGAAACATCTCGCAGTGTTTGCTCCATCAATGAGATATCCTAACTGCTCTTCAGCAGTCAATGGAAATCAGAACTCCGAAGGTGTGAAGCAGGCACAGAGGTCTGTTCTGAGTGTCTCTGACCTCTGGTACATGCTTGCTGTTTGTGCATCCACCTTGGGTGCTCCTAGGGGTCCTTAGGCCATGACGTTGCCTTGAAGGTGAGAAAGCAATGCTAGCTTCAGTCATCTGCATAAAGAGTGTCCTTACAGCATGCTGCTCTCCTTTTTTGCTTAAATTTTGCTTTTGCATCACTGGTCTCTTCTTTTGCTGTTTCTGTGGCTGGAGAGGAAGAGAACTGAGAGATGATCTTCCCGATCACACTGCTGTAACATACTTGGTTTGGTGTCTGTATTTGTAATTATGTTGGAAAATCGTTATCAGAAGGAATGGAACTAAAAGATTCTTTGTTAGACTCATCTGTTTAATTTAATCAGAATGAATACACAGACAGTCAAGCCATGAACGTGTACTAGTAACTGCTCAGCAAGTGAAGAGCTGAATGAGGCTTAGAGTCAGTACAGACTGCTTTGTTTGCTTTTGGGACAGTCGCCATTAACAGTGCATGTTCTGAGCCTGAGAAAAATGAGACAAAAGAAATTGAAGTATTTACACACGGATACAGCAAATCTTGGATTGTAACAGCTTCTATTACCTCTACCTGCAGAGAGCTTCTTCTTCTCTTGTCTAAGCAAAAGTTACCAATTAATAATCCTTTTCTAAAATAAAACAGTGCAGCAGCTTCAGTTCTTCATGCTCACGTATATCTGCTTCTTCTAAACCAAAAAGGTGAGAGGTAGTGGGAGAGAGGATACGGTTCCATCTGACTTTTTATTAGACAGAGGCACACAGCACAGTGGAGACTAGCAAGTTCAAACCAGCTCCAGATTGCAGAAGGCGGTGTTTATGATCGCCTTGCTGGATGCAGGATGACAGACTTGCAATAGTAAGTGAAAGCAGGAAGAGGTAAAAAGAAAAGATCAATGGGAGCAAGAGGATAATAGCAGGAACATGGCATTCTGTATGAAACCATAGGAGAAACCAAAGGAGCACAGGTCCCTTCCTTCTGTTTCTTGTCTCACCCAATGATCCATCAGTTCTGATGTTAGCACCTCTGAGCTTGTCCTGCAGGCAGCCATGGGCTGGGGCTGGGAGGATGCATGGCCCTGCTTGCAGTGGCTCTGCAAGGTGCTTTTGGGAGTAGAACACACATGCCTTGACAGGATAGTGTTTGCCACTTGTCCCACAGATACATACGTTGCTCTGAAAGTAATGCCTCATATTTATTTCCATCTTTGTTGGCTTTTTGAATTTTTTTTTTTTTTTTTCCTAAGAGCCAAACGTTTGCTGCTAATTAAGAAAAAAAGTAGCCAAGAAATGGAAACCTCACAGAGCTGACATATAAAAGCATATGCACTTCTGTGTTTCAGATTTCTCTTTAAATAGAACAGGCATAGGGGTGCCTTTATATTATTTATATTCTATCTCTGGCAGTGTTGGATTTCTCGCTGCAAACTGTACTTGCTGCTCTCTGAAGAGTAAATAACAGAACTCTTTTGACAAGTACACCAACCATATCTTGATTACCTTCTCTTGCTAATGAGTGCATCCAAGATGTTATAAACATTTTTTGATTTATGTGTCACCTGTAGAGGAAATTTTAAGGGATCTGGAAGACTCCAAGCTTGCAGGTTTCTGCCATGTTTTGCAGGACTTGGAGCAGTCCAGAAATTGGATAGAGGAGGCGGAGCTGGATGTCCTTTCCAGAAGCAATTCCCTGATTTCTTTTCAGTATGAACCTCACATGCCTGAGCACAGATCTCTGCTCAGTGTTGTGAATCATCACTTATTGTGCTTCAGTAGAAATAGGCTGACCTGTAATAGCTGGGGGGGTCCTCTTGTAATGTCCCTCATGTTTAGGAGCACGGCATTCTTTATCCTTTTATCGACTTCGACCAACTTTGCAAAATACAAAGGACAGAATCTCGTAGAAAAATCAATCTGCTTGGTGGAACTCCCACTTGTTTCAGATTTCTGAATGTATGCTGGTTTCGTATCAAATTCATGGCTGTCATAAAAAACCTCCATAAATCATATTCCAAGAATGGATCTTAACTACCGACCGTTTTCTTTTCAAATACCTGTTGTTAATCATCCTGACAATTCAGACATGCATTGGCTAAAGCTTTGAATACTGCATGTTGCAAGCAGCCCAAAGCTTTGTGTCAAAGGGAAGGATGCATCTGGCATAAAAATACAACTCACCAAGTGTGTGTATGGGCTAACCTTTTGATCAAGCATATAACATGCAACTTTATCCATACAAATTACTCAAAGGATGTTATGCAAATATATACACAAGTGACTTGTAGATAAACAGTTTTGATATACAGGATGTTGTGTATGAATATCATGCTTTCAATGCTGTGATGGTTTTACACTATAAAATAGTAACTAGCACTACCTGCATGTTTGCAGTTCTTTTAAATCAGCCCAGTATTGCTGCAAGGTCTCTAAATCCCACTCTCAGTTGACTTCTGTTGTTGTGTAGACGACACTGAAGCACTTATGGTATAAGATCAGTATAAGCAGTATTTTTTAACCTCACTTGAAATGTATGCTGAAGAGGTGATGCAAGGTTAGCTTTATATCTAGAGGTCCAACATGAAACTAGCTGCTTAGCTGAGGCTCGACTTCAGAAACCTGCCCTGTGTGCAGGTGTGCAGTGCTGAGCAGGGCAGCCCGGCCGGCTCCCCATGGGATCAGTCCTGCTCTCACAGAGCCTTCAGATGTAGAAAGCACAGATGGCTCAGACCTCTTACAGAGTGTGAATCCCAGGTGCGTGTTTCACTTACTAACGTCCTCAGTGTGAAGTTTGACAGAGATCCAGTTACAGGCAAAACAGGTTTCTGATGTCTCCTGGAGTCTGTCTCCTTTCACAGGGCCACTCTCCCATCCTGCCACCAACTTACTGCATTTGTGTGCACATTCGTCCCTATTCCTTCCTCTCTTGGAAACTCAATGATGGGAAACAAGTCGGAAAGCAAATCCTGTCTCTACTGAGGCTGATCGCTTCCAAGTAAATATTTGCTTTCCGAGTTGAAGTCAAGGAGAAGGGATAAATTTTGACAGTTTCTAAGATAAATTCCCCCTTCAACTATCCAAACACTGGGGGTCTGTTTCTACTTCTGAAAATAAATTACTTGAAATAAACTGGGTTATGGAGTCTGTAACTTAAGACCTAAGTGATGCTTAGGAGCTTATTTGCTTGATTCAGAGATGTATCTCTGGCCAAGGCTTTTTTGGCAGCACACATTTTCCCCTGGAATGTTGTGTGTAGAGACCAATGCTTTTCAGGAAAACATATCAGTTTTGTCAGACTGGATCCCAAGATCAAGTTAGAATTTCTGAAAAAGAAACCGCCTTGCAGGAAGCAAATCAGCAGAGGACAGTTAGGGCTTAAAGGCTGGTAACAGACTGTAAGGGTTAGGAATGGGGATTTAAATCATAACGAGACTCAGAAGGGAGCAGGAATGCACTTTGTGTAAGGCTCTGACATCCCACCTCTGCAGCCAATGGCCATGATTGATGCTTCCATCCAGCTGCCCTGGCTGCCCGCCCTGCCCTGCCCCTTACACTGGGCGGAATGGGAGCCAGGCTGGGGGCAGAGGGAGGTGTGTTGGGCTGTTCATGCTGCACCCATAGCAGAGCACACGGCAGCTTCCGCTCAGCTGCAGGCAGGAGGGCAGCAGAGGCAGCTGAGGAGGGCAGCATCCTCACTCATTTCTCTTCAGTCTGAGGAATTCCAGGTGGGAAAGATCCCCAAATCCTGCTGCCAGCTCCTTTGATAATGCAAGCCAAAACCCAATCTATTATTTCCAAGTGTGTGCTACATTACTCTGAATTCTCATATTTCTTACTAAAGGACAACTTGCCAATGGTCTTTTGCCTACTTGCTGCTTCAGGACTGTGTGCGGTATTCTTGTTTCTTATTTATTGCTGAGCTCTTTATATAAACTGCCACTGGCATCACATTCAAGAATTTTCATTTCCTCACTATTGTCAAACTATTGTTCTAATTAATTCTGTGACCTGGAATAAATGATTGGCTTAGCAGACTCACTCTCGTTTTCTGTGACAGGTCCAGCAATAAACAAGCCATTAGCAATTCGTAATGAGTATCTCCTGTTTGTCTTCTGTGTGTGCTAATTTTGTTCTCTCTCCCTGACATCTCAGCCTGTCTCATCCCTTGCAGACTTCGGGAGAGTGGTGCTGGGTGACTCTTCAGCATTATGCTTCCTATCAGGAAAAGCATGTAGACTTTCTGGATGAACAATTCATTTGAGAACAATGAGTGAGAATAATCTCTACGCCCATTCCTTAATACTACTATGGGAAGGACATACATGCAGTCCTTGTTCTTGAGGTCTGTTTCAAAAAAAAAAAAGAAAGATCTTTCTTTATATCACCCAGATCTATAATGATTATATCATCTGGTTTCTCTAACATGACATTAACCAGTGTATTTCATGTATTTACATAGCTATGCAGTCCCACTATCTTGTCCTTGACGTAATACATCCCAGGAAGGAGTTTGATCTAGACTAAAAACATCAAGAGATTGAGAATTCCCTTGTGCCTTTGGTAGTTTATTTCAATTTTTAATAGCTCCCAACTTGGGAAAACTTTATTTATTTCAGCCTCGATGTGTATGAGTCAAGCTTTAATCTTTTCCCTCTTATAGCATCTGAAATTCAGACTAAATTTTATTGCCCGAAATACTGCTGCGAAGCATGACAGAAAAGAGTGAATGTTTTTCCTATTCTCTTGTCTGTGGATCAGGAGATCTGGCTGATATTCTCAGAAATGCCATTGAGACTACATGTAAGTTTGAACAAACCAAGTCCAGTATGTTCTTTACTTCTGTATCTGCTCGGAAGACATGAACTATAACGTGAACCTGCTTTGTATCCCACTATGAAACTAAATTTATGTAAAGCTTTCCAGGCTAGATTCAAATCTCACTGTGCTAAGTGTTCTGGAACTTATTTATTTGGGATTTTGCTGGTTAAGAAATTTTTTGCAGTTTGTGCTCTGGCTGTAAAGGGCTGGAGAAATGCAGAAATGCATTCCAAATGTGAAAGCCATTAAACAAATTAACACATCACTTTGGCTCCAGGCAGTGGCCCTTTGCATACATGCATCTCATCTCCCAGCTTTCACTTGAAGAAAGGACACATCAGTTCACATGGGATGCTGCCTGAACAGCTCGGTGCTTTCTCTATTCTCGTGCAGCCAGCTCCAATACTGCAACTGTCATGGTCAAATTCATACCATCCTGGTTTATGGACTGGCTGGAAAGAAGTGTGCAGCAGTCATAAGGAAGAGAAGCAAACTTTGATCAGATTGGAGTTCCCAAGGCAGTTCCCTTTGCTGACACCCATTAATTGTGCAAGGTGGAAAGGCAATTTGAGCACAGAAATAAACCAGGCTGACCCATCCCTGAGTACAGGCAGAACAAAGTGTGAGCTGAGAACCGTTCTCATGTCACAGGCTTTTTGCAGCTTTAATCTCTTCTTTAAAGTTTACCAGCTGGATTTTCACACCTCCAATGATTTACAAGCGGAAATGCTGCCACTTGGATGCCTAGCCAATAAATGGATCCTGTCAGTTAATTAAGTTTCTACATGGCATTAATCAAGCTTCCCCTTGCAAACCACTCGCATGATCTAGAAACTAAGACTTGACTTCCAGTACAATCCAGTAGTCACAGGCTCTAATTCCATTTCAGTCTTCAGTCTTGCTCTGTAACCTTGGAAACTAAGTTGTCTGCAAGAGGTGGGGGAATGGTACAGCAGAAGGACTGAAAAAGGTGGGCTCACAGCTGAGAAATTGGGGCAGAATGCAAGAAATTGGGATTTAATTTCTCATCTTTTCTGCCTGACTCCAATCATGACACTTGTGGCTGGGAAATGTACAGATATTGCAGTTGTAAAAAGCCCTGATAATGCCTGGAAAGGTGTCTACAAACTGCTGCTGCCAAAAGAAGGCAGGTTTCTAGAGTCTGTGACATATTTCTTTTTGGAAAGCCTTTAGGAGCTGAGAACTGAGTGCAAACAAAGAGTTAAAACAGCTGATACAGAAATACTGCAGTATATAACCACAGGAAACGAGATCCTGGGAGATAAAAGCTTTCAATTTTAAGGACATATGTAATGAATGCAGTCAAGTGGAACAGCAACATGGCACTGCATAAAATAAGTGGAATGTCACTTAAATTGATACGAAAATTACTGGTAGTTATACTAGTCTTTGACAGAATGATTCACATTATTTCAAGAAAAGATTTCCTTTCACTGTTAATGTAATGCCCAGGCATGGGGGTAACCAGCTGTGGAAGGAGCCCTGGGATGGCACTGGGCTTCTCCTTGCTCTGACTTGTTCCTCATGGTTGTGGAATTGGTGATAGTGGGGCTGGATGCTACACAGCATGGAGAAACTTTGCCATCCTGCCAGGGAACCTGTATGAAGTGCACAGAATTTGTCCTTTCTGTGGGATTCTTGATCTAAGTGAGCTTTTAGGAAGTGCTCACTTCATTTGTTGCATCTGATCACTTTTTGCACATGCATCAGATCTGGAAAGCTTGGCTTTGTACTTTCAAGCCATGCCTTGCCACTCATTCCATGCAGCACACAATTTTTCTTCTTAAGCTCAACAGAAGGAAAGTCAAAGCCCAACTCTTGCAGCAGCCTTTCTATATGCCATTAAATGTTCATACTGTGCAAATGCAACTTAAAATAGAGCGGATCTTTTTCTAAAGTTTTTTGGCATGCTGAAGGAAAAGCTTGAAAATCGACTCAGAAATAACTCATAGTTCTTCTACCTGTGCCCACTCTCTGCTCTTTCTTGAGATATATTTATTATTAAGGAAGCTGGGAAAAAATAAAAATAATTTCATAAAATGATCATTTGCTGGTGAGGAGCTTAGAGAATTCCTGTCAAGCAGTTCTCCTTCCAAAGCACTGATGTTAATAGTTTCCTTGTTGTCACTCAGACCTGAAACAAAGTCTATAGGAGCTGCTGGCAGCTGTCTTTCAGTCATAATTAGGTTTTGCTCTTCTAATGTGTGCAAGCAGTGAGGCAGGCTTCCCTGAGCATCTCTGCTGTGGGAGAGGTCAGCAGCACGTGCAGAAGTTCATCTGTTCCATCAGTCAGCCTCTCAGGGAGCAGAACTGCTGGGATCTCAGGTCGGTGCCACCTTGGCCAGGTGTCAGCGTGTGCAGTCTTAGGGAACACTCACAGGAGTTCAGATGCAGGATGTGCACATATTTGTATTCTATTTTAATCTGTTCCATAGATTTTGACTAAGAGGTACATCTGCAAGGCTCCATAAATTAGCGATGGCTGCTGGCTGATGGAGATGCTGGGAGGAGCACACAAACGGTCCTCTTTGTCCTGACCTCATTTCAGAAACGTTTCCCCTTTGTTTCCTCTTTTAGCATTTCAGCTCTGACAGGTGCAGATTTGCCAAAATGAATGTTAATTGCCTATTTACTGCATCCGAGCTTGTTCAATTTACTCATAGATCACTTCCTATTCAGAACCCAGCAGCAAATTTGATTTTCTTTCTCACTCCTGCTAATCTCTTTACAATGTAGGCAAATGCCATTGGAGCAACACTCCCACCTCCAGTAAGGCAACCATCTTTGCACATTAAAAACAAACATAAAAATCAATTTGTCTGCACCATCCCACGTTCCAAAGCAGTGAAGCAATTGTGAGAAGCTCCTCTTTCAGTCTCTGGTGCTGCAGTCAAAAGACCATTTCTCACCTGTGGCTGCTCTTCCTCTGTTGCTCAGTGAGGGGTTTCATTTGTGCAAGTGTTAAGGATCTTATGAGCATTAAGATGATGGATTCCAGTTGTACAAATAAAATACTTCACGGGTATGAACTGATTAAACAGCATTCTGTTGCATTCGACTGCTTTCACTGTGCCCTACTCTGTGTCATTGATGGATTTCTGTTCCATGGTAGCAACCAGCTTGGAAGAGTTAATAGGTGGGAGAAGTTCATGAAATTCATCAAAGGTGCTAAAGGCATCTTTCCTTCCATTAACCTAAAAAGAACGGAGCGTTTCAAGCACCAACCAAAGAGGTGCAAATTGCAACATCTGGTATGTTTGCTGAACAGGAGCCTGAAAAGGATCAAACAAGGAATTCTGATGGAAAAAGTAAGAGCCTTTGTATAACAAGGTTAACATCACCCAGCATTTGGAAGCTATAAAGACAAAACCCATTAATGATGCTGTGATTTGCTTACATACTCTCCATATGTGACTGAAATTGAGAACACTTTTGTACTCAAGGAAATTTCTCTGCTCTGTGACCTCAATGTCCATTTTAACCTCTTATTTTCATATACAGATTTATTGTAGATCTCATTTCCATGTGGTGCAATGGTTTTGTGGAGACAGAACCAGAGTACAGTAGGATACAGAGCTGACAGATAGAGATGATGAAAGCCACCTATGCTTACAAACAAAGAAACCCATGCATCTGGGCAACTGCGGTGCTTTCAGTGCATTCTAGAATTTAGTTCTCATTGGATGAGGACATATTAAAGCATTTTAAAACTTCAGAAAACTCCATTAGTGAATCTCTCTAGAAGTCTAAATACAGTCCAAAAAATAAAAAAATAAAAAAAATAAAAAATAAAAAAGCCCCCCAGAACTGGCTCATGAAAGCTTCAGCTGTAATAGAGGTGCTCAAGAGCTTAAGCATGGGAATTTCAAAAGTATTTGTGTGATCTGATAATTTAAACCCTACTAAGAATCAACCAGACATATATTCTTAAATGCCCATCGGCTGCTGAAAATTGAGCTTATTGCTCATAATGCAGGGACTATTCTTCAAAACAGTTGGCTTATCAAAACCTGAGGTACAATAGCCAGCAAATATATGTGATTACAAAAGCAAAAATTAAACCCTTTGCTTCTCTGTGTATTCCATTATGTTTCTAACAATGTTGGTTGAAATCCCTCTACTCCTTTTCACTACACTATTAGAACCAATAATATAGAATCATTTAAATTTTTCCCCAAGAATGATTCATCTGTCCAGACTGAAGAGAATAAATAAGCAATATAAATCCCTATCACCTGAAAAAAAAGAATTAAGTTCTGTACTGTTCAAATAACATTATATCCTTCAGCACTGGTAATATAAATCCTTCTCTTCCCATGAAGAGCTCTGTTTAGTGCCGATAGCCTGAAATTAGTTGTCTCATTCGTGGAGCATCACTGGATGTGCAAGTCAGAAGCTGAGATGCTGGGTCTCGTTCCTAGCTCTGCCAACGGAATGCCATGCAGCTTGCTTTGCCTCTTGTGTTCCTCTGTTGTTTTGCCTGTCATGTAGGTTAAAAAGGCACTTAACTGCCATGAAACACCTTGAGCTCAGTAGGATTGCATATTCTTATTCTGATTATGGTGCCCTTATGGGGAGTTAGGAAGGTTTAACAGCCACAGCACCACAATAAGATCTGTAGTAGTTGTGTGTTGGTGCTCATGAGCACTGGGTTTGCCATGTGTTTGCACTGCCTGGCTCTGGTAACTGTCAAACTACAGTGAGAAAGGGATCTTCAGCTTGTCGGCATACTCGGAATGTCACAAGGAAGTTCTGGAAGCTTTTCTGTAAAACCAAAGACCTCGTTACTGCTTTATTGCCTGTTACAGCAAGCAGGGTGAATTCCAGCAGGGCTGCAGGAGGAGGGCACTGCTGAAAGCTGTCCTACAACAAGCACACAGCAAAGGGATGCTGCTGGACCTCCCACACCTTTGCTGCCCATGGGATGGGCCTCTCTCACTGTCATTCTTGTACAGGAGAGCTTGTCAAGTGCCAGAAGCCAAAGCCTTGAAAGACATCTCAGTGCTGCTCGCTTACGTAATGCCAAATCTGCTCGCACAGTAAGAAAGCCTATTAAATATTTAAACCCTGTCCTTTCCTCAAAAGCAGAACAGCAGAGATGATTTTCCATGGAATTTAACATTAAACTCGGGCAATTTGTACAGCTGTGCATATAAATGGTTTGCACATCATCTCCAGAGGCTAAGGTCACCGTGCCTCATACATTTCAATGCTGTGAGTTACATAGCAACAACCTTCCCATTTCTGTTTCCATGTTATTTATTGAAAGGGACTTAAAAATTGGGATGGAGTACCGTTGGGTTTTGAGATGAATGAATGGAAGTTGATTGTAATATTTTTTCTTAATAGCTTAATTTTTGTCTCTTCATAGAACACAATAATGGTCCATCAGCAATGGGGACTGGCTGGTATAAAGCCTTTTCCAGGAAAGGAATCAGAGCAGACAACTGCTTGATTTCACTTAATGCAATTTGTTCCATGACTGATCTTCAGACCCCTGCTTCATTACCTTACACAAACTTAAACCTGTTTTCCAAGAAGGAAAAGATTCTTATTTGCAATTAGAATTACCCAATTACACACCACTCATGAAAACACCATGCGTATTTAGTTCCAATGGATGACAGTTGATTTTTAAAACGACAGAGATGTATTTCTTCAGATAATAAGAGTTAATGTCATGGAAGTGTTCTGTACCAACGAAGCACAGATATCTCAGAATTGATTTTCACTCCTTGTACATAAACAGCTCTGTTATATTATTAATGTAAGTGCGAATTCTGTGGGGCAGCATTTCCTGTGGTGAGGGTCTGTTGTAAAAGAGAGACAAGATGGTTAACTCAGACTGAGAAGATCTGATCCTTTGCTACCGACCAGGAATTGACCTAAGAAAGATCGTTTCCTCTCTGTTGCTGCTGTAATCTGCATCCTTTGTATGCTCCCAGGTTAAGGTATTACAGAACAACTCCGGTGCCTTCCCCATTTTCATCTGCAATCTGCCTTCAGATAGAAATTGGGTATTGAAAAACACTTTTCTCCATGTTGTTGAGCTCTCCCATGTTCATTTTACACGGAGCCAATATTTGCTTATTTCATTCTTGAACATTTTATGTACTTATTTATCATTTGGGTAGAAGTATGCTAATTGACTCACTGGTAATTCAAATGCCTCCTGCTGTGGATGCATCAGATGGAATTGGTTGTTTTTGCTGGCTCTCCAACTTGTTAATTGAGAAGCTATTCAATTATAGGGAATATACTTTTATGGCTAATAAGATATTCTGGTATCAACAACATCCCCAATTCTGAAATTAAATTTGCAGGAATTATAAGAAATTTGAAACTGCTCAGCAAAAAGGTTCCAAAAATTAATCTCATATGGAAGTACTTGAATAACCAGCAGGTTTGGAGAAGTGCAAAGAAAGTCCTTGTTATTTATGTTATTTATTTACTCTACTTTGGAATTGTTTAAGGAGGAAAATCGGTGAAAAGAACAACTTGCAGTTGTCTTTAATGCAGATTATCAAAGAAGATATCTAAAACCTGGTTAATACTGCTCTTTATGGTCTAATTTGCCAAGATTCTTTTATTCATCAGCTCATAAGCTCCCCTTGAGCTCCAGCATTAGTTCTGAAGAGCAAGTTTGGTTCTCTTTTTATCGATTTACAAAACATCTGATCCCACATCCACTCGTGATGTTGTCCATAAAGGTGATATGCAGTTATTGGCCGTGTAATTGTAGGCACTGATACTTACAGGCCTGAAGAATGTGGCCAGATTCCACCCTCACGATTCTAATAACAGTTTTTGGCATTAGTTTTCTTTTTTGTACTCTGAATTTGAGTCTGTTAATGTAGCTTATGCAAAAAAGAACCCAAGAAAAAACAGAAAGCTCACCAACAGCACAGAGTAGGCAGACACGCTTTCTGCAGGTAAACATTCAAGCTTGAGTCATATTTGTCTTAGAAAGGTGTGCATGTCTGTATGAACCAAAATTCATCCATGGCTCCTACAAAGGATGAATCCATAGGCTGCCATTTTCTTTTCTCATTAAACTTTGGCACCGAGAATGCATCTGAATTTTAATGCCCCAATGTATTCCCTGAAATATTCTAAGGTGCTTTACTATTCTGACCTTTCATTATTTCATATTTTGATTGGGATGGCCATTCCACCCCACGATGTGTCTCATTGGAGCTATAAAATGGTGAAATGAGTGGAATGTGACAATAGCAAGTCACTGTACCGAATGCTGAAAAGGTCAGCACAGCCCCTTCTCCCTCACTGTTGCTCATGGAATATACAACAAATGGAGTATTAGCTCCTTTTTTGTGACAGGACTTTGACAAAAAAGAAGAAACAGAGCTTGTATTGATCTGTGTCACAGTGTAGGTAACAAGCAGGTCATGGATGAGAAATGGTAAAGCTATTCCCCACGTGGTTCTTTGGGGTCTGGTGCTTCCAAGAGGCAAATCATTGGCAGCATCATTCAGATTCATGTCTGATGCCACTTCAGTAGTGGAAGCAAGAAAACTGGGCCATAATTTTCAACACCTTAAATGGGTAGTTGTCTCTTAGACAATGAAATCCAGAGTTAAGGATCGTCTGCAGTCTCTTTTTCTCCTCTCTTGGGATCTTATGAGTGAGTTTTTAATTTTCAGCAAAACCTTTGCAGTTCACCTTTAAATCAAATTTTCTCTCTTGGAAGAACCTCAGCAGCTTCCCATGGGAGAGTATTCCTCCCACGTAATGAGCTCATCCCCTGGAGATCTTCCCATCTTTAACGTAGTCCCAGTGATACACCTTTTATGTACGAGTCTTACTAATTGTTCCTTATTTGTGAATGCATTCAGTAGGATTTGAGCTTATGATATAAACTGAGTAGATTTAGGTTTGTAGGTGCTTAAATCTTCTTTGAAGACGGGCTTTAGGAGCTCTGGAAATTGTATTGCACATCTTCTAAGAACTTTGCTAAATCAGGTGATTGTTCCTCTAAAGGTAATCACACAGATAGAATCATAGAATCATAGAATCACCAAGGTTGGAAAAGACCTAAAAGATCCTGAAAAGATGTGTCTTTTCAGAGCCTTAGCAATGTGATTCAGTTTGCCTAAATCTGACTCTGGAAAAGACAAAGTCAATCCATGTTGATCAGCTGATTCTGCTTCCAGTTTGGCCTCCTTGGCAATTATTCACATGCTTCAAGGGACAACACGAGAATCACTCCGAAGAGTCCCCTGTTCACTGCTTCCTTCACCCCTGTGCCACAGGCTGCTGTTCATCCTCTGTCACCACAAAATGGTTCCAGAAGTACAGCATGCAGAACCACAGAGTGGCAAATCACAGAGTTAAACTCGGGCTTGCTGATTTCTACTTCCACCTAAGCAAGTTCACGCTTTGGTTGATTTCAGATGTCAGTATATTTATCTATTTGTCTCTCTTCATTTTTTCCCCCAAAGGCAAAAGTTGTTCACAGCTACAACAAAAGGAAAGAGGAGTATGAAAAGATTAGTTTGATCAAAGGAGCATCATGTCACACCAGAAGATTGATTTTCCCTTTCCTCCTGGACTGCCTGGCCCCTTCTCTCTGTGCTGCCCGTAAGGCAGCTGCAGAGCTTGCTTCCGTGTCTCACCATGCCTTGCATGCACGTCTTTTGATTATGGCTCGTCTCCTTTTAATATCACACAAACAAGGCTGTGTCATGTCCCCAGTGCTGTCTGTCTGACCTATTTGTTCTGTGATGGAGAGGATAGAGAGCGCTTCAGTTATCACGCTTTCCCTGCAGGTAGGAGTCTCGGGACAGGACATTCAGCCACCTCTCCTCTGTCCTGTATTGTTTAGGAAGAGCAGATAAAGGAAAGAAAAGTCTGAATATTTAAAGGTGAATCAGTGCAATGCTGGCTGTCTTTTTTGTTTACACCAGTGCCGGATCTCTGTGTACAATTAGCTCCCGCTGTGCTGCAGAGTGCGGGCTGCAGTTTTGATGGACAAGGAGGCATAAAGCAATAATATTTTAACACTTGGTGTCAAATCACCTTTTGTTTAACGGAGATAAGGAAACAATCCAATTTTAATAATGCCTAAGCAAAATAGGGGCTGGGGATGAGAGGCTGGTAAGCAGTGTTGCCTGCCAGGGGGAAAACATGTTTTAATCCTGTGAAACACAAAAGAAAATTGCTAAGGCTATATCCCATACAATTAAGCCAATTTAAGCCTGGCTATTAGGGGAAAAGGGCTACTTGTAAACTGTGGCATTTCACTGCAGAGTTCTGCAGCAGCTCTGCTCTCACACACAGCCTCAGCCTGCGCAGGGCTGCCTTTCTGCACCCTCACACTCAGGGCTGCTGGGAGCAACTGGAGTTTCAGGGAAGTTCAGGGACTGAATTGCACAGATGCAATTTTCTCCTCCAGCATTCACCTGAAGCCGTACAGCAGCAGGAGCAGTGAAACAGAGCGGTGTGGGGGGACTGTGGAGCATCACTCAAGAGCCATTCCTAAAGCAAAGCTGCCTTGGAGACCTCTCTTTATTTCTCTTATCTGTTTGTTTTCCCCTTTCCCAGTCAGCCGCCACAAGCTGCTGCCATAACCAGGAGCTGCATTTCTGTCATTTCAGCAGCTTTCTCCCTGAAAGCTTTTCTGAGGGGGAAAAGATTTGCAGCTATTTGTGAGCTGTCTTTGCAATATGCTCCACAGCTTGAGCACTTCCAGTATAACAGATGAATTTTCAATCTCTAAAAGCAAACATTCTATATAGCGAGAGGGCTTTCATTATCAAAGTGGTAATACAGTATAGGGGGGGGAATTTATTTTTTGTGTTTGGGTGGCTGGATAATAAACAGGCATTCTTATTTAAAAAAGAGAGAAAAGAGGAAGAATAAATTGCGTGGGTGATTTTAACAGATTGATTTTATCAGCCCTCCGCTGGAGCTTTGATAGCTCTCTGAGTGGCTGCACTATAGGGAACATTGCAAAGAGATTGAGTAGCAACAGTTTGGTTTCCCAGAGCAATCCCAGAGCAAATGAAAGCTCGAAGTGACCCAATAATAAGAAAAAAAAATCATAATAAAAGGCACGACAACAACTCAAGAGATGCAAACATGAAAGTGTTTGTTAAATTGCTGTTGCAAAGATTAGAAAAGTTCAAAGAATAAGTTTTTAAAATTGCAGTCTTTTTGTTGTTTTGTCATGATAAGCTGTAAAGACTACAATGGAATAACAGATGCAGGCTCTTTTGTCATGCAGATGCTGTAATCTGGGACTAAATATGAATAAACAGCACTTGTTAAAAGAGACTTTTGCTGCTTCACTGCAGTCTATTCTGAAAAAATAATACACGTAGCAGTGTTTCATACACCCTGTGAAACTTTAAAAGTCTTTTGCAACATATGAGGAGCATTATTGTCTGTATATGACCACGGGAAAGCTCTGAGGCGGATCCTGGAACTGCATGATGGCATCCTTTGCACCTCACAAGAGAAGTGCAGCTGTTCTCTTCCTTTAGTTGGGTCCTAAGGTGCCAACATTAGTAATAAATGGGGAAGGATCAGGTGAAACCTTTGTTCATTCCTTCCTGTTGGTCAGTACAGAGCTTCCTTCATTCCACTTAGATCAGTCATGATTCTTACATGGCTTCTGCATGCCCTGAACTTGACCTGTTGAGCACTGTGAAGCTCAGTGCAGACTGCAGACCTGTTTTCTATTTAAATTCGAGTAGCTTTTGTCATCTGACTCTGACACAGAGTAGTCTTAAATTTAATCTATCTGATTTTACTTAAAGTGTTTTAAGTTAAATAAATGCAAATTTATTTTCATAACTGCAAATCTGGGAGTCAGGTAATAGGACTTTAGGAGTACAACTCCATAAATTGGGCCTCATGAGCACCACCAGGCAAGCAGTCTGGATGCTGTATGGATGCTGGAATTGGTAGGAATTGCTAGTAAAGGATGTCTGGTATCATTTGGTGCTGTTAGGTTTCTAGTCCAATTCAAGATAAATCCCTTCAGTGGACTTACAAAATCAGGGAGGTGTGTGTACCACCCCAAGGTCTCTGTCCTGATGGAGACCTGTGGCTCTGTGCTGAATTCTGTGTTCTGACTGATTTAGAGATGATTCAGAGTCAGTTCAGATAAATGTCATGCCAAGTGATGCTGAGAGGGACAACTCAAAACACTAATGTGTGTTCACATGCTGTCTGGCCTATAGCAAAATCTTCTGTCCTTTTTTCTCTCTGACTTTCTGCCTCTTAATATGACTGTGAAGCTTAAATCCTTACAGCAAAATTTTAGCTCAAGCAGACAAACCTACAAGACCTTTCAGGTTTGAAGAACTGTATTTGGTGGCAAATATCCAGGAAGGGGGAGGAACCCCAGAGCTGCAGGTTGAGACCCTCAGTGTTGGGATCCGTGCACACTTACAGCCAAGGAATCACCCGTGTTTCAAAGCCTAAAGTATGTCCCAGGGAAATAGGAGTGTAGGCAGGTGGCAAAGTGCCAGGTAATTATGTGGCCATAAAATTATACCATAAATGAATTGGCAGAATTAATATGTTTTCTAAGGAGGTTTCAGGAGTTGACGCTATGCATCCACCTGACTGGTATCAAGGTAGGGATGGCAATATTAGTAATTTGGAAGCAGCATTTCTGGTTGTTTCTGAGTGAGGAACAAGTCAACAGTGCCCTGGAGGGTGTTCATTGTCATGCTGGCTGGCTGAACAATTAGCTTCTCTTTAGAAGGCAGTCTACCAAAGCGTGTTCTATTTGTTTATCCCTATGAAGAGCAGCATTCATCAGCATCACTGAAACGAATATTAGAGTCTCAAAAAGCATCTTGCTGTTCTTTACTGTAAGTTAACATTAAAGTATTGAAAATTACATTTTAAAATGCCTTTTTTAAAGATAAAATTCTTTCAGATCCAATTATAAATAATAACCAATATTCCATAGAGCCTTTGATAACAGCTCCTGTTAGGCCTGAAGAGCAGTCAAGCAAAAAGTACATTGTAATAAGGTCACAAATGCTGTAAATTACTGGGTTCTCATCCTTGCAAACACCTCACGGTGGGCCAAGAGAGTTTCACTTCATTAAATTTGAGAAGTCACAACTCATACTAAATCATGCTACAGCATCTGAATCATCAAATAGAGAGCCTAGGAAATTGCACTACGTGGAGATGTTTCTGCTTTCTTCTTAACCTCTTCTTTTCTATCAGCACATTTTCCCCTGGCTTTACAGGAACGTGGCCTACTGACTCTTGCCTGGCCATAGCAACCTTTGGATAATTTGCTGGGAAACGACTCCAAAGACATCTTTGTGGTGGGGTGGGAGCCCTGCAGCCCATAACAGCTTAGCAAGCCTGTGCTGACCGGATGACTCCAGGCACAAATACAAATGGGCCAAAAGGGATGCACTTATTGCTTCAGTTGTGTTGCTTCCTACTCTAGCTGTATGAGTATAAGAGCTTATGGCTTCCATCTGTGTTGTCTTTGTTATAAGAAATTGTTCTGTAGATAACTATTACTCAAAGTACATTGCTTTGCTAGCCAACCACCCACAGCTTGTATTTTGGATCTCTTTTACATTCCGTGTGTCTCCACGTGGCCACTGTGTTCTGCCATCCACCATCTTAATCTGCACTTCAGCTCTGTGTGCACGGTGGCCCAGAACCACTGCTCAGAACTGCAAACCCACTCTGTGCTACAGATCTCCCCACTGAGAGCGACAGCCCATAAATATTAATTGAAACTCTATTAGGCCACTGCCAAAGTTCACTGTCCTTGGGCAGGACAAGAATTTTTTCCAGTCTGATTCTCCTTAGAAGCTTTTAGTTCACACCAGGCTCCTTTTCATGCCATGTCTCCAAGCACTGTCCTCTTGCCATGGGTGCAGAGGAGATGCTTCTTGATCTCAGCCCATCCCTATTTCCTTTCACCCAAACGAATTCTGTGTTTCCTATGAAGTGAGCTGTCAGAAGTTCATCTGTTTTGCATCCACTTCTGACCTGGATGGTTAACTTGGGACAATTAATTAAGCTCCATTGTAAAAAAGATGGGAAATAAGCTGGAGATCCTTTCGCTCTGCACTTCAGTCTTCTGTTTGCCTCAGTCATTGAATGCAGCTTCACACCCACATCAGCAGCAGGACAAAGGCAGACTAAGCACCACTGTGAGAGCAGCTGGGCAAGCAGCCTGCTGCAGTTGGTGAGAAGCACAGCAGTTCTCCTACAAGCAGTTTGGCTGCAGGTGGATGACCTCAGTTCTCACACCTTTTACCTATTGTCTGTTTGCATTTGCAGCTTATGGGGTAGGGAAAAACATACCATGTGTTGATGCAGCTTTTATCAGGATAAAAACCTCAGCAAAGTTCAGGATCCCATGTACTGCCAGAATACAAATGTTTAAATCTCCAGGTGCCAAACCTCTTGAGTACCCATTATCTTGAATGAGATTTGTGAGGGCTCTGCAGACTGGAAGTGCATGGCCTGTGCTCCTCTTGTTGCTGCTTGAGAGGTTTTGGCTTAGATGATGCTCCCTAACCTGGGGTCCTAACGCTGGGATTTAGAACCCAGAAGAAATGCTGCTTTGGCAGGAGAACCATTTCCTTCCATCATAGTTGGAAAACTCAGTCTGTTGCAGCCATCAAAATTAAATTGGAGGCTCTTGCCTGCTGCAGCATTCACTTCTGAATATTTATAGATGACTGTAAGACTTCCAGAGCCTCCACTGAAGGGCAGCCACAGCACAAACACAGCTGCTGCAATGCAACTGACAGTGCTGTGGCTCTGACCTCAGCATCTCACCTTGGTATTTTTCCTTGGGAAGAGCTTGATGAGCACTACATCTGCAGCACACAGCTGCCTTATACTGCAGATTGATAGGCAGGGGACAAACCCCATCCCTGTCAGTCAATTTGTACCACATCCAAGAAAAGAACAGGGAGACTGGACATGCAGATTTAGTATCTTAAGGTTAAAAGAAGTCCATTCGTTTTTAAAGCCAGGAGGTAGCTTAACACTGAGGACTACAGGACTTCTCCAGATCAGTTCCTGCTTTATATATAGCATCTGTGCTCAAAATTTACAAGCAGTACCGGCATAATGTGCAAAAGATTAGATATGAGCATTTTAAAAGGGGGGAAGGGTGATATATATTTCATCTGAATTTATGTAACTTCAGCATTCAGCTTTTACTGCTCCTTGTGTCTTTGTCAGCTGCTATCGTACTGCTGTGCTCCCTGCCAGTACTTCAAGATTGCTATCAAGTCATTCCCAACTGCTTTGTAAGGAACTAAACCCTCTCTTTGATGAGCTAAAACTTTAAAGAAAATATAAGAGCGTATTTTGGTCAAAAGATTCTGAAAATCACTAACTTATTTGTTGTTGTTTTAATAATCAGAGTTATTTTGATCCGTTATTTTGAATTCTGTTCCCATGCAGAGGAAAATGCAAAGAAGATGAGAGGGAAAACATGCCATTATTAGAAATCCAAACTTTGATTTTAGCTCATAAATCACGTGCGGATGGAACAGAGAAAGCTAGGTAATAGGATTCATCAAGTTTTGCTGGCTTTAATAATAAAAGCTGCCACCCCAAAGAAATAAAGTACATTCAGCATGCAAAGGGAATAAAAATATGAACTCATCTTGGCTAATGGCTCTGAGAAGTAATATAAAGATATGCATAGATTACTTTGAACCTTAAAAAAAGAGAGATGCATCCAATTTGCATAAAATGTTAATAGTAATCTTAGGGGTAAGAGATTTACTTTGAAACATAGGAATCATTACAGGGAATTGTTAAAGTGGAATCTGTCCTTGAATGTTTCCTTTGGAGTTCCATTAAACACGTGTGATGAAACCTCCGTGGTTTGGTTCTGCTGAGCCTGGCTGATGGGATGCTACCAAAAAACCCTGCCTTTCTGGAAAAGGGTAGAAGAAAGTGTGAATGGGTAGAAGCAAGTATGGAGATGAAATTTATAAATATCACTGTTGGCTAAAACCCAAAACAATGCATCTAATGGAAAAGGCCCCTGGCAGTATTGGTTGAAGCTGATCTTTAATTGTCGTGAGCAATTATCAGTATGTTATCAACTGTTTTACATTCAAGAGCTTAATCATTTTTGCAGTTTTTAGTTTACTCCTAATTGCAAATTTCATCAGAAAAGACCCAAATGTTCAATGGGACCCTTCTGTGGGTCAGTGCACCTATTCTGGACTTCACATGGCCTTTTAGATCACAGATGACCACCCACCAATTTTTGTCACCAAATCTGCAAACATTTGGTTTCTAACTGCCCCAAAAAGCACAACTTCACAAACACAGAACGTGATTTTTTTCTTCCTTTCTAATTCCCACCTGGGTGTTTGTGCTGCTAAATGGTTCAGCCGTGCCACGTACCCATCATTAACAGCACTGGAACAGATAGCCCTCATCTGCTCCCTGGCAATCAGCCTACTAAAAAACAGTATTCCATTTGTCAGAGGAGTCAGGCTTTGAATAGGGACGTGCTTTCCTGTTTGCATTAACCACTGCTTTTCTCCCACCTGTTCTTCAAACTGCCAAAGGAACGCTATAGAGAATAATACATTTAATTTGTCAGCTGGGAGAGGAAGCTCCCCTCTCTTGCAGTGCACGTGTGGGAATGCTGATGTTGGCATCTCATCCTGAAGAGAGCAGGAGGTGCAGGTGATGCTAGAAACGAGTTGTTCATATCACAAATGTAAGACTTTAAACTGAATTGTGTAGAAACAATGCTAAGGGATTCTGAGGAACGATAGGAAATAGAAGTAATATCTAATAGCACAATGATTGGGCTATTAAAAGCTGTGCGTTATAGAGCGTAGTAAGTCTAAGTGAAAGAGATGGAGAGTATGAATATGTTATTATTGCTAACACTAGTGGAGTATTTCTTCAGGCTTGGGCTAGGACAGAAAATATCTATGAACTGGAGCAGAAGAAATGAGAACCAGCAGTGGTTTTTAGCAAACACTGATATTTCTAATCATCAATCAAAGCAAACCACAAAGTGAAACAGATAACAGAGAAGCTTTTTTCCAGCATGGAGGTCAGCCCTCCCTCAGTTCCTGGGGCCAGGTGCTCTAAAAGTGCTGCAGAGGTCTTCTAAAGGTGCTCTAAAGACCGTTGTCCCCATTTTTATACGATGCCCACAGCTCTGCCCAAGTGAAGCCATGTGTGACACATCACATACAGCAGCAGCCGGCTTCTGCCCAAACACTTTGTGATTGAAGTGGACACTACAGACAAACAACAGGAGCGTGGCATTATCACTGCTCCAACCTCAGTGAGCTGGAAAATGAGGAACAGGGAAATTAAACCATTTCCCAGAGATCTCACAGGGAGTCTTTGGCAGATTCTGATACAGTGGTGTGAACGTGGCAGCAGCTCCAGCCCTTCTAATTTCTCCTCCATACCCACAAGGGAAGCAGAGGGGCATCCCCAGGCAGTACACCTGTCCTGCAGCAGCTGTCACCTGTCCTGAGAGCACTCCTGGGAGAATCCCCCAAGGGAAAGCACAGCTGGGATTTGGCCCTTTGCATACCCTATGTTATGCCCACTTACTGTCCCAATATTCCCTCTGCTATCCTCAGCAAATGACTGCACGTACAAAATTAAAATAAGAGAGAGACAATGAAACATGCAATTTGAACTTGCTCTGCAAGATAGAAGATTTATTCCAATTCATCTGTGAAATCTTTTCAAGCTATTGTTTTATTTTCTTTTCCATCTTTCTTCTTTGTCCACCAAACAGCTTTGGTGAACTGGATGCTTCTTTATTAATTATCCCTTTTCTTGGCTTACCATGTAGATCTTGTTATTATTATTAATGCTTCTACAATCATTTACTAGAGGAGTCTCCTCCTGCCTCCCCTCGCAAAAACAAACACACATTTTATCAACAGAGCTAACATGATTGCAGTGCTGCCGTTATGTTTTATTTATTTCCGTATAGGTTTGATTCCATTGCAGTTTCTCATTTTTGCCTGATGTATTATTCATGATTTATACAATATCGGAGCTTGTGTAGGACACCCTTATTTTATTAGCTGTGCTATAATTTTCTGAGGTATATAAAAATAAAACACAGTAGGCTCTCCCTCATTTTCTTGTGTGCGCTATTTGCAGGAAAGCAATAGCTGTAATATTTGGTTAAAACAATTACCACTGCTGTTTTTAACACCTCAGTGACTGAAACAGTGCTGAAATGAAGGACCATTGTATGTATTGGAGAATTCTTAGCGATGTGATTGCCAGTTGTAACCAAGTTAGCTCTATTCAGTACATGCAGACACCTTGACCAAGGCAGGAACAATATGGTGTCTGATTTCCTGAACGCACGGCGCCCTTTTGGTTCAAGCTGACAAGATGGACTAAATAACTGCAGTTGTATCAATTGTATAGATGTAAAAAAACCCATGGGATTTTGGGACTTAAATTATCCCGAGTGCTTTATAACCAAATTCTGCAGTACAGATACAGAAAGTGAAATATCTGCAAGTTCCTCCAAGGCCGCTTGGATCATTTCCTGCCTGATTTGCTCAGGCACAGGGACCTGCAGCTGGGGGAAGTGGAACAGTAGGTTCATTTGTAACTGCAGGAAGATGCTTCCCCTGTATCCAACAGTCTTGGAACTCTTGCGAGTTGAACTTATGAGGGGCATAACAGATAGAAGGAATAGATAACACAGAGAGGATTATGACAGTATGTTTGATTTGTCTTTGTAAGAGATCACTTTGGAGAATATATACATTTCCACAGGCTGGCACTGCTGGAGCAAAGCTCACCCACAACCCTCTTGAACCACACAGCAGCTCCCACTGTGTTATCTCTCCCAGCCTTAGTTCTAGATCACAGAACTATTTCTTCTTCTCCCATTATTGGTGAATAGATTAGGTCTAAGTGGTTCTGTCATCACATTCCCCAGATGATAACATTTTCCCACCTTAGAGTGAGGATAAAACTTTGATATTATTGACTTGAGCACATTTCAGCCAAGCCTAGGTGTTATTGATTTAATGACTGTCTCTTCTTCTCCATCCTCTTTTTATTCTGCTCCACTGTTAATTCTCACTTTATTAGAGCTGCTGGTTCTCCAAGCTTTTTATTGCATTAGTATGAACTCATTTTTGAGCGTGAAACCATAAATTACCCACTGGCCATTCCCATACTGAATGGGAAGGTAATAAATATGGGGAAATTCAGAGAAGTTAAACTCAGATCTATTTGCCCTCTGTCTCTGGAGTCAACTCCTCTCCTTGAACAGCCGTGCTAGTTTGTGAAAAAGATACAAATGTGGTGCAGCATCTTAATGCCTGCCAGTAGCTGGTGGCCATGTTCAGAAAGGGAATGCTTGTGTAGCTGGAATGGCAGAAGGGCCTTGTGTTAAAGAACAACTTGGAGCAGATAGCTTCCAAGGTTCAGCACTGACACTTCATTAAATTCCTCTGCAGATGTTGGAACCAGACTGGACCAAGACTGAAAGTGTTGGGGGCTTAGGAGACTGGTTCCCATCTTCTCATGGGGGAAGAAGTTACTGGTAGCACAGGCTTGGCGAAATTCTCACTGTGGAAAAAAAAGTGCAAGACAAAAAAAAATAATCACTGTAATTCCAGCTAGAAGAAGCAGTGGTAGGAGATTTTCCTTTGAGTTAGTCAACAAGATCTCTTCAATAATCAACCAGCTTGCATTCTATTTGGTATGTGTGCATTGTTTAGTGCTGTCCTGGGGGATGAATTTTTAGGAAATAATGGATGCACAGTTATTACTGGTCATGCTCTGCTTCTACTCTGCTAGGTCTGGGGGACTGAGAGATGGTCTGATGGGATTATAATTGGCTGTAAACACAATGCATGGTCTCACAGAATACTTTTTCTGTAGGACGCTGAGGGCCACAGCCATCAATTTAGTATACTTTCTGTCATATGCTCTGTCATTAAGAAAAATTAGTTTGTGTGCATGTCTGAACAGTTGGAGGTCAGGAACACACCAAAGGATTTCTTTTCTTCTTTACATGTGTGTTGAATATATGCAAGATCCAACTCTACACCACAACCCGTCCTCCACAAGATAGCTAACATCTTGTTGGTGCAGAGCCAGATGGGTTGCTAGGAAGCAGTGTGATGTAAGAATAGCCTGAGGAGGGCACAAGGAGAGAGAGTTTAAATCAAAGTATCCAGATTCATTCCTGATCATTGTTACACCAGTGTAGCTCCAAAGATTTCAGTCCTGGTTTACAGCAGCTATAGAAGAGATTCAGTCCCTGCAACGTCTTCTGCCTCTCATTGTATCACTTAGTAGCAGAACTGGTTAATAAAAAAGAGAACAGTAGGCATTGGGTTGCTTCAGAAGTGTGAGATTGTTTCACTGTGGGTCATTAATTGCATTAAAATACAGGAGGAGACACCTGTGGCTTGCCATCAAGCCTGCAGTCCCATGCATTTTTGTTCAATACAGTCATACTCCCTTGCACACATAGAAGAGAGAAAAGCTGTGGTCATAATGGACACAATAATAAACGTGCTGCCTTTTCAGAGCTGTTCTGCCCAGTAAAAATCATTTGTTTGTCTCACTGACTGTAATTCTACTACAGAATGTAAAGGGTTAATGTATAAACACATGATTGTTGCATAAGTTTTTCCACACCTGTATGATTCTTTTCCATCAGAAGTTCAGTAGGTGTCCATCCATGGCAAACACCCAATAAGACAGCAAGGAATGCTGACAAAGGGAATGGAGCAAATTGCATGCTTCTGGTTACTGCATGGAGCCAATGCAGGTGGAAACATAATGCAAACCAGTCTGCGGGGCTGAACTGCCACCCCTGTGCTCAGTATGCTCACAAGCACTGTCTCCTTGGATAAGGCTATTAGGGGAAAAAGAGCAGAAATTCCAAAGGATGCAGGGAATAATAACTTAGAGATGGGGAAGGAAATGAGTGAGCATTAGGAGGTCCTCTGAATCACTAACTGAGGTCACTTTCTTGCTGCCCTGTAAGAGGGCAGATGTGGTGGGGCAGCGTTGCTCAGTGAAAACAGCTTCTGCTACAGAGTGTTTAAGCTTAGCTGGAATAAAACAAAGTCACAAATCTAGGGGTGGAGAAAAAAAAAGACTTGTAGAGTGAAATAGGCTTTGCATTAAGAAGGCTTCATCACGAGAGGGGATCAGACTGGTAACTGCCCACCAGTGCTATCCTAGCTAATTCTTCAACGTGGGCACATTATGAGGTGCATAACTTTGTAACCTTGTTGTGTGGAGGCACAGAGAGGTGCTAAAGCATGAAAACTGATTGTTTTCCCCTTGTGTAAATCAACTGTAAACTGCAGCAAAGGCGATGGCCCCATCCTCCGTCACTTTTAACACTGGGAAGAATTGAAGCAGTTCCTCTGACTTTGCAGTCACAGTTTGGAAATGAAAGGACAGTCCCACCACAATGGCTGTGACGATCCGGTGACATGAAACGCTGCTCTGAGCACAGCTGCAGGTGTGGAGGTCTCTGTGATGCTCTCCCATGCTGCTGGCTGCTGTCCTTAGCTCTGTGATGTACAGGATTAACACACAGCATAAATGCGACCTGTTTATAGTTTGGTTTATAGATTGGAAGGATGTGGCTTCACTGGGGACGACTTGGTCAAATCTGCCAGTATCAGCACCGTCGGTGCTTCATGCAGAAATGCAAATGCCAGAAATAAAACAATGGGTGGATTTATGTGCAGATGAGGGAGGGAATAGAAATCCCTCTGACCTCCTGCACCATCAGCTGCAAACTCCATAGGTTTGGGAACACGCTGCTTAAATGATTAATGTCTTGAATAATGAATCACTGTACATGTAAATGAGCTATTGGTGTAACAGTTCCAAATAAGTCTGTTTCTGGCACATTTCAATGATTGTTTGGCCATTAACTTTGGTAAATATAAGAATGGGAAAGGAAAAGAAAAAACAATATATAATTTCCTTATTATTTAGCATTGTTTTAAATGAAACCCTTGGAAAGATTTATATCATTTTAATTTTAGTTCCGGAGGCTTTTATGTAAATTAATAGCATTGGAGAATTGGCAAGAACATTTATTCAATTTAGAACAGCCATGATTATAAGCTTTACATTAATATAACAACAATTTAACAGTGGCTGATAGATGGGACACAACCATGTAATTATCAAAAGTGAGCCAC
This sequence comes from Tympanuchus pallidicinctus, assembly GCF_026119805.1. Classification (NCBI taxonomy): domain Eukaryota; kingdom Metazoa; phylum Chordata; class Aves; order Galliformes; family Phasianidae; genus Tympanuchus; species Tympanuchus pallidicinctus. The sequence continues at coordinate 394,318 of NW_026294760.1, forward strand.
TTCCTTGATCTCTAATTAGTTCTATAAGCAAATATAGTTTTGCTGGAACTAATTGCTGTGTTGTAGCTGGCGGTGAGGTGAGCGCTGAACCTGTGATCAGGTGCTAAGCATCGAGTGTTGCACATCCAAAGATTTTTCTATTTTCTGATTAAATCAGATATATAATTCAATTATACATGCTGGGCAAAAGCAAGCATTTGTGCATGGAGGAATAACCTTCCTTTTGCTGCAGTCTCCTTTGACTGCTTTATTAATAGACAGCCATGACCTAATTTGGGGTTTGTTTCTGTCTGGGAACAGAGGTATTAGGAGCTGCCATTACAGTGAGAATTATGGGTGGTTGGTGTTTCACCTCTGCGTAGCCCAGACAGCACACCACATAAAGGCAAAGGAAAGCAAAACTCAGATGGGAAGCAATTGTTTTTTCCTTGCCCCTGCATTTTGAGAGATGAAATCTTAATTTGGCTAATCACAACCTTGTCCATCTACAGCTCTCTGCTGCAGGGACTCTTGCTGGGGCTGCCCATGGTTGGTCATCACTCAACTTCCACTCGTTTATGGCCTCTCATTTGCTTGGCTGTTTTTTTTTTTTTTTAGCCACAGAGCTTGGTTTGCTTTAAACATCCATTTTCACCCTGGCTCATTATTTAATGAAGCTAAAAATGGGAGTCAGAGAACTCACTTCAATTATTCATAGAAAGGCAGAATAATAATTCTGTTCTTAATAGCTCTGTAGTGACACAACTCTTGCACATTGCCTAAGCGTGATTTTCTGTTACAAGGCCTCTAAAGCACAGCACGTGGGAGCTGTGTTCATGTGCTGGAGAGCACTGATTTTGTGAAGTCTGTTTATTTCTGTCACTGCACCATAAGCTGGATTTTTCAGTTTTTATTGCCTATATCCTCTTCGGAAATGCTTTCCCTCATTTGAGTAAACCAATTACCAAGTGCCAGTGCTTCGTTCCAGCTCAAACTGAGCAATTGTCCTAGTGCTAATTACCTAAGGGCAACTACCACGATCTATCAAGATCATCGCTGGGCAATGCTGATACATTTAGTGCAAAGATTATTGAATTTACGGAGCATTTGACCCAATGCAGCTTCTAACAAATGCATTTTGTGAACATGACAGTCCTGGTGAGTGAATTACAGACCCATTCCTTGGGCTGTTAGAGCCCCTTGAATGAGAACCATGATTCTTGTCAAGGCCATTAGCTTCTTTGCAAAACAAGAGCTGTCATTTCATTAAGAAGCTCTGCACATCTCACAGGCTCCAGCATACAATCCAGTCATTCTCTATCTCTTTGATAATTCCTTATGGAACCCGAGCTTTTCCTGTCCAGGGACTTCTCTCAAGGTGAGGTTGGGGATTGTTTTTGCAGAAGGGGTGCTTCTGTTGGGTGCAGAATAAGTTGTCATGTTAGCAGACAGAGCTGGAGTGAGCAGCATGGATTTTCATTCTTGTTCTGAGGAGGAAATAGCAGTGATGACATGGCAGTTCTCCTTGGGGTGTGTATAATTTTCACCTCCATTGTTTATGTGGGAAAGGGCTCTTTTGTCTACGCGTGGCTCCACGACCTGCACATCCAGAGGTTGTGCTCTAGTGGAATTAAAAGGAAAATGAGAGCTCTCCATTTCTGTGTTGTGCTCTACAGTGTCACAGCAGAGAGGAACTCTGTTGTTCTTTGTGCTGAGCAAAATGAACCCAACAGACCTGGGATTTTGTATCTTTGTTTACTTGATGCAGTTCGTGCAGTGGGAACCATGTAATTACAAGTGCATGAAAAGAATCTAAACAATGCAGATAGGGCAGCTATGAAAATGAAAATAAAGTGGAACTCATAGATCTGATTGCTCTGCTCTATTGTAATCTCATCTTCACTTTAACTCGTGTTAGTGATTCAAAATAGAAACACCGAATTTCCATCTTTGCTGTTTTCTGTTCTCGCAGGTACAAAAGCTTTTTGTGTTGCTCTTTTTGAATGGCACAGTACAAACCCAGCCCTGGTGACAAAGGCACCCGAGTGCTCAGAGCAACAGGGATGAGTGGAGTGGTGATCTCCCTGCATGGAAAGCAGTGGCAAAACTTCCTCTGACTTCATCAGCATGCAGTCGTGCTCAGAGAAAAGAGAGATGTTTCATCTCCAAACTTCCAGACAGTTGTTTTATAAAGCGTAGAAAAAAGCGCTTGAGGAATTATGAATAATGCCCCCCTCCCAGCACCTTTGTCACACGTTTTAGAGGTCAGGAACGCAGGCTTTGTTGCTGTCGGCGGGGCGTCGGGCTGCTGCTGCTCAGCTATCACTTCTCAAAATCAGCTATTCTCCTTACCCTTCCTTGCATACATTCATTTTCAAAGGGATTATGAAGCAGAACCGCGGATCGAAAGGTTTTTCATTGCCCTGATTGCGACATCAGAAACATTGGGCTGGCTGACATCCTTTCCCTTCCCCACTCAGCTTATGGTCCCAAGATCTTCCAGTGCTGGAGGTAGGTGCAGTCGGGTAGCCCAGGGCCATTTTCTGGTCCATCTGCTGTGGCTGTAAAGTACGGGCTCTGCATACAGGCCTGGCGGTTCTCTGGTGAGCCAGGACTCAGAGCAGCAGATGGTGTGCAGTGCTTGCAGATCTCTCACCATGGCACGTCACAGAAGATGTATGCAGCCTCCTCTTCCTGCAGACCCTAACAGGTGGCCTGGGCTCAGTTCTGGGCAATTGTCAGCGTGGGGAATGAGGAAGCATGGCTGCTGCAACCCCTTTTCAAATGGGGAATATTCTACATTGGAAAAAGTGCCTGTACTCCGAGATGGAGCTTCTGGGGGAAGAAATAAAACTATTATCCTTGGGGGAGAACCACATGTTTTGTGTAGCTCAGAAATAAGTAGATCACACCTACTTTACCTGCTCTGGACAAAAAGTGCAAATTTCTCTGTACTGAGATTCTATAATAAGGAGCAACAGAATATTATGATCCCAGGATGAAGTTTCCTGTGTCTCAGTAGTGATTCATTTGTACTGTGCAAAAAAATGTATGTAGCTGTTAATGCATTTCTTGGTTTAGTGATATTTTTTCCTGTTGTCTTTACTCTGAGTTCTGGGTCATTAAAATAAATGTTGGCATGCCAGATTTGTCTGGGGGACTATAGAGGAAATACTGGGGACAAGGCTGCAGTGATATCTCATCCCCAGGCGTTCGAAGCAGCTGAAGTGCATTGTGTGAAGGTGAACCAGTAGAGGACCCTTTGGTTTTGTTTGCTTGGTGTGGGCTAGAGAAATCCCACGTGAACAGGTGATGGAAGATCTTTCCATTGGAGCTACATTACAGCTGGAGTCTGCTTTCAAGAAGCTCCAGTTCAAAGTGCCTTCGAACCTGCAGCCCCAGCATTTTGCAATACGTGCTGAGGGTTATTTAGTCAGTCTGTGATTTTCATTGGATACTTGCAGCTGACCACAGCAGCTCAATTTGTAATTAATCAGGAATTCCCTTCTGTTTTCTCTGTATCATCAGCTGTAGCATCTGCTTGTGGTTTGCAGGGGGTACTTAATTCTGAAATCATGCAAAAATAATTGCTACATGTCGAAAAGCCAGAGATGAAATAATGGTTTTAGGAGAAACTAAAGTATAGCGTTCTAAAAACGATGACTGTTATTGTCAAAGCATCACCTAGAGTCATGAGAAGCATTTTTCTCCCCTGTCTATGGATCTCTTACCTGTAGATAAGCAACTGAAACTCTGTAGTGTGGGTCAAGAAGTGAGCAATAATAGTAAGAGAATAATAATCTGGTCAAGAGTGCAGAGGAGGAGATTTCATAGCTGGAAGAGTGAAAATTATTCAGGCTGGAAGATGTCCAGCAGGTATGGAGCATTGCCAAGGGCCAGCGAGAGGACTTGATGGATCAGCCATCTGATACAGCTTGGCAAATCTCACCCTATGCTTCCACATAAAGGAAATGTATACCATCAGCATCTCCTCACTCGCTGGGCTTGACTCTGTTACCAAACAGGACTTTTTGCAAAGCAAAGGCAGAAAAAAGATCTGCTTCTTTGTATTCGATGCAGATATAGAAAAATGTCAAAGATGGCCAGAAATTGTCTTTGTGTAGGGATCTGCTTCAATTGAAATCAGCAGCTGATTTTCACTGGCAAGTGCCAGCAGATTCCCTTTCATTCGGAAAAGGTCAGGACTTGAAGTTACCCATGTTCTCTATCAGCTTCCAGAAACAGCCAAAGCATGATCTGAACAAAATGTGGAGAAAAATCATCCAGAACAGAGCTAGAAAACAAACAAGAATTGAGGCTTTGAGCAAATATGTTTGTCTTGAAGCAGAGAATGGTCAATCTCTTATTGGTGCATGTGAACGTATTTGGGTAATTTTGAGATAAATATGATGTTAAACACCTACTGGATTGTTTTATAAGTATGCATATACTTGTGGTAATCCAGTTTCTTCCTGGGAAAGTGCAAACTAAATACAGATGCTCCATCAAACCATCTAATTTGTGAAACATGTTCTGTTTGTTACCTACTGTCCAGTAAGTCCCAATTGACCGTACTAACAAGTGCTTGAGCTAGTTTAATTTAACGTGGAAAAAGTGGAGTTATTTTATAATTTCATCATAATATACAATCATAATCATGAACCTTGCATTATTATAAAAATTAGCCATTCTTCAGCTTTGTTCTGTATTTCAAGGATTTGCCTTTTTATTTTAAAGTAATTGTCTTCTTTCCCAGGTGACCATAATTTATTTCTCCTTGACCTTTACATAATAATGAATGCTGTTATTTTTTGCTCTATTAGCCCTCATAGCTTTCTGCCTGTGGACTGTTGTTCACCTCTTCTTGACTGCTGATTCAAACTGTGCCATGAAACAGGAAAGAAAATGGAAAGAAAGAGAAAGAAACAAAATAGATTCTCAGATATCTGAGCTTGCCCTGGCTGACACAACTCACTTGATAGGTTATCCATTGAGTTATCAGAGCTTCCAGTACGTTTCTACTTTTTATCCTGTCATTTTCCTTAGAAAGCCACTCCAGTGAGGTTGTACAGCCAACTCCTCTTCACAGCCCATGCCTGTTTATGTTTCCTACACTGAGGACTCTCAGGTTGCACGTTCTATTTGCTTTCCAATAAAGATCATTTATTGATGCGTTAGTAGTAACCTCAGTACAAAGGCCCACCAATGTCCTGAGGTTTAGTTGAAGCCAACAAGTCTCCAGTGATCCTTACCCACTGACACTGCCCTTCTATGATGAGTAGAACAAGTCACTCTTAGAGATTCTCATAGGAACTTTCAGGGTGATAAACACTCGTATCACTTCCATCGACCACTCTTGTAGTTGACTTTTCTCGCTTCAGAGACTGAGCCAGGCTCTGCTTAGGTAAGATTGACGTATGCAGGTCCATCTCCTACTGGATTTTCTCTGCACAGCGTCAGGGAGAGCAGGAATTCTGCTCTTTGCTTTATCTCTCGCTGCAGATCATAAAGGATTAATTAAAATTGTATAAAGCTGAAAGAGTGCCCAAGGTAAACATCAAACTGCATGAAACTGTGCAGAGAAGCACTTAAAGTGCTGTTTTCTATGGCTCAGGGCTGGGACCGTCTTCATACAGCACTTCAAACTGAATATACAAACTAGCAGAACTGAGGCATAAGAACATTTTGTTTCCGTTATTTTTAAACAGAATCAGAATTTTATTTTGAGTCCTGAATTGACTCAGCAAAGCTATGCTCCGGTTCTTTCAGCCCTAGGAACAAGACCACAGGCACATGTATGCACTCCTGAGAACACAGCTCCTTTCTTCCTGGCTCTTCAGAATGCATCTTTTACGCACACCTATGCACAGAGCTTGTCTTGAATCTTGAGCACTTCAGGTACCAAGGTGTCTTTTAAATGTCATTGGTGTTCTAAATTAGATATAGGGGTGGAAGGGGTGCTGTGGCAGACCCTTATGCTGCAGGAATAATTCAATTCATTGCAACTGCATGGAAGGGAAAGCTGCAGAATGCTTCCAAACCTCCAGGTACACCCAATTGCAGTAGAGCTGAGCTATCCTGAGCCGCAGGGCTGCTTGCATTGCGAGCAACGTGTGCAGCCCTCACCTCTGCCCAACAGCTGTAACATCAAATCGCTCAGTACCTCCACACTTGGCCAAGTCTGATGTCTCTCTGTAGCAGCTGAAATGCTTTATAGCAGCACACAGGCTAGGTGTAAAGAAAGCACAATCATTATTTCTCTTATTAACACTGGTAGAGATGCAGCCCTTCCGTTACCTTGGACTCTACTCAGATACCCATGGAACACCCCTCTACTCCGTGCTGGGAAGATCTCTCATTTGAGCTTCCATCTGAGCCCTGTGCTGAATTTTTGGATGGCACAACGAGAATTCAGCACTGGCTATAGCTGCTTAGAACACTTGGTTTCTGATATTCCGAGGTTATTGGTGTGACTTCATAGTTGGACAAGTTACTTTTTTTTATCTGGGCCTGCAGTAGTGCAATCTGTTCTTTCAAGAATATGCACAAACTACAGCTAATTGTGAACCATTAATGCTGGGAAAACAACAATAACAACAACAGATGAATAAAGGGCTGATTACTGTTCTCACCATGTACAAATGAAATGACCTCTGTGGGATTTGTCTGGCCTACATCTTTTGTGCTGTGAGCAGAATCCAGCCATAAGAGTCCAGGATTTATAATCCTGATAAGTTGGTTTCATACTCAGTGCGCTGCGTGTGAGAGCTAGCAGCTTTTCTGCACAAAATAACTAGGTTTGCCCTTTGCTTTTCTAATTCCAAAATAGCCTCGGGCACCAGTTCACCTTCTGGAAGAATAGCTTATAGAAACCTTTAGAAGTATATAGACACATAGATTTTTAAATTACAGCACAATGAAAGAGGAAGTGATGCAGGGGCTCCTCCAGGGCAAGACAGATATTTTGGCAAAGTCGTCTGGTAGCCCTGCTGCGGGGTAAGACAAAGAGGTCTGTCGTGTCACTCAGAGTTGTGACCCTTTTTAATGCAATACTCTCTAAGCTGGCTCAGATGCTTTTGGTACCAGTGGTAGTAAGGATTTGGTGAATGGATTTCCAGAATTCTAAGGGGAATTGCAGAATTTGCAGTGGTCCAAATCAATATAAAGTCATTAAGTTTTTGGTAGGCAAACTAGTTAGACGTTCATCTGTGTGAGTGCTGCAGATGAACCAGTTATGCTCCAAGCTGCAATGCTGGAGCTGCAGGCATGGAGCTGCCCTGGCAGAGCTTTGCAGGCACTTGAGTTCAGTCCCACACACACATCAGGGACTGCTGGAGGCTGCTTGGGAGCCCCAGCTCCTGAGCACGATGTACATCACAGAGCACAGAGATGGGGCTGGTAAATCAACAGCAGCATCTCTACCTTTCAGACCCAAATGCGCTTCTCCTTTCCATAAATGCTAAGTGTCACCAGGCATTATCCTCTTCGAAATTAGCAGCGTGCTGATGACTTCACCACTGCAGCACAGATTGCACAGCCTCTTCCTTCTGCATGTGCTGGTGGATGCTTCCCTGCAGCTGGAGTATTTCCATGCATCTGTGAATAAATAGTGACAGTTTGTGTTGAGGCGCACAGCGCAGAGATCTGGTCCTAAATAGCACCACAGTGTTCACATACAGCATTACAGAAGGGGACTCAGAGAGCAGAGGTTATAAAACACAAACAAGGGTTCTCCTGGTTCCCCTGTTGCAAACTCTTGTTGGAAAATCCATCCATTTCTTCAGCACTGCCCCAGTTCAGCACATGAGAAAAAGCCCTCTGGATTGTTTGTTCCCAAGAAAGTCAATTTAATTACCCCAAATTAGCAGCCTTATTATTTAGACTCCGCAGGCAAAGACGAGATATCCTTAAAAAAAAAAATAGAGCAAAGATGTTATTTATATGAGGTGACTTTTCTTGTGACTCCATGATCAGAAGTTTCACTTCACCTTTAATACTCCATAGTGGCGAAGCTCAAAACAAAATTTGCTTTACAGCACTTAGAATTCAATTTCCAGATGGATAATTATCCACAGACCTCCTGTTAGCTTTACATACACGCCTATTGCAGACAGAAATATTTATATCTTTCTGTGTTACCATTATTCGGAGCGATGTGGAAGAAGGAGCACTACATGGCTTGGAAAGAGCCGTTTGGAGCCCTGTATGTTTGGGGTATTTTGCTTTATTGCCTGTATTGGGAGGGACAGCAGGTTTTGCTGTAGTGTCTGACTGGGAAGGAATGGGAACGTGAGCAGCGAGAAGCAGCGGGGAATGCAAACCCAGGTGAAGAGTGAGTGAAGCAGATGGAGAATTTAAAATTCTGTGCAGCACAAAGACCTTGAGAAACAGAAGAAAAATCAAAAATGCAAGTTGACTTTTCAAACGCATCTTCAGTCAGGGAAAATAGATGGCAATTAAGTTCTTCCAACAAGACTTCAGTACCTCTAATGATAAGCTTTAAAAGACCAACGTAATGAAATGTCACAGGGACACCAGCTGGAACAATTCCCTGTATCCTGGCTGCCAAGCAGAGCTTTACCTGATGGAGGACAAATTACAGGGGGGGATAAGATAAGTGAGCGTTAGCATCTTTATCCCTGCTGTAAGCCCATTGAAATCAATGGTGTTATACTACAGATAAATTTGGCTGTAGAATTTTAAACAGAAACAACTACAAAAGCAAATGCCTTGAATGAGAAGCAGCCAGGCTTCTGGAACCAAATAGGAATTTTCCGTTCTGTTATTGTTTAATTCCTGTTAGCTGTTATCCAGGATAAAAGACACAGCATCTCTCTGTACCTCCACCACCGGTTGGCTCTGCCTCAGGTTTGTACCTTAGCGATGTTTGCCAGATGCAGAAATGTGCCATGGGGCTGAACCAAATGATACTGCCTGAAGCTTCTGGGGGCAGTGAGTACCACACAGCTGTTCCTTCCTTCCTGGGATGGCAAACAAAGTATTTTTCCTCTAAAAGAGATGTTCTTTGCTTCATGTTTTGTGAAGCTTTTCAGATGTGAGCACTGCGTCCTTTTGTATTTGTGCACTCCATTTTTTTCCAAAGCAAAAGATAATTTCCTTTCAAAGCCTGACTGCAGCTCAGGATATTCAAACTCACCTTCTGGATGTGCTATGAAATAGCTTTGGGCCCAGGGCCAACAATGTCCTTCTTCTCAGCTGTATTAGTGGTCAAATTAATACAAACTGCATTAAAATCGCAGCAAGGAGGTGTCATGGTTGGGCATTAGGAAATGCTTTCTGTAGTTAAGACTGATAAAGCCCTGACTGCAGAGGCCGTGTGATTTCCATCACTGCACATCTTTAGGAACAGGGCAGTGCTCTATCAGCAGTTACATTGGTTGCATCGATTCTGCCTTCAGGCACATAGGTGGATGAGATGATATTTCAAGACATGGCCATTCCTGTCCCTGCATGGCTGTGATGTGAAGATGCTGGTGTGATGAACAGGGATGCCTTGGAAAGGCGATTTTGGGGGCCGTGTAGGACATGCTGTAGCCAATTCATTGTAGCCTTCTGAAAGTGACTTCTTCCACAGATAGGCTCTGTGAATACTTTGCTCCTCTGACAATCTTGGGTGATGACAAAAACACATCTTGTAGCTCCAGCTGGAAAATTAAACACAAAGTCGTGGCCATTCTACACATAAAATGCGCCATGTTTTAATCCTACCCTGAAATCCCAGTTCTGCAAGTGCAACTCCCTCGGGGCAGGAAACTAACTCTGAATGCATCTCTTCTGACGACCACATCAACCTGCTTTAAAAAATATAAACCTATATTTAGAATGCATAATGTGAGCATCTCATCTTCTAAACAAGAAAGTAGGACGCATTCTCAGCCCAGATGAAAAGAAAATGAAAGAAAGAAAATCTGAATAGGAAAGTTGAGAGTGCCAGTAAGGTAAATGCAATGTCAGACCAGCAGGTATTTCTCTAATAAGATTCATGTAAATACAAATACAAACACACATTTCCGCACAAATCAAATAAATGCAGATACACAGCACAAAAAGGAATGACAAAAAAGATCGAAAACGATGAATGTTTTTGCATCCTGCCTTCGCTTCTGGTGCACAACTCAGGCAGCGTTCTGGTCTGACTCAGTAATTGTTCTTAAATCTCTTTGATGCACAGGAAAAACCTAAGTGGAAATTTTCTCAGGCTCCTCTGAGCCAGCAAACATAAACCAAACTTTAATGCCAGAGTTCCTAACTTCCATTGGGCTTTTAACTACAGCAAGTATCTGCCTTTCCAGGAAGGAGCTTAAATCCACCATTCAGACCAATTTTGTGCCATTGGCCTGGAGAATTTGTGCCTCTGAGGTGGAACTTTCCAAAACCAGGGCCATTAGAAGAACACGAAATCTTGCACTGACATCTCCTGGAGCAGTTACTGAGGAGGACTCAGAGCACCCCGTGTGCTGCTCAGGGATGGGGGCAGTCCAATGGCAGCAGGAAGGCTGAGGCAGCCCTGCATCCCCTGCATGTGGGAAAAATCACTTCTGTTCCCTTTTCTCCCAGAGGATGGGAGCAGCCAAGGAGTGGTGGAGATATTTGACAGGACAAAGCTTGATAAAACCATATAAACAAATGGTGAAAGGAAATCTTGAATTGTCTCAGAAAGCATTTCAGTGATGATGATGTATACCTACAGGGTGTTGTTCATGTGGGCTACTGAACAGAAAATGATTTTTAAGATGAGTTTTCTGTTATTACCAATTTTCACCCGTGTTGGTTTACAGGCTACAAACTTCAGCAAGAACCAAAAAGAAAAAGCACAGGTTAAAACGCACCAGAGATTGTGCGGGTAATGAGGCTCACACTCCTTGTTCTAAAACATTATTTCTCATAATTAGATTTGATAACATTTTTGGTGTTCATTAGGAGCCACTGAAATTACCAGTGTTGTTAATTTTGTAGCAGTGGGAGCAAAGCCACAATGTGTCAGATGTGATGGATCCATGTGAGGAGCCAGGCAGGCATGTTATGGGTCTGAGCAACGCTGCGTGGGCTTCCATGTAGGTGTGCTTTGTGTGTGATCCTTCAGGGGCTGCTGGGTTCTCCATCCACACTGTAAGGGATTTTTATCCACATGGGAGCAGCTCAGTGTGATTGGCAGAATGTCCCAAGCTGGGAAGGACCATCAGGGACTCTGAGTCCCACTGTTGGATTCACACAGACCTGCCTAAAAATGACACCGTGTGTCAGAGTGCATTGCCTGGAGTGCTGCTGACAAAGCAGAACTCTAAATCAAACATGTCCATAGGAATAACCTGTTTCAGAGTGCTGAAGATTTTCAGCCCATGCAGCAGTTACAGCAGTCAGGTTGCAGCTGCCTCCATCCAGCAGCATTACAGAATGCATTTGGTGCTCACAGCAGTGCTGGGCTGGTGCTCCTCCGCTCCTCTGCCACTTTCATCCCCCCAATCTGTTGGGTCATCTCTAATACAGGTGTACCTGTGGGCTGAGTGCAGGCCAGCTGGCCTCGTGTGAAGCTCCCTGTGCCATGCAGTGCTGCACACAAACCAGTGGCTGCCTCCTCCTCAGTGTCTGTCACTGTGCCCTCAGGGCAGCCCCAACTTTCACATCCTTTCCATTTCCAGTAAACACCTCTGACCTGGGGCAGCTCTGGCAGCATCTCGCTAGCACTCAGTGAAGTGTTCTGTCACTTGCTTTCCTCCTCACCTCTCCCCCTTCTCCTTCTTGCTGTCCCTGCAAGCATTTCCAGCGAGCAGCAGATTCACATGTCAACAGAGAGTGTTTACAGACCTTAAGTTTACCGTGGGCCCATGGCAGCCTGCAGAGCCAGCAGCAAAGCCATTGCAATGTGTGCCTGCTGCCAGCCACAGTGCCCGGCCGTGGGGAAACCTCTGTCTGCTCCTGTTAAGCTCAGGCTGCCAGGTGGGGAGCTGCAGCTCTGCCCCATCACTCATGCTTCAGTCTGTTCCTGTTGAAGAGTAGATCACACCTTTTTTGATGCCAACCAAGAAGAAATGATGTCTCTCCCTTTTTTCTCTACTTGGTGTCGTTGGGAAAGTTGTAACCTCTCTGCAAATCGCTATGGGAAAACACATGGTGGTCTTACACCCAAAATAATTCTTCATGGCTGTGACTGGATACCAGCAGTGCTCTGCAGGCAGCATGCAGTAACAAAACATTGTATTTAAAAAGCAGAGGAAGAGTTATAGGCCTTTTTTTTCATTAATGAGCAGAGGCAAAATTCAGTCCAGCGCAAAGCGCCAGCACAACCTGTATGCTGTTTGGGTAATTGGAGGGAAACTTGTTTGGCATTCACTCATACAGATATTGATTCTGGAACACAAGGAGATTTTGGCATGTCCTCCCCTCAGCTTATCTCCAGCTGGCCCCACCAGCTCTCGGCGCTGCTCGAGTAATTTCTAAATCAGCATATCCTTTAATTTCTTTACTATTTGCCATGCATGATGGATTTTGCCATGAATAAATCAAGACCTTCAGATTTTATATGCTGAAGTGGAGCATGATGACGGATTCCTTGATGGCAGAAGGATTAAAAAAAATTACATATTTTCGTATGCATTCACTTCAATGGCCAGATCAGTTGGAGCGCGCAGCTCCCAGGCAATAGTACCCTTGTAGCTTGTTTGTTTAATTGATTGCAATGCTATGTCAACTGTCCCACGCAGAAGCCTCAAATATTTGCAAACTGAAATTCAGATAATGTTTGGCATGCCTTGATCCTCGCTGCACCACATCTGCAGCTGCTGTAGTTTACACAACGGAGACTGGAAGACAGGAATCCAAATACGTTAAATTAATTAGGGTTATGTCCATAACCTTTATTTAGTTCTGTCAGGTTTGTGTAGGATTGTGTTCCCTGCTTGAGCTCAGCCGTGTTGGTTACACAGCCTGGTTTCTGGTTTCTCATTTGTGGTGTTAAAGACCACCGGATGATTATAGTGCCCAGCTCAGCAAATATTGGCTTTCTCTGTCAGAAGATGCCACCTCCTCCTCTCCAGCCTTTCTATTCTATAGAGATTCATCACGCAACAGCTACTCCTTAAAAGCCAAAATTACAAAGCAAAGATTATATCTGGGGGGAGGGAAATGGGGGGGAAGAAAAAGCGAAGGTTTTGTGCATCCCATAGGAGGTAGAAAATACAGCTTTCTGCCCCTCAGTGCAGTGCCCCTCAGCTTTGTGTGAGCAGCAGACCCTGAGCCATCCCTGCTCACATCCCTGTGAGTCGGACGGCTCCGGGGCAATAAGCAAACCAAGCTGTGGATTCAGAATGGTGCATTGCTCTCTATGAGCGTACAGAGCGAGCAATAAATGTTCCTCCATGACACCGAAACAGTGCCAGCTTATTAACTGTTATTACTTTGATTAACCATGTTCCATCTTTTAAACTAAGGGAGGGATAATTCATAAACATCCGTGGTGAAGACTGTTGAAAAGAAACTGCTTCCATAACTAATTTATTTCCCTTTGTATTTTCTCGGGGATGTCCATGTAGATGTTTATCCAATAGATTTCAATCCAATTAAACAGTTCATCAGCCGAGAAAATCAGCATTTGAATAATCCTGCTGCCTTTAGTGGGACTAATGTGAAGCTTAAAGTTATTTCAGAAAAGCAATTTGTCACCGCTTTTAAATATCTTTTCACCACTGGCCCTTTTAATTTTCACGTCTGTCTGAAAGCAGCATTACTTCTTGGATGTGTAACAGATGAGCAGGAGCTGCTCTCAGCCTGGCAGGCACAGCACCGACTGCTGAGCTTCTTCCCAGTTGGTACAAACAAGAATTTGGCCCTAAGAGTTATATTATTAATCAAAGGCTTTGCATGCTGCTGCTTATTTTCTGTGGGGTTTTATGAACATCTTTCAACACTGAAGAGGAATATCTGAATTTACTGCAGTATTCTTTGGATTGTGCCAGTTTGATGTGAACAGTGACTCCTATTGTGATCATAGTCTTGCCTTTCCTATTTATGAACAGCCACTGTTGCTTTCCTTATGTTTGACAGAAGAATCATAGAATGGTTGGAGTTGAAAGGGACTTAAAGGCCATCTGGTTGTTTTCTGGTCTCACCATCCCAGGCCTCTCTGTTCCTTGTATCCTCTAGAAGAACTATCGATGTAACTGACTTTGCAGCCAACTTTCCTATCTTGACACCAAACTTTGGCTGTACGTGTAGAAACCTATCTGATATAAATCTGCATTATGTAAATCAATGATGTTTTATTTAACAAACTAAATACCTTGCTAGCTGTCCCCTTACAAAGGTGGGAAACAGGCTGGACAAATCCAACAGGGTAGCAGACAGGAGTAGAGTTCGAAGAACTTCTGATATATTTCCAAGCTTGGTAGAGCCAAGATGACAGCACCACGACTTGTCTGTCCATCTGAATTCCCTACAAAGCTTTACATATCTCCCAAGATAGTCACTTACTTTATTCGTTCCTTCTTTTTTATTCTCCTCCCTTTCTCTTAGTTTGCTGGTAGCTAAAAAGCTGCCCCGAAATCTGAACCAATTTACCATTTCCGAAAGGAAGGATAATAAACCTGTCATCTGTGGCATGAGCACAGAGGTTGCTGCAGATTCTCTGATATTAAAGCTGATTTGAAGAGGACCAACCCTTTCAGGAGTTCACATTATCTTAAGAATATGAATTATTTTGGGGGAAAGAATTGTAGAGACACAATGCACGCTTTGAACTGCCATGGCTATTGAATTCTGACCTAAAGGAGAGTATTGCTTAAATATCTTACCTCTGAAGGTCTCTGTGTAGTTCTTTATTTTATTTTATCCTCCTCAGGAGGGGTAAAGGAATGTCAGAATAAAAAGCAAAGAAGAGGTTTGTGTTTTGTGTTGTGTTTGTTTTGACCATCTGAAATATTTCTAAGCCAGCTCTTGGAAGGATTTACTGAGAGCAGCCCAAATCTTGGGATTCTCTGGAGAGATGCTTTTGGGTTGCTCGGTTCCAATTACTCCATGTAACCTAGAGCTATTTCTTCTTTCTGACCAAAAAGTGAATCCCTTGAGTGGTGAAACTTTATAGTCTTGGGCAGTATCTTTCAATGTAGGATCTTGTAGTAAGTAACTTTGTTAGATCCTGTCCCTACTAATTAGAAGTAGGCTCATTGACTGACGCAAAAGGTTTTAAGGTACAAGGATGGTTTTGCCGCAGTTGGAAAGCTCTTCTTTAAGCTCTTATGGTCTCAGTTTCTCCCTGCGTGATCTCCATCCAAAGCACAGGGCAGAGCACTGCAGCCATGTTATGTGCGTGGTCAAAAACATCCCCAAGACACGTCCAGGTCACAGATGGAGCCAAGAGACCACAGAAGGGCTGACGTGGACTCTGCTCTATTGTAATGATATCAAAAATTAAGCAGGAAGAAATCCACACGAGCCCCTTCAGTTGTTTCCAGCGATGTGATTTGCACTGCGCATCCATCATCAGATTATGTGCTATTTTCCATGATGCGACTTTACAACAACTTCACAGGCCAGATATGCTTCACTGGGACAAACTGCAGCAGGAAATTGCTCCAAAACATAACTTTTTCATTATTTCCCAGGTTTGTGCTTTCACACTGCGCAGAAATATGCTTTCCAATCTCACAAGTCACACTCTGTGCTGACATATTTGCATGTTTTGTGGAGTAGCCTCCCCCCACCCCTCCTATCTCTCCCTCGCTTTCTGCAGCATGCCCTGCTTTCCCTTATTAATGAGTTCTCAGTGTTCCTACACACTCTCCTGCTGAGAGCCTTATATCTCCCTTCATCAGAGAAGGCTGAATCTGCCCCACATCTCCTTAAACAGATTTCACCCTGTGCGTTTAGGAGCTCCATTCCCCTCCAGGACGAACAGAGGGCTGGATTAATTAATTATAGTGTTCGACCTACCCAGGATGACACAGTTAAATTTAATTAGCTTATTCCTTTATTTCGAAATCTCTTCACCCACCCCAGGGAGATCTTTTTTTTTTTTTTTTTTTTTTTTTCTTTTTCCTTTTGCAGTTGATTTCTATGATAGATGGGGAGGCCAACCTGCTGTGCTTAACATACATGAAAAAAAGGAAGAAAGGAACAGGAAAGTAATGGCACAAATGTAGGGCATGGAATGCTTTCAGAAGAAAATATATCCAATATCGCAATACTCTTATAATCACAGGTGTCACTTGTCCCACTTGCTTTACCCTGACCCCGTTACAGTGATGCCTTCATTAATGTGGTTGCCTGCTTTATTGTCACATCACTTATTTGAATCAGAGAATCATTTTATCCTTATTTAAAGGATGAGGCAGGCATCGGTTAAGGAGCTTTGAACAAAATTTAGCATAGTGGTTATACTGGTAAAAAACCACTTAGAATCACACACCGAGGAAAATGTGCAACATGTGGTTGTGTTGTAGAACACAAACTTCAAATCCATAAGAATTCATTATGAATCCCTATACACACAAACAACATAGATCTGCTCAGCATTGCATTCAATGCATTTTCATTGCTCAGTGCTTTGCTCAATGCAATTTTTAAGTACTTGCTCTTGTGAAGCCCCAACCCACGTTGCTGGCTGCGTTACTGAACGTGCTCTCTGTTCTTCCCCCCACGTCCCACTGTAGTCTGCACATCTCTGGTTATCTTTATTGTCCTTCTGTATGATTAGACTACAGGCACGTTACAGAGAAAAGCCCTGGGATTCCCAGAAGCTCAAAACCAAGCAGGGTTCCATTAAATTCTTCACTTGGAGGATATAACTGTCACCAACACAACATCAAAATCTTACGTCAATGAATTGAACATACAGTAACAGTGGTTCTAAAGCAAATATTAATTACAAGGGTCCAGATTCAGAGCTGAGATCCACTTAGGCTCATTCCACCAGAGGCAGCGCAGGGTGAGAGCGGTGCTTTTCGCTTTTGTACAAAAGGGACCTTTGGAAATAATTCCTGCACACCTTTCAGGCTTTCCCTTTGCTAGCAAAGACCACACAGAAAGTAGAGTTGCTTTTCAGTTCAGCATTAAGGATGTGAAAGGGTTGCAGGAAGTCAGTGCAGAATGATTCAGGGCAATGAGAAGTGCTGGGAGTGAATGGGCTGCACGGAATGAGCCTGTTGCGATGCATCACTCTTAATGCAAGATCCTGACCAGCGATCATGTTTGGAAGCAGCAATAGCATCACGTGTCCTCCGGAGCTCAGATCCTTTCTTTCCAATCAAGAATATTTTCTTTAAAGCAGAAAGTACCAGAAACAGCTGAGATACCTTTGTGACATTGCAAAGGGGAAAAATCCTGTCCCTTCACCAATAACAACCGCAGCCGTGACGGAATGGAGCTGTGATCATGGGTGTGTAATTTCTTGAAGGAGGAGCTGGGCTCCCAAGGTACCCCTCTTCTAATTAGATTAACTGTTACTGTCAGGGCTATCTAATTGCTTGTACTGAAGAAAGCAAATTGCAGACAGTACGTATCAGTGTAAAATCAAACACAAAACAGGTGTTTGCTAATTAAAACTGAGATTTTAATGAATGACCTGTGTGGTTTTGGAGAATAAATACCACTCTCAGCATCTGCTATGTAATTAGGTTCCAACTTCTTTTTTTTTTTCTTTTTTTTTTTTTTCTCCTGAAGTCCCAATAAATAGCCACAGAATGCCAGGTTTATCTAAAACTTGGTCATCATCATCCTTTATTGGGACAAAAGCGGATGTTTCCTTTCTAGGAAACTCCAAGCAATAGCAACTAGAGAAAAAAAGTAAAAATTAGTTATATTTTAGGCCTTTTTTTTTCTCTCGAAGGTTTTTACAGTAAGGGCAATGCTAGATTGAAGGGAAGAGATTGCACAAAATCCTAATGCTGCCATCTTGTGCAACATTTGAAGGCATTTGCCTGCATTGCTTTAACAGTGCAACTTTGCAGAGAGTTACATAGACTCTGCATTTGGCAGGAGCAAAATGCTTGTTGAAAATGATGGGATCTTAATCCTTATCCTTAATGAGGTGCAGATAGATGGGAGGGCAATGCCATCCTCCTCCTTGTGAGCTGGGCCATGAGATGCTGGGAGAGGAAAACAGAACCTTCTGAGACCTGTGTAATGTCCACCACAGTTCAGAGAGGTCTGGCAAGTCTTGGCATTCAGTTTGCTTCTCTTCCTGTAACATCAAGGCAACCATCCCTGTTCTTCCCACTTTATCATTGGAGATAAAAGCAGATATGCACAAGTTCATACAAATCTATGATCCTGTTCTGTTACTAGAATCCAGCTCCATGGTGGGTAAGGAGTAGCCCCTATTGGAGCTGTTTTATACTATTTGCAATGGAAGAGCATTCCCATCTTCTGTGTGCAGTTTAGTCACGCTTTGTAATTAAGAGGAAGAGCTGCCTTTGAGTGACTCAAACTTATATTTGCAAAAACCTGCTAATAGGGCATGATAGGTGCAAATTGCACTATGAATTCTAGTACGTATGCACCTTTCATATCATATTTAGGGAAATCATAATGCATTAGTAAGGCATTCTTGAAGCACCAAGTGTATTACTGCGTTTCCAAGAGCTGAAGAATTTCATTTATCATCTTTTTGAGACTCTAGAAGAACTGCTACGAGTGCTAATGCCCAGGAAGTCATTCAGAAAATTCCACCAAGTTCCATGGAGTTTATATGTGGTGAGAATGCCCTTCAGAGGTGAATTCTACCCCTGTGCCACGAGGCAGCACACTGCTACTTTACATCACTCACATCTCTCTGAGGACTGCAATTCCAATAAGCAATAAAGCAATATGAACAGGGATGGATGTTGCTCCATGAATACCACACCAATGGAGAACTCTGGCTGCAGGAACAACTACACGAGCCCTGAAGGGATGCAAAAAGGAAGAGTTACGTGCACCAGTTCCACATCCATGAAATGGCAATCATTCTGCTTTCTCCCACTGTTTGTATTGCAAAGCTTTTTTTGTTACACTACTGATGCACAGAGAACCTACTGCTGGTGCTAGAGCAGAGGGGAGGATTTGCTCAATCTTAGCCAAAGTGTGTGCTGTTATTATGCAAATGGTGTTACCTACCTGAGTTCTGCCTTTGGTAATGTCTCACTGTAAGCTGTGCTAACTAATGAGACTGTAAGGAGAGGGAGGAATTCATCCACTGGGAAGAAAGATGACAGTTGCTCACTACAATCACTTGGAAGTTGCATGCAGCGTATCTAAGGGGAAGAAAGTGTGGGTGGAGAAGAAATTGAGGCTCAGCTCGCCTTCTCCAATGAGACTTCACTTAGCAAATTGCAATATTGCAACACTGAGACTTGTCACTTGGAGTTTGAAGGCTGAATGGAAAGTAACTGCCTCCCCCAAAAGAGGGGCAAATGCATTTGCAGAGATTAAGGTCTGTTTATTCGCCGTGCCATAGAGTTGAAGGATTATACAATGCTTTTATTTTTTATAGAAATATTGAAACCTCAGTCATTGTTCTTCTCATGAATTTCTGATCGTGGAGAAAAAAAGATAAAGAAAGATGTCAGTGATGAAGGCTGAGGATAAAACAGAGCTACACTTCCCTTCTCCCATCCCACTCCAGGCGGGCCTTTCTCCTGATTGTCTCGGGCCAGAAAAGAAAGAAAAGTCAAATAAGTGTCAGGATTTAACATTTTGTTCCTCATTTTTAAGTGGTAAAGCAATCCCAGCACTGATTGCGTAGCATTCGTTGGCTGGGACCCAGAATCGGTGCCCAATCCAGGCCTCCATCCATTCTTCTGCTACTGGTTTCTGTGCATACGTAAGTAAAATCAAAAGTAAATAAGAGCCATTTGTAATTTATCAGGGGAAAATTCTTTACCCAGAGAGTGGTGAGGTACTGGAACAGGCTGCCCAGAGAGGTTGTGGATGCCCCATCCTTGGAGGTGTTCAAGGCCAGGTTGGATGGGACCCTGGGCAGCCTGGTTTAGCATTAAACGTGGAGGTTGGTGGCCCTGCATGTGGCAGGGGGTTGGAGATTCATGATCCTTGAGGTCCCTTCCAACCCATTCTGTGATTCTGTGATTCTGTAATGAAACATGGGAGCCAGAGGTGTTGTTCTGTAGTGTCTGAGGTCAGAAGTGCTTGGTGGGCTGTGTGTGTTTTGAGGTAGAGCTGCACTTTACTCAGTTGTTACCACGATCAGAGATGTGAAGAAATCCACTGAGAGGAACCAAGGAATGAGGTCATTTCATGCCAAGGCTTAAAAATGGATGTTTTCCTTGAATCTTTTGCCTGTAAATTGTTTGAGGAGCAGTTTCTCCCACCCAGCATAGGCACAACACATGGCATAACATTCCTTTGGATAAGATGCAACTCTCATTCAATATTAATTTGGAAGAAAAAAGATTTATCAGGAAAAAGATGTTTAAAATGCCAGAGTGTAGAATATACAAGGACATAATCAGATGTAATCTTTACTGCAATAAAAAGGAGATTAGAAATCAAGATCCACAAAGTACTGCAATTACTTTAACTGTCAGAAATATTGGCAGGGCTGGGGTGGTATTTGCTTCTGCAAAAAGTAGTGAACCCTTATAAGAATCCATAATATCTCTATAGCTAATTTGTAATCTTAAGAGAACAAATACCTGTGTTTTTGTCTTGGAGCTCCACTGATCCAACAGCACAGCACCTTTTGGAAGAGGGAGAGAATGAAAGAATTCAGGGGTTTTGAATTTGTACCCTTAAAATCTTTTTGTTTTTATGATAGTTTGTTATGAACATCTCATCAGCTCTTCTGGATGGTAGAGAATTTCACCTTGTTATTCCTGGGTTCAACTTCAGATTTAAGAAGGCTCTGATCTCAGCTGTGAGATACGTAGTGATGATGAATGCATCGACTCTTTCAGTGTTAAATTATTCTTAAAGAAGTGACACTGTAGTTTTGTGCATTCTGATATTTCTCTTATTTTGGATGAACTCCTTTGAAGCTCTCAGGCAAGAGTGACACACATCAAGTGGAGAAACCTTAAAGGAGAAATCTCAAGGGTTTCCTCTCCTGTCTTTGCCACACAAAAGGAGTATAATAAAATGGCCTAAACCAATCTAAAACTGTGATTAATATGCTGTGCCACATGGCTGCACCAAATTACATCCCAACGCGGGGCAAAAGGCTGCAGGGTTATAAACAAGAATCTCCGTGGCTTCATCTCTCCAGCTGCTAACGAAAGCACTTGACATTTAGCAGAATGCACTTGATTCTCAATAGAAAATGGAATTATTGCTTCTTCCCAGCAACTGCCCACAAGGCACCTTTCTGTCAGCTCTCCTTTGCCAGATGTGCTCTCCTGGCCAAAGTCAAACCTTCTCCTGGGGACGTTCTCTGAACAAACAATTTTAAATGATTATTAAATATCTGTCAAAAAATCTTCTGATTGCTATTCCTTTACCCACAGTTTATTTTAGGAAGGAGAATTTTTTTGTGTGTGGAAAAGCCTCACCTGCCTTCAAGCAACGCACACAAAACCACTGTGATAATTGAGCAAAAAGCAGGAATTGGATCCCACTGCCCATTTCACCCAGAACAGCTCCCTGGCTGGCTGCAGATAAGCATAGGTCTGCCATAGGAAATGGATGTGTCCCAGTGAACACCAGCATCTGTCATTTTATGAAATTAAATATTCTTTAGTCCACGCTTTGCAACATTTCTTTCTTAGTTTTCTTTTATGTGAAACACAGGGCTGTTGGTGTGAGCTCTGCAATGCTCAGCCTGCAAAAGGTATGCTTCCACCATTGTCTTATTTCATAATCTCATGCATGCTAGTTACTTGTACTGTATTTAGAAAACATAAAGCAAGGGAAAAAAAGCCTGAAGATGGGGTTCTGGGGGGCTTGCTTAGCAATTGACCCTTTTTTGAAATGCTAAGACTCGCATTCAATGATATTGCTAGGCAACTGAACAGACATTTCTTTTCAGGCCGTAAGTGGATACCAGGATTAATACACGATCAGTCAAGATACACATTTATTCACCTTCCCTCACAACAGTAATAGGATTTTTCTGGGCGCAGTTTAATTCAGTCGATGAGGCTGACAGTGAATTAAAGCTGCTTACCCGGGTTCATAATAAGGAGGTGAGAACCCAAGGAAGGGAGAGAGGGTGATGGAAGCACACGCCCAATAGTGCATCAATTGGCAAAACCAGAGGATTAGAAGTCCTGGCAGAGGAAAAAATACCATTTAATAAGATTTGAAAAATCCACTTCAAATCATTCAGCTTCATGCGTTTGCTCTCCCTCTCTGCCCTAAGCTTCAATGCAAGGAGCTGCAGCCCTGAGACGCAGAGTGAGGCGGTGGCTGCGATGCTGAGTTCGTCAGTCACTGATCGTTACGGATCTCACAGGGAGTGGCAAGAAAACTTTAAACCATTATGCACGTGGTACAATGCAATGACTCCACGCTCCAACAAATCATTCTCCTTGTTGCACTTTGTTGCTTGCAGTTAAGTTAAAGGCCAACAGCTTTTCCTGGTTTGTGGTGACTCCCCTCCTCTCTGCACTGCACTTCTGTGCAGTTTCCAAAGGACTGCTGCTTTTAAACTCAGCCAAACAGCCTTTGTGGTTCCACTGTCCTCAGACATCTTCTGAAGTGGCCATTCCATAGGGGACAACATGGTGCTGGAATGCAACCACTGGTTCATAGCACTTCTGTGGCAGAAGCAGATCAGCCAACACACAGATTAATTTTTTAAATGGAGAAAGGTCTATTAATCTATTATTAATTAATATTCCGTATGCCATTTCAGAGGCAGAGTGGGTCTTTTGAAGCCATCTGGTTTCTCATTTCACTGGAGGGAAACTATTGTCTGTCTCATGCTCTTGAATATGGTCTGGAAAATGGAGATGTGATGTGTGTATGGTCCAGATGTCTGCTTATCTCTCTGCTTCTGCAAAAGAAGGAAGTAGAGACAGCTGGATTGCAGCATCAGTCTCATTAGAGAGTAACATGGCAGCTGCGTATGATCACATTTGCCCAAATCTCTTACAGGAACTAAAATTCAGGTACAGCCTTCTGTCCTATTTCTAGAGTAGATGCCGTTGTTATCCCTCCATATATCTTGTCTGCACTTTTGGAGCCACTGCTCATTAGGAAGAACAGAGCAGCAGGAATTTCTCTTTGCGTGAACTGGAAATATTCAGTAGTGCATATGAGTTTTGCAAGAAAGAAATTGATTAAGGTACCACATGGGATATTACAGTAAGCACTGATGTATTAGGCATGAGATAAATAGAATATGGATTTGCTGCTGCAGCATGGAAGGGCTCTTGTGTCTCAGGAAGCAGAAGCCCTTGCCATTGGAACAGAGCATCCCAAGCAGATCTTGCATGCAGCCCTACCAGGGATCCCTGTGTTACCCTCAGCCCTCTCTGCTTGCTGCTCTCCAGCTGTCGCATTCCTCAGGTTGTCCTTTTAGCAAGAGGAGATCATTATTTTTGATATGATGAATGATTTTGATTACACTACACGCATACAGGCAAACGGTAAAGAGCAGCGTATGCTTCAGAGAGCTTTCCATTCAATTAAACTGTGGTGACAGAGTAAAAAGAGGGATAAGCGTAGTGTGTTTGGTTGGAAGGCTGGTGTAGCTTTAATATAATGCTTTTGCTGTGTCTCTTGGACTTTTTGTTGGACATGGAACCCAGAGCATGTTGTTACTCCATTCCCATTTGCTGACCTCCTCACCTGGAGCTGCTCTTCCTGCAGGAGGCGTTCTCTGCTGCAAGGCATGAGTCTGAGGCTAAATGCATGACTTTCCTTGTGATCATGCAGAGAACACCACAATCTGTAGATGGGAAGGGAGAGTGCTCAAAGAAGCATCTGCATATTCCAATTACTCTGGGAAACAGACGGTAGGTGAAGGAGCCAGCAGCTTCTGCATGGACAGAGCTCTGTCTCTCATACCTCGTTTACATGCACCTTTAGATCTATGTATTGCTGCTGAATTTTCCAACAGTTATTTTTCCCAAGGCGCTGCCTTCCCCTAAATCAACAGGCCAGACTGCAGCAGAATTATAAACGTTGCATCAGTGAAGGCCATATTGCTCCGAGTGGGATTTGCATAAACTGTGCACTAAAAAAACCCTAATATTTAAAGTGTTATAACAAAGTAGGAAAAAATTACTTTCAAGCTGTATGACAACCTTATGAATATGCATATTAGGATCCAGAGACAATCTTCTACTGGTTTACAGTAAATACTGAGGCATAACTGTGGAGCATTAAGTGGCAGATTTAGGTCCATTCTCATTCCTTATTATTTATTTATTTATTTGGGTACAACACTCAGAGACCAATTTTATTATAATGCACCGAACCTATCGAGTATTGCAGTCAGCTGATAGCATTTTTAAATCATACTTATTTTGGCATTTCTTATTGAAAGCAATAGAAGAACAACCGGCAGTGATAAATTTGTTTGTGGAAAGCAGCCTTGCTTGTCATAGTTGTATGCTGTTGTAACTAGGACAAAATTACACTATAAATTCACAAATTTATTGTCCCTTTCCTTTTTTTTTTCTGTTGGCAATGACCAGTTTTTCATACCCTACGTGCAGACGTGTCTGCATTCTGCCAAGAGAGAACTGCTATGAATTCTGTTAATGCACGGCGTTGAGGGGACAGGGCGGGGAGATGCTGACACATGGTCCAAATCAACTGAGGAGATTTTCTTAAAACAAAGAGCAGATAAAAAGGTGAAGGTCTAAAAACTCCTTGTTAGCATACCGCTAGCAATGGTACGTCCCATTTAAACTTCTAACTTAGACAATCTGGCTGCTTTCTAATAATATATTTATCAAGAAGAGGGATGTTGCTGTGCATGGTGAGGATTTTTCACTTGCTGTTACGCATCAGTCATTTCCTTGAAGCACAGCCACACTGCTGCTATGCAAATGGAAAGTTTCATTCCAGACTTTGGCACACGCAGCGCTTGTGTTACCAGCAAATTTGATTTGCCCTGGTACTTTAAGATCAAAAGCATTCTTTCTTTCTTTCTATAAATTTTAAGCACGTGTAACTCCACTGAATTAATTGCATTTTTAATGCATGTCTGGTGTATGCAATTTGGTGTGAGCATGGCTGGGTACCTCTTGCTGCTACACCTTTATATTCTCTTTCTTAGGGAATGAAAGCAAAAAAACCCCTATGTGCTTGATGTTATAATCCCTAAGAACTTTTTGCATATGAGACAAATGACTGCTGCACTGACTACATGCCACGGCACTGCAGTTTATTTTAATTATGCTATGAGAGAATGAATATTATTGTTGATATAGAACTACATCATAAGGAAAAAAGAAAAGATAATTGTATCCCTGCCTTTTCTTGAGACAGTTTAGCAGCAGCATATTGCTTATCACTGAGATTTCAGGGCAGCTGAATCCAGAGAGATGCGTGGTGGGGAACCAATTTAGAGAGCCTATGTACAAATAAAAGCTGGAATTGTCTCTGACTCTGCAGGGAATTTACATTCCCAGGTTAGGTGGATTTAAGAAGTTTTATCCATCATCCACCAAACGCACCAGCTTTCAGTTCATGTTGGGAAAAAAAAAGAACACGGGAAGCTGAAGGAAAGGAAAGCTCTTGAAATTCATCAGTTAAAGTGTATTGCTTCTAAGTGTCATTTTTTGAGCAGCACAGCTCCTGGTTTCTCCCTGTGTCCTTGCTCCCCTCTGGTTTCCCTTGGCTTGCTGGGTGCATGAAAACTGCTCTGGTACCCACACCTGGCACATCCCGAGCTGCTCACTGCATCTTTCAGCATATTTTCCTACATAAATGATCTCACCAAGAAATAAAGTACTTTACAACAAATCCCTCTGTGGACTTATATAGAAATCCTTTGGTCAGAAAAGGAATGCAGATGTTCCCTGAGTCGCTGCCTGTTTCTGTGAGGCAATGCCACTAAGTCACTGAGATTTCCAGCCCAAGGAGCACGGAATCTGATTAGAATGAAAGAGCAAAGTGTAGGATTTGGTGTCCCTCGCTTCAGCTCAGGAATATTTTATTTGGAAATGACACGGTGTGGTTGGACTCGTTTGTTAGATCTCATGTTTATGTGCCATTCATACTTTCAGTACGCATACACATAAAGGGATGGGAAAACAAACACTGCATTTCCCAGAAGAGAAAGGCAGAGGAGATTTCCTCTGATTATTTTCATTAGGATTAATATAACAACCTGCAGGAGCCGTGGAAGTAACAATTACAACCAACAGGCTTAGGTAAAAACAACGACAGCAGCCAAACAAACCCACAACAAATGATGCACAGATCTCTCCAAACTCCCAGGTGGAATCTCACCTGATAACATCTCTCACATCTCAGCTGCAGTCTGTACAAAGCAGGTGGGATAGGAATTGATGAGATACTGAGCTTATAGTCAGTTTCCAGGTTAGCTGCTGCCAGTCCTGTGGCTGTGCCCAGCCAAGGGCATAAAGGGACAGAGCACAGAGGTGGGCACTATTTCCTATCCTGTCCCTAAATCAAATGCTTCTAAAGTACCCAAGAGAAAAGGCACTGAATTAACATTAACTCTGCTCATATTTCAGAGATTTCCAATCCCTCTTGCAGATTCTGAAGAATCTATTATATATCAAACACTTCTAACGTATCGCTAACATCTGTCTCATTTCATGAGAAGGAATTTTGCCAGCAGAGCACAGGCAGTTCCTTATACCCATGGGGGGAAACAAACTGAAATCAACGTTTGCCACGTGGCCCAGAAGCATTGGGTGCAGTCACATTTTGCAGCCATTTTTGAAATAAATTATATACAAATCAAGGGGTTCTCGCAGACATATATTTAGCTCACATGTCTCAGTGTCATCTGTGACAATTATTGTAAATTGAAACAAAGATGCTGTCTGCATCCTTGCTTTGTATTGTTACACTGGATTTGAGCAGCATACGGGTTCTACTCCTGCACATTTTATTTTATTTATATTTTGTTTTCTAAATCAACCTTAATGTGGACCTTTGCCTGAGTTTGTCTTTCCTCCGATTTATCAGTTTGCTCTGCGTTCCTGATGTACACATCAGTTTGCAGTTAACAGACGTGTACATATGTGTTATATATGTGTTAATAGACGTGTACATATGTGTTTGTGCACGAGTGGTGTCCCATCCACCAATAATCCAGCATCGTGGATTCAATTTCAGATACAGTACCTTCTCATGAGGAGTGGGACATTGAAGTGGCAGCCATGCTCTGTACAATCCTGAAATGAGGTTCAGAATAGCATCTCTGTAATATTTATTAGTAATTATCAATGGATAAGCTAGATGGACAGCTGTTCAATGACACGAGGAAGGAATTATTCTGAACTTCAGGGAGCATTCCCCTCCCAGAGACACTTTCCTTGCATAGAAGTAACTCACTGATGTGTTCCATCACTTGTATATCCGTGCACAAGTTCTTCTGGACTATCGTAAAAGAATTGGGGTCTTTACAATGTATGTTAAATTCTGCTTGTAATAGAATTTCTTCTCCATGTCCCAGGAAAGATAATTACTGAAGCAAATTATCTGAGCCTTTCAACTAAAGGCTGAGTCTGTTGTTCTCCAACAATAGACGGTGACTCCACTTTCATCCGAACCAAACAAAAACCCACCTTCCTGCCTTCTTCTAAGCATTAGCACAGAAATCTCTTGCAAAAGAAATAAGCTCTTCATTCAGTCCAGCTAAAAAACAAATGGAAACTCTTCAGCCCATCTTTAGCTTCTATTTTTTGATATGTGTTGTTGCAAACAGACACATGTATTCATAACTCAGACTTGTAAGGATTCTTTTGAGTTTGTTTCTCAATCTTTTCTTGTACCTTTTCAATAAATTTTAAATACAAGGTGAAATTGTGAGCCAGAAAACATTGCCAGGTCTTTTATTGTGTGTGTAATAGCAAAGGCATTGTATGCATTGTATGCAAGTAGTGTATATCTGTGACATCCAAAACTTTGCTTATTCTGGGGTGCAGATGGTGGAAAAGAATGGCATGCTTAACAGCTGAGGGAATACAATAACAGTACTTTCTCATCTCTATTTCATTCCTCACGAGTGTCCAGGCAGAAGTTTTTGGGCCATTAGTACATAGAACATATCCTTTGTTATCTGAATTTATGCCATAATGCCAAAATGTTTTCTTTGCAATATCACCCTTCTTTTTTCCCCCATACCACTTCTGTATGAAGAGAGCTCTCTATAAAAGTCTGCAGAGCCAATAGACTTTCAGATCACATTCTCACCTTCACATCTTGCATAAAAATCCCTCTCTTATAATAACTTCAAAATACTTCCATTGCAATTTAGATTACCTGTATGTTAAGACTATTGCTTATAAACACAGCTCTCTGATTCTGATCTTTTGCTACCCTCAATTATGTGCTGCATCCAGCCAGGGTCTTTTATCCTATTTTTAGTCTGCCAGCTCTTCAGCTCAAGGATAATTTTTTCACCTGATGTTTATACAGTGCAGAGCACAGTGTTCACACGAGGCCACAGTTATTGAGTGGGAATCTGCATGGGGTGGAAATGTGAGTTCAGATGGAGGGGTTCAGGGGACTGACTTGCACAAACAGCCTGAGAGAAGATGAGGAGAATTTTGTTACTGCTCAGACCTCTGTGATCCTTTCTGGTTGTTGTTAGAGAGGTGATGACTGGGGAAGGGAGCTGAAGGCTATGGAATGGACACACGCTTCCTTAAGCAAAGGGCAACAATTTACTCCTTAGCTGATTTCCCTCAGGGAAGTGCAGAAGATAAAACACTGCCGTAATCATGTTTTACCAAAGCCATGGCTCAAGGTACACTAAAACAGTCATTTTCTCTGCCTTGATCTGGAGCATTCAATTTAATCTCCATCTTGTTAAGAACAAAATCATAATTAAAAGAAGAAGAGGAGGAAGGCTTATTTTACAAGGCCGTACCCTGCATTCAGATGAGTAATTAGAGTGCCCTAAATACAGTGGTTTGCCTTTATCACTGAGAGATGACTGGCTTTCATCAGATGTGTACAAACAGAGCGCTACAGAGCCGCAGTGTTAAAACTGTCACCACCAACTCAAGGTGTTTCTAACAGTCACATCAAAGGAAAACGCTCCCACAATGAGATCAGGAGATGCACAGACCACAGCCTGACTTTGTTACTGCATTGTTGTGCAAAAGCATTCATTAAAGTTGCATTACAAGAAAGTAACAATAAAAGATTTCATTATTCCTTTTCTAGTCCCACTCCACCCTTACCAGAAAAAAAAAATATGTATATGTATATAGAATTAAGTACAAAGAGAAACAGATGTTCTTTGAAATGAGTGTGTATTCAGAGATAATGTGAACAGCAGGATACAGCAGAATTAAAGGCAAGGTGTGAAAAAGAAGACTTACTGCATAGGAGGACGCGCACAACTTGTGTGCATGTCTGCACCTGTGTTGTATGCACGTAGTTGAATGGCCCTGTGAATTTTCTCCCCTGCTTTCCCACCCATTCACTTTGGTGGTTTCTGTGATTCACTTTCACACAGGCCTCGCTGCATATCCCTTTGTTCCTTGAATATTAACCACTGAGTGAATATTTGACCTTTGTGAAGTGAATGAGAGGATCCATCCTTGCCCCTGCTGGGCAAATACCCAGACCACAGAGGTTCTTATCCTCTGCTGGAAGTGACAAAAACACCACATTTAGGATTCTTTTCAATCATTTTCACAATGGTGAGTTGAAGGAGACAATAATTTTGAACTTTAAACCGAGTCAACAGATGAAAAGATAAAACATTTCTATTTAAATCTTTACCTGAATTATCACCTTGAAATTTGGGGAATTATATATCTTGTTTTGTCATCAAACGCATAATGCCAGAATCAAAGGTAGCAAAACCATTGATCTACAGGAAGACAATATTAATATTACCATATAACTTTTATAATTAATTTGCTGCCAGATGAAAGGGAAACGCTAGGTCCTTTTAGTGCTGGTGATTAAAGCAAAAGTAAATCTTTGAAAGCCAGATTTGCATGTACAACATGTTGCGCTAATTCCAGCAGATGACTTGGAAATTTATGGCGTATTTGGAGTCACGTTGCAGAGTTTGGAGAAAAGACTCATTGACTTTCAGGGGAGAATCTGATCTCTGCTAGAATGTTGGGAATTCCAATCAGGTAAATCTTGCTAGATGCATATTCTAGCTTAATTTGGGTATGTGTTTTTTTGCAGGTCAGGTTTTTAGCAAGTGGTAGTATCCACATATGTGTATATAAAACCTATGAAAGAAGAGACAAGTCGATTGATCCTGTAAAGATTTCATGTATTTTTAGAAACCAAGTATCCTAGCTTGGTTTTGCAGATTGTCTATATTGTCAAATAACTGGATATTCAAATTCAGATAAGCTTGCTAATTTGGATTAACACTGCTTCTCCCATCCAGTTTCAGCTCTGTCACTGCTGCTGAAATGCGGTGCATGGTCTGTGTATCAGTCAGGCAACTCTGTTTAATGACTGCTTGTGAAGGTGATGAAGCTTCATGATTTGCTTTATACCATATCACAATGGCACTGTCATTCCTGTTTCCAAGTTAGGCTTTTTGTAGAAATAGTGTAAAATGCCTGAAAACAACTCGATTTCAGGTTGCAAATTTGAAGTAAAATGTACACCTCTGTTCTGTACCTCTCTGCATTCTGACAGATCAGCCACAACCAAACCAACTGACACTGTTAGGTTCATCTGACAGAGAACCCATTCATTGTTAATGACCACAGAGCCATGGTGGAAATAATTTTGTGTGATTTTGTACAAACTACTTATCTGCACCATGCAATGATTATAAAGGCTTTCCTGATTCCCAAGTGCAGCTTGAAGCTTAATTAATTAATGCCTGCAAAGCACTTTAAGATTTTAGATGAAAGGTATCACGGAAGAGCAAATATCATTATAAATGAAATATTTTGAAGAAAAAACTTTGAGGAGTGATTGAAATTGACATGTATCTGGAGCATTCAACTTCTGC
This sequence comes from Tympanuchus pallidicinctus, assembly GCF_026119805.1. Taxonomy (NCBI): domain Eukaryota; kingdom Metazoa; phylum Chordata; class Aves; order Galliformes; family Phasianidae; genus Tympanuchus; species Tympanuchus pallidicinctus. The sequence continues at coordinate 425,339 of NW_026294760.1, forward strand.
TAGGTGAGGATAGATGCATTCCTTACAGATGTTTGTGGTTGTTCTGATGTGATGGCGTGGTTCGCATGTTGAGAAGCTGTCTTGCACTCTGTCCTTCTAGGAATAATTGAGAAGCCTAATATTGGACTCAAAATATAATTTGACATAATCCAAACACATACTCTCAAAGGAATTTTCCTTCCAGCGCTCAATTTTCACAGTGATTATAAATTAGTTGAGTTATTTACATCTTTCACTCTCTCTTCACTTAAGGATAGTCAAATAATAAATAATTAAAAAACTCCAACCCTGCAAACTATTTTTCCTAGTGTTTGATTTTCTCTGTATAATTATGCCCTAAAGGCCAGTTCTTTGTACTCAGTCTTCAGCCCTTGATGAATGTAGAAAGGACAGAGGGGAAGAAAATATCCAATACTTCATCCTGAGCTTTGATTTCCAAAGAGGCAACTCAGGCATGTTACCTTTAGGTAGCTGTATCCATTTCATTGATGGTCCTTTTTGGCATTTTCTTTTTGATAAGATGATATTCTGGGGCTCTGGGCAGCCAGGTGAACTCTCCCACTGTGGATGTCCTCTACCTCATCAAGATTAAAATAAAAATAGTGTAGCAATTTCCTAATCCTTCCAATCTCTCAGTACCAAAAATAATTTCTGCTGAATTAATGTGTCCCTTTCAGCCTTGTACAGTTTTCCTAATCTAGTGTTTACAAGAAAGCCAAAAGCACTTAGATGTGCACTTACAGAACTGAGAATGATAACAAAATGCTTTTAAATGAGTCTGTAAGCACTACTCATTAAGTTTCATTAATGTTTAAACCAGTAAATTTCTGAGCCACTATGAAAAATGAGTTCCCTACAAACATATTTTTCCATCACTAAAGAGTGTAACATTCTTTTCCAGTGACTTAATAGAAGCAATGGTAACAGCTGTTCTTTAGTAGAAATCCCTTGATTTCACCTGTTTTCTGGATGCCATTTTCACATCCTCACAAAAAACTGTATAATATCAGAACGGAAATTGTGCTGCACTCCTTCCTTATTACAGGTTGGAATTATGAGTCCATCATTTATTGCCAACCTAATGATTCACTCCATCTTCCCCGTGTGAAACAAGAACGAAGGGAAGACCAAAACAGAATTCTCCATTTTCCAGTTTAAGAAAGCAATAGAGAAAAAAACAAGCTCTGTCCATTTCTAAAGGCTTTCATTTATCCGACACTTGTCTTGTCACACAGATGCTGTTCTTTCTGCAATAGGATAAAAAATACATAAGCAAAGAGTGTGTTAAGATCTATTTGGACAAAAGACATTATAAAGAATAACGTTATGATTACTGCATTCCGTATCAATACACTTCTAAAGCTGGTTATAAATCTTCTGTTCCTCTGGCTGTAGCTAACATTTAAGAGACATATTTGTAGCACTTTCCATTCAAGTTTTCTTTAACAGCACCGAGGGGTTTCATAAGATTAAGAGGAAAATAATTATAACATAACCAATATTTTAAAAATCTTATTGCACTTTTCCTTTTCTTTGGATAAGTGATTTACAGAACAATAATTAAATGTCAGGAAATGAATCACAGATGAGATACTGACATTTGATAGTGTTTTGTAAACAGACTAAATGAGTCCAGAGAGAGGTAGAAACTATTGATGTTTCCATAAAAATATCTCCAAAGAGCCTTGGGAAGAAGAATGTGTTACTGCATGTAAATTCAGGAGCCTGGTCAAGCAAAGCTGCAATAATTAGGGAAAGGAAGTGCTTTGGGTTCCTGCAAATTTAAATTTGAAGCTTGTGAGACTGATTCCTACCAACTATTATCACCTATACAATAAGGAAGGGTGATCTCTTATTTCTGCTTGATTTTTCTCCCCACACATTTTACGAAATGAGCGTTTTATGAAATGAGAGGTTTGAAGACTTCCATTGCACAGCAATCCAGTGATAGGAAGAAAGAAAACCCAACATGTTCCAATCAAACTTAAGTAGTGTTTCAGGCTTAAAGAAGGTAGATTTAGGTTGGATATATGAAAAAAGTCTTTTACGTGAGGATGGTGAGGCACTGGAATGGATGACCCATCCTGGAGACTTTCAAGCCCAGGCTGGACCAGGCTATGAGCAACCTGCTCTGTCTGTGAGAGTCCTTGTACTTTGCAGGGCAGTTGGACTCGATGACCTTTAAAGGTCTCTTCCAACTCTGAGGATTCTATGATCCCATGATTCCATTCAATGTCAACAGAATGACAGATGGGAGGGGAAGCATGGAGGACTCAAGAATTACTGATTATTTACTAGAAGTATATTAGCTTCACACACATTATAAGAACTAGAATGCATGGATGCTCATAGCTTTCCTTTTTTTCTATTACCAAACAAACAGAACTAAATGCCTCCTTGGAGTCCTTGGTTCAACTTCTGGTCTCTTGCTTACAAAAGTTAGGACTGAACTGAAAAGAAAGACAAATGTTGGAAAGGCAATTAGAAGCACTAACATTTAACTGTTATTCTGTAATTCTGTACCTGGCCAAAGCCAAAGCCGGGTAAGGGTGAGTAACCATTTCTTGATCGCAGTAAAGGAGAAAAATTTACTTCACCATATGAAAGAAGACCAGAAAATCCAAATAAAACTGTAGTACAGAGAAACACATGCATAAATACGGCAGAGTAATAAAGAAGAGAAATAAGATGAACGAAGCAAAACATGTATAGTAAAATTGCCGTAAGTAGGTCAATGCTGAAAAACAGCTGAGTAAAATAAGCCATGCCAACTAAGAGAATTAGAAGATAATCAAATCTTGAAAATACAGCATAAATCACAGAACCACCCCCTGACAGAGCAGCCAGCTCCATGCACTTTTCCATGCACCGTGCCCTCATATCCAGTAGATTCAGGAGCAAAATGAACCGTAGTGAAGAGATGCCCTGCACCAGGGGATGTGGAGCTGGCTGTCAAGGTGCCATTGAATCCTTTTTCTATACCACAATCATAGCTCCGAAATAATTCTACTGTGTGTCACTGAAATTTTTATGCTGTTACAGTGCTAACAAAAGTATCTGCTCTGCTAATATTATATCCATGCACCCATTATGTGTTTTTTAGAAAATTGAGAAGCAATTCAAATAAGTCCTTCTTCCAGAACTTTGTGAATTATATTTTTGAAAGAGAACTCAGGAAAAAAATTAAAGGGCAGCTCTTGTGACTAGTGCTTAATTTACCTGAAAAGGACTATTCAGGTCTGACTGACAGCTATTTCCATTGGTTATTGTTGGGTTTGGACCTGTTAAGGCACAGAAAAGATGCTGCCTGAAGAATTTAGAGTGTAAGTGAAATACACTGTGCAGGAGTTGTTACAGTCTTGATGTATGTCAGCACACAGTATGACAGTGCAATAGGAATTTAAGGATTTGATTAATTGTATGGAGTAATCTACTGCCTGAATTATTGTTTTACAGGAAATTAGTATAGCAAATGGTGTTCTTGTGAAGATGTATTTTTCCTATTCCTACATCTATACCATAGGTTCTGCAACAAAAGGCAATAATTAACCAGTAAGCAAACAGGTGCCATTAAAAATGTTCCCTGAAAAAAATAAAATACGAAAATATGAATTAAGGCACTGTTGTAGCAAATGGCTTCACAGGCATTAAGGCAAAACTGCAAGGAGTGTCTATTGATTGTATTGGCACAGCTCTAGAAAGATGAGACTTAATTAAATGTTTAAAGAGTAATGCTTCTTTATGAATGAAGCCTTGCAAGATAGGAAGGATCTTGCATCCCTGTGGACCTCTGCCATTGCCAGAGTGCTTTGGAGGGCACACACAGATTTAGGCAAATAGCCAAAACAAAGTACACAGCTTAAGCCTGCATGTTGAATTATGTCGTTTATCCTATATAATTTTAGTCATGTGAAAAAGAGAGGACACTTTTCTTTCTTTTATAGCTTGTCTGTTCTGTCTGTCTAGATGCAAGCTTTTATTCTACACTATGCATCATTACGAAGCTCTCAGCTAGAGGGCTTAGATGTTTAGATGGTGCTTTTAAATAATTAGTATTTCATGCTACTTTGGATCCAAGGAATGCTTTTTTTTTGTTTGTTTGTATAATAAGGCTAATTGGAGCTGTGATGAAAGCGATTTGGCCATACACCTCAAGTGCACTGACAGGGGGAGCAATGCTCCCTGTGTCCTCACTGTTCCACGTGGGGCGATGAGCTGTGGCAGGTGACTGCATCCTCCTACTTTTTTGAGTACCTTGCTGATAGGGTTTTCTTACCATTATTTCTGCAGAATGAAATACACAATTGTAATAAAAATACATGGCAAAAGCTCCTTATGTGAAAGATTAAAAGTTAAAGCTGTTTGGGTTCTAATTTCCTTTTCTTATGTTTCAATCCATCAGGTAAATTCAGCTGATTTTCATTCTGCCCAAAGTCACAGCATTTGATTTTTTTGATTTTTTTTTTTTTTTTTTTGCATTAAACAGTAGAAATGTGCATTTACTTTAAGTTGAGCACGAGGAAGTAGGTCAGAGAGTTTCTAAAGAGAAATTTTACTCGTGTGCAGCGTAAACATGCTTGCAGTTTCTTCTCTGTACCTTCCCAATTGACTCTGACTCCAGAAAAGTTCATTTACTGTAATCAATATCAATTTATCTCATGCCTCAACAAAAAAATACCTTCTGTAGTCAATAGCAATTAAGGAGACAGGCAGGGACAGAAATATTGATGGAGATGAAACCAAAGATTTATACCTGCTTACTATCTTTCCTGAATATGTAATGGAACAACTGCTAATTGTAAAATACTCTATTAGTAAATGTTCATTGAGAAACTGCCTGGAAAGAGAGTAGCACTGTCAGTGGTGTTGGAGACATTGGGTAGTTTGACTGGGTAGTCATTGATGTGTAGTTTGAATCACGGAATCACAGAATGGCCAGGGTTGGAAGGGGCCTCAAGGATCATGAATCTCCAACCCCCTGCCACACACAGGGCCACCAACCTCCACATTTAATACCAGCCCAGGCTGCCCAGGGCCCCATCCAACCTGGCCTTGAATGCCTCCAGGGATGGACGGGGCATCGCAGCCTCTCTGGGCAGATTTGCTCACTTCCATGGAGTGTAAATGCAAAGGAACAGAGGGACATCAGAGGAACCAATGCAGAATCACCCAACTGGAAATGACAACCAACTTTGCAGGTAGGGCTGAGCTGCAGGGATATAAGAACTGCCCTCGCTTCCATCCTGCAGTAATAATGATCTGAGGATCAACTGTTTTGTTGTTTTTTTTTTTAACAGTAAGGATAATGAGCAACTTGAATAATGTATGTAGAGATGGTGTGGTTAATTGGTACCTGCCATCTTTAAATAGAAATTATATCTCTCTCCAACATCAAAATGTTATCTGGTTTACAGGGAAGCATCCTCTGCCTACTTTATAGAAGTCAGGCTGTCAGCATTATGGAGATCCATTCTCCCTTTTTAAACTTATAAACTGCATCTTGTCCATACTCTTCCCGGGTACAAGAGGAAGGCTTTGTAACCAATCTAGTTTATACACTATGAGCCACTCCACATGTCATCCAAGGCGTAGGAAATAGAGATGATCAGGCAATTTACTTCAAAAGCACACTCCTTATCTGAATTAAGATGCTAACCAAAAAGCCAGTAGCATTTAATTCCTGTGAAGGGAGAACTGAAAATGTAAAATCAAAAGCAATGAGTATACTGTGTGCTTCGGGTCATAACGTACACACTGAGGGAAATCCACCTTCCTACAAAGGTCCTCCAGGAAGTCCCATCTCAGCTGTATGGTGCAGGGCTCAAGGCTGAGCATACTGCCTAAATTCCTGACATTCCTGTCACTTTGAAAACCTGAAAATATGAAGTTAAAGATTCTTTAGGAAACTGTGATGTGTTTACTTGACCTGTGAGAAGCTCCTTTCATAAAGCTGTTCCTTGTCATTTTTATAGCATTCATTTGTATTACAATAGCGTGCAGGATTTATCATTACAAAGCATTTCCTGGTGCTTCCACCACACATAACTAGAAAAATATCCTAACAACTTATTAACACTGCCTCTCATTTTATTTGTGTTTTGTGCAGTGCTTTGCAATATAACAAAGGTTGGCAACGTCTTTAGCTACAGTAAAAGAAGTGGTAAAAAAGACTGCTTATGAAATTCATTTGTGGAACACCTGTTATTTCATATTAATATGGACCTGCTATAAACTGTCTACCTAAAGCAGTTTATTTATCAGAACTGGAATCTGGTTCTTGTCTACCCGGTGAAAAAACCTGTAAAGATCTGCTTGTTTGATGGTGCTTAAACCCTTAACAATAAATTCTACATGAGAATTTTATTTCAGTGCTTTGAAAAGCAGAACTTGGTGTTTTATATTTATTCTCTTCTCTCTAGCTGTTTTTCATTAGAATTACAAGTCTTTAGCTTTGAGATCCAGTGTCTCTAATGACAGGATCATCAGGACACTCTTCTCACAAGCCTTTTCATATTAGAACTGAAGTAAAAAGATAATAATGCAAGATTCAGTCAAGCGTTTTCTGCATTTCAAACTGTCATTTAAAATGTACAAACATTCCTGAGCAAGGGGGATTCTTTTCTTCTTCCATCCTTTTATTCCTTTGTGGTGGCTTTCTCTAACAGTACGTTTGACAGCTAAACATGCTTTCTGACTTGTGATCAAAACTGCATGAGAGCTCTGTCAGTTCTTCCTATACCTCCCTTTCCCCTGCCAATGTCTGCACTATAAAAGTCAAACCTGATGCCCCCACTGAAAGACTCCCGTTATCAAATAAGTAATTATTTCTGCAGTCGCTCTGTTCAACCTTTGCTACCCCGGCGATGTATTTAACTGAGGTGGGGGAAGACTAATTGAAACGTATAGGAAATCTATAACTTCGAAATGGAAACACAAAAAGAGAGGAGTGTAATGGAAGCACCACCTCGTGAGCTTCTGATGACCTTTTAGAGGAAACAGCAATGACAGCTCTGCGCTGCGTGGCTGCAAAGCTTCTCAACAGAAATGTGTGACTGTGGCTCTCAGAACACTTTTTTCATGGTTTGCAGGCTACATGCGTTCAAAAAAATCTCAACCAAAAGATGCTTTTATATTTTGCAGTGTAGCATCGAAATTCCTGTGTGATGCTTTTTCCCAGTACGAAGTCACTGGTTTTCTGCCTTTAACGTTCATTTCAATATCCATCATTTCTCTCAAGAATGGAGGAGTTCAGATGTTAGAATTTTGATTCACTCCCATCCATGGCAACTAACATGCTCGATATTATGCAGTAATTTCTGCTTCAATTTCTACATTTAATATTCTTCCCTAAAAGCCCTCTTCTGTTTGTCTAATGCAAGCTGAGATAGGTAAAGCAAATTAATTAAATCTTCTTTCATTGACAGTATGATGAAATCTTAATGCCTTTTTTTTTTTTTTTTGAGAGCAGATGCACCTCTTATCTCTTTGTTTAGAAACTGTTGTAAAGAAATGTTCTGATTATTTGATGGAAGGAAAGAGGAAGGTGCTATCTGCAAATGGGCAAGGTGGGTACTTTGTGGGCTATTTCAGGTCAATTTCAGACCTATTTATTAGTCATTGCATTCTGTATTACGTGCGTGCATGATTTTCATGTTGCACTTACTGCGGCATGGCGAGAAGCAACAGAGATTTATGTGTGCATGGCTGTGCAAAAGCTTTATGGTGAAATAATAGTGAAATAGTACTAACATGATAATATTACTTCAGTAAATTGAGAGAAGTAATGCCAATAAAAGAGCTTTTGTATCAGTATAAAGTCCATGCCAGGGAGTGTATTAATCTCACTATTAAGGAATAGAGCAATGCAGAAGCTATGCACAGGGGATTCAGCTGAAAGGATGAGATCCCAACTATTCTGAGACCTCTGGAAAGGCTTTCAAACAGAGGAACCACTGGAGTACTTTCGCAGGCAACCTCCCCTGCCCAAAACATACAAACAAAACGAACGTCTGGCGCTTCCTCCAGCCTTACTTTTCATGTTACACACATACTGCATTAATATAATACCTGTGTATTTTATGCTTGGTTTCAGAATGCTGTTAGCTGTCAGACAGACATGTATTTTCAAATGTTTTATTCATGTGTCACTTGACTGCTCACTTGCTAAGGGTTTACAAATACTTCATCAATTATTAACACTCCTGATACCTCCTTTGGTTTTGTTGTTGTTTCAATTTTTAAGGAGGTGTAGGAGGGGAACACTGCAAATTTAAGAAAACAGATAGTAAAATAGGAATTAAATAACTTACATCTACTTATTTCGTATAGCCAACTTAGTTTTTAAAGGAAAATGATTATATGAGAGATGAATTGGTTTTGTTTTTTTTAACAACACTGAACACCGATGTTCTCTCCTGGTGCACACAGAGCATTGAGGATGTATGCTCTCATGGGAGAGAGTACACACAGTACAGATATGGTTTGAAAACAAAACATAAGCCTGTATTTAACCGACTGCATCAATTCCAAGTGAAACTCAGTGCTGTGCCAGGGGTGCTCCAAGGAACCAAGGTCTCATCTCCTTCTTAAGAAAGCACAAGAGATGTGCTCTGGCCTCTGAATAGAGATGTGCTTTAATGCCTAAAAATGGAGATCTTTCAAACTCTCACATCTGTAAGAAACTTCTGCTTTTCCATTGGTATGGCTGCATAAGCACAGCAACAACAGGAAGGCTTGACTAAATTCTGATATAAACAAAAATATGTAGGAGAGTTTCTTGCTCCTCCATAAGAATAAACGGAAAGTGGAATTTTGCAGTGCTGTCTGAACACTGACACAACTGGAACACAGCATTCCAGCATCACCTCCAAAGCCGCTCTGTTTTCTCCTCCCTTTTAGAACCATTCTGGAAAGATGCAGCTCCTGTTGCTGAAAGCCCTGTTTTACTGAACAAATCAATACATGGGATTTCTTTCTACAAAGCCCTTTGAAGCTCAAGCAATTGTCTTGATGGGCTCTGACTCACTCGCAGGATGAGCACAATCAATTATCTAATCTCACAGAAATAAAGCGCAGGAGCGATGCGTGCAGCGTGCGGTGCCATGGCTGGTGTTGGGCAGCACATTAATGTCTCCTACAAAGTGCCGCTAGAAAATACAGCAGCGATTATACAAACGCCAGCCTGTTTTTAAGAGCTAACGGTGGCCCTTCAAAGGGAGCAGAACAAGAAACAAGAAGGTGGTTAAGCAGACTGCAGTACACACAGTGCATGGCGCTGCTGCTGTGAGAGGCTGCAAATGGCGGCTGCCCTCAGGTGCCTCGTGCCCCTGCACTTGAGCCCACCTCCACAGCAGGCCCCAGCCAATAGCGCTGCATCCCGCCTCCCCCCAGCCAATGGGGATGAGCCCTGCCTGCCCTCAGGATGTGTGGGGTTGGGCCTGCCCAGGTTGTTCCAGAAGGTTCTGCCTTCTTCAGTGCCATCTTCTTGTCCTGCAGGCTGGAACAGTCACATCGCAAGCTGCATTCACCTTCCCCAAGTGAGTAGAAGGTCCAGAGTCACCCAAAGGATGGAAATTCCTGTTTGTGTCTCTTTGCCTCTCAGCTGGCAGCTGCAGTTTCAGTTCCCTTAGGCTGCTCCCTGTGGGCTGGCCATTAGCGCAGACCTCCACAGCTGCTCCCTGCAGCCATTTGTGCTGCCCTGCTCAAACCCATGGAGCTGAGACTCCACGGCCACATGCAATTCACTTTCTAAGCTATTAGCAAATATAAGGTTTAGTTTCTCAGCCACTTTGCAAGAGACAAAAACACCAACACCCACATCTCTAAATGCCAGCACTCACCTCTTTTAATTGAGGCTTTTGTTGTTAAATAGAGCCGTGTTCATCATTTCACACCAAGAAATGAAATAGACTGATGTTTTCCTGTCGGGTTTGTAATCACACAAAATGTCCCAACAAATAGCAAGCAGTACTTGTTAACAGATGAATTCGTTAGAAGCCACTCTTTGCTGCCTGCAAACTTTGGCAGCTCCCAGCAGCAGGAAGGACCCATGTAGGGGCAATGGCACTTCTATCTATGCTCTGAGTTTGGAGCTGGTTTGGAATTGCCACTACCGGTGATGGAGATCGATATGACCAAAGGCCTTGATGTGTTCTCCCGTGCACTTTGACTATGAAGAACTACGTGAATATGTGACCTTTGTGAAATGGCTTCGAGGATCTGCATCCTGCCCCTTCTGGGCAGATATCCAGACCACAGAAGTCATCATCTAAGCTAAGTTAACACTAATTAGTTTTCTTGTTAGCAAATTCTGAAATGATGCCATCTCTAGGGTGAAATGTAGAAGCTAATTAATAGTACTTAATTTGTGTGTCATCATGATGCCCCACTAATACATAATCACAACAATAATATTAACAATAATATTAATCTTTGTCACCCAGAGTGTTCTTCAAATTATACTGATCATATTTGTGAACCTGGCAGAAAGGAAACCAATCATATTTCTGTTCTTCTTAGATACAACTGAGCTTATTGTTTGTTTGTTTTAAAAAATGATGGCCTTCAGCTTTTACAATTTTCATTTTGTCCTAAATCATGTTTTATGATGTATTTATGTACTTCCATTCTAACTCATACTTACAGACAACCAATTATACCAGGGATCCCAGAGTTAATATTTTTGGTTTCAAAGCTTCATTTTATCTGAGCCTCTATAAATAAGATTCTCATGAAGTATTTATACACACTAACCCAGCTCAGAGAAAGAAATAGAAGTAATGGGTAAGTAATGGAGAATCGGTTACTATTTGTATTTTTGCATTTTAAAAACAGATACTAAGTTTTAAAACCTATCTGAATTTTTAAATGAAAAGCAAAGCTTGCTTACCACGGAAAACTGAGACTCAGCATGGGGGAGATGCTGCATTTGTTGACTTTTTTCCACAGTGATTTGGTTTTGTCAATCTGAAATAATGTGCATTGGATTTATAAGTGTAACTAGATCTATGTATAGACCATATATATAGACATCTGATATCCCTCTCCTACATAGGTGCATATTCTCTGTACAAATGGCTACATCTACTTCTAAATTCATACTCTCATAGCAAGTTAGTGACTTGCTATTTTCTCTAGCTATGTCATTACATTTACTGTGTACTTTACTATTTCATCACCTTTTCCATAATTTTTTCTGTGCATTTCTACTGCCCACACTCTTTTTGATGATTGTCTTAGGGACTTCTTTCTCCATACAGGGTTTGTTTCTGATGACCCTTCAGTGCCTTCTAAAGACATTTATCCTACATGCATTGAATATGATTTGATTTAGCCCTCTTCCTACCCATTTTATAAATGTTTCTGAAACACACAGCTGTAACAATAAGCCTATGATTCAGCACATTTCCATCACATAAAAATCAAATTTCAGTAGCTCTGATTACTTCTTATTGTACTGAGATCAATAGGTAGGAGAACCCTTAACCTAGCAGCATGCCAGAGTGCCCGACATGTATTCATAAGAAGAGTCTGAAAATTCAATAGAAAAACTAGGTTGAAGGGGCATTCATGCTTTGAATAGCAAGGGTTGGGTTTTTTTAAAAGCTTTTCTACCTTGCTTTACACAAATTGAATTTCTAAAAAGGCTTTGAGTCCTTCAGAGTTTGTTCTACTTTGTAGGTGGGTAACAGAAAGGTCGAAATAGTTACACAGCATCCAAGCAAAATGAAAATTCTGCAGTGACCAAATCACGTTTCATCTACATTCTCCAATTACACTGCTAAATTTCCCATTCTGCTTTCCCATTGTGGAGTTCTATATTGTAGAGTGCGTGCCATTACAATATATTGTATTTTGTTAAAAAAAATTCATTTCTAAACAAAATTGGTGCATGCTTAAGTAAGAAGGGCCACATTTTCTTTTAAGCTCAGTGAAATGAATCTGGAATGTTCTGTTATTTCCACAGGAATTAATGTAGACTCTCAGGGTACAAATAAGAGGAGGATTTGAATCTCACCAAAAGATGGGGAGGAAAATATTATGTCTCTATCTCCAGTAATAGACAGCACTTAATTAACAGTTGTGCCTTAAATTAGGTTCAATTTATTATGGTTATTTTAATGCTTCAAAATGACGCTAATTAATATATTTTCCAGAAACTTGAAGGTGATAATGTTTTTGTTACATGCACAAATATACATGCTATATCCTTGCTCTTAAGAACCTACAATCCAAATGGATAAAATCTGTATTTAAGAGACAAAGATCATTCTTAGGTACCAGTTAAGACTCAGCTTAGCTTTACTTCCTCTTTGCAGCAGAAATGGATGCCATCCATACTACCTGATAAACCAGCATTCCACTCTCTTTCATTATAAATTCAAGTCCACAAGAATATGAACCACATAAAAAACGTCTAAGATTCTGTCACTGAAACCTTTGGACCTTAATGCTTCTGTGCAAAAAAAATAAAATAAAAAATTTTTTAAAAAGTCAAACGAACCTGTTTTTATTTATTCAAAAATGTCCTCTTAAGGGTTGATGAAATTCTAAGTTACTAAAATGTATACTTTGATGAATTTGTGCATACATATGGGACTCGTGAGGAAGGAACAAGGATACTTTCTTCTGGCAGGTATTTCTTCTTTCTCTTCCATGGAGTATAATGTTTCTTCAAAGGCATGAAATCAAAAGCCTCCTGCCAAAGGCGGATTTGTCTGGTAGTTAGCTTAATTTTTCTTGAAAATTTTGCCATGGGCTATTTTGAAAAGTACATTGCTGTTGAGGGTGCAGAGAAACACATTTGTTTCGCACGAATGGCGGCAAATTCCAAGACTGACTTATGCACTTCTTGATGGTTTTCTGGCACTGCTTTTTGAGAGAGAGAGACATCGCTGTGTGCACATTGAGACGACATCGCGGGTTCCGGCTATTAAAGATTTATTTAACTTGAGAACGTGTTTTGGTTTTGCAGATGATTACAGATGGCAAGGTGGCTGAATGCTGGCGCAGGAGATTGTACAGCGTGACCCCGATGAGCTGACAGACATGGCAAAACAAAAAAATCCTTGATTTCTGCTTGCATGCTTTGCAGGACTTTTGAGCAAGTAGTGCCTGAAATAAGAATCCATTTCACAGGTAATTCTTATCAGTTTGTTTATAGCAACGTATGTCTTGTGATGTTCCTGCTTTATGAAATGAAATTTATATCACTCGGAAGTCGTGTCATATGTGAAATTATCTAGTTCAGGTTTCATCCAATTCCATACCTACAACAGTGCAGGAGTGAATTTGCTTAACCAAAAAGAAAGATTACTTGTAGTATTTATCAAGGCTGAAGGTAAGCTGGGACTGGGTCCTAGAGCTTCTGGGTACCTCATTCCATGGGTGAGGGTGAAGAGACTGGTGCATTTGAGCTTCACCATAATCAATCTACAGCTCTGCTGAACCTTATACCTCCATCATGTATGAGCAGACCTCTGTCTGCATGATTTTTTGCAATGAGTTTGTTGTTCTGGTGATCAAAATCATTTCCAATATGTATCACCTGCAGTACTCAGTTCAAGGTAATAAATGAGTGTGTGTTCTTTGTTAGAAATTCTCGCCTTGAGAACGAGCAAATGATTTGGACCATGGCTACTACAGTGATGCTCATGGTCCTGTGAGTAATTACTTAATGACAGTAGTGGAGCTGAGTATTGCAGTATTCTGTACTCTCAGTGTGCAAAGTGTAATACTAAGTAAGGAGACAGTAACTGTGTAGATATAAAAAAATAAATGGTACAGCATCATGCCTTTCTGTCCTGAATCATCACAGGGCTCAATATTCTATAGATCATGTAATAATTTCATTCAGGAGCGTAATAAAAGGCAAATTGGTTTCTGAGAGACAGTTATATATGGTAATCTGTTTTATTGCTCTCTCTTACTGACCGTATTTGTACTGTAATATTAGTTCCACTATTGGAATTCTGATGGGGGGTTTCTGGTAGATATGTATATGTATCTACAGTTTATATTTTCTGAGCCATTATGGAAACTGAGCTGTAAGGTTCTAAGAGAAAAGGATTTGTAAATACTTATAGTAATGTGCATTGGTAATAACTGTATGTTCAGATATAGCACATTTTTCTCTATGTTAAAGAAGATTTCAGCGGTCATATTTTCAGAACACTCTCAAAGGAGTTCTGAGTGGACTTAATTTTGACAGTACATTGGGAGGCCTGGAATTGTTTACTCTCCTCCTTTTAGCTATAACAGAATAACACAAAAGTTAAGGAAGACTTTCACGAGGTCACAAGAGAAATTAACTTTTCTACATCACGACTTATAGGTCTTACAGGACTATACTTCTTCCTTGAAGTAGTTTCTTGTCAAATAGAAGACTAGGAACATCTTTAGATACTTACCTTTAAATTAGAATAGTTGTTGAATAGAGCACGAACAAGGGATATTAAGAAAGCAGTTGATTTCATCTACTGTAGATGTGGGTTGGTAATGCCACCAGTGTGCTTTTTTTATCGTTATTATTCTTTCTTGTCTGCCCACTTTCTTTTTCTCCATTGGTACAGCATATCTTCATTGGCTAAATCAATCTTTCCCGTCCTTCTGTTTTTTATTAAAACCATTGTTGCCTTTTGTTGTATGTCCAGAATTGATCCCTTGTGATGAGGAAAGGTTGGATGGAGGGAGGGCCGTAAATAGAGTAAATCACAGCCAAAAGAGCGTGATATTTAACAGCTTGGGTTTGCAGCAGTAAAGGGCAAATTCGCAGGTGTCACATAGAGTGCTTTCATCGCCCAGAGGGGCAATTCCAACAAGGACTGCCTGCTGCAAAGTACAATGGTGTGAGGTGATTCGTGGGTCACCTGCACACAGTTCTCTTGATGGATTGCAGAAACTTTCTCTTGTACTGATCTTAGCTACATCCTTGCTGCCTGGGGTTTTCTGACAGGCCTTTTCTTCTGCCAGTAATGGACTCTTGCCTCCCGTTCAGTATCTTTTTCAAGGTAGTTACAGAAAATCCCCTGTGATCTATTGCATAGAGCTGGCAATCCAAAGAATTGTGCCCATGGTGTACTACTTTATTCTTTGCTCTCTCTGAAGCAGTTGACCCTTCTGCAGCATTGGCAGTTGGATTAATGTACACAATATGCACTTTGCAGATAATACTATTGTCTATATCTTCACATACTGAGGAAAAGGAATCCAGAAGGGTAAATAGGATTTCTAGTGACTGGAATGTGATTAACTGCCTGATACAATGTCCCATAAAATACGCAGAACAATTCCAACTAATTTCATTTGGACACTGGAGCAAACTTTTTTGGACTGCAACTCAGAAACTCAAACAGTAAATTTTAGAAAGAGTAGAACTGAAGGGGTAGAAAGGGTAACTAAACTTACATATCAATTGTGTCAGAGTAAGGCTAAAGTACTGTATGAGGTCTTCTTAGCAGCAACCATTGACAAGAGTTGGAGCACTGAATCCTTGCCAAGGCATCATAAACAAAAAATTAAATGGTTTTAACATCAGAAAGCTGTTGACCTTTAGTGACTGTGTATAAACATGCACCCACACACATGCAAAATTTGGAAAAAAAATGTGGTCAACATGTTAGAACTGGAGTTGCTCCAAAATTAGATAACGTACATCAGAATTTAACCTCCTAACTTAAGAAAATGGGTAATAAATGACATTTGGTTTTGGCCCAGCAATTTTAAGGCATTCCACATCCACTGATCGGTGGCAGTAAGCACATTTTCTTTCTGAAGTAAGAGAAATTACAGAGGCGTAAAGAGACACAGTTCAACTGCTCTTCAGATATTTCATTTCTATAAAACTGGTGCAGCTCAGAACTCCACACCAATTAAAAATAAGTGAATTACAAAGAAAAATCAGCTCTGAGAACATGGAATAATTGGACTGGAAGGGGAAAAATAATAAAGTGGATACATATTTTGAGAAGTGCTCACAATAAATAAAAAGGAGAGACACTTTGCAGCCTCTCCATTTTCACTTTATATAGAGTGATGCTCAAGGCAGGGTGATTCATGTGATGAAATAGAGGATCTGAGCAGATAATAGTTTGCCAATTCCCTGAGCTGCTTGCAGGACACAGAAGGTTGTCCAATTAATCCCTCTTGTTTGGATTAATCACGCCAGCCTGTTCTACAGAAGAGGCAGCAACCAAACAAGAAGAGAGAAGATGCTTCTTAGGCAGAATTTTCCTGAGAAAAGGATTTTAGACTAAATTTTAATCCTGAATTCATGAAATAATATTCAAAAATAAATAAAAATCCCTCCCTTATTCATGCTCAATCTCTATCAAACAGGATAGACAACATAAGACAGGATTAAACAAATGTTGGGTTTTTTTTTCCTCTGATGTTCTGATTTTTGGATGAAAGGATGTGATTGTTGCCATTTGTGCCATTCTATACCATTTTATATGAATTGAACACTCTCCTTTCTAGTAAGATAGCTAGTGTTAGTGTACACTTGAGGAGGATACCCTGAGATATGGGAGTGTTGCATGGAAACAGTTGTATTGTTTAAAGGAGTCTCACAGCCAGTCCTACTTTACCTGCATTAATTGCAAAACACACATAGGCTTCAGGAAAAGGAGAGATTACAAAGGCAGTGAAGATCTACACCCTGCATCACTCTCAAACACATCTGGAAGGTTAGAAAGAGGTGTTTGGATAAATAGGAAATGATCTTTTCACTTATCTCTCATCCCTATTTACTGTTTGTTGTGTGTGCACATGCATGCACAGGCTCAGATTAATACAACTACTTGCAGCAATACTGAGTTGCTAAATATTTTATGAGCCCGTGGAAGGTTAGTCATTACACACATTGCTCTGTGTGTCTCATTCACAGCCATTTGCAGCTAATTGCAGTTGGACTTTAGAAGGTCCAGAGCCCTTAGTGGAATAAAGTCAGATAAAAATTCCCTTGTAAACACAGAGGGCTGAGAGGAGGACTGTCCCAGGTGTTTTAGTGCTACAGAAACCACAGTGTTACAGTCTGTGCATCTAATTACACAGGAGGGTAAATGATCAGAAACTACTTAAAATGTGCCTTTAATTTATTAAAAGAAAAAGAAATAAAGATGGGATTTCAACCCCGGATGTAAAGCCTCATACAGGGCCAAGGTCAACAACCCAGTACTTACAGTTTCTTAAATGAAGACTTCGTATCTTTCTAAGAAACAGTTAAGCTCAAATTGTGCTTTTGAGCTAGAAACAAAAATTAATGAGGATCTTGTGACCTTTGTTATTGCACACATCCATCCAGATGGCCGTGCTGCTGCCTTTCAGCCTTCGAGTTTGAGTCCACGAATCTTAACATCATCAAAGGTTATTTTCAGCAGCATAGCAATCTTTGATTCCCACTCATTCCAAAGCTGAGCAATTTCATGATTTTGTTTCCATTTCTGAAAATTCTGAAAAAAAAAATAAAGATAATTTTTCCTAAGATGTTGCTTGGTTGAGAAGCTGTTTGTACATCAAAAATAGCCCAATGAAATATGCTTCAGCAGCCTAATGATCATCTGCAGAAAAATGTTTTTATGTTTACACTGTTTCAGTGGAAATACTCATACAGATCGATTTGGAAGCATTTATTTTGTTTTTAAATTATTAATATGGAAGTTGAAAGAGAAAGTCATTCAATTTTTCCCTTAAATTAGCCAGAATCCCAAATACCCAATATATACCCAGATACCCTTCAGTCCCTTTGCTTTTCAGTTCCCATGCCTCAGTGTTTTTCCTGTCAGTGTTAAGCACAGACATTCACACCACATGTCAGTGTACAGACGTGTAAAGCTGGCACTGGGTCAGAATCCAGCTTGTGGTACATAAATCAGCAGGTAAGCTTACTGAGCCTTGAGTGAAAATGCAGGCGCTACAGAAGCTTAAACTCAAGGGCACTGCTTTTGGAAATGTGAAAGTGAAGTTTCTAGGGAGGTGCTCTAATTTATTTTAAGTGGCTTTGTCCATATCTTCATCTCTCCTTTCCACCCTTTCTTACTTATGGGTGCTTAGAGATTTGTCTCACAGTATCTATTCGTGCTGTATGTGGCCTGAAGACTGAAGGGAAAATCAAGGAAGAAATAAAGCCCTGGCCAAGCAGGGACTGAATTTTCCCTTGGGGAGACTTGTCTTCTTTTTTTTGGCACGGCTTGTATTGATAAGAGAGGTGTGATTCTCACGTTTAATGAAATTCCTGTAACTTGAGGCATTCATTTAACATCTGCTGTGTAGTGAAGAAGCACTGAAGGTTATTCTGAGCACCGTAGTTGGTTCAGAGGACCTGTTGGCATCTTCCCCTGTGCTGCAGAAAATCAGAATCTGAAAATGGTCCCAGTGTCTGTTTGGAAAGTCAAACCAAGCCAACTGACTGACTCGTTTCCTAGCACATGGAACACCTCTTGTCCAATCTTGTAAGCAGTCTCATTTCCAGCTGCCAAAGGCTTGGTGTCCTACAGAAATAAATCAAGGCTGGCAAACTGCAGTCTAGCAATAAGAGGCACCCTGGGTTGGAGCTGCATGATTGGCAACTGTGATAAATTTCTGTAATTACTATTGACTCTGGGCAGACTTTAAGTGGTTTAACGTATTGCTAGATTGGTGAAGTTTTGATTAGTTTAAAAAGATGTATTGCACATAACTTTCAACTGCTGGTTAATTTGTGTGTGTGTGCCTTTTTAAG
Source organism: Tympanuchus pallidicinctus (assembly GCF_026119805.1). Lineage (NCBI taxonomy): Eukaryota > Metazoa > Chordata > Aves > Galliformes > Phasianidae > Tympanuchus > Tympanuchus pallidicinctus. Next base: position 444,057 of record NW_026294760.1, read on the forward strand.
ACAGTATCCTGGTGAAGAGAACACTACAGGAAAGCTAGCAACTCCTGTTAAACCTTTTGCCTGAAAAAATTCTCAATATTAGTGACAGAAATTATTGCTCTTGCTGTGATCTTGCTAATCTCTCCATAATTTTCTATCCACCTCTATAATCAATGAATATACAGATGTTACAATTAAGAAATACACAGGAAAGTGAAGCTAAGTAAGATTATTGCAACAGGAAGATAATAAATGGCAAATGCTTACTGGTGTTGTAGGCTCACAATATTCTCCACAAGGAGTGATCTCCAGGAAGAGATCCATCTTTGGTGGCAGTCAGCACTTAAATGGGATCTAGAAGAGGTGGAACCAGGCTCCATCCTTTCCTGTAGCACAGGTGAATTGCCTGTGAATTACTGTGAAGTGATGCCTACCTGAGTTAGGCACTGAGGTTTTCAGTGACGATGGGAGCTCAGTAAATGTGTGTGCTACCAACCACCCTTGTAGGAGATATAATGATCGTAGTAGCAAAGATTGGTCCTTAACAATGTGTCTAGAACATACTTAGTGAGTAAAAGAAATATGTGTCCATTTTTAGGATACAGGTATGAAAAATAAAGGTGCCTCAATGTAAATATGAATCTGACACCTTATAGCACCAAATTACTTTTAACTGAAATGCTCTTGGGCTACTGTTTTCCAAAAAGAAAAGTGTTCTTGTTGCTTGTGGTCGTCTGTCTCTACCCTTAGATTCCTGAAGTTGGCTGGAAATTGACTACAACTGCATCATGCATATTCTCCAAGGCTAAAGAATTTTTTTGCTCGGTCTTGGCAACAGTCCTCACTGGACCCAGTAGATAGGGGCAGGGAGAGCTAATTGGCTAGAGAGCGAGTGAATGACATAATTGGCTGCAGCATATCATTATCTTGGTGTACCAGCTATAATGACTGCCATTTACTCAGGCCAGATGCAGCATCCCAACAATGTTCAGGAGCAGAAAGAGTATTTTATCAGTGGCGCTCATTCCCGACTCTCAGTGTTGTCATCATTGAGATAAATGAGCTTTGCCAAAATGCATTAAATCCATAAAATGCACATTCATGCAAAATGTAGCACAGGAAAGATAGTAAAATTAAAGGGACAACTCACTGTAGCGTTGCTCAATACATGAAATGTAAGAGGGCACAGTGCCTTGCTGCTAAAATTCCCAAACTGAGAGTCTCAAGTTCTGTTTCTCTCCCAAGGTAATGTACAGTCTCAGGAAAGACCTCTGCCTTGGCTTGAACACATACAGCCTACAGACATTCTGTTGCTTTTTGCAACTTTTGTGTCAGAGATGGTTTTAGAAATTTTTAAGAATAGTTTCTTTTTGTGTAGTTTGTGGTTTATCCGAGTCTGACAAGGTACAGTTTTCAAAATGTGGAGTTGTTTTAGATAGAATCAATTTTCATGTATATATGTACCCCCTAAATGAGACCTTCTCTTCTGAATGCAAAACGAAGATCCAATGAATTCAGGGGTCAAGAGTATTTCTCATACCTCCAATTGTAATCAGCTACGGAGAGGGATTTGTAGGTAATGAATTACCTGCAGAATCTTTAACCCCAATTACCAACTACTTGTGCTCATCCATAATTGTCTTTGCAGAAAACTCTTTCTTCCTGAGAAAGTAAATGATGAATTACAGTTGTGCCTGTCTGCGGACAGTTCCAAATTGATGCATTGTTGGAAGGTTCCTGTTGCCTAAAACACAGACATTAGCAATCTCTTCAGACATCACATAATCCTTCTGAGCACCTTCCCTGTCCTGAAGGATGAAAGAACTGCCATATGGAACTTTCTCATATAAACTCAGATTAAAAATCACAGGAGAAGGAGTGATTGTGACAATTATCTGTTATTATTTACTGAATTGGTTGATCTAAATCAAATTGCATTTCAATAGTAGCCCTTAATTTGAAGTAATAATGCTTAAAATATTGACCAAGCTCTGATACGTAAAGTGACAGGTTATAAACTTCATGGGTTTGTTTCAAGTTCTCACTCACTTTCTAGATGGTAGACTGGTGGTGCTCAGGCAGTGTTTTCAAGTACTTGTCTTAAGTCATAAGGATTAGAAGTACATTTCTCATTGAAGAAACCTTGAAATGCTTATTCTGTCCAGGAATGGAATACACAAAATCTCTCCATCAGATTTAGCCAGACGCAGCACAACAACAGCTGATACGAAAGGCTGCTTGCCAGGTTTGAAGTGGGGAAGTGTAATGTGATGGAGTGCTCTGCTACTGTTGGGCCACACGACATGATAGGAAGGATATACCCCCAGCTGGTGCTAGGGGGGAGAAAAAGAAGAAAAAGGGAGAGAATTTCAGCCTGGTGGGCCTCCTCAGTTTTGTCCTACCAGGTAAATCTGTGTGTAAGATAACCACGGTAGACATGCAGTCTGAGTAGAGTTTTTATATGTGTAATTTCATCTCATGAAATGATGATGGCTGCATTAAAGACATCCAGATGATCTATGGAAGTATGGCTTCAGATATAATAAACCAGAAAATAGAGTGGAAGTATATGGATTTTAGCACAGATACAAAAGCAAGTGTTTTTGTGATTGATAGCTCTCTTGCAGACACTGAACTGAATCGCTAGTAGCTTGGCAATCGATGGCCTCAGGCTACTTAGGAGGTAGTATTTAATATTGCTAATTTTTCTCTTCTGATATGTTTGCAGAAATCCTGCAGTGTAAGGAACAACTCATACATGTTTTCTAAATTTTGAATAGTTTATTTAAGTAGGGAATCAAAATAGACTGCCCATTCTTTCAGGCATGCTTGATATTTCTGTTATGTCCTACTTTATGGGCAGAGAAGTGTGGTTGGCAGCTTACAAGGGAGAGAATCTCTGCATCTCCACCAACTCAATAACTCCCCCTTCTCTCTTCCTGGAAGCTATTTTTCTTGTTTTTATAGCGTTATTTATGATCCATTGAAAAGCCTCATGGTGCAAGGACTGGCAGTGTTGTTCTTCAGAACCATTGCTGCTGTATGTGGCACATAAAGTAGTAGTGGGAGGTGATGGGTAGGAAGGAGAGGAAAGGAGCAGTGTATCTTAACCCCGCATTAGATATTTTTATCCGTGCATGTGCATGAAAATTCAAAGCAAGGAATGACCTTGCAGATGATAAATACTACTTCAGATGGTACAATGAAACCAGCATAGTCAGAATGGTGCAGGAACACAAAACGCACAAGATGATGGCACAAGTGCAGGCAAGTAGGAGAAACAAAGCTGCTGGTTCATTTAATCCTAATAACATTAGTCTGCTATGGAGAGCAGTGAAAGCAGAGCAACCTCTCTTTATTCCTCACAATTGTGTGCTCAACCACACAGTGGCTGGAAGCTTTCGTTTGAACTTTTGGAGAGAAGAATAACAAAATATTGTGCCAAATTCATTATGGCTTAAATAAAATTGAGAAATGATAATCAGGAAGAACTATGCCATTATCTGGGTAAATACACGTATTGCTAGCTCAGTGCCTGGAAAATATAGCCTTAGGTATTCTGCAGGAGTAAACAGATGTAATTGTATTGAGTGTAGCTGAGTGATGCTGGCTTATGTCAGCAGGAGATTGGGTCCTAAATATCTACCCAACTAACTCACAGAAAAGTGAGTACCTGCAAGTATAAAACTGTAAAATAGAGAAAGGGATTATGCCCAAAGAACTTCCAGCTTATTCCTGCCTCTCGTTCTTTCTTTGTGACTCAAAATATGCATCTTTCAGCATACAAATTATACTAACTGTGTTTTTATGCATGTAGAACAATAATGCTGAACGTCAATTGAATGTTCTGAGTGCAGGAATATGGATGTTATGATTTAATGGGTACAGATTGCCAGTCTGCTTGTCAGAAAGAAAAATGCTGGGTAACGGAGTTTGCAAAGGAGTTCAGGAAATCTCCTAAAACTCAAAGCATCTGTTGCAACATTTGTGGTGTTTTATCAGTTAATATAAAAGGTGTTTGCAGCTCAGTGAAGCCCAAACATTAAGATTATTGCACATTTTATTGGCTTTTCCTGAGCTCTGAAACTTGAAATTCATCTACCTCTAACCTTTTCCACCCAAGTCAGTTTCATACATAAGTAAAGAGCGAGCTGAAATTACAGGGAGCTGTTAAGGAATGAATTGACTTGCTTTCTTCTTTCAAAACTGATATTAAAATATATGAGGCACAGTTGTCAAACTAAGAAATTGCAGGATGATTCATAGGGAATGAATGGGCAGCCCACTAGTCTTTCTGCTCCCTTACATTACTGATTTTTAATGCTCTTTGAAGGGGAAGACATTTTCTTGCCATCTAAAAGAAAATAGAAATGGGGAGGGGTTGAAGGGAAGGCACATCCCTTCCCAGCTGCTATGAGCATATTGCAGATAATGCCAATCACCAGAGCGTGCTGGAGATGTTAGATGTTTTAGTAAACAGCTTGTAAATGAAAACACAGAGGAATTGTATCTACTTTTCCCCTCTACCCGCTCTACCATTTTTTATCCTTCCCCTTTTCTATAAGACACTTGTCAGGCAACACCGTGTTTGTCAGTGTTGTAGCCCAGCATCTAGGAGCAAAATACATACCAAAATTGATTTATACATTCAAGAGTGAATTTTCACTTCAGTTTGCTGAGCTACAGCAGTGAAGCATGTCTATTTAATTTGCAATATAAAAAGGGATAAGTGCCATGCCAGCTTTGTGAATGCTATTGGTTCTACATGGGGTAGCAAGGACTGGAGGAATCTTATAAACTGGGGCCTCCATCCCGGGATTCAGCACAGATGGGTACACTGCTACCTTGTAATGCAACTGAGTGAAGATATTAAGCACAGTTCAATAAGTTTAATGTTAAAAGAATCCTCCAAAGTGCATTAAAATCAATTGCAAAAGGCTCAGTTAATAGCACTGCATTTCAGACAGGTTCTGAGGACACTTGCAATCTCCAAACTGGACTCTGAAACCCCAGCTGAACAGCCTGTCCACCTGGACCTGCAGAGGTGGTAAAAGTAGAGAGGAAACAAATGGTTTTCAAACTGCATAGGGTGTTCAATGAAGGGATTATCTGAACAGTGTCTTTTCATGACAACGTGCCTTCCAAGGCCAACGTGCTGCTTGTGTTCTCTTAGCAATTTCTTCAGATAATGCAGCAACAGTTTCAGTACCTTTTTTTCCTCAAACTTTTTACTTATTGTCACCGTTGGGCCTGGTTCAGCCTAGGTTTGGTGACAAAGGGAGAAGGGACCTATGGACCGTGGCACTTGTGATAAACACCTTCTATTTACTACAAAGAATCCATTGAATATGTTTTTCAAAAGAGAAAACCCTTAGATGTGTGCTCATACTGTTTTTGTTTCCAGCTTCTGCATTTCCCCGTGCTAAGAGGATTGCGATATTTGATGTGATACCATAGTCTGTAGATTTTCTCTAATTTTCTTCTAATTTATTCTCTCAATTTTTGCTCTAATTTTCTTCTCATGCATTCTTGTTCTCCTAAACCAGATTCTTCCTATGAAGAAATTCCTCTTCCATTTTATCATGCAAATTCTCCTTTTCTAAACATTTGCTTACTTTGATATATTGATGTGTTTTATTTCTTTCATAGAAGTCCACATATTCTCAGTTATCTCTAACTATTATTTCCTTGCCTGGACATCTGCTATTGTGGCATCTATTATGCTGTCAAACATAAAAGGCCATGTCATATAGATGATGACTATTGTGGTGTCACTCCTAGTCTGAAGTCTTCAAGTACCCGACATCTGTTCTTCAAATTCAGTTCCTAATGGTGACTGGGGGTCTCGTGTCACTTTTTGTAATGCTCTCAACAGTTTTGTTTTCCAGGAGTTTGATGTTTAGTGTCAGCACACAGATGATCACTGGCAATATTACCAGGAGAGCTCTGAGTGAGGTTGACCACATACTGCAAAAACTTCAAAACATTCCTACAGAAACAAATTCTTCTTTGTTTAGACCAAGCTTTCTACCCCGAGCACTGCCTACAGCACCTTCTTTGTTCTGAGTTATTCTGCCATTCAGCCATGCAAAGAAGTCCAGAATGTTTCTTGCTTTGGCTGCAGCCCCAGTCCATAGGAGTTCAAATCAGAAGGACTGGAACATTGAAAGCGTGGATTTCAGCACACAATTAAATTATTGCTGTTCATGAGCATCACTCACAGCTAAATGGTTTGCCCAGTGACAGAGAGGCTGATTTTCTGACTCTCTGAATTATATTCAAATAACATTGTCCCATTCCTCGAGGGACCCATTGGTGCACTTATACGCTCTTTAGGGCTTTGGTTGGGCTTAATAAAAGACGATGGATTTGAACTGGCATCTTATGCGGGCAGGCTTGTGTTGTAGATGCCAAATTAAAACTAAACCCTCTCCTGTGCAAGAGTCACATAAAACTGAAATGAAAACAAATATTCTGAAAGGAAATATGAAGAACCTAGAGGGTTATTTAGTAGGATTTAGATAGGATATTACAGATTCTACCAGAATCTGTAATACTTTTTAAAAGAATCTTCAGAAGGATGAAATCTACAAGTGCCAGGTTTCTTAAAATGAAAGCCTCATTATGACATCTTATGAGAATTTTCATAGGAAGTGAGGCAGCAGAAAGGAGGGAAGATCAGGACTGTAGTGAGTGGGAAATATTTCAAAAGGTGGTGGAAATATTGAATTTCCACCTTTCTGTAAAAAAAAAAAAAATAATACAGTTTGTTCCAACAAAAAATAATAGCTTAGTTCAGGCTGGGTAAGTTTGGAGGACAGAATACTACAGTGCAGTGAAAGTGTGTGGGGTGGCATTCAGTCTTAATTGGAACCTCAGAATTAATGTAAGGATATGCAAGTGAGGGATTTTATAGTAATTGTTTCCTGAATGAGTGGACGTGTTCTACTTCAGAGCTCTGCAGAGCCGTTGCAGGTATTTCTGTGCTGGTGGCTCACTGCTGCCTGCCAGCTGGGCGTTTCTGCCTTCCTTCCTTGCATCAGCCAGCACGACAGTGCCCATAGATAGGCACGAAATCATCCAAATGAGATAAAACCACTTCCATCAGCATTTTACATTCATTTGTATGACCCTGAAGTGCACAAAGAGGGCTCATGCATCTTGTTGTGTCAGTTCAGGTATGAAGATAAGAGCAAGCAGTGCCTTAAGCCATCCTAAGTGTTTTTAAAATAAACACCTCTGAAACCTGGGAATCAGAATAATGCCATGGAATTCAGACCAGGTACCAGACACTGAACTCTGCCTGTCAGTCTGTAACTGAGCTTCAAACAGGAATGAAGCTGCCTTTCCTGCTGTCAGAATATGGCCTCTTGTAATCCACACTCCTGAAATAATATCCCAATTAGGAAAGCGAGCTGTAGGGAAATATTCCCATCGAGGGGCACGCTGCAGAATGTCTCTGTGCCTGCTCAGAGTAACAAAGAAGATACTGGGAAAGGACAGTATAAACTGTGCAATTTGGTGCAACTTTGTGAGGTTGCTGTTAAAGCTGGAATAGGGCAGCCTGTAGGGCAGATGTGCAGTGAGTCAGAGAATAAGATTAATTAATAAAATAAACTTATGGAAAATCCTGCATCTCGAATGCATCTGCACACTCTTTTGAATGTCTCGGCTCTGTTATTAAATAGTGGAGGGAAGAACTGGGGAATAGGTCTTATTTTGTTCTTTGGACTATCATCTTGCTTGAGTGCAGGTCAGTTCCCATTGGATTCTGAAATAAATCTGGGCTCTTGACAAAACGGTCTAAGAAGCTTTGCTGAATGCTTGGATGCAGTCTCCATAGCAAAATTTATCTGATACAGCTTTTGGTTTCTTGGAGGATTACTTCACTTAATCATAACTGTTTTCTGTAAGCATTTTAATCAGCTGCTAATCTTCGTCTCTTCATTCACATTAGATAATTGAATCAAGATTTTTTTAAGTGTACACTCAAAGCCAATGATACTTATGAAGGAAGTCTGTGAAATGTCATTATTTTGGGAACTGTTCTATGTGTTTTATTTCACATCAACATATCTTCTTTCTTCATGATGCACAATACTCCAGTTTTGAAACAATATTATTGGAGAATCACTGTTAACATAAACTTTTAAATAACTTTTTAACATAAACAAGTTATGCAAGCAGAACTATAGAACAGGGTAAGATAGTTTTGAACCTCTTTGGAGGGATGGAAGAGTAGGTGAAGGGGAGGAAACAGAATCCAAACCTAAAAGCAATAGGTCTATGTGATGGGTTGTTACCAAAGCAAGCGGTGAACAGAAATACTCTGATTTTTTTTCTAAGTCTTTCACAATGGAACGTAACAAAAAACAAATCTATGTTTTCCTTTGAAAGGCACTGCTGAAGATTGGCAAAGCTCCACGAAGAAAATGACTTTTTAATAAGATGCGTGGTGGCTTTACATTGTTGTGTCGATACTTTTCCATGTAACAAGAGGAGTGTTGCAGATATCTGAATATCCAAGAATATTTTGGCACTATTTGGGGATTAAATTTCATGCTCATGAGCAAAACCAGGGTTGGATAGCTGGAACTGCTCTAGAAAAGGAAAAAGCCAAAAACTCTTCCTATCTGCTGTCTGCCAGAAGTACTTGGAGGTGCAGGGTAGTGTAGAAGAGTCACAGGGCTGAGTTTGCTGGACGAAGTCATTCATCAAAAAGAAAAACAAAAAAATAGGAAGAACTGAGAGGAATAGCAAAGCACTTTCTGTAAACTAACATATAAAAAAGACAGCAGCAAAGTAACGTGTCTGAGACAATGGTTCTGTGTGTTGTAGAGGACTGGAAGATACACTGGTCTTTTAAGTTTGTTTATACGGATGAATGCTTGGTGTTCTCCCAGTCTTAACTGAAAGGTGTTGGCTGTGTTCTAAAGGAATGGCAAATGGCAGTTTTCTGGCAGTGTGTTCATTTGTTATCGTTTTAGCTCTTTGTTCTTATTTATACTCATAAAGGAAAATAATAACTCTAATAGCTTTATTAGTGGTATTAGATCACCCCAGCAGCCTTTAAGTAGATTTCTGACAAATTAAGATACTCGTCAAAAATAGCAATAAAAAGTTACGCAACCAGTAATAAATATGCATTGAAACCTCACAGATACATCTGAAATGCCTTGTTAGATGTGATTGTTTTTATGTTCCACATTTACTTCCCTTGAGTTTTGTTACCATAGTTAATACCAGCAAAATCACCTTCACTGTATGATTAATTTGCCTTATAGCTCCTGCAGTCATCAAAACCTGTTTGTGGCATTTGCTGTGATCACAGCTGAGATGTATCAGAAGTGAAGACCATCAACCCATGGTCATATATGCATGCTGGACAGTGCTGGGAAATGCAAATTGTCTTTTGGGCTCTTGCTTAAACGTACTTAAACTCCATGTGAAATTGGCACAAGATGCACAAAGCTGTCTTGGATCAGATGCTGTAACTCCACAAGGTGTTAAAGGCTGCTGATCTCTGATAGCTTGTTCTGTGGGCAAAGTCAGTAAACAGCAGGAGAACATATTTCCTGAAATGTCTGAGTCACTGTTTGTGATGGAATAAGGAATGGTACTTTTTAATTTTTTCCCTTTCAACTCTATGGTCCCAGGCTATTTATTCATGTGTAGCAAGAATCAAAGTCTGCATCTTTTCTTGGTGGCTTAAAAACAATGCCAGCCTACTGTTTCTCAATTATTTATGTCTACTGTTTCTGAAGAGAACTTTGTGATATAAGCAGGAGTTACACTTTAATTGTGCCTTTGTTTCTGTATACCAAGTCACCCTTGTGCTTAATGCACATTTATTGATTGTAACAGCCACCAATACCCAGGGTTTACATCTGTAAATGAAACAGTTCTGTACTACTAGAGAGTAGGAGGTGCGTAAGTAAAACAAAGTAATAAATTAAGCAGTACAAAAACCAACAACTGTTTCTGGCATTAATGTGCAATGTAGGAGACTCCCAGAGCATATCAAGCAAAGCTCTTCAGGGGAATTCTACCAAGTCTCGACTCCTTGAATATCAGAGAGATAATTTTGTGTAAGCCATCTGAAAGGTATTGTAATACAATTAGTTGTTCAGAGTTGTAGGAAGCTGCTTGCCAATTCTTCATGGATTTCATTTGTAATTTGCCTCAGGAGTGTGGAAGCTGCTTCAAAACCTGTTTAGAGAGAATTCTGCAGAGGTAAGACTATAAATATCCATGTAAGATTAAGCAGCATTTGCATGGTTGAGCTATTAGAGCCACTGCTGTTTGGCTAAGATGCAAACAAAACTGAATTCACTTCTATTGTGACCACTTTAAGTAGGGAATAGCCTTTAAGTGGGGAACTACCATGATCTGAATGGACATTTAGTTTGTCACTACTTTGTAGTTCAGCTATTAATAGATATCTCTAATTACATTCTTCATAAGGTGCACTGAGCAAAGTTGCTTATTAAAATTCTACAACTTTCCTTTTTAAATGTATGACTTATTAAAATTGTAATCATTCAATGGGAAACGAAGCATTGGGAATTCTATTTATTTATACAGAGAGCTACAGCCTTCTGAAGTTAGTGGAAATTTTTCTATTGATCTCAATGACTTTTGCATCGGAGCTGTAAAATGCAAGTAGAGGCAGTTTCAACCCCTCTTAATTGTTTTCATGTACAAGATGATATCTAATGGTTATGAGTACTTGCTTTTTCTGTTCAGCACGACAAATGCTGCACACCAGCTTTGGCAAAAGGATATGGGGAAATCCTGCAGTTATTAAAAAAGCTGTAGTTGCTATTTTTGCAGTTACAAAATGAATTTCTGGATAATAGTGTAAGTTAACGTATTTGTACTCATAACTCTTGCAGTGTTCGTAAAACAGTGTCCCAAAGGGAAACTGCGAAGCAGGTCGGTTATTGGAGATGATTCTGACTTTGACATTTTTTAGGATTGAAATTAGAATTTCATAAAAGTTTTTTTCTTATTATTTTCCTAGAAAATTTCCTCCATTCAATTTCCTTCCAGCACTGTGCTGCAGGCAAGGATCCACTGTGCTGGATAGAACTGAGTCGTGGTCTTAGCTGGCAAAAACAAATGAACCTCCTTGATTGAAGAAACGAGCCATTATAGCTCAGGGTTTAGACACATGAAATCCTGGTTCTGTTGGAGTCATCTGAACTTCTGCCTCAGAACCAAGACTTTGTGAGGAAATATTGAAAGCACTGACATTAATTTACTTCGGATTCCCATTTCAGTTAGAAGCTCAGTTCCCTCCCCTTTTCTTCCTCTCCCCCACTGACTGCTTTGAAAATCTTGGCCATTGTGTTTATTTCTGAGGCATAAGATTTTATCCTGATTCTGTCACATTTACACCTTACTATTTTTTTAATCCATTTTTCATATGTAGTGATATTTTTAACTGAGATGCTGAGTTATGCAATAATATATGTAAAGTCTCCTTGGTGATATTTTGTGAAGGGGAAAAATAAAGCTGTCGTGGAAGTGATCTTGAGAAATACATACTTCAAACTGGCTGCCCTACCTCATGTTACGTCCAAGTGCAGACCTTTTGTTACATGGGAAGAAGGCTTTTCCCCAGCTTTATTCACAAACCCTGCATTCAATCTGTTGCTTTGTCCTGTAGTGCAGAACATTACAAATATGATGATTAGTAATGGCCTTGCATCCGCCAAAAGGATTGGCAGATCTGGTAGTATATAAGGATTTTTAGATAAATTTTACCTCTGGGAAATCTCCAGGTTTTCATTACATTTCTGTCCTCTCCTTTTGCTCATTTCTAGAGGGAAAGATAACACCTTTCTTTCATTAATGAGCCTTCTTTTATCTGAATTATTTAAATACAAGGCAATGTCCCTGCTCGTTCTCCTGCAATATAGGCAGACCTATACTGAGATACTGAGGACACTTCTAAATGAGATTTAATAATATAGTAGGACATTTAGCATATATTAATTAAATATCAGCAGATGGTAAGGAGAGCCCTCGCTGAGAGTGAATAAGTACAGAGAGAAATATAACTGCCATGTAATTAAACCAAACCTGCTGAAACAATGAAGGTGCAATTACTTTTTTATTAACACATTACACTTGCATGCAATGCTGAGGAATTTAATTACTACCTAACTTCAATTACATTCAACTCTGGAGATGGTTTAAGTAACGAAGTTCTGAATCTGAAGACCTGCAAAGTGTGAAGGTGTTGGGATCCACAGTAACTCACCATCTAAATTGTGCCAACAGTTGTGCTCTGAGCAGAGCAGTGTCAGCACAGAGAAGAGGATTTGTAAAGCCCTGTTTTCCCTTCCTTCCTCTCTGCTTTCTCCCAAGCCACATTCATTGATATCCTCCACTGGAAACCTCTTAGTCTAACTTGTGTCTGGTCACAATTCCATCTGAGCTTAAGTTGCTGTGAAATACTGGAGTGTGAGGTTGCTATTTCTATAGCCCATATCTGGTGGTATGTCTGGAAAGGGAAACTGCTGGAGGTGATTCCTACAAGGCACTGCTGTTAGAAAATTGAATGATGAAGGAGCTCTGATGTGGATATACGCAGGCAGTCTGAGGTCACTATCATGACTCAGCCTGAACATTGGTATAAAACAAAATCTAAGTCATTTAACTTAGAATAACCATAGAAAGAAACTTAATGCATCTCAGTGGCAGCAACAGATTCCATAGTTCTTAGGTAATATAAAGAATGAGATTTTTCCATCTCTTCCAAGTAAAGGTGCCCTCAGGCTTCTGACTCTTTCGTGACCTCAAAGTCCTGTCTAGAGCATTCCACATGATAATTAAAACTGTATATAATATCTTAATAGGATTCAAATCAAACTTCTACAAAAAATGACCTAAAATCCATAGCGATCCATAAACGACACTGGTTTTTCACCCCACTCTGATGCTGTTTCTTACACTAGAGCTCTGTATGCTGCTGAATGTTTTTCTTATTTAACAGATGTTTTTCTAGCTAATGTTCTTTAAGTGCACAGTGTAACCTTTGTCCATCTTTCCTAAGATTCATTCGGCAGGTTTACAAACTCATCAACTGAAGTATAAATATCATTGCAACTTCTTTTCTTCAGCTCATCTTTCCTCTGAGAAGCCCTGGTGGAAACAATCACGTTCCCCAGAAGAAGATAGCAGCTTTGCTGCGCTTCTGTGTTAGTATCAGAGGTGTGAAATTGAATGCCTGTGAGTTCTGCTCCGTGAGGATCAAAGTCCTCCTTTTATCCAGATGAGTGCACCAGGTTATATGACAGACCTTTAAGCTGAGGACCAGCCAGCCTGTAGCTGCAGTGTGGCAGAGACTGGTAGATCTCAACTCCAGCTAACTCCAGTATAAAGATAGATATAAGACAAGTGCAACCCAGAATATGGGCAGCAATGTGAATTCCTTTGTAAAACAGAGTGGATACAGTGAGTATTACACTGTACAGGGGTTCTGCATCTCTCTGTTGGTGTAGACAGGACTCAAACCTGACACACACCTGCAGCAGCACATTATGGTGTGAAGATCAATAAATGCATTGGAGATAGTGTTGAGACATCTTTGTCAATTCATCATCGACATTAAGTACAGACAAAAGCAAACTGCAATTTTCAGTCTAATTGGCTGGATATTGCATTAATTGTGCTATTTAGTGAGCTATTATCAATGAGTACTGGGAGTAATGTTAATATATTTATTCGAGACATCTACCACAGGAAACAAATCTTCTATTTAATACACACATAGGTTGGACCTTATCTCTCCTTTCACAAGGGATTTGTTTAACCAAGACTCTGGCTGATATTAGCAGTCTCTTAAATTGAAAAATTGCAATTCATTCCCCCACAACTTTGATACAAGTCTTATCAGCATAAGGAAGTGACAAAAACATCTCTCTTCTCCAAGACAGAGTAAGGATTAGCTGAACAGCAAAAGAGACTTCAATTTGTAGCTCAGAAATGAAAATAATGGGTGAAAAGCTTTGTCCTTTATTGAAAGCATGGGGTTGATGTTACACTCAGGTTTGCCCCTACTTATCTGCTTGGCTACATCATCTTTTCATTGCTGCTCTGACTTGAACTACTGCAGTGGTTCTCAAAGTATGAAAGGTGTTGGGAAAAAAAAGAAATGTAGAAGAATAGCTAATTAGATGATTAAAATCATTGTGCTGAGCCATGCCACTGGATGTTATTAATAATGAATGACTTCAGCTTCTGTAACACTGCCTGCTCTCTTATAAAAGATTCTCGTAGGCCCATGTCTTATGTATCTGAGATGGACTCTACTGTGTTGAGGGGAATACATGTGAGGTCTCTTTCTCACAGATTCTCAGCTGCACACAGAGGTGAGTGGAGAACGGAATCGCTTCAGTTCCTCCAAATTGGGAACACTCTTCCACTCCTTAAAGAGAAAAGATAATGCAATTGAAGTGAATTGTATTAATGGTGGATCATGTCAGCTAATAATTAGTCAATACATTACATTGCCCCATTTAAGTTTTCTTTTCCTATTTAAGTAGCAGCACAGTTCATTTCTCGTGTGGGTTAAATCTTCTCTAGTAGACACTGTGAGCAGTGAATTAAGTGTGAACATCAGAACAGCATCCTGGAATGGAAAGGAGGTCGTCAAACTAATTTCTGACAAGTGCCAGGATGAGGATCATGGCAGTTTGCATGTAAAGGCTGTGCTGGGTGGCAAACTTCATGGTCCATCAAATTCAAGGATCAAAATGGAAATGAACTTGTAATTTTTTCAGTACAATAAGTATTCTTTTTACCTTACTTTCTACCACCTTTGTTATTTAATAACCCATTTGAAGAACATTCCCCTGTACTTTTATTACTTAGAAGGTATTTAGTTTTCTATTCTATCATGCGAAATTCGGGTTTTACAACTATAAAATTCCAAAATGTTTTACAAGTGGCCCTGATCCTACAAAGACCTACCCATCTGTTTAGCTGAATAATAATAATCATTTATATTCCAATAGTGCCCTTTATCTTGCTTGGTCTGTACACAGAACCATCTGCTTCAAATTGACTGCCTTTCAGACTCAGCTCTCCAAGAGCCCTGACCTTGTAATCTCATCTCTGCCTTTGACCTTGCAGAGCTGCTCTGAATGAAGGATTAGGGTCTGCCACACACAAGGCAGCTTGTGAAAACAGGGTCTGACATTACAGATTTGTAATTGAAGTCAATGAACTTTTTTTCTTTAATATGACTTGAATTTCTGATTTGTTTTCCAGTAAGACAAAGCAAGAAATGAAATGTAGGCTCATTTGCTCCATGCGTCTTCTCATCTGAAAGTCTCTTCTTGGCCTGCTAAAGCAGTAAAGTAAATGTACCTCTGGCTGTTAGACTGGGCTGTTTATTCCACCCACTGATTTTTCTCTCTTTTCTAAAGAGTAAATGCATTTTATTTTTCATTATATAAGGCTTAGAGAAACAAGTAAAGCTATCACTAGAGAAGGGAGTACTTCCAGCAAGCAAGCAAGCAAGAAGATTGCCTACTGAGGCATGTGTTTGATGGTAAATGAATTGTATTTGTGAACTGCCTCCTATTTACTGTAAGGCTTTCAATAGTAATCTTTCTTGAGCTAAATTACATTATCACAATAAAGTTAAAAGGAACATGATTTCTTCAGCCAAACCTACTTAGTCGTCAAGAACCCCAGCTGCTTTGAAGTGCTCCTGCAGCCCTAATAGAAGAGACTTGCCAACGTGTGGCCTTGCCTCTCACAGAAACATTACTGGTGAGGTGTGAGCATGTGGAGCACGCATATGGAATATCAATGCAAGAAGCCTGCATGGTCTTTCCAATTTGAGAATGGCCCTTCTGCGTCTTCAGGTCTCTTCACTCTAACACTTTGAAGCTTTGGAGGATCCAAAATTATTTCCTTACTCTCTGTATACCTGTCTTACATTCCTTTTCTTAGCCTTAAATTCTTGCCAGTTTGTTTGTCTCATACATTCAGTGTCTGCTGTTCTCAGAAGAGTCACTTAAACCTTTTCACAACAGACCCCGATTTCTTCTTTGATATTAGAGTCTACAAAGAAAAAAAGAAACATAAAACTCTTCCAAGCTATTATATTTTGAGGGCAAATTATGCTATCATCTAAAATTCTGAATGATCACCCTGTCGGCTTCACATTTTGGTCCTGCTGTCAGCACAGGGTTTGGATGGGGTGACTTCCAGAGTTTTTCCCAAAGTAGAATATTGGAAGATACAGACTATGATTCTCATCTATCAGGTGAAGTCTTTGAAACTATAGCCGGCCCTTCGACAGAGATGCAAGAACTTAGGGATGAATATTTAACTGCATTTTTTTTTGTACTGTCCTGGTAGCAGTCATGCTTTAAATTAACAAGTTATCTTAATTGTTGTTTTGGCATATTTTCTGTAATAAATTGTTTTCTTTTAATTTACACACCCTCTAATGTTTCTCTATAGCACTTTTTGCAAGCTAATGGGATCTGTTGTCTGAAAAGTTAGACAATAGAAGAGATATTATAAATTGTAATTGTATATAATTGCTGCTTGGTAAGCATTTATGGGGGAAAGAAAAGACTTCCTTATTCTTTCAAATTCGAGTTTCTCTGTACAAATGTTCATAAACCTGTCTTTTTGTTTTCTAATTATTTTGGTTCGTTTGTCCTAATGAAGCTCTGAGAATGTTTGCAGGCCTTTCTGTATACCATACACAGGGTGTCGACAGTCAGGAGCTGCTCAGAATCGCTCCCATGACATCACTGTGTCTTCCTGCCTCCTGATGAAACTGGAGGAAAACTGAAATTGTTTAATGCTGTGAGGCAGGTGGTGACTTTCATGCTTTTAAAATGTAGTCTTTATGTGTGCAGTTTTCTGTTATTGTCCAGGTAGATGTTGCCTATAATTCTGCCCTGAAAAACATTGAGGAACGTGGCATGCTTAGTTTTTCCTATCCAAAATTTGACAACTGTTCCAAATGAAGGGGAAGCCGTATTTGCTCACTTTCAACATTGGCTTTTTCAGGGCATGAACAATACTCACTTAAGTTCTCAGTCATTTGCAAGAAGTAAAAAGAAAAAAAGAGAATGCCTGAAAGTGAGTGAAGTGCATCTGTAGTGTTTTGCATTTTTATGTTGCTAAAACCTCAAACAATCAGAATATTAAGAGTTACTCCTTTGGGACAGTGACAATTACTTTACAGTGCAAAAGACGTCAGGAATGGAAAATACGCTCTCATATTTCAAGCTGCTGTTTCCAATGATCCTCAGTGGCAGAGGACTGCCTTGCTACGGTCAAAAATTATGGAAGGTATGGATGGCATAGTAAAGAAAAATAGCAGGCAAAGTGTGGCAAATAATCTCAATTTGTGACAATCTGAGATGCTAGAAAGCTTTCTAATGTTTGCCCTCTCATGTGTTCCTAGCATGTTTCTCTGATTTCCTCTGGAATTTATTGTGCTCCACGTAATTAGTGACTGTTTTCTGCTGGGAAAACAGAAAGCTAAGGGAGGGGGGGGAGCCCCTGAGATGATGTTTAAGCAATAAGTTCTCAATGTTTTATTGAGAATCCAGCATTTCCGTTAAGTAATTTCCCCAAGCAACTGGGATTTAGTCAGTGTTCTTAGTTATAATTAAATGATAAATCTTGGCATGGACAGTATCCAATATAGAGTAAGTCAGTTCTGCTGAAGCAAAGTAGCACAGAAGATCCATTTCCCTGGGAAAACAATCCAGGCTGAGGAGGCTGTGCTCTCCTGTCAGAAGCCAGACAGCAGGCAGACATCACTGCTTAGTAACACAGGAGCTGTTTGACAAGGAGTTTCAGCCATTTTCTGTATATATGCAATTTTCTATGAAATATATTTACGAAAGAGCTTAATATTTCATCATCAGCGTGAATTATTCTTACAGAGCTCTTTATTGCTGTTGCTACTTGCAAGGAGAAACCATGGTAAGAGGAGGTCGATTACTGAAGACGTATTACAGTGTGATTATTGCATTACAGATTTTCCTGATACTTCATATCAGTCAGTCAGCCTTTATAGAATATTTTAACAGAAATGTGAAGTACTAAGAAGCCTGTATGCATTTTAGCCTTTTTCAACTGTGTTTTGCACAGCTCAAAATCACATAAATAGTCTAAAGAGGGAACACTTTAAAAGAAAGCTCAGAAGAGAAGGCAGGATAACAGTCTGTTTAGTGCTCAAAACAAAAGAGAAAAGGAATAGATAAAGACAAGAACGTATTGCTGTGGAATACTATCTTGTATTGTCTTATGTAGATTTTTTTTCTATCATCATGCAACTTCCAGGGTTGAAAATAGATACCAAGCAGTAGCGTAAGAACATATGGACCTTATTAACAATGTAATAATATTTACTGATACTGTTCCATAAACTTACACACAGCACTTGACAATGGAGGTTGGCAGATCTCATGCTGCTTTATGGACTGGGAAGCTGTGGCACACAGAGACATACATGGATTAGTAGCAAAACCTGGACTAAAATCTAGATTTGTAGATTGGGTCACAACAATCCCACCCCTCAGTAGGTGAATGTATCCCAATGGCAATGAAAACCACCAAATCCTGCCCAAGGGCTGAAGGAAGCCATGCCAAGATGTTTGCCATTGGATGGAGTCCCTCCAAGTAAAGTAGAGGACAGTTAATAAGAGAGAGAGTGGGTGCTACAGAATATTGTATGGCATAGGTAATCACTCATTTTGGTAAGAGTTTAGGACTTTGTGGCTTTTGCTGCTTTGCACTAACACTGATTTGTGTTGCTTTTCTGGAGGTTGGCCCTTTACATTTGGGCAAAGAAAACTCCAGACAAATGCAGCCTTCAAGATGCCATTTTTGACCTGGCCAGCATCTACAGAAACCTCGTTGCTTTAGTCAGTAAATAGCTGTTGTTCCTTTTCTAGATCTAAATCCTAAAGCCTTTTACTATTGCCAATAATTTATTCAAAGGCATTGTTAACTCAGTGTAAAGAATATAGGAGCTCCAACAACTGTCAAGCTGAAAATTACACTGAACAGTTATTAATGAAATGCCTTTAACTCAGTATAAGAAGGTGATGAAATGAAAGATATCATTATATATATTAAGTCTTTTGTCTTCATTCAGTGTCTTTTCCTTGTCTGCAATAAGAGGCTATGTCCTTGATCACAGCTGACATATTCTGCAGTAATAAAATAATTAACATAACCTTAATTTATTTCTCATTAAATTGAATTTAATCCTGGTTTCCTTAACGCAGTACAAAACCTAAGTTGATTTTAGTGGATCCAGTATTTACTTTTTGCACTTTTGTACTTGAGCAGTGAAATTTGATACATTGCTTTCACTACTTATTATATTGAATTTATGTGAACATACAAGTTTGAACAACACTGTCACTATGAAGCTGTAAGGAGGATGTTTGCTGTCTGAAAATGTTCCATTTGATTCATAATGTTCTTCTGTGACTCTGAAAGCTCACATTACTTACTGAAAGATAACAGCTTTGTGATTAAGCTCAGCATATTTGGCCCAGGCAGGCACTGCAGCTGAGTACCAGGTGTTCTGCTCTGCACACCAATAGGTTCAGCTGAAACTGAAGCATCTTACCAGTGCTGGTTTAAGCTTTGACTCTACGTTAGTCTAAATGAAAGCTGGTCTTGAAGAATGATCTCTAACTGACTCTGCTGGACAAACTCTTGACTAGAATGTCCTTATTATGGCCAAAGACTCTTCAATCATTAGTGAAAGTATGCTAGTTCATCAAACATTCAAGGCAATCAGGAGGTTAAGTCATACAGAACAAACACCAGTAGCTAATGTGTATGCAATATAATACAGCAGAGGAAGTATCTCTTGTGGGCAGAGAGTGGCAGGACTAGTAATTTCATGAATTGTATCATTAATAAAATATATTTTATTCTATTTGATGCTGACTTTGGAAGGCTCCTGTATGATTATTATGTTTTTACGTATGAGAATTTTTTATTTCTAAAGGCTTTACCGGAGGCTAAATTGTGATCTAATACAAAATTCAAAGAGGTTCTGCTGAAATGCCATTAAAATTTTAACTTTATGTTCTTTCAGGGGTTTAAAAGTTATAGAGGCAAAGCTGTACAAGCCAAAAGGAATTCAACTATAAGATTTCTGTGTTCTGTAATAGGTAGAATGTCCAACCTGACACAGATCCTTTGTTGGGTTATGTATTCAGAATATTTGGGTTTTCTCCTAGTAAATGGTTGTGTTCACATGGGGCTTTTCAGCACTTGATCTTTTCAGATGTTTTTCACTATAAAGTTTCAAGTCCTTCTGTGCTGTTTAATTGAAATTAGGCAGATATTTCTAGATCAGTGACATGATGAGCTGACTCCTCAGAGCTTGCCTGTGCTCTTACCTGTGATGTGCTCCCATCTGAAAGAAGCCAGAAGCCAAGAATTGGCCTTGATTGCTTTTATCCAGGACCCATTGCTGTATTGCTCACAGCTTCCAGTATCTGTACTTTGATTTCTGACTGGTTGTGTGACTGGGAGTGTGTTGGCCTGATTCCTGTCCAGCTGATACCCAACTACCAACCCAATTCAGTGGGAAGTTTGTCTTGGTGGTGGACCTATAGCAGAGCTGGTGCATCTTCTGACCATATTCCCAGCATCTGACAGAGCTGATAAGTAACAAGTGGAACCTTGCTGAAAACCTCAAAAGAAGATTAGATATATAGGCTTATGGCATGTTAACTCCTATGATGGCTGTAATTTATAATCCAAAGTTATAACCCTGAGAAAAATGTCTTTTTTCAGGCTGTTAAGCATTGATGCTCATACAGTATTTTTAATATGCTACAGACAGTGGTGGTAATTAAAATGCCTGCTGATGTCAGAAGCATCTCCAGTAGCATTTTTCCCTTATACTGTCCAGGAAAAAAGTCCCAAGTTATCATGCCTCTCTGAACTTATTCTACACTGCTTTTAATTCTTATGATAGCCACTGAAAAATTTATGAGTAAGTTTGTCTGCTATCAAAAGCTGCCTCATGGAACTTTATTATATTGGCACTCCATCACAACAGAGAAATATGGATCATCTCATTTAGTTTCTGAGAATGTGTCTGCAGGACAGGCACAGTTGATGACTCCAAATAGGCATCTCTCTAAAGAAGCATAGGCTGCATTTATCTCTGCTGTGGTCCCGGAGCAAGTAGCAGTGCTGCTTTGTTTGAACTGCAGTGGCATGGAACAGAAAGAAGGCAAATTAATATTGGGAGAAAGAGAAGGAAGCAAAAGGGATTAGGACATGTGTGGGAAACTGGTTTTGCTTCTTCAGTTTTCTGCTTCTCATTATCAGTTTGTATAGCATCACATTTGCACTAGATGGAAAATTAAAATCTTTCTTGCACAAAATGCTCTGGTGCAAAAGGCAATATTAGATGAGCAAAACATCGAGCACTGATGCATCAAGGTTTAAGATTTTTACTACATATATGTTACACCATGCTTCATATCTAATGTAGGCACTGAAAACTAAAATTCCTGATAGCTGAATCTTCAGTCTAAATATGCTGGCTATTTCCAGTCATGCAACTGTTTCACTTTGTCTTATCAGCTCAAGCTAAATGAATTATTGAATTCTGAAGGTTCAGTTAGGAGGGAACTGCGATTTTCGGGCCTTGGCAATAGTTGGGTTTTGGCAGTTTGTCTCTTTCTTGAACATCAAAATATATACTTTGATGGTAAGTGAAGAGTTGGTGTCCATTCTTACTCTCATGATTAACACCTTATGATTGGGTTTTATTAAAATGGGGTGCTGAGTAATTAAGGACTCACTGCGCTAATGAGTATTTAAAGGGAAATCCCAAGATTCAGTTTGCAGCAGACTGTGTTAGTTTTAAAGATTCCCTGTTAAAAATGGCTATTAGCTTCTACTTCTTTTTTTCCTTAGAGATCCATTAGAAAAATACAGCTTGTGAGAATATTAGTAAAAATAATTTGCTTGCCTTCCACGCAGAACTCGAGTAATAGAAGAACTTCCAGGTGCCTTGGACCATTTGTGCTGGAGTGAACCCTGGGGTTTGGGTATTTGCATTTGCACCTAAAAAGATAAACTGTCTGTATTGATCCTTACAGCGAGTGCAGCGATATTTATCCAGGAAAAATAAGAATTGTAGTGAACTCAAAATGCGATCTGACTTAATCTCAAGTTTAATGCTGAAATAACTGAGATCCTGCTCACCCAATCCCCTGAACCTTTGACTGTCAGTTGGAGAGAAAATTGTTAATAATTCTACCTGAAACACAAAGCTTTGGAAGTTGAATTGATGAACGTTGGCAGAGTCTCTCCTGACTTGCATTTTGGCAGAGTCTCTCCTGACTTGCATTAACCTGACATCGATGGCAGTTTTCCGTTGTCTGAATTTGTTGGTGTTCTTGTTTCTTCTTTCTGCTCTGCCACGAGAACTGAGTGCTTAGTTC
This sequence comes from Tympanuchus pallidicinctus, assembly GCF_026119805.1. NCBI lineage: Eukaryota > Metazoa > Chordata > Aves > Galliformes > Phasianidae > Tympanuchus > Tympanuchus pallidicinctus. Next base: position 466,523 of record NW_026294760.1, read on the forward strand.
CACAAGAATCAGCGGAGCCTCCTCTGATTTGCACTGACATAAGTACCGTGCTCACCACATGGCTGTGTTTAACCCCACTTAGTTTTTGTGCCCTCCTAACTTGCAAGAATAACTACATTTTGTGAAGGGCTTACTGTTTCATTTAAGAGTCTTAAATGAAACACATGGTGCTTGCTGGGAGTGTGAATGAGCAGGGCACGCTATCTCCAGTGCTGTGAGAGTGCCAGAACGTCAGGCTATTTTGGGATGAGGTACCAGACAGAATTAATGTGGTCTCTCACAGAAATCAATGCAGGGTTTTGGTATTACTTATTCTAGGGATGAGGATGAGGGTTTCTGTTTTGTCTTTAAAACTGTCACACCCTTTGCAGCTATCCGTATCAAGAGCTGCCTTAGCAGCCACAAGATGGATTTTGTGAGAACTGGATGTCATCTCCTTCACAAAACAACCAACTGAGCCTGAGCGAGCTGGTGAATTTCCCTCCAGAGAGAGTCACATTCAAATTAGTGGATAAAACTGAGACTTTTTCAGAACATCTGTTCCTGCTTTCAGACTCTTGATGGTGGTGGTAATAATATCAAGTGCAACTATCCAGTTTTTTTCTCACCCATGTTTTCTAAATCTTGGCTATTGATACTGTTTAGCAATGTTAATGGGTCTCGCTGCTTTTCTTCTCCCCTTGATAGGCTTTCCTCTTCAGACATAATTAGACTTTGTTTACGCAAATATTTCATAAGCGTCTGTGTCAGTAAGCTCAAGTCTTTGTGTTGTGTTCAGCTTCTAATATTCATTAAAATCTTAAATCATACAGAAAGGAAAAAGACAATTAAAAGACAACCCATATCCGTGTCCGAGTAAACAAAATGTCTGATAAGAACACTGGGACTCCAGTGACTGATTTATGGGATTTCTCCTGAGTCACTGCCAAAGTAGAAAATAAAAGAATAGCAGTTCACCATTCTGTGCTTTCAGAAATCCAGGGAGTCACTTGGAGTACTGGAATTTTCTGCAGTTCTATCTATAACTGTTATAAAACCTCTTAACATGTTTTAATAGTCACTATTCCGATGTTTATTTGTGATGTCATAGCCTATTATTAACATTATAAACTTTATACCCATGTGAGTGTGTTCTACTGTCCATACATTAATGATGGAGCACCCAGTGACTCGATTGACTGCATATTTAAACCCACATTCTGTGGTTCACAAATACGATTCTGCATTTTCCCTGTATCTCATCACTTCACTTCCCCATTCTATTTCCAGTTCTAAACAACAAGTGCATTTGATGGCATCTCATTCATACTCTGTGGTCATGAGAAAAAATGACCTTTCATTCCTACTCCTTGTCTTCTGTATTGCAGCCTTTTTAATTGTGATGGTGTCATACCTCTCACACGAGAAGTTCTTACCTTCCTGAATAGCTTCTTCAGACACCATTTGATGAAATATATTTTAAAGAATACAAAAGTTACCATTTAGAAGGTAATTTTTGATGCTAAATTGCATCAAAATATCAAGAATGTGGGAGATTTTCCCTCTCATTCTGCACTTTTTAAGTTGAAACATAATGATGACTGATACGAGATAAGCAGAGGATGGGCAATAATGAAACATGACAGTGCTGTCCATCTTCCATGTGAGCATTGCTTTTTCAACCTGGTGTTCTTCTGCAAAGACCACAAAAGGTGGTGAAGTGTTAAGAAGGTTTCTGAAGCATACAGCTAGATGGCAACTAACCTCTAAGTGACAATATTGAAAACAATTTGTTTTTCACCAGGAGGGTATGCATAAAAGTGTTCTAAAAACGCCCTGCTGCCATATCCACAAGCTCAACAATGGCAGCACTGACAGCCCTGCTGAGGAAGGCCTCCAGCATTTCTAATTCTGGTGGTTTGTTGCTGAACAAAACTGATGGAGTGATAGAGACAAAGGAGTGAGTAGGTTATCTGGGTGAGGGATCTGAGTGCTGGAGCAGCCGGGGTCTGTGTTTATTTTCAACAGAAAACTAAACAGAGTAGTAAACTAAACTGAAAAGAGTGTTTGTAAATAAGTCTGCTGCAGTGATTTTTGTACCCAAATGCAGCACACTCAGTGCCTCAGACTCACAGAGAGAGACTGGATTCAGCAGCAGAGAGTATTCTTTCTTTTTCCTTTCCAAAAACAACACTTGCTGTGATCAGGTAGAAAATAAGCATCCTTGGATGCAGTGACAGTGGTTATGTGTTCCTGTCCAGAAATGATGGGGCCTCTCTCCCACTACTTATTTATTACTGTCCTTAAGAGAGGATGCTACAAGGTTATGAAGCCTTTTCTAAAAGAAAGCTGCCTGTTCCAAAGCCTTTGGTTTGTGGGACATTTGTTTTGCTCTTCTTAGTAGAGAGTCTTTTAAAAAGTTCCAAACAAACAAACAAAACCCTCAATTCTTTATTTTCTTACACTTCTCTGTTTATCAGAGGGATTTTTTCACACTGCGTACTGTAGAACTGTATTCAGGTCTGTGCCTTTCTTTTCAGTATGACAATGGGCTTTCACATTCCTTGGCACAAACAACTCTCAGGGCAATAGCAGGTTTTCCTCAGTTTGTAGTCATTGCAGTAGCTCCCCAGTAAGCTTAAAAATATCTGGTTTACAAAAACAAATAGGCTGTTGTATCACAGTCCAAAGCCCAGCCCAAAGCAGTGCTTCCTCTGCTCCCATGTGCAGAATGGCTGGCCATTAGGTGCTGCCAAAAAAGTAGCTGAGGCAGTCCTTCTAAATCTGAGGACTGCTCACTGCAATGGGAAGAATTTATTAGCCATTTAACAGCTGTGTGTAGTACACTCAAAGGATGAATAAACAGTAATGAATTGGAGCAGCTCATGCTTTATTTATTTATTTTTGGTAGTGGAATTGGTAAGTAGCTTTGAATTATCTGGGCTGCCTCTGGTCCTCGCAGTAGGTAATTATGTGTTAAGTTCGCTATGATTTGTACAGTTCTCTGTCCATCTGCATTTCACCTGGGGAAATCCACGGTGCGAGCTGAGAGCAGCTTTGCTGGCTTTGGTGGAGGGGAAGAGACAAAGTCATGTTATTCCCAGAGTCAAGCTGGCAGATTGTCGTCGTTTCCGAGCTTCTTGTTTTACTGCCATCTTGTGCTAGTGACACAGTGTTCCACGTTAGGAAATGTCAGCTCCGTGGATGAGCCATCCAATGAGAATATCAGCTCTGTCAACAGGATGAGCTGTTGGCTGTAAGGAGCAACTGCCTGCATGCAGATCCCTCTCCTGGAGTTTGTTGGTTGAAGGGTTAGATGGAAGAAAAACCGTCCTGCCTTTTCTTCTCTGTTAACTCTTTCTTTCCGTCTTTTACAAATACAATTCTCCATAGATCTTATTACTGATATACATGTTAATTTCTATCTTATTTAGCTTTCTAAGCCAGGTGCACACATGCCAACTGCAACAGCAAAAGCAGATGGTCGAAGTTGCTGAGGTCCCTTGGTATTTTTTGAGAGAGGGGATATTGTTCTGAGCAGTCCGGCTAATTATACTGCATGCAGTCACATTTTCTTCTGTCTGTGTTTTCCCCTTCTTTTGTTTGAATAATTTATATATATATATATATATTTTAATTCTACATTGAAGGTGATTTGTTGTGTTTTTAGAGCAGAGTTCAAGCAGAATTCCTTCTATAGCAGTTGAAGTTTAATATGCAGAAGTGTTTGAAGCTTGGATAGGTATTAAGGTCTTTGAAAAAAAGTAAGTGACAAAAGCTAATTGAAATGCAACAGTGTTTCTCAATCGGAAACTCAGTTCCAATAATTCCATGAGATAGAATTTAACGTTATTTAGGGGCACCCAAAAATAAAATTGGAGAATGTACTTTCTTTGACTTTTTTAATGTTTTTCTACTACATTTAGGAATGAGGACCGAAGAAACACTTTAAGAAGTTACTGGAAGCAAGACTCTGCCTGCTGCCAAAGAGACCCAGGTGCTCCATACATCTCTGAACTCAGCTGACTGATCTTGCAAAGTGTATTTCACATATTTCAGGATGGGATTTGGGAATGAACAAAGCCCACAAAGTACTGATGTTGCCAGTTAGTCTGAAGGCTTTTTCTCTCTTCCTTACCTGCTCATTAAGAATGAAATGCTTATCTCTTAATGACAGGAGCCGGGATACTCAAATGGATGAAGTAGAATTGCATATACAGAGTTTGAAGCCCAAGGTAGTAGGAAAAATATATGTGTAGAAGGGTAGCATTCATTACTAAAAGACAGATATTGGAAACATGCACTGTTTAGATCACATAGAAGCAAAGGTTAAAGTGGTCAAATAGCATCATATATCAGTGAATGGAGAGATACAAGCTAAGAGTCTGTGAACAAAAAATCTATTTAGATCAAAATCAATTTTAGGAAGGATGGCAAATGATTTAACAAAAATAAATCTGCAAAGCTTCTACAGCCCCTCACCAGCAGATTTTAGTAATTACCACATCCCTGCAACCAGAATCACATCACTCTAATAGCTCTTTGCATCCCATTTAAAGTACAGGGAACAAATGCTATTAACTACAGTGTACAAATACTCCTGGATGAAATTCAAAAGCCATTTTTCCATTTCATCACTGAATTTCCAGGAGGGAAACACTAATGTCTGTGCATCTAGCACACATTACAATTCCTTTGGAATACTTCTTGCAATCCAAATTCTATCTGTTCAAAAAGGACTCTTGCTGCCTCAGCTCCAAGGACAGGCAGGGCCAGCTGCAAGACAGCAGCGATGCTTTCACAGTTTGTTAATTTGAAGCTGTTTCTCATTTCCTCAGACATCAAAAAACGTCAGGAGAGCATCGTGCCCTTAGCAGGAAGCCCAGCAGAGAGCCATTAGGCAAAGGAGCTAGGAAGCAAAGTTCTTCACTCACATACAGACAATGTCAAAGCCAAGCTCTGGAGTTAGGATGCAACCTAGTTAAATGAAGACCACAGGACTCCTTTCTGTGAGACTTTCTAGATGTAGGACCACTTTCTAGAGGTGCAAAGTGCCTGTGACAAAACGCTTTGCACATCCTCCCTTCCCTCCACCAATAGGTGCAGCTGCTACAGCACAGAGCAGTGGGAAGACAACTGGGCAGGCCTGCAGCATCAGGCTTTACTGCAGCCTGAAAACACATCAAACAGAACCGGGACCCTTTTAAATTGTATCTGCATTTGTTATCCTATCATAATGCATATGGATGAAGAAGATAAAACTATTTTTTTTAAAGACCAGTTCATTAAGTTCTGAGGAATTTATGTAATGCACCTGCTACTGTTCTTTAGTGTATTTTGAATATTCATTTTATCAGTTGCCAAATCCTTCCAGTGACTTTTCTTTCATGTTTTTTGGAGATAAAGCAATACATTTTAGAGATGTGCATCGAGTCAAGCATCTGACCAGAAAAATGTATTCTGTCTTACGTCTTCAGTTTAAGCCTTCTTTGGGGTCTGACGTCCCTCATTTTTGTCTTGGTTTTGTATGGTCCCTTTATTGCTAATTGAACTGCTATTACTACTGTGTCTAATTCCCAAAAATTTGGTAGGAAGGGCTGCACTCCCAGGGTAGGGGAATCCTTTCCTTTCTGTTAGGATAGGCAGACAAGATTTGCAGTAACTCCACGAGCACAGGGAACTACTGTTTTCCAGCCGAGCTGTGCTAAGGGCCCACAGGTGCTTTCTACTCATTGCAGTAGTTAAGTAAAGCCAGCTGTCTGCGTTCAGCCACCTGGCAGTGTTAAAATAACACATTCTCATAGCAGGAAAGAGCATGGACATGGGAGTTAACACAGCTCATCTGATGAACAGTGACTAATGAAGCCAGAGCAGTTTGTGATCATCTGTGCAGACCCCCTAAGTAACCATTCCCAAAGTACTTTCAGTTCTTTGTTTGGGGTCTCTAGCAGAGAAGGATAGTTAAGTGATAACTGCACAGCATGGTAGGACTATTCTTGCCTCTTGTGTACTAACAGAGGCTAACTAAATATAAGATAATCAGACTGTAATTTGATTTTCTCTGATTCAGAGCCTGTCTGTTGGTAATAGAGGAGTCAGAGAAGCTAGGTAGCTCTTTGGGATAAGACAGGTGACCTAACTTGTTCTCTTGCATTAGCTCAGTACTTGCTTGGAAGAGCAGAAACATGTCATGTGCAGTGGAACTATCTGAAAACTTGAAGGCTTGCTTTCAATGCCTGTAAAACCAAGAAACCTGGGAGGCTTCAAAGCTGTAACAAAGCTTCCTGCCCAGTGTAGGACTGCTGAGTGTTTGTTCTGGCTGCACAAGGGTAGGATCCACCTCGAGGGGACTGATGCTGTTTGGCTTATTCAAAAGAGGGAAAGAATGAAGTCAAGGTAAAGAAACCACCGGGTGCCAATTCTCTATTCTTGCTTTTGTTTCACAAAAGATCATTAAAACTTAGAGGTATATTGTAACCCCTTCTTCCTTGTGTCCTAAAATCATAACGGCTGTGTTTAGAAAAGCAAATCTAGACACTTCACCTTGTAATGAGGTTTTTGAAAAATATATTTAAGAAACTATCATCTCGCAGGAGTTAATTCATATTAAAGTTCGTATCTCTTCTGGTAATAAATTGTAGAAAAGGAAGAAAAGTTTCCACAGCACAACAGGACTGAGCAACTCCTCTTTTTCTCTGCTCCCACTTTCAGCACAGAGCTGCAACTGCATGCTGCAGGTCTGACCTCAGAGAGATAAGGAATTTCACTGGAGCAGGATTTTCATTCTATCCTCCCACTGTGATCTAACAGAGTTTGTTTAATAACATTCCTTTTGTTCTGGCAGATAATCATGGGCTGGCCCAGATAGCATCGCAAATTTGCTTCTTTCTGATAATAGGATCTTATCAGGGTTTCAGCAGCATATAGCATTTTACAGGATATGGCTTTAATTAAAATGACAATATGGAACGGCGGAGGTTAGATTTCCTAGTCTGGCATCTCTGTAACATCAGACTGGAAAAGGACAAGGTAATAAATGTCTTTCATCTGGTACCAGAGAAAAGGTAGAGAACTATTTTGATGACATATTAATCATCTGCTGGCTGGAGTAACTGCACTTGGGAGTTCCAAGGTAAGCTGTCTGTGAAGACGTACAGTACCTATGGACGCTGCTGGGAGGTCCCCAAACAGGCTAAAACTGAAATAGCAGGGGCTGTGTCTTGCTTTTTGGTCATTAGTCTTGGAAATCCCTGTGTGCAAACCTCAGATTTTGCAGCGTGGAATACAGGATGATCAGAGTTCATGACAACAATACAGTGTTTTCTGTTTGAGAGAGGATTTGGGTCAGGCCCGGGCAAGCTATCACAAGAGAACTGAGTGTTGTAAGCAGAAGTCTTCAGATAAAGGCTGGTTTAGAAAATACAAACATTCCCCTCCTACAGTTCAACAGCTTTGCAATTCAGAGTTCATGAAAGACCGAGGCTGCCTGACCCCAAGAAACAACTTTTGCTGTGGGGAAGCATCTCCTATCCACTGTACAGTGCGTGTTACCCAAGGAAGTTTATAACTTGAAGCTAGTTCTTCAGTATCTTGCATCAGATTAATGCTGGCGCTGAGTGCCTACGTAGATGAGAAGCTTTTGGCAGCTCTCTGAACACACTCTTCTATGCCCCATGCAGAGTCAAAGCTCCAACTTCAAAGTTCATGTATCAGAATTCACAGATCAATAGTAGCCCCCAGCCAGCCAGGTTCCTTATCTCTGTGCTGCTCCCTGGTAGAGCAATCAGGGAAGGGATAGTGAGTCCTGCCTTATCTGTATTAAAGGCAGGCTATCAAAAAAAATCTGCTGTTTGCAGAGCCTTGCTTTCTCTTCCATCTGCCATCTTAGGAACTCTGCAGTCCCTGTTCCTACTCACCAATTCAGTTTTATACTGACAATAGCCTGTTCTCCCTCAGCCTCTCCATCAGAGATCACCAGGAGACCACGTTGTGATGGTGGCTGTAGGACATATTGAGGTACTGATAATGGCAATGGCTGGTGAAAGAGGAGGATGTTTCTTTCCTATGAGAATTTCCTCTAAGAACAGGTCGAATTATCACGACCCAGCTTTCTAAGGGGCAGCAGAGGAGACTGTGTACTTCTGCAGGACTTGAAGTTAAGGCTCATTTGCAAAGTTGCACATCACTTACTTTTACTGGAAGTTCTCTCCCTTTGAAGGTGCAACTGTGACACAGCAACACATCAAAGCGGGCATCTACCTTGAAGCAAGTTAACATACTAAGAGTTTTCAAGTACTAAGCATCTTCTAAATTGGAATTTCATTCTCTTAACACCGTAACACAATCAAGGAGAGTTACACGATGTCCTAAATAACAAGGGATGACAGTGGATGAAAAGAAAAAAAGAGATCAGCTGACTTAAGGGAAAATAATTGCTCTTACTCAGCAAGGCTGAAGTTAGAATTCCTGAATTGTTGAATTCCCTGATAAAAACCTTCTGAAAGAGAGAAATGTTCTTATTAATTTCTGTACTTTTCTTCGCTTTATCCCTTCTGTGTATTTTGTAGCTTTTAAAAACTGAACAGAAGTGTTTTATAATCCGTCACCGGTGGCTTTGAAACCGGGGGAAAAGAAAATCATCCGTTGTAATTCTTTTCCCGACTCTATGATTTTTTTCTCTTGCTGGGTGCCATGTTCTGAATGCCTGATGCGATGATTGGCTTTGAGGATATGGTCATACACCACTTGCTTTTTTGATTTGTACGCCGTCATCACTTGCAGTGCACTTCTCAGTTACAGGACACTGAAAGAAATGGGTTTCTGCCTCACTCTGCAAAACTCCTGGACTCCCTAGGATGTCTGTGTTTAAGTGCTGTGAACCGAAGCCCCACAGACTCCCTGTTACTGTAGGAACTTTCTGGAAAGTCACAGCTTGCTTCTAACATATAGTGCCTAGCTATATAATCAGTGAATATACAGATGTTGTAACTAAGAAGCATACAGGAAAGTCAGGCTAAGTAAGATTAGTGCAACGGGAAGATAATAAATGGAAAATACTTAAACGATGTTGCAGGCTCACGATATTCTCCATGAGGAGAAATCTCCAGGAAGAAATCCTTCCTTAATGGCTGTCAGCACTTAAATGGGTCCAGGAGAGGCGGAACCAGGCTCCATCCCTTCCTGTAGCACAGGTGAATTGCCTTCACCTATGCTGCCATGGCTGACTCATTGCTTGCCTCAGGTGGTCAATCAGAGGTTCAGACTGTGATTCAGCAGTTCCCATACACTGGCTTAAAAGCATGACATCCTTTTATTGCAGTTCATTACAACTACCCTTTAAATAATTGGTAATTACTACCCTTTAACCTTCAGTTCTCTCTTGAAACAGCAATTGATTTTATTTTATCTTAAGCAATGAGGAAAGGCAAAATCTGTATTTCAGAGCTGTGTAGGTTTGTATCATGTGAGGTGTGCTTTTAATAACATCATAATTATTGTTGTGGGCTCTGTCCTATTCTGCCTCACTTTCTCATAAACTTTCTTTATGGTGTGATCAAGGAATCGTGGACTTCAGCTGTTTGTGTGGCAGAAAGAGAACTCCAAGCACCAGCCTGGAAGGAAAAGCTCCATGTTAAGTGCTGTACCAAGTAATACTGAGCCTGAGTTTTATGCAATGCCTAACTCCTGTGCTAAGGGAAATCACATCCAAGTAGAATGTAGGATCAGTGTGAAGTACTTCAAATATATTGTAAGCAAAATATTTCCTCCTATGCTATCTGCCAGCAGTTGACAATTTCCATGCATTAACACAGTTGCAACTGAATCCTTAAGGTGTCTTGAAGATCAGAGAAAACTGTTTTGAATAAGATTTCATGTAAAACATGCCAACATATGCAGGTCTTGATAAATAAAGCAAAACAATCAAACAAAAATACAACAAACAAACAATAATCCTGCATTCCACTTCTCCATTTTCAGAGGTCACTCTTCCCCCTGTAGCCAGAGAAAATCCTTCTTTAGCTTGTATGGAAGGCCATTCGACTGAGCTACCGACTTCGTGGTCTCTTGTGTGATTACTCATGACAGAGTTCATTGTATTTTGTTTGAGAACATAATTAAGTCCTTAGTGCATGACAGCCGGGTGGCTGTCACTGTTACGGTGCTTGCTGCTTCCCTCTGCTGCACGCAACTGGAATTGCTGCAGAGAGACAGCAGTGGCGTGGGATGGAGGAGCGGGTGAACCTGAGTGCAGTGATGGGATCTGGAGGCTCATTAGCCCGGGGTTTAATTGGACCGACCGCGGCTGCTCCCATCAGCACTGTATCTGGAACTGCCTTACCTGTGTCTCAGCTCTTCTTTATGGTCATTTGGCATGTATTTTGATTCCACTTCAACACAAATCTCCCCCCAGGAGGGGTCTGATTTACACGAGCTGCTCCTGGTGTGGGTGATGCAGTGTTCTGGTCAGCAGTGTTCTGTTGTAGCGTTCTGAGCAGACCTTTGGATCTGCAGGCTGCAGGGATGGGCTCAGCTGGGCTGGCTGTCACTTGGGTACACATTTGTACACATACTGAGTACGAGGACTGCTCTTATCACACCAGGGGTCCCATTTGTGCTTCAGTCTGCCAGGTGATGCTGTGGTAATACAAACGTAAGGAACCTTTTGGAGGTGGTGAAAAAACAGCTGGTGCTTGGTGCTGTTTGCAGGAGAGGTTACTTAATTCCGTGCAGTCAACTCCTTTTATCAATTTTCACTGTAATGTGTGTGTCAAATCTTGGTAAAGCATTTATAGGGCTTGTTTTTGACAGGTGAAATAGGTTAATTCATCTGAGAAAGAAGCTATGTTTTTCTTGATAGGAAAGGGATTATTGAAATGCTGAACAGGCTCTTTTCTCCATTCCTTTCTATAGGCTGGGTTTCTGATGCTGCAGACTGTAACACTAAACCTTGTGCTGGTTATTATCAAATGCAAGTATAGTTTAGTGGTTTCCTCTTGTCCACACCTGCTGAAAATAAAAATAAAATGCTCATTCCATTCAGCAGCCTCTAAACACCCCTGCTGACAGGGGATATGCAGTGGAATTCACCTCAACTTTAACCCAAATAACCCAAACATAGTGAAGTGAACCCAAGACAGATTGGGCTGAAGCCATGTGACAGGTTTGTTAGCTTGAGCATCTTCTTCCTAACAGTATTGAGAGCATTGTGCATGAGAGGCAAGGAATGTTGGGTTGCGTTCAAAATGTGAACACTGGAAGAGTGGGCCATTAAACCAATCATTTTCTTTTTTCTATACATGTACAGAGTTTGGGGTTTGTTTGTTTGTTTTTATGCTGTGCATTTAAAATTAAAAAAAAAAATGAAGGAAGTTATGAGCATATGAGAACTGAAGCTGAAACATACAAACTGGTGATTGAGCAGTTTGTGTCTACTAGCAGAGGCACGCTCCCATTCAAAATGGGTAAAGCTAATGTCTGAACAGCTTTTCTTGCTGGAATCTCCTCACAGTGCAGGAATTGGTTGCATTGTTTGTTTAGCTCTCATCTCTCCCTGCAGCTTCCTCAGCTGTAGCCAGTTCCTTTAAGTCTCTTGTCTTTTGCAACAACTGCCTCATCACTGCCACGGAGCGCTTGTTCATCTCTTGGTGGAGCTACACAGATCCTTTGATGTGCTCTTTAAATTACAGTTGTCTGAGATTACTTAGTTCTTTTTTTTTAATCAGTGACTCTGAGATTCTTGAGCTTCTCTTCAAAATATTTGAGTGATTGTAGACGTGAGTGGATGGCTGTTATCTGCCATCCTTCCTATGTTGCATTCACACAAGCTACTCCTCCATCTTTACGGATGTAACTGAGTTGGAATAAGGCAAAATCTTCCAGGCAAGCCCTGTGTGTCACAGCAGATCCTGGTTAGCACCACAGCAGGACATGTCACAGGGCATCACTTCTCTGCTCCAGCGACCTCCACCTGGGAATGATCTATCAGTATTCATGCTTCTCTGCTGCAGTCACCAGAGCAGAGCACAAGAGGCTGCTCTGCCTTTATGCAGCCTGAGAAGCATCACCAGGGGTCACACACATTGCTGCAGGAACACGTACAGCCATCTCCTCGTGGTGGGGTTATCAGGGAGTGGTAAAAGGTCAGCAAACTTGTGTCAGGAGAACTGTAGGAGCTGCCAATAACTCAGCCCTTTGCTGCTTAATCACACAAAGTGGGGAGAAGAGCTTACCTCGGTGTTTGGTGTTTGATTGATGAATGTCAACTGGCATTTCTCAGAAAATGATTTAACTTGCACCAAAGTGCTCCTGTTGTTCCTCCGCCTTGTTGCTGAAATGATGTTTTAATGGTTGAGGAAAGGAACTGCTCAACTGCTGTTGTCTTTCATTCACACCTGAGATCATCGAGCAGTTGAGTTTCACAATGTGGGTAATTATGAGTAATTCAGAGCAATAGTTACTGGATGGTCACCCTCTGCTTTTCTGCCGGAGATTAAGATGAAAATAATAATGCAAAGAGTTCTCTTCCCCTTTTCCTCTCGTTACTGAAGAGTTATTATTATGTGACCATTTCAGAGGCATAATTAGGTAACTTAATAACATGACACCTGCGTATTTCCAGTCCTGTCAAAATTGTACTTAATTAGGGCAAAAATAATCTCTCATGACTCACTGTGAGGCTTTGGTGCATCAGTTAGCAAAAAGGAGAGAAAGGAACAGTGTATGTATGATTAGTCCAATGCATTCAGCAAATCAAAGCAGGGTGAAGTGTCCCTAATCAAGGCAAACATGTTTGCAATGCAAATGCCTGGTGCCTGCTTCAGCATCCTTCCCAGCGTGCAAGAAGCATGAGCCAGCCTTCGGGCTAAAGCTTGGACCACCTCATTAACCCCAGTACAGAGCATTAGCCTCCCATCTTGCTAGTTAGCAGGTGTTCTTTCTTTCTCAGGCTCCTTACAAAACAATTTCTCAGCTCTTCTGGTTTTATCCTTTTTTGCTACTCTCCAATTATAGAGATCATATAGAATCATAGAATGACCTGGGTTGAAAAGGAGCACAATGCTCATCCAGTTCCAACCCCCTGCTGTGTGCAGGGTCACCATCCACCAGACCAGGCTGCCCAGAGCCACATCCAGCCTGGTTTAAATACCTCCAGGGATGGGGAATCCAAAACCTCCTTGGGCAACCTGTTCCAGTGCCTCACCACCCTCTGAAAAACTTCCTCCTAATATCCAACCCAAACCTCCCCTGTCTCAGTTTAAAACCATTCCCCCTTGTCCTATCACTGTCCACCCCTGTAAACAGCCGTTCCCCCTCCTGTTTATATGCTCCCTTCAGATACTGGAAGGCCACAGTGAGGTCTCTCTGGAGCCTTATAAAGTTCCTGTTTGGGTTTCTATCATCTTAGGACCTGTGATTGTTTCCATCCATATCTCATTACAGAGCAGCTATCATGCGCAGTCGTTGAGCATCCATCAGCATCCCTAATTGCCCCAGGAAGCAACCTGTGAATTTAGCTGTGTAAGTTTGGATTAAAAAAGTGGCAATAACTTCCCACTTGATGAGAAGGTTGCAGACTGGCTCAGTAACAGTTTTGAAAGCCACAGGCCCTCTGACTGAGGCTGAAATAGCTCACACCATTCACAATCTTTGTTCCTGTGAAGGCAGAGCAGAACCAGACTCGTGTGACGACTCCCATCGCTGTCCCTCTAACTGTATAACTGTACACCTGCCCTTAGACAGCAGCACCCCATTTTCCCCAAGCTCTGAGCTGCTCTGTGCTCTGGACAGCAGCATTACCATGTTCTAAAGAAGCTGATATGTGAAGTCCCTTGGTGATTGTATGCCTACCCTTTTCCCTTTTTGCTTAACCACAAATTACAAATAGCTGAGCGACTGAATTGCTTGTCTACTGCCCTGCTGCTTTTGAATGTCTTTCTTTGCTCTCCAAGCACGCATTCTAATCCAAGTACATCTCACCTTTGCATCATCTGTTTCTTGTCGTGCCCCTCCCGGCCCAAGTCAAAGTTCACAGAGGAAGATCTGAGCCAGGATGCTAAATCTGGAGTAGATATTTAGTGAGTGACTGTATGGGATGGGGAGTACAGGTGATGGACACTTTCTATTTGCAGTCTGAGCTCTTCCTACAGAGGTTGGAGCAGGCTGAGGAGCTGTCTGCCTGCAACCCAGCAGCAATCACAGCAGAAAGGCCTGGATGTGTGACAAGGGAATGTAGGAAGGATTTGATTTATTAATTTTGGTGGAGGAATCTAAAAGGGCACAGAAATAACAGTAATTAATGCTGAAGTAGAAATTCTTTGCCCAACTGAGGGAAATGCTGCAGGTAAGTCTTCAAATGCAACTGATTTCTCCAAATTATGAAGCAAGGAGTGAATTAGGTATTAAGATGATGACATTTTCCAAGTATTTATTTCTTACAATCTTAAAATCAATTCTTGAAGTTCAAATGTTCATCCCCACCCCCCAGCATGTTAATCCAGAGTGTTAATATTCTCATATTCTGATGCAAAAATGACCACTTCAGCACTGCACTTCTTTATCAGACAAGCTGTGGTGTTTTTCAATGTTTATTTATTAATTTTTGCATGCATAAGTACAGGAAAATGCAAATTGTATTACATCTTAGATTAATCAATTGGAAAATATAGATTTTAACTCATCAGAAATAATGGCTTCTGCCAACGCAAATGGTATTTCCACTGTAAGGAAGTGGGATGGAATTGTTTAAAGAAGCATTGTGGGCTTTTCAAGATGTATTTTTCACCATCAGTGAGAATGCTGAGGTTTATTCTTTGGAATAAAAGAATTTTTATTAATGTGGAAACAAAATGCCAAAATGTCAGAGTGGTATTGGAGCAGAAATTTTGAGACATGGCTTGAAGCAATGATGGAGCACCTGGTGGGAAGGCAGGGCCAACCCAGGGGAGCTCAGCTGCATGCAATGCAATGCACTGATTGACCTGAAGGGCTGGAGCCAGGACCCACCCCTTCCCAACCCTTTTAAGGGCTGGCATTGGAGATGTGACTATCTCCCTGAAGATCCCTGTGTACTTGAGGCTTTGTGAAGGTAAGCAGCTTCTTTCCTTTATTTCTGTACCCCTGGTTGTTGTGTCTCAGCAAATCCTCGCTTGCTGCTGCCTGGAGCTTTGCTTCTCTGCTGTTGTTGCTGCATTTTCCATTGTGTTATAGCATTATAAGTGTTAACATTTTAAGTTACTATAAACACAGAACTGGAAAAAAATAAGCATGCTGTAAAGAGTCAGACTGCATTATGAAGCAGAGTAAGTGTGCTGCTGTGGCATCTTGATGAAAGATAAAGTAGAAATTGATATATGTACCTGCCACTTTCTTTGTGCTCACACTTCAGAGCGCTCTATTGAGCAATGAGTTGGGGTTACATCACAGAGCACAATCATACAGAGATCCTGAGATTCTCTCAGAAAGCTTTGGAGGAGTGTTATGGGTTTCCAGGCAGGGGATCAGAATGGTGTATTCAGGTGTGCGTGTATATCCAGTAAATTATTCAGCCACTAGATGTCCTAATGTGTGGAGCTGCAAATCCAGCATGAGCAGTGATGTACAGAAATTACAAACCTGGGACTCAGTGCTGATTATCTGCATATTTTTAGCTCATGGATTTGCAATTCCTAGAAAACTGCTGAAGAGGCTCTAAAACACAACCAAAAATGAGGCTCCAAAACACAACAACAGGTTTGCATGCAGGCTGTGACTGGCTGATTAATTGCCTTCATGCACACAGGTTGTACTTGTATACTGGCTTAGCAGATGCTGTAGCTACTCAGTCTGTTAAGGATTGTGTCTAAGTACCACGTGGCTGGATCCAGTACTGCATCTTGCTGCTAAATGTTGTTGTTTTTCCAGATCGTATTATTTTGAGAGATTTGACAAACCCAAAGAAATATGGGTCTACTGCTAAAGGAAATGCAGTGTTAAAATCCTGACCTTATGCAGATGAGTGAGAGATGTAACACGGGAGGAGAAGAAAATGATGAAATTCAGCTGATTTTTTTTTTTTTTAATTATTATTAATTCCTATGTTATAAGCAGTGGAAATGCCATGCCTTCATCTCGCAGCTGCTCTCTCTGCCTGTGAGAACCCCCAGCCATTTACCTGCAAGATGCGTGCAGTGAAATTCCATGTTGCTGAGGGATGCTCTGTGCTCAGGAAGAGCTTTTGAGCCAGCCCTTATTGTAGAGATGAAGAAATGGCTGGGCAGAAGGAGCACCCAGCTGTTGTTTTTATTGCTGGCTTAACTGTGTATTATTCAAGCAGGGTTGGGTTGGAGGTCTGTGTTCTGTGACTATCAGGTGGTCCAAAGCTCCTCACTCACATATCCATGCACTGGGATGAGAAGGTTCTGTGGAGTGGCAGATAGAGTCAATCACAAACTTGAGGCCAAAGGATCAAGATGGATTTCAGCTGCTTTTCTGCACATTCGTGTCTCATGGAGTGCTGCACTCAGCTGTTACCTCCTGCTGGTTCACCTGCCCTGGTACTGTCTGAGAGAAGCAGTGGGTGCTGAGGCAAAGCATGGTGTTATTTTGGGGCTTTTATCTTAACCAATTTTCAGTTCCAGTTTCGTTTAGAGAATTGTTGCGAGTGAGAGAAGGGGAAGAATAAATAACCAAAATATGCAAAGAGTAAATAGGGCTTTTATTGGCTTCTGTGTGCTTACAGCAGAGCCCATTCAGAGTTCTTAGTGTAATTTCATTAGTGATTTGTTGTTACAGTTCTTGCCTGCTCATGAATTATTTACCTGTTGTACAGGTGTGAGTATTTGCATTAGAGCCAACTGGTGCATGTGTAATGTTCTCTGTGAAGTACATCAGTGGGGTGGGTGCATTTATTCTCCTTTTATCATTCCATCCATTATGCATGCAGTTGTACACTTATACCTGAGGTGGCATTTGAATATGGAATGTTTTTTAGTTGCAAGAGCTGCAAATTGAGGCCAATTCCTTTCTACCTACTCCTGAGAACGTTCCAGCAGTGACCCCCAGCCTATTATCTGATCCCAGGTGATGTGAATTCTGATCTAACTCAGATCACCTGTGGGCTCCTCCAAGGCTGGACATGAAATAAACAAAATGTCATCACCTGCTGCAGATTTCTGTGCTGTGCTTGGGCAGAGAGAGGGATGGGAGCACCTTGGAAAACTCAGCTGGAACATTTTGCTGAGCTGCTGGTGTGGAGGAGGGAACTCTTAATATTTTCCTTCAGACTGCAGTTGTGTGGTTTATTAAAAATTACTGGGGTGTTGACACATACCAGGGAGAAAAGCTGCTTTTGCAGTTGTTGAAGTTCATGTGGTTGAAGGCTAGAAATCCATAGACTCTTCAACTATCTTCATGGCACAGTAAGAGGTGCAACCTGAAATGCAGAGATGTGGGGAAAACCACACTGAGTACACAGGTGGCAGAACTGATGGCTGCAGATTCTGTCTGTCCTTCTGGTTGGTGCTTTTGTGCTGTGTGTGGATGTGGTTGGAACCATTCAGGAGGGTTCCTCTGGTTTGCTTTGTTCCTTCTTGCCTTTAGTTTTTCTTTGAACTTCGATGCTTCTGCTGACAGACTTTCAGTTTCTTGAAAATGTAGAAAGCCAGATGTGAAATACGGAGTGTGTTAGAAAACAAATATTGCTGCCAAGCTTAACCATTGAAATGCAAGGGATGAACAAACTTCTTCCTTCCAGCATTCTCAGCTTCTCCATTAGTGTTTCCCCCACTTGCCCCAGTAATGCCATGAATCCCCTCTGACTGAATTCCAGATGCACTTTCCTTCTTGCTCACTCCCTGATATCAAAAGGCAGATCCTCCCTTCCCCTTTAACTTCCCTCTGGTTAAACCTCAGTGTGAATTGCAACTATATTTCTAACAGAGGTGGCTCATTGGGCTGCCAGAGCAGATTTAGAGCTTTGTTTCTGTAAGGTGCTGTACTTCCAGTGTGCATCAGTGCTTAAAGAACACATGGTTTCATCTGCAGCTCAATTTCACCAGCTCAGAGGTTGCTGCATTCTCCCCACTGAGGTCTTTTTTTTTTTTTTTTTTTTTTCTTTTTTTTGTAGAACACTTTGCATCTTTGCATGTCAAGTGCTCTGATTGAAGTTACCAGCTGCTGCCCTTCTCTGCTTATGCTCTCTTCTTTCCCGTCCTAATAGTTCTATAAACTGAGAACTCGGTATTTTAATCCAAAGTGCCAAACATTGACTCAGTGGCATGGGCAGAAACGGTCTATGAGCTGAACTCAGAGCACGTGGCTGTATGGAATGGATGTCCTTGGAAGTAGGGCTGTGGTTGTTGACATGCAAAGGCTTAAAGAAGCACAGGAGATGCTGTAATGTGCAAAACCATTCCTGTGTGCCTTCCTGATTGTGTTCCTTTGTGGCTTTCTGTTTGTTGTTATTCTTTCGGAGCCCATTGGCCATGGAGATGACCTTAGGCTGTTGAAGAAAATGTATTTTTCATGTGCTTGCTCTCAGCCTTCGCCACTCTGCTCTTGATTGTGGTCAGGAAAACGCATGACAGAAAAGAAATAAGAGAGCTTCCGATGTGATGTTCTCAGATATTGATTTATTTTTTTTTTCCCCCTCTTAAAATTCTGTTTACAAATTCCTGTTGCTTTAATTATGTGTTTCTGGCTGAAAGCAGTACAAAGCTTGCCTGCAGGACCAATTGATAAGCCTTCATTCTAAGTCCATGTAGCTAATCCTACTGTATTTCTCCAAAACTCACCGGTCAGGGATTTCTGAGCACTTTGACAGGAGCAGCCGAGCACCCTTAGCATGTGATGCAGGTGGAGTAGGGCGAGGTTAATAGATGAACTCAAAAATAAGGAATACAGCCCCTCCGCTGATTCCTGTGCTCCTGTTGCCTAGTGCAAATAGGGCTTATCTCCAAAAGAATGGCAAATGGAGAACAAATACATTATCTTAGATTTTATGTCTTTGCTCACTGGTGCACGTTGTGATGCATTGACCTGGAGCGTGCCACGCTTGGCTTCCACAAAGAGGATTCGGAGTCACGGTGGTACGAACCCAATCCCTTTACCCTACAGTTGTGTAGGAGCCTCACGGTGAGCACTTTGTTAGCAACGCTGTGCTCTGAGCGCCTCGCTTTTTGCCACCGCCACTCCCTGCGGATGCACCGAGTCCTGAAACGCGTGGGGTGCAGCTCCCTGAACCCCAAAGCTTTGCTCCTCCTCTGCCTGCAGCCGCTTTGCACCTCTTAACTGCCTAAGTAAGGCACAGCGGCTGTACCTGAGCACACCTGGGCTTGTTGGCCCTTCTGTGCACCGAAATAGGTGGTTTGCAGCGAGCCGGGGGGAAGGGAGCGTGCAACAGTGCCCCTCACGGCAAGGAGAAGCACGCTTGGGCCAGGCGCTGTTAGTAAAGATGGCACAAGCGCTGTTTGCTTCGGGCTCAGGCGCTGCTCCTCGCGCACCTGTTAAGGGCGGTGCTTTGCTAAGGAGAGCGTGGCTGGAGGGAGGGGGAGAGGCAGGCAGGATGCGCTCTACTCCCACCCCCTCCGCTCTCTGCTCGGCCCCGAACACCGGAGCTCTTCGGGGGGGCTCCGCGCGTTGCCCAACGCACCTGGCCCCGCCCCACGTGCGGCTAATTAGCGGCGGGGGAGGGGCGGCTCATTAGGGATGCGGGCGCGCACGGCGCCTCGGAGGCAGTCGGCGGGAGGAGCGGCGGCAGCGCGGGGCTACGGGCACAGCTCCGGCTCAGTGCGTGCGGGGGGGGGGGGGGTGAGGATTAGGCGAGAGGAGGGGAGGAAAACAGGAGGGGGGGGGGAAAGACAACGCGGGAAACGACTTCTCTCTTCACCTGCGGCTCCGGCGGAGGTTTGCAGCCTCAGCTCCGGTCGAGGAAGGAGCGGAGTTGCGGGGCCAGCATGGGCGGAGGGGCTGAGAGGGGCGGCTGTGCCCCGCGCCTGGAGCTGCTGCTGTTCCTGGGTCTGTGCGGCCGCGCGGCAGCGCTGAGAGGTAAGCGGGATCCCCAAGCCATCCCTCCCTGGCAAGTTTGTAGACGGAAACCCTCGGCCGGCCCCGAGCACCGGTTGCTCTGCTGGGCGAACCCCCGTCATTTACAAAAACAAAACAAAAAAAACCTCTCCCCACTCCATAACCCCACGGGATCGCGGTGGGAGGCGAAGCGGATATGCCCCAACGTTGGGGTAAGGGGAATAGAGCCCTGCAGGAGAGAAACGGGGGCCAGGGACCGAGGGCGGGACGCAGCTCGGCACTGCGGGCTCCGGGCTGCGGAGCATCCTCGGGAATGCGGCGTGTGCGGGGCTGCGGGCAGCGCTGGGATACCCGCAGCGGTCGCGGGGAGTGGCGGAGCCGTCCCGAAATGATGGTGCTGCGAGATCGTGGACTGTTCTGACAGCGAGAGAATCCAACACCTGGCAGACAATGCGAGTGTCTGCGCTTGGGTGCGCGTACGCGCGGTGTTATTGATGTACGTGCGATGTCGGGGTCCGTCCCCACCTCCAGCCTGGCACTTCGGTACGTTGAGCTCCGATAGGGCCGGGCACCGCGCATCGTTGGACCCGGTGCTGTGGGCTGCACAGAACGTTCCCTCCTGCTGTTGCGGTTTTACAGTGCAAACCTGCAGCAGGCTTTGTAGATCCGAGCACATCCCTCTTGTTGTCGCCTTTCTCGATCTCTCCCCGCTGGGGCTGTGCCTCCATCTGCTGCTGTGGGACACCATCCTCTGGTCGGGCATTGCCCGTGGGTCAGACGTGGGGCTGGGCCACAGGTGGCTGCTGGGCAAAAGCATCCCTTATAGAACTGAACTGAAAGATGAGAATGGGAGGAAGGCTGATATTACTTAGTATTTATTTCAAAAGGCATTTGTGACCATAAGGGACTGCATGTGTGTTTAGTTTAAATCGGTGTTTCATATGCATCTGGAAGGACTCTGGGGTGGATCTCATATTGGGAAGTGTGGTTGGGATCAGGCCCCGTGAGCCTCAGAAATGTCACTGCAAACCGTGTGGGGTGTAGTGGGGCTGTTGCTGTTAAAGAGTTTTAGTTGTTCAACTAAAATTTCCCATCCAGGACATTTCAGGCTGAAATAGGATGGGTTTGGGAGTTGTGGGTATCCTTAGGGTCAGCTGGTGGCTGCGGTCTCTGAGCTGTGATGTGCTGTCTTTGGTTGTGGCTTTGGCCGAAGCAGTGAAGCCCAATCACCGACCTGCTGAGCTGTAAGGGATGCAGGTGAAGTTATCTTCAAGCCCCCTCTGAGACAAATGGTATTCCGAGATCCTGGTTTGAACTGAGTTTGAAGAGAAATGAAATGACTGTAGATAACCTTCACGCTGCATTTGTCTGTTGGAAGGAATGTCTGTGCATTGCTTTGGGCTTTTATTTTACAGCAAACAATGCATAGACACTGAGGGAATTTGAAAACGAGATGGAAGTTGCTAATATTTTTTTAATCTCATTGAGGTATTGAAACTAATTTTAGGTTGCATGTATCCAAGTGAAGATGTCTCTAAAATGTGAATGCTGGTTTTGCTCTGCATCTCGATATTAAAGCCTAAAGCTACGTGTTTCATTGTGTTCCTACATCTGTGTGCATTTTGTTGTAAATAAGCACCGTTTAGGGATTTTCCTTCTCTTGTTGCAACAGTATCAGTGCAGCCATTGCTTCTCACTTCTGGTTTTATTACAATAAATGCTCCTCTAAGCCTCCTCATGGAACAGGGCATGGCTGAGAGCGAGCCATAGGAGCGGGTGTCTCAGTTTGGAATTGAGGGATTTTTATTTTTTTTTTAATTTGACTTTTTTTTTTTTTGGTTTTTTTTTTTTCTTTTGTGTTTTTTTTCTTTTTTTTTTTTTTTTTTTTTTCTTAATATCACCTCTCTGGTCTGGAGAGCTGTGAATTTAAGGCATTGCTCTGATCTGGGAGCTCAGCAGACAAACCAGGTTCTGGGCAACAGAGCTCTTGGAGGAATAACGCTTTAGGAAGATAAAAGCAGTTGATGCTAAGATGAATCCAATGGCAGGGACAGGACTGATAGGTGAGTTGTTTGTGTCCTGGTTCTACCTCTTGTCTGGAATTTAATGCCATCCTTGTGCAAATTAGATGAACTTCTGTTTGCTTCATTGCGAACGGGCTGGAATTGCATTTGTGTATCTAGATTCTCTCAGTATTTGCAGTGTACCTCATTGCCACCAGCTTAGAGCAGCCCGGGAGCCACCGCTGCTGCTTTTATTTGCAGAGCGACGTGGATTTGCTGCGCTGCATTCAAGGAGCAGGGAGGCTTTTTGTGTCCTGATTTCTGCATCTGAAGGAGGTGTGTTATGGCTGGTGTTGCGTTAGATTGTCTTCAGTTCTCATTCTCTGTTCCTTGTGCCCCGCTGAGAGTAAAGCTGTTTATTTGTTCCTACGTTCACCTGGAATATCTCTCATGTGCCGACCTCAACTGAACAGACGCTGTCAGCATATGGATTTATGTGATCTTAAAGTACAAATGTCACCAGGATCTCAGCAAAGCGGAGGACTGAGATACTAACAACTGATGCGGGGTGAACAAAAATCAAGGAAAAGCTCTCATGAGCTGTGTGCATCAATTGTATGACTGCATTCACACACATCACATAGTTTTGCTGCATGAGGAAAAAGCATTCATTAAAACAACAAATCCCATCTCTGAGCCATCCTTCTACTCACCGTGCCTTTGTTTCTCTGCCAGTGTTTGTATCTACTTCTCAGCTGCTCAGGGAAGAAACTTCTTTGACTTGGGGTTGTGGTTACTGAGTAGTTGGTTGCTTCTCTCTGGTCTCCATGAAGATACAAGCTTGCTTTGCTTGTGCTGAGGTCTTGCTTTGTGTATGAAGAGAAAGGAAGGTTTGTGAGAGGAGGATGGAGAAGCCTGGGGGCTCAGAAAGCAGCATTTCAACACTGCCATCAGAACGTGGAAGTTGTTATGCTTTGGGACTGATAGAATCAGTGCATGTATTAGTTCTTTTAAGTCACTGTTCAGTGGTGTGTTGGCTTCCAGTCAGTCCTGCTCTTTTCTGCATCTATTGCTGTGCTCATCTGCTATAGCATAGTTCATGAGAAGAGGTGGGATAGAAGAAGCATTTCTATTGAGTGTGAGGCTGACTTTGGACCCTCTGTAGAAGGGGGATCCACTTATTGGGATCGTTTTAATTTGTTCTGTGATTTACTTGGGTGTATTGCTGCATTGCTCAGAGCACACTGAATTTATTTCCTGCATCCTGTTGCAGCCAACATTGGTGCCAAGTACTGCTTAGACAGAAAGCTGAGGAGTTGCACATATGATCCTATGTTGGAAGTGTGGTGCACACATCTCCATTCCGCTGTTCCTTTCTAATGTGTGCATCTCTGGGTGATATTCCCTCCTGTCTTTCCATAAAGGAACTCCTTCCCTGCAAAGCAGTGTGTTGCAGTGCTGCTTCTCCCTGGCTCCTCATTGTACACTTGTGCTTCTCCACATCCACACAGTAGAGCTCTGCAATTCCTATCTCTTCTGATGCAAAGAATGAAGCTCGAGCTCTGCAATGATGAAATGAGCTTTCCAAGCTATGAAAGAAAATGTCCATCTTCACAGAGGCAGGGGACTCTGTATCAGGCTGAATTGTTAGCAGTGAAGAAGAGAAGCTAATCTGATGGTTGTTTCACAGCGAATTACAGAACGCAAACATCAACAGTCTGATACAAGCCTAGATGGAAAATTACTTATGGTGCAAAGGATCCCACAGGGCCATCTGATGTATGTTTGCTGTATTTTCAGCCCTGCTTTCTGGGGAAAGGTGGAGTCAGAGGGAAGGAGCAGAATGTTAACACCAGAGGCTGCTGTTTCTGTTGTTTTCAGCAGCTGCCGCTGTTGCAGTGCAGCAGATGGTCAGCTTCATTTCTATGAAATGGTTTTGTTTTTTCCATTTCTACTTTTAGAGAACCTCAATTGCCACACTATATCACACTGCATCACCTTACAACATCATTATTTGTAAATGCCATTTTTTTTTTTTTTTATGCTTAACCATATCTTACGTGGTCCATAAACCACATTGGAGAGCATCTTGCCAAGAAGGCATCGAAAGCTTCTAATTTAAATACACGATTTGGTGACCTCAGCCTCAAAATTCTACCTCCACCACTTTGGTTTGTGGTTTTTGTCCATTTCCCCCTTCCCACCTCCTTTTTGAGGCCTTTTTTAAAGCAGCAGCCAGGAACAGCAGCAATAAAGAAGTGCTCATTGTGGTGCAGTTCCATGTGTTGGGGTGATGAGTGGCACCCAGTGCCCCCTGCTGGGGTTTGAGGCTGTGTTTGTGTTTTCCTTCAGTACTTTGAAGGCACACTGGATGCTTCTCTACATAAAATGGTGCAATAAAAGAGCTCAGCTTATGTGCAGATGAAACCTACTGAGTATGTCTGGAGATGAGCAGTGTAAGCAAAACGAGTGCAGTAGGAAATAGTGTTGGTGGGTGGGTGGTGATGGTGGTGTTCCTTATATTGGTGCCTGTTGTAACAGTAGGAAAACTTGAAAATCAGAAGCTTTTTATTTATTATTCCTGTGCAAAACGTCCAAACTTTGCAGCTGTCAGGAAGCACAGAACACACAGCACACCTGCTCTTACCTTTATGCTGAATGGGCAGTTGCTTCAAGTTTGGATGTATTCTCTTTTTTCTCAGCAATACATTTTGTGGATCTCCACTGTTTCTTCTTCAAGCACTTCTGCATGTGAAATTAAATTGCTGGAGTCCTGGCAGACAATGGGTGTGAAAGGAGCAAACGTGGAGGCTTCTTAGAAGTGCTGAATAGTTACTCACAGAATGGCTTCCATGCTTACAATGCTCCTAATAATAGATTGCATTGCCGAAAAACAAATTTGCTCTATTAATTGAATTCACCTGTCATATGAAACCACATCTGATCTGCAGTTCAACAGATGCGTCTGTGACTTTTATGGTGACAAATGCTTCAGGTTAGCAGTGTTTTGGGCCAGATTTAAAACCGCTGAGGGTCCGTGGTAAGCCATTACCCTTTGAAATATTAATTTCGCCTTCCAATTCCGAGGTATTTGCTGCCACTGATTTATTGCGAGGTATTTGCTGCTGCTGACGTAGCTAATAATGGATTTGAGTTGGAACTTTATCTTTTAACTTGGCTGTAGAGAACATGGGCTGTTTGCTGGGAGTAGAAGAGTGATGCTGGGTCACAGCTTGCAGTGCTTTCCCTGTCACAGCTGTCATGCAGCTCAATGAGGGGCGGCTGCAGGATGCAGGGTGATGCATGTCCTTACTGTGTCCTAACGAAGCTGTGTGTGCTGTGCTCATCGTGTAGTTCTCAGAGCTCAGTGATGCTGGAGAAATACCCGTACATCAAAGTAGCTCTCATTCTGAAATTCAGTTATTTTTTTTCTTGATATCTGTGTGTTTCCAAAGGTTTTATGAACTTCTCGATATGGTTCATGGGCAAATGACTGGTGATTTCTCTATTTCTAAGAGGGGAAAGTAGCTGAAAAAATGCTTAAGGGATAAATAAAAGTGGAAATAAAAAGCCACTGCTCCTATTCATCACTATATATTATAGAATCATGTCAGATTTGTAGGTCTGACCTCGAGTAACGTGGTGTAACTTGTGCGAAATGGGGTCACTCAAGTTGAGATGTTGAGATCTGTCTCCTGTTTCTGCCTGCTCTGTCCAGCTGCGTGCATTCCTTGAGGCAGAAGGGTTGCATGGAGCTTTAGGCTGCTCCAGAGATGCACCATCCTGACACGAGGAGGTCGGCAGTGTGTGTCACCCTGTTATTTAACCATGGATTGTGGGGAAAAGGCACTTAATCATACATTGCCTTTGTTATCAGCCCTAATCCTTCTTCTTTTCCTGGTAGAAGCAACTTCAGTGATGTTAAATTAGTTTCTAAGAAGCGGCGGTACTGTGTTAAGAGAGGAAACAAGTCATTCTTCTCCAGCTGGCACTTGGTAACAGCTTATGGCTGTGCTGAGTACCTAAAGGCTGTTAATACCAAATTTGCCACAGTAACAGCCGAACTCCCTCAGCTCCCACTACATTAAAAACATAGGACTTATTTTGCGTCAAATGAGCTAACAAAATAAAAGATGAATTTAGAGTATTTAATCTGTCAGCATCAATGAATCTGAGAGGATTATCATTCCATTACTGCTAATAGATTTTTTCCAGAGATAACTCTGCTACTTGACTTGCCTATTTCTGTGAAGATTTTTACAGATCTAATTTAGACTATGATTTAAATACTTCTGCTCTATTTTGATTTGAATCTGTGAGTTAGTAATGTGGTGCCTGACTTGTTTTGAGCTCGGTAACTTTTCTTCAATCATTTGAATGAGAACATCTTTAATTCTTGCTAATGTGGGGTTTTCAGATCTGAGTTGTGCTTAACATGACCTAACAGTTGGAGCTGACTTCTCCTTGCCTCCTTCCTGAGGAACGGCAAAACAAATAGCATTGCCCTTACGATGGGTATCAGAAGCACTGATGCAGACCTGGTGCTTACTCATGTGTAGGGAAAGAGCCCAAGGATGGGGATTCTTATTTCCAAGGTCTCTTGGTGGTCATTGATGTGTGAAGGTTTTTTGAAGACAAATAAGGATAACATTTCTTACCTTATAGGATGAAAAAGGGAGCAATTGTGTGTTCTGACCATCACTCCAAGTGAGCTGTGGGGAGGAGGGAGAGGAGTACATAGCAGAGAAACTTCCTGACTCTAGATGGAGCCCAGGCTGTAGGATTTGATTGCAGTGATTGCAGTAATGCCCTCACAAAGGTCTTGCAGCCCAACAGTCAGACGTACTGCAGCGATAGGAAACCATACAATATCAGTATTGCTCTGCAAATAAATTCCCCTCTCACAGTGTATGTTTCAGCAAATGGCTTCACAAGACGACGTGCCCCTGAGTTGTGTGTGAAGGTTAAGTTTGTGCAGGTTGGGGTGATTTGTTGTTACTTTGGGGTTAGTGGGGCTGTGTTATCCAGGTATGGGTGAACCGATGCTCCCACTGGACTCTGAATTTAGCAGAAAATAAACCAGAGAGGAGATGTCAATGAGGGCCGTCCCGTCCTCATACAGTTGTAATCATCCCCAGCTTCAGCACTGCATCTCTGTAGTTTGTGATGTCAAACTGGATTACGTGGCTATTGAAACTCTGCTGTGGATTTCACAACCTCTCTGGGCTCTGTGCGTAATTAAAAGACTTTGAGTCTCCAGTGTTATTTAGTGCCTTTCTCTAATTAGCTATTTCTATGACTGTTTTTTATACAAATATTATGTCTGCCACCTTTTCTATATGTAAGAGTGAGACCCCTCTGCTGGTTCAGCAGTGATGGAATTCTGTAGGAGGGGAGAGGGCTGGTAGAGTATTGTCAATTGTATCCAGAATATCATAGATGAAAGTAATAATTAATGTTTTACAGCTAGATTCTGAGTGCTGCCACTGGTCGGTGCAGCGGTATCTGGCCATCCTGCAGCCCCATAAATGAGATCATAGCCACTAACAACTTGGCAGGGCTACTCTTGAGAGATTTTTTTGTGCCTTTGGAATGTCACTTATAGTTACAGTCCCCTTGGTCCTGCAGGGACAAAGGGTACACTTGTTGTGATGGAGACAAATAACAAGCTGTGGTCCCCCTGTGTTTGGCTGCACTGTCATGTCATGCAGCCTGCAGTGTTCCATCATCTGAGCCTGTCATGCTTAACCTCTAAAGCAGCTTAACATGAGGAAGTAGGAGAAGCTGTGAGTGGGGAAATAGAGCCGGGCCTGATGTTGGTTCATATTTTTAACCTTTAATTTCCTTGGGAGTATACCCATAAAAAAAAAAATACAACCACAAAATGTTACCAGCTCACACCAAGATGTTTTTAATCCTGTGGAAGTTCCATATTTAAAATGCTTTATTAAAGGTATAAAATATTTTCTATGGAGCTGAACCATTTTTCGTGGCAGAAAGATAGGAAAGAGACTTCAATAATGCAGGTGTTGTTGTGAGGGGAAGCAGAAGGAGGAATTCTTTTTTCAGTGCACAGCTTCTCTCACAGCTGTGAATAAAACAAAACCCACAGCCCCCTAAACAGTTTGTTTTTTGAGGTAGTTGCTCACAGAATGATGTGTGATGTGTCCAGCCAAGGAGCCTTGTAAATGTAGGACTGCAACTTGTTTCCTAGTGGTTTGGATATTTTTTTTGCCTGATAAATGCAGAAGGAAATGGAAGGATAGTGAAGACATCTGACTCAATCTCAAATGAGACCAATAGGAATCAACTTTGGTCCAAATATGAGGCCCCTGAGCTCTACGTTGGTTTCTGATGGCTTTAGAAGGGCCAGGCGTTGTATGGGCACTTGAGGTTTTCCACCTGAAAAGACATCTGAAAGTTTGGGAGAGCAAAATGCACAGTGTTCCTAGAGCAGCTTAGCCATGCTCTTCCTGACTTAGACTCCAGTGTCCTGCAAGCAGGCTGCATTTCTTTGTGTTGAAGGCTTGCAATTAAATCTTAGCTGATGATATGTTGTGGTGGCTTGTGATGCTTCTCATGGGCTAGGTTGATGCAGCAAGTGGCTTCAAATTCATGTCTGATATCAGCTGTTAAACTTATTTTAAGCCCAAGCTGTTCTTCTTGCACTCCTGTATATTTTAAATCTCCTACCATTGTGGAAAGCAGTAGGAGAAATCTTCTTGATGGCTGTTTAACAATCTCATCTCAGTGGTTTTCTCTAAAACAGATCCAGTGTTAATAAAGACTGAGAATGTTCCATGAATAGATTCCTATTCAGAGCGCTGAGATGATGTGCTGTATTTATGAACAGGGATTTTAACCTCTAGGTTGTCATTAAACAATTTCTGCTGGAGATCAGCAAATCTCTGGTGGTTATTACTGACTTGGTCACCTATTCCACTGATCTGATGCTACAAATCTTTCAGTAAATTGTTTTAATAAAGAGAAGCCTATAATGAGGTGACTATGAGAATGTCATTTCATCATATTAGGGGTCTGTAAGACTTCACACAGACAGGTGGCTGTATTGGCTGCCTACGTGCTTCCTGCATTCAGTTTAGCAATCAGAAGAGGACCGAAGGAATAGTCCAGAAATTGTTTGATTGCTATATGTTGCTTCTGAGATGCTTCCAAAACAGGTTTGGTTTTTTTTTTTCAGTGCTGACATCTGAGACAATACATGTGATTTAATTCATAGCATGGTTGCAGACAGCGCAGTCTTATTTCTTCTGATCTTCTTTGTTGGTTTTTTCAAATGACAGACATGATTCTTGGTTATAATACTCCTCCTTATAGGCTGCTTGTTAAGTTAAATTTGTGTGTCTGCTACAGTGAGCAATCCTGAGTTTATAGTCAGTAGCTGCTGTCCCTAATTCAGCGTCTACTTTCTGTGCTTGAAGCAGTAACTGAGATGCTGCTGTGAGAATACACAATCTGCTTAGTCGCAAAGAGAAATTAGCATTTACACAGGAATCCCATTTAGGCTTCTCTGAGCAAGATTTCTGCCTGGTAACCCAAAATCAGTGCATCTGGATCTGCTCTGATGTGGTTTTTCAATATGTCAGGTCCAGCTGACACAGGAGACTTTGGACCACCTTCAATGGGTTGTGCAGAGCTTCCTGCCAGCCTTTATGGCTTGCCTGAGCTTCAGAAAAAAAGTGCAATGAATTCTCCATGTCTCAGCTCCTTCCTTGTGCATCTCCCTTATTTGTTAGCAGTGTAGGGATATAAAAAAAGAAACAGATCTGATTCTCCAACAGTTTGGGCAAGCTGTATGCTTGTTGGACCTTTCCAAAGAATATGAAAGAATTATTCCGAAGAATGGCCAACATATCTTTACGTTAATAAAGAAATAAACAGTTCACCTCTGAGTGAACTGGGAAGCTATGGGATTGGTTAAGCACACAGAGTGTGGGTGATTGTGGCTGCTCTCTGACTTGTCTTCTCCCTTGGACCATTACTCCAACTGTAGATCACTGTAAACTACTTGCCTTCGCCTCCATTTCAAGCATGGAAATGGAACAGAGGAGGCAAGTTATTCTAGCAAGCACTGACTTGTATTCCAGCTCGTTTGTGTGTATTTATGTTATTGAAAGGGGTTCATGAAGCATTTGTGGCAGTGTATTCCACATGGCATTCAGAGAGGAGGCTCAGGAGTTGATTCCATGGACAGCCATTGGTGGGAAATGGAACCAAGTGTCAAGTAAAATCAACAGGCTCTTATTTATAGTGGAAGGAAACGCTGCACGTCCCTATCTGTTCTGAAAGGGGGAAGCAGGAAAAAACACCACCATGTTCCTGTAGACCTGTGCTTGTAATGCAGACACGAGAACATAACAATCCACAGTTTCTGGTAGCCTGGAAATTGCTCCTAGCACGCATTGCACTTGGCCAAACACAGAGCAGTTGGGTTAGCTGTGTCACAGCAATGACTAATGAGCAAAGGTGTGGGGTTTGAACGGTGCCACCTCCTTTCTGTCATTTTATGGCAGTTAATAACCTGGGGCGTCTTGCTGCATGTGGGTCCCTCCTCCTTCCCCCCCAATTTATTTGCATCTTGTAAGAATGACCTTGTTATATTTCAAAAAGACAAATTCTAGGGAAGGCAGAGGCTGCCATAGCTGCTGGTTTTCCCATCGGCAGAGTTCTCTAGCTCCTAATTAGTTGCAGAAGAAATCCAGCTGACAAAGAAATAAAAGATGGAATTCACATACTCAGCTGTATACTACCAAGATGCAAACAACTCCAGAATATGCATCAACAGGGTCAGCAAGAATGGTTGTATTTTATATTTGGTAGACTGTTACTTTATGTTGTATGGTGGAGTGTTACCTTATGGAAAAATCAGAGATGTTCACATAGCCCAGTTCTATGTATGAACTAGAATATAATTTTGCCCCGTGATGCTGAGCACCCCTCTGGAATCCCAGCAGTGTATGGGCTCACTCAGCGCAGCTGGAGAAGATGAAATACTCTGAATTACTGCACGTCATTCTGTGTTATTTCATCCCAAGTTTTGATCCTTCCCTCTAGGTTCATAGCATGAGTTTGGCTTTGTTGCGTGGCCTGAATCCATAACAGGTTCATTTGAGTCTGTCACGATGACCTTACATCTGACTGTTCATGCAGAATGTTGCTTTCTGCTTTTCTCCTTTATCAGAGAGCTTTGTGGAAAATAATTTCCATTGATATCATAAGAAGGTTGTGTTATATGGTGATTTCTTATTCTTTTTAATGCTATATCAGCATCTTGTTCAGAGTTTTTGCTGCACTTTGGCCGTGTGTGATGAGGTGCAGGCACTGTTCTAGATAGAATTCAGGCTATGATGAGAAGACAGGTGAGAATAATTACTGTTTTATGCTGCGTTCTGAAAGGAGTTATCTATAAATATCTGTCAGGTTACTACTGCCTAAAAATAATTGTTATGTAGAGCAAAGGCTTTACAGAAACTTGGAAAGAATTGAGCTCCCACGTGCTGAAATGGCCTTCATGCCATGGTCAGGGTGGGTTCCTTACCATCCTTGTGCAGTGGTTCCCATAGTGCTGTGCAGGAGGCGGGATGCTGAGCTGTGCCCTCCTGCTCCAGCTGTTTGAACACAGCCCCCAGTGCCAGCAGGGAACACTGCAGGGTTTGTAGGATTCCCTGAACTCAGGAAGGTGTTCTGACATTGCAGAGCTGCTCTGGGCTCTCTGCCTATGCAACTTCCATCTATCTGCAGTTGCTTTATTACACCCAGCGTGCGTTTTGTCCTCTTTTGCCTTAAACTTGGCTCCAGAGGCACTATGGCCTGATTTGGTTTACTTTCTTATGTCATCAAATGTAATGACAAGGCCTCCTTGACACTCTGATAAAATACACAGTGTTTTAGAAGAAATAATTCAGCTCTTGAAGGCAAGCAGAACAGATGACCTGAACGGATAGCTGCCTTTCACCTATGGGTACCCCCATCA
The DNA here is from genome assembly GCF_026119805.1 of Tympanuchus pallidicinctus. Classification (NCBI taxonomy): domain Eukaryota; kingdom Metazoa; phylum Chordata; class Aves; order Galliformes; family Phasianidae; genus Tympanuchus; species Tympanuchus pallidicinctus. The sequence continues at coordinate 498,500 of NW_026294760.1, forward strand.
GTTATTTGTATTGGTCTGGCTGGGAGAGAGAATGACACAAACCTGTGCCAGCTCACACGAAGTTTGGGACGTTCTTAATAATGCTCAGAGCTAATGAATTATTGCTTATCAGAAATATGAATGTCACATCTCGATGCCTGCATCTTTAAGAGAAACTTCAAAAGAATATTTTTGTCTCTCAGATTCCCCAGTTTTTCGTAAAGGGCTGAAAAACACTTTTTAGAACCTTAAACTGCCATCTTCTCTCAAATCTGTCTTGACAACTGTTTAATGGTATTATCATCACAAATGGACTTCACCAGTGTTGGAGATATCTGAGCAATTCTAAATGGCATAGGAGTTTGTGTAGGCTTGCTGCTGAGGGAAGAGCTAGATTAAAGGCTAAATGCATCTTGTGTGCTGTGATGTATCTGATACAGTGAGTGGGAGTATTGTAGTCCACAAGCTGAAGTGAGTAGAGCAAGATGGAAAGCAAACAGCGCTGAAGACTTCCAATCTGTTAGGATGGATACTTAGAGGTATTACAAAGGGCAATCCTGAAGCATGGCTTCAATTTCTAACCAGTGTTATTCCTACAGTGTGGCTCTGTAGAATGAGCCTCTGGTTTCTCTTTTTCAGGCTCTTAACTTTTCTCACCATGAGCTTTAGGGACATGATTTGAATGTCTGAGGGGAGAAAGGAAGTGAGTAATTCCCTCAAATCTTACTCTTGAAATCACTCCATCTCTTGGGCAGCTGCTTTAGAGCTGACTTGGAGTGAGCTATGAGAGATGCAGGTGGTGTTTGTGTAGATGTGGGTATGATAGGAAGGTGCTGGCAATGGGATGGGTTCCTGTATGCTGTCCAGTGCTGTGACTAGCAGCAATTGTCTTCTCTCCATAGGTTTTTGTCTCAAACAGGGCCATTTTCAGACAACTGCATAAGCTTTGTGCCCGATGTGTTCTAGAAAGGACAGTATGCGATAAGTTTGGGGCTGTTTATTAGCTGTCTTGGTCAGATGTTTTGTAGCCTTAAATCTCTTATGTGCCTTGCTGCATTTAAACCACAAGAAGAACCTGCAGAATGTATGGTTTTCTTCAACTATGTGACTTTCCAAACCAAAAGGAGGGCTCAGCTCTCCTGTGGGCTTTGTCATGTAACTCATAAGACTGCACTCATTGCTGTGGATCCAAAGCAGTGTATGAACCACTTAACTCTACTCTTTCTCCATTTAATGAACGGAGAGGAGACTGTTGTTGTTCCAGACCAGGTGCTATGGGCCACCTTCACCTCTGTGCAATCAGAAAAGTGATGTGATGTTTGCTCTGGTGATGCTGTGGGGAAGGGTATTGCCTGGATTAGTATTATTAGTATTATATATTATTAGTATTATATAGTATTATTAGTAACTCATAAGGCTCAGAGTACAGAATCTTATTTTGTTTTTCTGGAAGGTGAGGGTAGCTTAGAGCACACCTTTGTTAAGCCTTGGTTGCAAGGCTTGTGTGCTGGTAGCAGCCAGTTGTTCTGTACTGATGTTTCTTATGTGATATCTGCACCTTTACGGGATCTGAAGTTGTGTCTTCTGGCTGCCCTGTTGGCTGTTGCTGTAGACAATTTCTTACAAGTGAAGCAGGATGTTTCTAATTGCTGTAATACAGAAGGAGGACAAATGGTCAGCTGAGCAACTTTTTAAATAAAAAATATGCTTTTGTGCTTTGTTAGTATGTGATATCTGTCCTTGTCTTGGTTCTCTATGCCTTTCTCACATCAAAACAAAAGATGTTTATTGGTTTGCCTTTCTCAAGGGAGGAGTGCTGATCTACTCATGAGGAGGTCTGGCTTACAAAGCTTGTGAAATCCAGGGAAAATCCTTTGATTGGCAGCAAGAATTGCCAGTGTGTTGACTTTGTGTGCTGCAGCCTCACCGGAGATCTGCTTTGATGCTGCCTTGTTTCCTGCTAACATGAAAACAAAAGTTGCTGCGCTCCCCATTCCTGGTTTAGCTGTTGTAAATGCGGCCCCTGGGGAAGCTGTTTGCTTGGAAATGATTTGCATGTTTGACAGCACCTTCTTCTCCCTGTGTTAAAAATGTAGGGCAGTGTCTGTCAGCAGCAAAGGCCCTCTCTTCATTTTCCCTTCTTTTCTGTGGTTGGTTAATTACGTCTGTGGGTCCAAAGAAAAAAAAACTGCTGTTACGCAGGCAATTGACATTAATTTTGCAATAACTTAATCTGTGCCAAGCAACATAAAAAAGATCGAAACCTGAATTCGAATGACTTTAAAAACGATAAAATAACAGCATGCAGCAGAGCTACAGTGTGTTATCCTTCAGACTTGGGAAGCTGTTGGAAGTTGGAGTGTTGTGGTCCATCCCAAAGGGACTGTTTTAGTTTGAAACGTTAAATTGCATTGAAGTATAAAAATAGCCTCTCCTAAATTACATCTGCATCAGGTGACTTCTCAGCCCTATTTACTTTCTTCATTTTAATCCTACTGAAGTTATGACTGAGAACATTATAAGCTTTTCTATTATATACATGGTAAAAAAACCAATTAGTCTTGCAGTGCTGGGCCTGGGATCATGCTGGGGTAGTGCACTCAGTTGTGAACAAAAGGAAGTTATTAGGATCATTTGCAGCAGGATGCTCTGGAAGCCACTGAAATATGTTTGATTCATTGAAGGTGGTTTCTGAGAAGGTCCAGCACTGTATTTCTTTGCCCTTTAGGTCCTCCTTGTGAGAAAAGCAAAACTCCAGCCCCATAAATTGGCTGCGTCAGATTGAATGAGGGAGGACCTCTGTGAGTGTTTTGGAGAAAAGGGGCTCTTATCAGAAGCGGTGGGGAATCTGTATGCAGTGCAGCCCATGATGGGAGCACTGGGAGGGCTGACTGGGTCTGAGTTCTGAGAGCGTGAGTTATCAGCTGAGTGTTGCACAGGAAGCAGTGGAACAGCTATTAAATGTTCAACCGTGCCTTGCTAAGGGATGTGTGTTTAGCGAAGCAGCCAATTGCAGCACTATATCTGCTGCTTTGACCCTCTTTCAGGACACCGTTTTATTTTCTCTCCCCCTCCAATGACATCCCCGCTCTCTGGGGATAGGTGCTGACTTTGCACAGTGTAACAGCACAGATTCTGGCCTCATTCCTTTTCACCTTAAAGTTCAGAACTTGTTCTGAGCAGATGAATGGTTGGAGGCTGTGGCACTGCCTCCTCCTTAAAGGAGAACAGCTCTGCAAGGGCTCTTTGGGGTTTGAGATCCAGATCCTGTATCTGGTACGTGGCTATGGATCATCCTGATGAGCACCAGGAAAGTGGAAGGATGAATGTTTGGTCCCAGCAGTAAATTACAGAAGCATTTGCTGAAAGTGCCGTTCTGCTGTTTGCCATTTAAATAATGATTTAATTGCATGTGAATAAAGTTGGGTGACTTTTTTTTTTTTTTTTTTAGACAAATTACTGCTGTCAATGAATTTTATAAACCATGACCTCAACTCTGCAACCTTCTCTCAAAGGCTTGGAAAAATATTCAAGCTGCTTAACCACGATGCCAACTGTCAAATATGTCGCTGTGCTTTGCCTGCCCTCAACGTTTGCTGTCACTTGGGGATGGCAGGAACTTCTCCTGTTGACTGTGCAGGCATTTGCTATCTGTCCACAGGACGTTCTTTGCTTGATCAGGCAACTTTAATACGATGTGTACTGGTGAGCGTTGTCTGATGATGAGGAATTGTTTCATTCAGCATCCATATGACCTCTGAATCCCTTTACAGAGCTCGGAATCATTGTGTGGAATTGGATGTAAGATACTTTATAAGAATTCAGGATAGGAGCTATTGAAATATGTGATTAGAAAGGGCTTTTGGCATGTTTTCTGAAGTTGGGAATAATTGGTTGCTACCCAGTGTACACATACACCATGATGGCACATCAGAGGGTGTGACAGTCTGGTACCAGTCTGCTCCATCAGTGCGCTTAACCTTATGTCCTGATTTGATAGGGGAGTTGCTCTTTTAAGCGTAACTGTTAATTAGAAGCAGATTGTTTACCGAGGTCACGTCAGTCACTGCTGTTAAACAATGAGTGCCAAAACCTTTTTTGGAGACACGTGTGGGAGATCCCCACGATCCCATGACTGCGTTGCATTTAGCAGCTCGCCCTCCCTGTCTGCTGGCACCCCGAGGTGCTGAGGCACCCATCACAGCTCTGCCTGCGATGCTGTAAGGAGGTGTGGATGGCACTGTGAACACACAGCTCTGCTGACAGCTGTGCCATTCAGAGCTGTCTTTTTAAAAATGTATTTTCAGAGCGGTGCTCTTCCTTGAAAGCAGAAATGCTGATGTGTGACAAAAGAGTTTTAAATGGCAGGTTAAGAAATATCTGAGCCCCTGTCTGGGCTCTGACAGTCTTTCCTTCTTAACACAGTTGAGTGACAAGGAGTGGCTGTATGTGACAATGCAGCTTTGGGGGTTGCTCCTTATCCCAGCCAAGCTGCAGTTTTTGCTTTAGTCAGTGTAGAAGTTTTGCTCTTAGGACATTTTCCCTATTGTGGTATTTTTTGTCCAGAGATGGGAACACTTCTTGTACTGACTGGGCAGAGATGCTCCTGACTGTTGCTGCTAATGTCTGTAGTAATCCTGAGTCATTGAAGGTGGCCAAAGAGCTGCTTCAGCACTGAGATCGAGTTCTGCAGCACTTCATGAGCTCTGCACCCCATCTGCACTGCTGTGTGCTGAGACCAAGGGATGTAAGCAGCTGCCCCTGATGGGGAGAGGGTATGGAATAGTTAAACACCCATAAAATAGAAAGATTAGGTTGAACCCATAAGGTTAAAGTGAAGGGGATGTTCTGTGGCTGTGATCTTCAAGAGCTTTTTCCAAACTGCCTCCCAGCTTTGCCTGTCCGGTGTGGTTCTTCCACCAGCACAGAACCACTGCTGTGTTAAGACTTCAAGATGCAAATGTGAGAGCAACCAGAGCAATGCTTCATTTTCTGCTCTGCTAAAAAAAAATTGTTTTTTTCCTCCCACAGCTCAGTTTTTTCTCTTTTTAGTGACACACACATGGTATTTTTAGAGAGTTCTTAAAAAAGAACTCTTTGCAAGAAGGGTACTTCACGGCGTAGCTTTGAAATATAGAGGTAGAAGGAGCCATATGTCACTTGATTAAAACGTTGCGCTGCGATTTGGATCTGCTTCTGTAGATTTGACAAAGACCTCAGGCAGAAGTTTTGCCGTTCTGTGACTCGATTAATCTGAACGAGGTAAATCTGCCCGGCGTGAGCCATCACTCAGCTCAGTGACAAATCTCCCTCCGAGAGCAGCATGGTAGGAAGTGGGAGCCAAGCAGTGCTGCTGAAGGGTTTGCTTAACAGCATGTTTTTGTTAAAATGTTTTGGAGATGTTGGCAGTGACTGCATTTATTTTATTTTACAGCTTCATACGAGTGTACGTGATATTGGCTTCTATTTTTCTTTATTCAAAGTAAAGCTCTTGGAAACTGTCCTGAAAGATGCACGTGGTCAGATTCTCAGGAGACTTAAGAGTGCGAAACGTTTAGGGAACTGAAAATCTGGCAGATGTTGGCAATCTTTTTCAAGCAGTTCTGTCTGCTTAGCAGCAGCCACAGTGAGCTGTGTGTGGAGAGTTATGCTCAGACCATTCAACAAGCTCAACTTATTTCCAAAAGTACTGTAAAATCTCCATTACTGTGGGCATGCTCGATGGTTAAAGCTTCTGTAAGTGGGGTTCTCCCTGGTCAGTGATGTTCAGGTGGTTGCTAGGATGGCAGCTAAGAACTTCTGCATGAAGAGTTATTTAGAATATATAATAATAATTATCTACGCTATTTGAAGCAGCGCCGTTGGATCAGAGAAAACTAACTGTACTTTTCCTATAGTGCATTGCTTGTCTGTTCTGGTTAGCAGGACACGAAGTTCTGCTTCCATGTCTTCTGCTTCCAGCTTTCAGGAATCCTGTTTTAGGAACAGCTGGCCTTCCTGAATAGGAACATTAGAACTCTGGAGCTGTTTTTTAGGTATCGATGCAATAAGTGTTAGTTTGAGTCAAAAACACTGAAAGCAGAAGATGACTGTGTAACAGAGTACTCATTTTGGAGCTGTAAGGAGAAAAGAAAATGTAATTGCAACCCAGGGTGGATTTGCAGTCACTGAAACCATCTAGATGCAACTTTGGGAACTTGATTTTGTTTGGAAGGAGCCCCCACCAAGGCTCTTATAGCAGATGGCAGCCCGGGACCTGCACGGCACTGCCTGGGAGCAGCCTAGGATTACTGCATTTATTGCTTCAACAGTAACTAAAGCAGTGTAATTCTATTAAGCTCTAATCTGAAATTGTTTTTCAAGCTTGGTGTGGCATGAAGGAAAAGGCCCAGATGAGTTCTATGTGATCTGTGTTTTGAAGATGTGGAATATGCTGGCAGAAGGGATCATTGGAGTTGTGATTACCATACAGTGATCGTGCTGCAGGCTCCAATATAAAAGCACCTGAAATTGAACTTGGTGTGAACCATGACTTGTTCAGTGTGCTGATGCTTGAGCTTTCTCTTTTATTTTCTTTTGTTTTATTCTACAAAATGGGGATGAAGTGATAAGTTGGTTTAAAAATTATTGCAGAGGTATGGTGCAGTGTCATCACATAAAGCTTTTAGCCCGAGGGAGCAGAACGTGGGTTGGTATGTGGTGTTCCTTCACTTGGAAGTGCTGTTTTCTGCAGTTGCATTTTCCTTGAAGCTGTTCTTTTCTTTCTCTAAATCTTGCTGTTCTAAATAGTGGTACATTGTGAGCTGTAAAGAGCAAAAAGTGGAAGCCCTCAGATCCCAAATACTCAGCCCATGTGCCTTTCATTTTGTCTGTGGTATGAATCAATTGCTCAAGTGACGATCAATGCTGGAGCTGGCTCTGGCAATAGGGAAGGGAGCAGCTAGTCTTGAAACTTTGCCTCTGTGTCCACGTCTGTTTTCTTCAGCGTGTACAAATTAGGCAAAAAGGAATGCTTGTAGATCTCCCAAATTATTATTTACTCAAATTATAATTAAAAACTTGTGTTTAAATCAAGTGATCTTCTGAGGGAAGGTGCATGAAACAGTGGCTTCATTGGCAATGTTTCTGAAGTCCGTCAATGTCAGTCCAAGTTTAGATTTTTGAGCTCAGTTAATTGAGAGTGATATTAAAAACAAACAAAAAACAGAGGGGAGACAAAACAAAACCCACCAGCACGCTGCTGAAGCATGAAGATCTCATTCTTGTACGCGATGCGCTGTGATAGAACACTCCCAGTACATGTTTGTTAGAAGCCTAGGAACAAAGCCCTTGACTTAATGTCTTTGAAGCACAGAGCACCTTTAATATTGGAGGATCAAAAAGGAAAAAAAAAGTGCAGAGTATGTGCAAAAGAATTTGCTGATGAATACATATAGCATTGCTGGTTGTGTTTGGCTTTTGATGAAGCTCTGGTTGTGTGGCATGGACTGGGGTGGATCAGTAAGGAGGGGTAGATCAATAAGGAGTGGCCAAAGCCATGCTGGGATGACTGTAATCTATTCTTGATGGAAATAATCTGTTTGCAGTGTGGTCAGTGTTGAAGGAGGGGATGCGTGGAACTTCAGTCATTTTTGATGTTTCATTTTATTCTTTGGATTGCGCTTTAGTAGCTTTTTGTATTTACCAAAAGTTGAATGATAGCTCCCCGTCTGCCTATTAAAACACGACCTTCAGAAAGGTGTTCAAGATCAAATAATTAATGAGTGAGATTCTCAGCATCTGAAATTTCTCACTGTTCTGCTAAAACTGGTGGAGTTGCATGGGCTTACACTACCCCAAGTGCTGACCTCTATTGGCTAACACAGCAATGATTAAGAAGTAGGATTTAGAATATCTCGGTGCTCCTTTGCTTTCTTCTGTATATCTTTACTTTGGTTAAGTGCTCTGATATTATTATTCAGAAGTAGGGTGGGTTTTCCCTATTCCAGCTGGGTTTTGAGCAAGGGAAAGCGAGAGGTGATGGGATCAATGAATACATCACTAAGTGATTATTTATTTTTTTTAATAAATGCTATCAGATGTTTTTTTTGTTTTGTTTTATTTTCAAGACCTGTTAAGCATCCAGCAGTTGCTATTAAGAACAAGTGAGAGCACACTAGAATACTTTAAGGCTGACCCATGTCATTCAAGACAGCTCTTTGGAAGCCAAGGTTTTCTTAGAATCACTGGATGTTGATTACAGCCATGAAAAAAAAAAAAAACCTGATGTTTCTATAATCTGATGTCTGCAAGTTGGAAAAAAGTTTCCACATCTTTCACAGAACATAGAATATAAGGTTTTCCTTGACCCAAGGATAAAACTTGCCTGCTGATGCTTCGTGCTGATTGCTTTCTTTTTCAGCCCAGGCTCTATGAAGCAATACATAGTAGTGGCCATTGAATTCAAGTCCCACAATTTCCGTCTCATAGACTGCACTATTGTCACACGCGATGCATTCAGAGGATGGAAAGATGTGTGCTGTGAATGCTTCAAAGTAGAGCACTGTGCTACACTTGAACAGAGGTTACAGTTTCTATGCTGTTGCTGGATAAATGTAAGAATCTTCATTGATTTCATAAATGTCTTTATAGCACTGGGTTTAGAACAAGCTATTCCTAAGCTGTTGCTGTACAGAGAAGTAGAAGAATTTCTGTGAAGCCCCTTGGGGCAGGAGGTGGCAGGGTGAGAAAAACACATGCAGATGGGCAGGAGCAGGAAGAACTTGCCCTCTAAACTAAGCAGCGCACAGCAATTTGCATCAGTGATGCAGTGAAACAAACTGTTACAATGCAGAGGGGTTTAATTGTAAATTGAAACTGCCTTGGGACATCATCACAATTGAGTTTCTCTGCAGAATCGTAGGTCTTGAATGGCTGCAGTTCTGCCAAATGATAGAAGATGCACATCTTTGCAGGAAGATGTGTTTCTCCCCTCAAACGTTTAACGCTGCTGGATTTCTTTTTGATGTCTTCTTCCAAAGAAATAAAATGAGATAAATTTCCTTGTTTTTCTGCAGCTGCTTACCGGGTTGATTTTGCTTCTGGCAAAGTCAAACTGAATAGAGAGAAACGGAAGGGAAGAAGGAGCTGGATGCTGATAGGGTTAGCAGTGTCGCTTGGGTGATGATATATAAATGTTTCATGTGAAGACATTGAGACAGGCTGCCCAGGGATGTGTCATTCCCTACTGGAAGTGCTCAATTATTGGCTTGGCTGGGGCTTTGAGCAACCTCACCACGTAAGGCTGGCCCTGTTGGTGGTAAGGGTGATAGAACTCGGTGTTCTTTAAGGTTCCTTCCAACCCAAATGTTTCTATTGATACCATTACGCTTCTCTGCTTTCCCTAATCACTTTACCTTTGAGCTGTATCTCTCCTGTTCTATGCTTTTCCTTTTTCGTTTCCCTTTGTCTCCATGTGAAAATGAATTATCAGGTCAGCAGTGTAATTCATGGAAAAAATGGGCTGTAAAACCACCTGGAGAACCAATCATCTATCTTTATTTGATGCTTGTGGATTCCTTAATACGTTCTAGAGGAGTTTGTCTTACCTGTGTCAAGATTTTCTTGGCAAACAGCCATTTCCATAGCAATAAACGTACACTCAGAGCGTACGTTTTGCTGTGTTCATTTGTCTGTATTGAGAAGTTGAGTGTCTGTGTGCAGGAGCCTGTCAATTTGTTAGCATTTTCTGGCTGTTTCTGCCCTTCCTTTCTATGTCAGTTGTCCATGCTTTTCTCATCGTGAATTTCTCACTGGTTTAACCTTGGGTACCTGGGAGTTGAGCTGCTGTATGCTGTGTATGCAGTGCAATAACCTGCTGGTTTTGATACACTTTATCAGTATATTGATTGAAAACCTGACCTTGGGCCGTGTACATTCACATGCCAAAGAATGGGGAAACGTTCTGCATGTGGCCACAATCTGCTGAATTTCATTGAGTCGTAGATTGGTTTGGCTTGGAAGGGACCTTGAAACTTAAATCAGTGATGGAAATGTTGAAGGACAAATGTAAATACACTCAAATCTACAATTCCAGGATGTGTGCATATCCATACGAGCAAAGTTGCAATGGTTTGATGAACAGAATCATCTCCTGATAATCAGTTTGATAGCAACGTTCAGTTGTACTACAATTAAGTAATGGAAATGTTCAGTTGTCCTTCAACAAATTTGAGCAGACCTTTTATGAAAGTGGAAAATACCCATTGCAAAACATTGACCATGCATTGAGGTATATGGAATATTCACATGTACACAACTACAAGTAGGAAAGCGTGCAGTGACCCAAAGGTTTGAGCATTTCTACTTTTTCTGTACACTGAGTACATTTTAATGCTTCCAAACGCAGAGTGCATTACAAGCCTTAATGCTACCTGAGTTATTAAACCTTTTAAACAGCCGTGGCCTTTTGTTTTCTCATTATTTATGTCAGGTAAGGCTGTATCTGTTCAGGTAATCATGCTATGTAACTACAGAGGAATGTAAATGATGTGTCTCAGTTCACTGAATAGCAGACGTGGAATATAAATGATATTTATGAGGAAGTTGGGAGTGCTTTAAATATTGTGAAACCACTTAGTTTGACACATTGGGGATAATGATGCTGAAACAGTAGATGCTTTGTAAACTGGTTAATGGCAACAATTTTCTAAATCAAAGCGATCTGCACTTTCCCATTTACAATTTCATTTCTAAGTACTGAAGTCTCATAAAAGGGTTTACAGCATCGAATATGTGTGCAGTTACGTGGCACCGAGGCACCAGCATTATCTGCAAACCATTTTAATAATTTATTTTTAACATTTTCAGGATGTTTTTTTTTTTCTGCTCTCTTTTCATGCGGAAGTAGAATTCTAACATGCAGAAATGATACTGACATTGTGTTAGGGGCTGAAAAAACACATTTGGTGGAGCTGTTGTAAGGTAGATTCAACTTAATTGGAAATATGTTTTTTAAAATTATAGTGGGATTTTTTAATACTAGGAATTCGTATGGGTGCAATTTATGTGTGTGTTGTGATTTTGAGAAGGAAAAGCAGATGGAGGTGTGACTGTGGGTCACCTTAATCCCCTCTGTCTGTCAATGCAGAGCTGTTCCCTACAGAACAATTTCCAGGATTGAACTGTGACTACTTATAGAAGTCTCAGGTGATGTTTGCACCATTTCTCCCAAGAAAGCCCCCTCCAAAGTCTCATTGATCTCCATGTCAAGAGAGTTTTTCCTCCTATTCAACTGTAGTTTTTAGGAAAACTGGCTTCTTTCCGTTGCAAAGAAATGATGTTATTTGCTCATGCCTGCAGCTGCCTGTCGTGCAGTGCAGTGAGCCCATTCTATTCCATGTCTATTCCATTGCAGTCAGACATCTAGCAGAGCAGTTTGGTGTTTGTTCTGTTGGGGCTCTATGGGGGCCTATTTCAGTGTTCTCCTGAGTAGAAACAGAACGGGGAATATAAAACATGCATCACATTGACCAGTCAATCAAATCATCCATCACATTGACCAGACAAATGGGTATAGATGTCCAATACGGATGTTGTATAAATGTCTAGAAGTGCAGACTTAGGTCTCTAACTCCTCTTTGCCCTCACTGGATCTGTTTTGCTTTTTCTTAAATTCTGTATTTAGTGCTTGTGAGGTCTTGTGATGAGCATAAACATCACCTAACTGAAACCTGTGTGTTTAGTAGCGTCCTCGGTATGATGTGAATGTGTAAATTTAATCCTCCAACCACTCCTGTTCCCTGAAGAGGTTCAGGCAGCTGCCAAAGGATGACTTCCATGAAGACAGGTTTCCATGCAACTGATGGAGATCTCTGTGCAGACCTGGCATTGGTTTCCATTCATACCTGTAAGTGAACCCCAGGGCACCCAGTCTTACCAGGCATCTGGTGCTTTGGGCTTTACAGGGTTTCCTGGGTCTCAGCAAGGTGAATGTAAAGGAAGAAGTTTTCTGAGGGGTTTTCTGAGCTTCCTGGGTTGTGCTGTGTTGGTTGGATTTCTGCCTGGCTGGATGTGTCCCATCCTTATGGAATGCTGCCTGCATTCCCAGGGAATCCCGTGCAGTGCTGTGCCTGCTCCTATCCTGGCACTGTGTAGTGCTACCCCAGCTGGGAGCTTCTGGCAGCCCATGTATCATAGGTGCTGGTCTGTGCTCCTCCAGAGAGCAGAACCATCACCATTTACATTTCAGTTGCGTTGGAAATCAGCACGTGGGTGTAGATGAACTTGATAGTACCATTAAAAGAAAGCAAACTGAGCACAAGTGTGTTAAAGGATGTTACAGCAACTTTGGCTGCATTATACATTCTTCTCTGGTGCGTTGCAGACAGGAGCAAATGAACTTTAATCACTTCAGATTAATGGAAATTATTTTCTCAGCTCATGTCATAACAGAGCACATTAGCAGTCATGCGTATTTCATCACGTTCCAAGGAGGAGAGCTGGAGGAAAGTAATGCAAGTTCAGATTGTCAGCTCTGTACTGCAGTGATGGTCTTATACAGTGATAAAACAGAGTGTTTTAAAGGGAGACAGTTCTTTCTTTGCTCAGTGTTTTGGAACAGCAGTAAGCACAGTAGCCATGTGGTGGTGGAATGGATGTGGTGCGTTCTGCAAAATCATGTTAGAACCCGTGAGTCTGGACTGGGCCTCTTTACAAAGCCAAGTTGTGTGTTGTGCTGCACTGACAGCTCAGTACCAGCACTGGGTGTCCAATCCTAACCATAGCTTTGAGGGGTTCCTATCACGTGGCATATGGCAATGTTAAGATAAAGGAAAGAAAAAAAAAAAGGTAATTTATGGTAACAGATGGTTTTGAACACTTCTTGGATCTGTTGAGTGCTTCTTAATTCTTAATTTGCAATGAATCTTTCATACAACATTTAACCAACGCTACTGTCGTCTTTTAAAATATATGAAACCTTCTTGATGCAATTGTTTGGGAAATTTCATGTGGATGCTGTGTGCTTAAAATTAAACAGTTGCTAGAGTATGAAGCAAAGTAATTTCACTGACATCTTGATGCTTGTTTCTTGCTGTTCAGGATGTTGCATTTAAGGGGAAAAAAATAATAAAGCATGTTATGTTGTTAACATAATCTCTGTTATGAAAACAACCCCAAACCTCTGAACTCAAATGACAGCACAAGAAGCAGCTTCTGAGATATTTCTGCTTCTTTGCTCTGAATTACATTTGTCATTCCATCCAGTGTTCCACAAATCATGGTTCTGCCAGTCTAGAAAATGCAAGAAGGTTCTTGGAAACATCTGCTGTAGAGAACCAGTTTCAAATGAAGTTCATTAGAGTTTGAAAATTTTCCTTATCAGGAAACTGTCTTGCAAACATTTTCTCCTTTTAATTTTCAGTTTAGTTTTAAGGAATTTAAGAACTCAAACACAACTGTTTCCTACGAGGAAACAAAACTTTACCTACAATTCTAATGCCTTTGTAACCCAGCTGTGTTTGGGACAGTGGTTGGTGCTCCCCAGCTTGTGGCTTTGTGCATCCCTGATGTTTGGCCGTGGGTTGTGGCTGTGTAATCCAACTCCACAACAACGTTCTCCTAATGCCCATTCTGGGGAATTTAGTCCAGATCTGCCTGGACTTTTCGTGCCTGAAATAATGCAGCTATTGCTTCCTCTTGAACTAATTGATGTGCAGGTTCATCGCAATAAAATTATCACTTAAAATCTTAAGTGATGCACAAAAGCCAGCTCAAAGCTGGATTTGAACAATTGTTTAATCTCCCATCTGTTGGCTGGACTTATCATTAGCTCTGGGGATGTCATTCCTGCTGGGGCTGTCTGTGCTCCTTCTGGGAGGTGGACAGTGGCTATTCTGGATAAAGCAAAGTGTCAGACCTGCTGAAGCTGCATCTGATGCTCTCAGATGTGGCAGGAATGCTCACCTAGGAACACTGATGATGTTCAAAGTAGCACTTTCTCTTTCTTATGTAAGCCAGCTTACACCATATCATTTATTAGTTGGAAGCAGAACCTGAATCAAGGGGCCATACTTAATTCTGGGCTAAGAGCTGCATCTCTTTGCAAAACCTGCAGGGGGAAAAAAAATACTGTGGTGATAGTATGAAAAATAATAGAAAGTTTGCAAACTGTTGTTCAATTCATTGTGTGCTAGTTGGGCCCAAGAGAACATCCGCTATCTCCTTCAGTTGATTATGCAAATATGAATAAATATGTGAATACCTATTCCTACTCTTTATCCTCTGTAATCTAATGTGTCCCCTGACAAAATGCTCTCAAATCATCTTCAGTGAGTAATGACTTGCATTTAGTATTTTTATTCCTAACTGTCATATAGATCATTTTTCTGTAATACTTTACATAAATTAGGAAGCCTCCCCCATGGCATACATACGGCTGCCAGAGAGTTGTTACGAGATTAAAAGTGCAAACAACACAGTTCTCGTGTCGTTTGGAAACATGCAAACAGAACGAAATGATAAACTTGGAGGTTTTTGTGAATTACAGGGCCATTAGTCGGAACAGCTTTGGGAAGCGTTTGGCTTTCCCAAAATACAGTTATTTTCTTTAGTGCAAAAGGGTACCTGACAATCCTTGCCCTGTTCAGAAGCTGATGGAGGTCTTGGGTTGGGAGCTAGCAGTCAGGTGGCTGCAGCACATCTCAGTGCTTAATGGGGTGGGAGGGCTGCAATCATCAGGTTGCACCATTCTGCTACAGAAGGTCTCTGTAGGCTGTGGTTGTGGGAGGATACTGATAGGTATCCCCAAAAAGGAGCATGTGAGGAAGAGACTCCAGCAAACCGTCCTGCTGTCAGCTCTCCCATTTATCACGTTGCTTTTCAGGGCCTCTGTCAGTGCACTCAAAGGCAGCTGTAGGATTTGGGTACAGCACTCCTCAATATGTGCAGTTTGCTCCCTGACTGCACTGTCCTAAGGAGAACAGTTGCTATCACAGCCTGTACCTGCCTCAGGCTGCATTGTCACAAGTGAGTGGATTATTTCATTACTGATGATCAGAGGGTGATGGAAGTATTTCTGAAGGTTTGAAAAATGCTTTTCCTATTCTCAATTTTGGACTAATGAATATCAGAGGCAGTAATTCTTACATGCTTTTCACTCTCATGCTCTCATCCTTTCTCTCATCCCCACTCAATGGCTCTCAGCTCTTATCCTGGCACTGTGAGGGCTTTATGACCTGTGTGTCCTCAGCAGGAGGTGATGTTTCACAGTGATAATACGGTTGCCATAAAATATGACTATCAGAAAACAAATCAGGCCAGGCCTTCCAACTTCTCTTAAAAACAAATACAGTTAGCTTTTCTTCCTTAAATCACTACGGAGGAAGAGATAATAATAAATATATATATATATATATTGCTTTTTAAAAGAGATAAAAGTACTGTGATTGCTTTCCAGGGGACAGCAAGGAGGGGGAATAACACAGTTTTATGGAGTGGAAGGACAAACAGAAGGCAGAGGAAGGCTGTGTGGAGCAGCAGGAGAGGAGGTGTTGCGGGAGGGAAAGAACTTTGAGTGCATGTGGGGAGGAAATCTGTCGTCCCACTGCACGTGTGGATGCTGAGCCTGAATTGCCAATGAAGGCTATGCATTTTCCTAGGACTGTTTGTGTTGTCTACAGAGCAGTGAATCCTGTGTTAAGCACAAGAACTACCTGCTGGCTGTATCTGACCCCTGGTGCTCAGCCTGGGCTGCCCAGCATTGATGGAGCGACAGGGTCTGCAGTGTTCAGTCTGAGATGATGGCAAAATGAGCCCTGTGCTGTCACTGCAAGGTGAGCTCAGGCCTTGGGACATTGACTTCAAGTGTATAGAAGTCAAATTTATTTTCCCTTCTCCTTGCCTGGAATAATTCTTTTTTCTTCTCTTGTTCAATTCCTATTTCACTGGTTGTATGGTTGTGTAACACAAAATGGGTTCAACTGGAATAGTCTAATAGAGGAGAGGAAAACAAAGCCCATTCCTGACCCAGCAATTGCAGCCTCAACAAATCAGTGTTTTCAAAAGAAATTCTCCCACAAGCACATGTGTATTTCACAGTCACTGAGCTCAGTGTCTGAAGGGGCAGAGGTGCATCTTACATTTATTATTATTTTTTTAGACCTGATCTTTTGGAACAGTTTTTATAGCCTCAGATGTTCTCCTGACTTCAATATTGAAGACTTTTATAAAGCAGTCAGTGCCTGCTCAGTAGTTCTGTGGGTGAGGTTATAAAGCCACAGCCGCTCACTCGGCCAGGAGATGGGGTTATTCCTTTTTTGTTCCTCATGTCTTCAAAATGCACTTCCTCTCACTCCATAGAAGATGCTGTTGCTGGATGGAAGGAAGTTGTGCTCAGGTGTAAATGCTGTCCTTGGAGCAGAGATGTGAGGAGGAATGTTCAACACTCATTGAGCCAGGTGTTAAGGATGAAGGTGAGAGTAACTGCCTCTGTTCCAAACAAGGTGCTTCAGATTGATTAAAAATCTGGAGTTCAAATTGAAAAGTAATAAAAATGAGGACAGGATTTGTTAATAAGGTTCCACTTTTATATTAGGAACAGTGTGTTGTTGCCTTGAAAAAACTGAGTTTTGATCAAGCTTTGTATTTGTGGATTTATTTATTCATTTATGATTAATTGGAATCTTGCTGCCTTACTCTTAGAGGTTTGGCTGGAGACCAGAAGGACCTCATTAAAGACTGCTGAACAATTTTTTTTTTCCCCCTCATTTTGCTGCTTCCCTACTGATACTTTTATTACTTTTCCCCATGGTGCTTGACAATGCATATGCTTTGTGTAATGCATTACTAAGCATAATAGCAAAGCACGTGGGGAATAAAAAAGTTTTTCTTGAAGCATCCACAACATCAGTTAATTTATGTATGGAATCTGCCAGCAACACAAAGAAGCAGTTGTGTGTTTTTCAAAGACGCTTCTGCATTTTGGTTCTGCAATTCTAGAAAGATATCCTTATCTCATTGCTTGACAGGGCCATAAGCAGCTGCAGCGTGATAGTAAGAATGCTTACTCTGTGGTGGGTTATGCTACTCAGCTGTAGAAATGGCTCAGATAAATCTCTGTGTTGATAGTGCTGCTGTTCCCCCATGTGGTCTCTCTGGCATTCTGTCTGGTGCCCTTTGCTCTCATATAGGAGTGTCTGAGCTCTGCTGGGGGGTGTTGTCCTGTTGGCTGATAGCAAACACCATAATGAATTATCCCCTCCTGTGACAATGAGGCTATAATTTTGCAAAGAAACCATATCTACCCTAGGAATAGATTATAGCTACGCTGTTGATATCAGGAGAGAGTAGCAGCTCTGTCTGCTTTCACACCCAGGCTTTGCAACCAAATCCAAACCTTGCTTCTTGCTTGTGCAATGATCATTGTTTAATAAGTGGCAGAGATAATGGGCTTTCATCACATCTCTGCACTCTGTCCTCCTCTGTATAAGTTGTTCCCTTGCATTAGGATGAGCCCTTCTGGTCTTCAGGGAAACCTGCACTTGTCTTATCCTCCCTCCTGAGATGCACTGAGGACCCAAAGAGCTTTTGTGAAGAATCCACGTGCTGTGATTAATTATTCAGTATTAAACCAGACGTGGCTTGCAGGCAAGAATTATAAAAAATGGTAAAGGTCATTTAAATGGCAGGAAAGAAGATACCAAACATAGTGCATGGCTGGCAGCTTTGCCATGCCGGCCTCTGAATGAGTTGTTGCTAAAAATTGACAGGACATCTGTCTAAATCTCTGAATTCTATGCAAAAATCCCCGACTGACTCATTATGTGCATTCACCATTGCTGACTTCTTTGCATGATGTCCTCTGTTTCTCCTGAAGTGCAAAATTACATTTGAAACAATCACATGCATCTATTGGAAGATAAGCTCTCAGCTGTCAGCATCTTCCCTTTATTCCTGCTTGCTGAATTCATGTTGGAAGAGAAATGCATTCATTCTTCTTCTTATTTTTTTTTTTACCATTCTGTCTCCCCCATCATTTCTTTATTCAAAGGAATCATTTTATTTGAGAGGCTCTGGATGCTGTCATGTTTTGGCTGACGGTGGTTAAAGTGAATTTTTGTCTATATCGCTTTGCATGTTAATTTCTGGGCCTCTCTGTGTTGTCCTGCTCAGCTCTGATGTTTCCCATTGTGATCTCAGTGAGCTCAGAGCTGTTTGCTGCCCTGGGAGCTGCAGGAGCGCAGTGCTGCTCAAATCACTGCTCCCAGCAACTTCTGCCCAATCTGACAAAGCACACAAACAGTTCTGCAGTTCAGTGGACCAAAATCTTCACAGCTTTTATCATCACAGCAATCTCAAGACTTGCTAGGTTGAATATCTCGAATTTAGGTTGGTTGTGGCCAGACTCATGGCTGATTTGCTCCAAGCATTGCTTATACTTGACATGACCCAATGGCGTTTCATTGTTTTAAGGGTTGGTGGGTTTGAAGGTGATGCTGAGCTCTTCTACACCGAAAGCAACACTTGAGAGCTCCTGGACATGGGGTCTATGTTGAATCCCTTGTGCTGCTTTCTTTTGTTTTGTGGGCAAACATTTCAACATAACAAAAGCCAAAGTATTTGCCACATAGAATTTGTTACTTAAAAAAGCAACAAAAGGTGACCAGAATGGCACATCCTCACAGCAATATAAGAACTCCTTTAACAGAGCCTCTTTTCCTCCCTGCGCTGCTTAATTCATACATGGTGATTTCAAGGTGGTGTTTGTTATATTATTCTTAATTAAGCCTCATCAAAGAGACAGAACATGTCTTTTGGGGCTGAACTTAATTTAATTAACAATATATTCTATCAGATTTTTTTTAAAAAAATTATTACATTTTTGCTTCTTGCCTCTAAGACACGCATCCCTTGTTTGTATAGTTTAAATAAAGCCATAAAAAGAGTTATATTTTCACTCCAGAGTTTCCTTACCCTCACGTGCCCCCCTTAATGTTTGGAATTAAGCAGCAGGGAGATTTAAGGCAGTGTTTCAAGGCCATTACGGTTAGCTATACCTCTGAGATCAATTCAGCAACACAGTGCTCACAGAGCACTTAATCTACGTCACAGCAAAGGCTCCAGGGTGCTGCCCAACGGAAGGCATCTATTTACCAAATTAAAAGCACAGCAAGGAAAGGCCTGGGTGGTATTTAAGCATATTTTATTGACTCCTATTCTGCTCCTATTTAGAAAAGTTCTTGCTGATGGAAGATGATGGATGAAGCTGATTGCTCAGCTTTCCAAAAGAAATAAGGCTTCTCTGATTTATTCCTCTTACATTGACAAAACAGCTGTGGTGTAATTGGAGGTTGTCCAAGTCTGGCTGGATGCACAATGCAGGTAGCTCCTATTGCTGCTGCTATGCTCTCAAATGCTCTCACCTTTGTGGAAGTCACATAATGGAGGTTCTGTCAGCTTTATGTTTAATGTCAAATCTGGTGTCAAAGCCAATTGTGTATACATAAGTCTCCAAGTGTGTTTGTGGACTATGAGAAGATTCAGGTGTTCAATTCTTCACTGAAATGAAGCAGTGCAGCTTTATGCCAAAGGCAGATCCGATGCATCATTTCTGTGCATGTGATGCAACATTTATGGACACCAAGAGCAGACATCACCCAAATCTGATTTGTTAAAAGTACCCAGTGTGTAACGTTCCTTTGGATGCATGCACTGAATTTTGTGTGTTGTGGATCTACAGTCATTTTATTGTTCTTCAGTGGTTGTATTTGCTTTTGTGTTTGCTTTTGCTCAGATGCTGATTTAGTTGAGCGTGGGCATGGAGTGGCCCATTGGTTACATTTTGTTTTTTTGTGTGTGTATTACAGTTGTTCTTAATGAAGAAAATCCTTAAACCATAGCATCGCGTAGCACTGTGGCCGAGTGCTGTGGTTTGTCATATAGAGAGCTTGTTTATCTGAACTCATGTGTTTAAGTTCAGCCTTAGGGAGCACCGCTGAGTCTATTGCGCTGCAAGAGTGAAGATTATGGCTCATCTGCACTACACATCTGCTCGTTAAGTTTTCAAGCTCTAAAATGAAAGTTATCTAGATAGATTTTTAGATGTATCTGCATGAAATACATAAAGCCTATGTTAAACACGTGAGATTTAGCATTTCACTGTTTCACAGGACTTTATCTTTCTAGTGAGTCTTTTTCTTACATGGAAATATGGGTTTCCATCCGGATACTGGATTGTTTCCTGCTTGGTTCAAGTATCAGACCTCACCAAGATTCTAGCTGCTTGTTAGGGCTCAGGGTTTCATAAATTCCTTCTCAGACACTGATGTTCGCTGCAAGGCTGCATCAGAACTGTCAGACTTAACAAATACATCTTCCAAGTCCTGGAACAAAAAGCCTTTCAATCATAGAGCTGTGATAAACATACTAGATTAATAATGCTGCTTTTCTTGGGGAGAAGATGATTCAAACAGCAGTGAAGTAACAAGTGGTTTTTATCATCTTGCAGATATGAAAAGGATATTGTTCATAGACATTTGAACACAGTTCTTGAATAATTTCCTTTTCTTTCTCATTGCTTTTCATAAAAAACAGAGGAAGATGTGTTGAATGTAGCTGACAAGGCTCTGGGCAGCCCCAAGCTGCTTTGTGAGCATCTCCTAAACACAAGATGCCAGGTTCAGTGTGCAGATGTACATACTTAACTACATGAAGATAATTACAGGCTACTAGCTTCCAGGAGATGCTATTTCTTTCCTCCTGATGTTGAATTTGACTGCAAGCAATAGCTCAGTTCAGGGTGCTACACATTTTTATCTAGTTGGTCAAACGTGCAAAAATGGTTTTATTTTTCCTACTATAAAACCCTTGCTTTCATGACTTCTCCAACAGGCTGCAGTGCTGCAGTCAGGCTTGTGCGAAACTCCCTTCTCTTCAGTTCCCCTTCTACTCACAGTGCCCATGTTGTGCAGAATGAACCACAACGCAGCTCCTGCCTGGGAGCTCATTGCTACTGCTGAGCCCTGATGGGATGGGGGGAAGAATCAGGGGACAGATAAATGTTGGAGGTCAGTTGTTGTCATCCCTTTGGACTTAGCTCAGTGAGTCGTGTACCTGTGCTGTATTACAACAGCCTTTACTCGTTATGGCAATAGCAGTGAATGTGAGACTTCTGGGGATCAGCTGGCATTTGGAAGGAAGAGGAAAAACCTTTATGCTTTGTTCTGGTTTAGGAAAATAGGAAAGCTGAGGATGCTTTTGTCTTGACAAGCAATCTAGATTTAAGCAAAGGCTTTGTACATTATTAATAAAAAGATTGAGATCAGTGTAATTCTTTCTTTTCCCAGCTCCCCGTGTGAGTACATGTTGGTTTTGTAGAACTGCTGCTTCTGTGTTTGTGACAAACTTGCAGAGGTTCTTAAGCATCAGAACAAATTTGTCATGCTTTAGTAATACACGTTTGTCTGTTTGAATATATTGTGTAACATGTGGTTGTGAGCTTGGATCTGTGCATGTATCCCAGCTTGATTCTCATAGCACTGCTTTCTGTTCTTTGTACAATGTCTGTGGATGATCTGACTTTTGAACCAAGGAATCTGTTCAAGCCTCCAATGCTCTTGGTTCCTAAAAGCAAGGCAAGAACTTGCTGGCGAGTGACTATTGGGTGTGTTAGAGAATGGTGAAACTGTTCTGACATGCAAACCTTGTTGCTTCACGTTGTTTCCTCTCCCATAGATCAATGGGATCAAGCTGGGCAGCTGTAAGAGGTGTCACAGCATGGACAGGTTGCAGGGAGTCTGTATCATCAGTGCAGTTGTCCGTACTGTCCATGCTAAGGCAATGAGTTAAGCATAAGTTGTAAGGCTAACACATGTTTGTATCTGATCAGCTTTTTAAAAGCAAAATGAGTGCAGAACTGGAAATGCAACTTCACTGTCAACAGTTCAAATTTATTATTAGCTGTTTACACAGGATCAGGAAAAGAAGGTTCTAGAAAGATTCTAGGTAGATAGGAATTGAATAGGAGCACAGACGTCGTGTTTGTAAGGAATAAATGATCTGTTACGGCTTTAAATGGTGAAGGAATGTATCAGGGGCATATTGTTGGATCAGCTTTATGCTTTGTGTTATGTCACCCCCAGGATGTTGCTTTACCTGCCCATGGAGGGCTCAGCAGGTGAGATATGGCAGCCACAGCTGCACGGGGCTTCAGTGGGAACAGCTGTCAGCTGCATCTTATCCATCACAGCACTAACCAAACGTGGGCATTTATCACAGCTGCTAAAGCACCACATCTACTCACAGAGAGAAATCCAGCTAACGTATCATGTTTGTGGAGTTGAAAGGAGATGGATTTTAATGTCATACTCAGTAGCTTTTGACGTGCTGGAGAAAATGGGAGCATGCTGGGATGTTTTTGCAGCTTTTTGCTCTAAGAGCAGCTGCTGAGTTGTGTGAACATGGTCATTTACCCCTCTTCCCCTCACCAGGTAGGAAATTCTTTGCAGTTTGCTGTCAAGTAAAGTTTCTTTCTATGGATTACATGTACCTGTTATGAAAATAGACTGCATTCAGTACAAATCTGTATTGCAGACTTCTTGATTTAGTCCAGTGCTTCTGCTTGCAGACTGTATGACACACAACAGCAGTGCTTCTCACACCACCAAGCAGCTGCCATTGCAGAACTGAAATGGTCCAACTCACATTGGCATAAAAAAAACCCACAAAGCTTTACTGAGTGACTTGGCTTGTTCAACCTAACATCTAGCAGCCACTTGAGGGTAAACTGAGATAAAGAGTGCAACGTATTGTTGGACAAGAAGTAGCGATCAGGTCAGGAATGGATCAGTGGTTGCAGCTCGAGGCATCGTTGGCTTGTCAAGCATCTCTGAAGAGATGACATTCACTTTTCAGTAAAGCAGCAAAGCAAGTTCTTTGCCTGTAACTGAAAACTGCATATGTCTGGGTGTTTAATGAAGTTTTCTGGCATTTATCTGGTGGTATATATACAGTAACCTCAGGAGGGGAAAAATATGGTGGTTTCTGTAATCTGTGAATAACTTGAAGCCAAAAACCACAGAGAAGATCTATGAAGAGTTGTTTCCGAGCTCTTTAGTTTTCTTCCCTTCGGGGATGTGGCTGCAGTTTGAAACGTAGGAACGTATTTCTGCTTTTTAAAGTAGCCCTACTGTTATTGAAATTAATGCTATTGAAATACAGCCTGCTTGCTGAACTTGTGCTGAGATGTGTGCAGCAGGTCTGGCTCTGCTGCTGTCAGATTGATTGGCCTTTGTGTGTGGGGGGGCACCTGGTGTTTGGGGCCAGATCTTGAAATCACAAAATCTGAAGGTCAAAGAATGTATTGAAGGAAGTTGTGAAAGTGATGTGAAGTGTGTCTGTACTGGAAACCAATCCCAACTTAAACCTCTCGCAGTCAATCATCTTTGTGTTATTACTCATCAGATTACAGAAGGTGTTTCTTAATTTATTGTGCCAGGCATTCTTAATGCTTTATCTCAGGGTGGGAATATTCTGTTACAAATATGAACCCTCCTATTAGATTGGAGGGCCCTTATTTTGGTATTTGATGCTGTGAGCTTTTGTACTGACGTGAGTGGACTCTTGGTCTGACTGTCCTCCCTCCTTGGAGATGGGATGTGTGGTATGAGATGATGCCACTATAGAAACTCGCATCCTTGTGAGTCACTGATTCTACCTGGGCTCTTGGAAATCAAGGTTATTCTACCAATACAGAAAAGAAATATTGTTTGTTGGTTAATAATAGCATATAACATTCTGATTTCATGGAATCTGAAAAATAAAAAGCACAGAAATCCCTCTAAAAAAAAAAAAATCAATGAAAAGCCCCATTCTGAACCTTGGTTCCACTGCTGTGTAGAGGATAAATGAGGGATGCTCTCAGGAATACTGGAGCACACAGGGTTTATGCTTCCTCACCAAAATGCAGGGATGTTTAACATCAGGAAACAGTCTGTGTTCCAGAGCCTGCGTTCAAAAGGAGTCTGCTTGAGGGTCCTTTGGAAATTATTCTGTATAATGGAGAATCAGATAACGCAGTATTTAGTAAAATTGCTTGAAACCCCACAGGCAGACAACGTTAAAATCAATGGAATTCACGCAAGGGTAAACCCTAACACTGATGAATACCCAAACTGATCTGAAGGGTGGAAGAGGAGAAAGAAGGGTGGATGAGCTTTATTACTTCAAGGTGTATCCGTGCTTGTAGAGAGATTTCAGGACAAGAGAGTTTAGCTGATGCACATAACAAGATAATCTCACAGTATTTGAATAGCTTGCCATTCTCACCCAACGTGTGCATTTCTCTCACGAGCAACTGCTGCAGAGCTAACAGCTGTATGTCTTTCCAGGTCTTTAATATGACAAAAGCTTAAAATGCCCTTCTCCTTGAAACGCAGCAGAGTATAGAAAAGATTTTGCATGAGGTAGCGTGTGATTCAGATGGAAAAATGTCAGGTTTTGAAAATTATTAAATCTTTGTGCTGCACAAAATTGTCAGCTGAAGGGGCGTTTGGTGTAGGAGGTTCTTGAGAGACAGTATTTCCAAATTGATCTTTTTGTGCTTTTTTTCCTCTTTTGCTTTGTTTTGGAGTTATTTCTCCCCCAGCAGCAGCTGCACAAACAGGCAGGTGATCAATAGGACAGCAGCTGCCAGGTAGCAAAAGTGTTGGAGAACTGATTCTGATTCACTGTAAGGGAAAATGCTAGGAAAAAAAATAATTAAGGAAATTGGTAAGCAGCTGCATGAGAAATCATTCCATGCCAAGGGAAGACATCTTCTCAAAGCTATCTGGAATTGCTGTGATTCAGAATCTCTCAGGTTGTTCCTTTTTACAGACGATGCAGTTCTGCATGTGCTGCACAGCAGCTGTTGGTGAGTGGTATTTCAGTTCTTCCCTTTGAAGGACCTTCTAAGGTTGGATCTCTCAAGGAAGTTCTCAGTATAGGTAGGATGCCCACAGGAATACACGAGTATATTTTTGTCTGGATGTCCTTTGGGGTTCTCATCTCAACTGCTGCTTCAGAATTTGCACTGCAGTACTTCCATGGGTGGATAGGGTTGCATGCAGAGCATTGGGGATGATGCTGCTGTGGATGGGAAACGACCAGTATGTGGCAGGTGGGTTAATAAACTGCCCAGTCTGCAGTGCCGTTCCACCAAGAGGCTGTGAAAGATGTTTATTTTACCATCTTCTTGTCTTACTTCCCTCTGTGGTTATTTCATCTAGCTGTTGCAGTTGGTTTTATGTCTATTTCATCAAGTATTTGAAGCAGAGGGTTACCTTGAAAAAGCAGATAGATAGAAAGTTAATGGCCAACTCACACATCCTTTCTGCAGGAGCACAAGGATCACTACAGTGCCTATTACTCTGGCTTTCTATTTTTTTCCTTTGTTGTATGACACGTAGTTACTGCAAATATGCACATGAAAATATTTGTTAATGCAAATGTCACGTTGCTTTGATTAGTATTTACAGAAAGACTTAAAAACACCTGGGACTCGAGTCTCTCTAATTACACAGAACCTATCTCCTAATTGGATTTTTCCTCTGTTGTGGGATACTGTATATACTTCATAAATTCAGTTATATTAGAAATGCCCAATACACAATAGAGTCAGTTTTAGGATAGGCAGGAGCCTTAAAGTCGAATTAAATGTAATGTATCTCTATTGAGCTCTGCTTAATTTGTGTGAAGTGTGAAAAAGAATGAAGACACTTGCAAAGAAAAATTAACGTGTGATTTTAATTCTGTATTTTGTGTGAATTAGGAAATGTAGTGATCTTCTCATCTGAACTCATTGCTTTAAAGCGTGTGCACTATGTTACAGATAGAATGATGTCTATCAATGCCTAACGTTGGGTATTTTATGTTGTTAAGTTTGAGATACCTGAAGAAGCAACAAAAATAACTACAGCAATTTTTAGTCCAGTTTTAAATTAGATCATTAGGGATTTAGAAGGCAGTTGCTGAGAATTACACTATTTTCTCTACTCTTGGCTATTGAGTGCCTCAAGATACGGATGACAGCAATGTCTCAAACCCTGCCAGGAGGAAAAGAAGCTGTTGCTTTCTCACAGCTGTGGTCATCTCTTAGTTCATGGGTTTTGCAAATGAACACTTGCGTGTTGTCTTGGCAATTAAGGTCACCTGAACTCAGGTCTCATCATAGCCATATTACTGTCTTCTCCTACGTTTCAGGAGCAAATAAGGCAGTTTAGAGTGCTCTCCTCCTTTCTCATGTCTTGGTCCATTTTATCTAGAGGTATTTTAGAGTATGAGAGGCATATTTGGTATTTAGTGAGAACATGACCTTAAAAAAAAAAAAAAGGGGGGGAAGTGTTTGCTGGTGAACAGTTTATGTTCTGAAAACTCCATGATTATTTTATTTATATGTTTTGAGGAGCTTTATATGATTTGTGAGCAGAAATGCACTTTCAGTTTTTCTTGGGATGAATTACTGGTGATAACGTTGGATTTTTCTAGTGAATACCACAGGGGCAGGAATTAAGATAGAATAACTGCATGTGCCTATGACTATTAGTACAGTTTTGGATAAAGTAGACTGTAAGAGGTCATGTTGCTAAGGAGGAGCTCGACAGCACTGTTTGCAAAGGCAAGGGAAGAAATGTGACCTCTTATTTCTCTTGTCGTTGACTTTCTTGCCAAGTGATGTATATCTGTGCTTCACCTCAGGCCAGGTTCTGGTTTTAATGTAATTTATACATTTATAAAAGAAACTTTTAAGCCCAAAGAAGCCCAGTGATTCATGTTTTGTTCTGCTTGCATGTTTGGTAATGAGCTTTGGCAAAAAAAGGAATAGGTGAGAGGGGGAAGTTCCTTTTTGTATTTGGAATTGTGATAATGTCTATTCACATAGGAGTGATTTAAATGTCATGTGCCATACTGTAATTTACCTCTGACAGTGACTGATATTTGAGTTTGATGCACAGCAAGGTTACAATATAAGGCAAAAGAAGAAAATAAATGAAAAGTGCCAACTTTTCCAATGGGAAAGATATTTTAGGTGAGACTATGATTAGAGCTTGTAAGCATAGGAGCTATTTCTGACCAAAGTACAAATCAGCATGCTTCCATTGCTCTCTGCACACCCCTCAGGATCCTTGTCACCCCTGGTTATCACAGCTCCTATATAAACCATTGGAAGGCTTGGGGCTTGGGATCAGACCATGACCTTGTGAGGCTTGAAGGCCAAGCCAGGCTTTGTCTATGCAGTGATTCAGCCAAATTTTTACCTGAATTTCAGAATTCTGACTTGATGGTGAATGTTTGCATGTTTACAACCTACAGGTTCATTATTTTTTTTTTTCTCTGCTTTGAGTTTTTTTTTTGTAGCTGAACAGAAATTCTACTTTAGATGTCCATCTCTTGGACAGATAAGGATTCCCTGATACTTTCTGTCTTAAAAGCAGTATATGTTGTTTTTTGTCGTTATCTTCAGTGCAGTCATGTGCTATTTGAGAGCATCAGGTCGTTGGCACCTTTTCTGCTGGATTGGAGGGACCTAAAAGGGTCAGATGGACAACAGCCAGGGAGAGTTTGTGTTGAGATCTTAAGCACAGCATTGAACAGATACTGCTTACTTTTCTGTGCAGGCAGCCAAAGAAAAGCATTGAGAAGATTTGCTGGGTGACACGTTGTCAGGAGTTGCAGGCATTATTCTGTGGTGGAGGAAGAATATTTTTTTTTCCCCTTCAACATTTACAAAAAATTAAACTGACATTTATCTGTAGAGCAGCTTTGCTGTTACAGTGGTTTTAAAAGAAAATCAGTTTGTACGTGTGGGTTTTCCTTGCCCCCTTCTTAATATATGATCAGCAAATGTATGACAGACTCATTACTTGCTTGCAAACAAAACAGAACTCTTCGTGAAGCAGAATGCCAATGGCTCTGCAGTGAGCATCTCCTCCTGCAGCTGCATTGGCTGCTGGGCACGTCAAAGCCTTGAGCCTTAATAATGACAATTGATGTGTGAATTGAATTCGTGGAAGGAGCTCTGGTGGCTCATTCAGTAAATAGAATGCTGGTGCAGCTAAGAATGAGTTGTTGTGCCACAGGTGTGATTATGAACTGGGTACGAATTTATTATATTTATTATTGCTCTGCTGCTGAGCTCCAAGTGCTTGCATCAGCAGGTACTGTTTTTTGACCCAGGACTTGATAAGCAGCTGTGTTAAGTCAATAATTGTACTTGGGAGAAGTCTGTTCCTAGAGCAGAAGACCAGACTACTAAGAAATATGTGTAGCTTTCAAGGCAATGTGAGGTATCTGCACACATCAGAGTCCAAGTAAGGCTTTCCAGAGCCTCCCCCTCTCCTGCTTTGTCATGTACTTCTACCTATGCTAAATTTTTCCAGCTGCCTTAAAGACTTGTTCCATAGTGTAGGAGCTGTAAGGAAACGCTGACTTTGTAATGCGCAACCATTGCACTTGGCAGCAATACGAGGCACCTGTAACATCATCTAACCCAATGATGTGTGTTAATTTCTTCAGGGTTTTTTTTTTTTCCTTGTTATTTATTTCTTGTTCTTAAAACAGGCAAAAGCAGAGCCTGAACCTTCAGTGCAATCTGCACATCTGGTGGTCCTGTGGCACCATCTGGAGATGTGAGATGCTGAAGTCTCCTCCATCTCCTACAGCCTGCTGACAAGTATGATGTGTTTGCAGGAAATTCTTAACGTTTATGTAACTGATGCTATTGCCATTGAAGCTGACCTGTGTCTGGTCACCATGTTATGGCAGCTGTGTTGTACCTAGGAAGGTTTTAGGTGTGTTTTGCTCATTCAGAATGCTGGTGAGGCCGTGATGTTTGCAGTCTGACTGCTAGCTAAATACACAGTGGTTGTCCTCATCCATTTGATTCTCTGTATGCATACAATCAGGTATTATCATGTGTTTTCCCATTTTGCTTTTAAAGTTGTTTTTTTTCCTGTTTCTTGTGGTTTGCTATGATTCACACGTTGCATTTGTGTCACTGATTTGTCTCTTTAGAATGCTAGGGAGTCTTTTTCCTTTAAAGATTGATATTCCTTGCTAATGCATAAAGGACAAAAAAAAGTGGATGTTGAATGTATGAACATATGAAAGATTCCTCAAGTTTGTAATCCACTTAATTTTTAATAAATTGAATATATCATTATTAAAAACATGTATAGCTTTGATACAGATAGGTTTAGAATACATAAAGGATTATGATAGCGTAACATTAATCTCTGGCAATAAAAAGACTTCTGTTTCATGAGCATATTAATCCTTATGGATGGAAACAAACACGGTGTCCTCCTGTAACCCATTAAAAATGTTTCTTGAAAGTTACTGCTATGAGTTCTGTGCAACAGCAGGGATGGAGGGACAGCACAATGCCAGCTGAATTCATGGGGAAAAGAAGTGTTACTGAAACAGGCTGCTAGAGGGAAAGAGAACGGAATAAAGGAGGATTGAGGAGATGGCCTGGGTCACATTGGCACACAGATTCCTCGCAGTGAAAGCGGTTGTGCTCACTTACAGAGCGGTACTTCAGAGGCTTTTATTGTTACAGCAAAACGCTGTTGACATGGTGGAGTTTCTTTCAAATGGATTCTGTGAGAAAAGGCGCTTGGATTGTAGTGTTGTTACTGTTGTGTGGTGAAAAGTGGGGGGAAAAAGGGGATTGTTCAGAGAAATACAAGAAATAGGATCGTGTAAGGAAAGGAGCTTCTCTCCTTTCCTCTCTGAGGAAAGTACAGCTCACAGTGAAGGGTTCCCATGTGTGTTTCTTGTTGGTTGGTTCACATCAAAGTGTTGGCTCGTCCTTCAGCAGACACAGGCAGTTCTTATGGGTTTTTTCACCACAAAGCAGTGAATTATTAAAGTTGCCTCAGTCGCTTCCAAGTGCTTCAGGTTGTTCTGTCATTCTCCTGAGTTCCACTCATCACTCCTGAGCCCACAGATAACTTTCTGTGTACACCAGGACTTTCTCTCAATGTCCATTGTATCACTGCTGGAAAAAGCACTGAACCTTTGTAGATGTAGAGTAGGTTACATAGGAAGGGATTGTTAAAGCAAATAGATGAATAACGTTTGCCTTGATTTTTAATCTTGTTGAAGACAACAGATTTCCAGTGTTTCGCTCTCCTTTTCTGCTCAAGATGTCACCCAAAGCCTTCTAAACTACAAAGAAATATCATATGCAGCTTAGCATGGTTTTAATAGAATGGGAACTGAGGTCTGTGGCACTGGGCTGCTGGCTGCATTGCCAGCTCGCAATGTCCATCTGCAGACTTGACCATTCACCCTTTGGGAAACTGAAACTGCCAATGCCTCCTGCCCAGATATGTTGTCAGGCTTCATGATGCTTTAAAAGCAGTGATTGAAGAAGCCACACAGTGCTGTCAAAGTGAAATGGAAAAAAAAAAAAAAAAAACCAACACAGGAACAGATGTAAAATGAAGCTCCAAGTGGAAGCATCCACTCCTCTGCTGAAGAAATAGAATTCTTTACAATTTAGATAAGTGAGGTTTGTTTGCAGCTGAAAATTTTGAGCACGCTGCTTTTGCATGATAATATTTTAGATTTATTTCCACAACTTATTGCACATTCTTTTTTTTTTTTTTTTTTTTTTGAGTTTTCATTGCAGAAAATTGCCAGGAGGAATGGATTTTTGTCTTCCCTCAGCTGGCAGAACAATTTTCCACCTGTCGCCCAAATATTTGATGGGGAGGATTATGGTACAGCTGCTGGAAGTTTATACTTTATATCCATAGGAAGGCTCTGAGTCTCACACACTGCCACCAGAGGTTGGCACTCTGAGACATGCCCTGCATTTGTGACTTCCAATGGGAATTATATGGGAAACCCCACAGTGGCTGCTTGGCACATTTGCAAGCAATGCCTGACTTCCCACCTGCAATCCCCTTGAGACACATTCCTTCACTGGGGAGCAGTTGTAACTAAACTGGGGCTGTTAGTTGGAAAAGCAACTTCAATGCGATTTGCCTTCATTCTTTTAACCATCTGACCCTGCCACGTATGCAGAAATGTGGGTTGTTTTTTTTGACAGCCATGCAGACATTGATAGAAATATGAGATTTTGTTGCCTGTGTGAAATCCTTTAATGCCTTTGTTATTTCCTTTGCCACATGGATTTACTGAAGTCTATAGGGACGTGGTATTTAGCAAAGATTGACGATGCAGGAAACAGAAGAGTGGTCAGTAATCAAAGATGCATGCTGATGAATCTCACTGCATAATTTTTCTTGAAACTCTATACATTGAAAGTGAATCCAATTATTACTTATTCAGCACCGCTGGTAAATGATACAGAACTACTTAATTAGTATGAGTGCCACACAGGGATTGCATTTGGTAGTTCTGTCCTCTGTCATTCACTGTTGTGGTGGAACAACCGCCTTCCTGTGAGTACATATGGCTGAACCTTGAAGGCTGACAGCTGCAATAACTTGAAATCAAAACCCTTATAAAGTTCCAGCAGGCTTTAGATGGATGTTAAAACAAGTGAGGCACCATTGAAAGAAAACAGAAAAGAAAGATGTGTGAAATTAAAAAGCACAAGTAGTAAAAGAGTGATGTCTGTTGTTTGCAGGTGCTCGTCAGTAACCCAGTAACACCACGGCTGTGTGTTGCTGTTAAGTCCCAGCCCTTCATTTCAGCACTGTTTGGGTTTCATCCTTTGTAACTCACACTGAACAACAAATTGAAGGGCTCCCAGAATAATATTAAGTCCTCTGACTAAAAGTATCCCTGTAAAGTTGTCCACTGTTCTTCCCAAAGTCTTCCACTATTCCTGCTATCCCTGGAGGTGCCTGAGGCCACAGATGGAGCCCTTTGCAGCCCACTGGGGGATGGATGGGAGCAGTGGGCTTTGAGGTCCCTTCCCAACCCAGCCTTAACCCACACAAACTCATTGGTGCCTCGTGGAGCACTGAAAGAATTGATGGAGGAGTGGGATTCCTGTGCCTCTGAATTCACAGGAAATAGAAAAAGTGTCATTCTATAAAGCATAGATTTAATAAGGCCTGCAGGGACACAGTATTACTGAAGACTGACAAGATGAAAATTGGCATAACTGTTCTGTAGTAAAACGCTAAGAATTATGATAATATTTTATAAAGTACACTAAAAATGTAGTTTAAAACATTGTGAAAAATGGAAGTCTCTCAGTCTCACTCGGAAATATAATCATTTCCCATCACGTACAGGGTGTATAGTTTCAAATACAGATACAGAGTGTTAAGCAGGGTTACTTCTATTAAAAATAGATGTCATATGCTCATTATTGTTTGAGTGCTTTTGCGTTCACATCTAAGCAGAGAAATTGAGAAAATAGGACGTGTGCTGATTGGGTGCCTTTGGATCCTCCTGCCCACGGTGCAGACTTACCCCCACAGGCTGTAGCCCTACAGAAACAATTTTTTTCCAATTTTTCCAATTTTTTTCAACTTTTGCAGCACCTTAAGGGGCTGCAGGAAGGGGGATCAATGTAGGAGCACATTGAACAATTTCCTCTGTATGGGTTTGGAAACCACAGTTTGCTTATTTCACTGTTGAAGTGCTGCAGTAGTGCTGCTCACATCAGTACATTTCTCCATGTACTCTGAGCCTCTTTCAATGTGCAGCAACTGTTTGAAGGAAAGTCAGCATTGGAAAAAAGGGGTTCTTTGGTGGTTATAGCTCTGAATGCTGTTCAAGAGAATAAGGTTTACTTCGACTTCTCCCATGGGCATCTTGTATGATCTGTGATGACCCATTTAGTCTTTCTGTACCCATCTATAAAACTTGGCAGTACGGATGATGCCTTTTTCTGACGTTCTGATTTCCCTGGAAGTTCTTACATTATTGTTTTGTCTTGGTGTGC
Source organism: Tympanuchus pallidicinctus (assembly GCF_026119805.1). NCBI lineage: Eukaryota > Metazoa > Chordata > Aves > Galliformes > Phasianidae > Tympanuchus > Tympanuchus pallidicinctus. The sequence goes on from NW_026294760.1 coordinate 531,369, forward strand.
GCCAAAGCAGTCCTGATAACTATTGCATTCCTCAAGTTTTTCTTTAATAAAATTAGTTTTTAATAAAATATGGACGTTTAACTGGTTTACAGCCAGATAAATAATACAAAAATAAAGCAACATGAAAAATGTGTGTTTTCCTTTCTGCCCCTTTCAGGAAATGATAACAGCGAAGCCCTTCCAGAGTCCATCCCATCTGCTCCTGGAACGCTGCCTCACTTCATGGAGGAACCAGATGATGCCTACATTATCAAAAGCAACCCCATTGTCTTACGCTGCAAAGCCATGCCAGCCATGCAGATTTTCTTCAAGTGCAATGGTGAATGGGTCCACCAAAACGAGCACGTGTCGGAGGAAAGCATGGATGAGACCACAGGTAAGGGCAGTGTCCTTGGGGAAGTGTAAGCACAAACTGCACTGGGGTTGTGATACAGTTGAATGGCAAAGAGCTGTGGGGTGCACTGAGCTGAAGGAATGGTTATTTGCTAAGTAACCAAGTTCAGCAGGAGAAATCCATTGTGTAAAAGAGTCTCTCTCAAAGGAAGAGAAATAAGAAGGGAGAAAGTTGAAAGCGATCAACAGATTTTATCATGCTTCCAGCACACCCTTTATCTTTTCTCATTTAAAAGCATCTTGATAACTATTGCAAACCAATTTAACGCTGCGCTGTCTTGTAATTTCACAATTCGGTTTTGTTATTGCTTTCCTCCTCTTTTTAACTTCCACGATTGCTAGGCAACTCCATGGGTTGGAAATAGCAGCGTAGGCACAACATCCTCTCCATCAATACCAGAAATTCCTCTTTAGAGGGGGGAAAAACCACATTTAAAGAAGAAGATACATCTCCTGAAGTGACAGTGGTGTTTGGCATTCACTTTAAGTGACACATTCTGAAGAAATTTCATCCTAGCAGCTTTCTGTAAATGCTAATCTGAGTGAGCTCTAATTTCTACAGTTACCTTTTCAAAAAGAATTTAATAGGCGTAACCTTTACTTCTAAAGGCACTGCTGAATCAATACAGAAGAAATGTCGTTCCTAAATGTTTTTCTTCCATATGGTTAATGAAAAGCTGTCTTGTGAATACTGCAATTATGTTTTATAAGCCTTGGATTAATAATAGAATAAAAAAAAGATGAAGCAACATTAGGTGGTAGGTTTTCTGTTTTGCTTTTAAATAACACACGGTAACATTGAGTTTTGAGACATGGAGGCACAGACTTAGCGAATGGGATCTGGAATATAAATGATGCAGATTTGAATTTAGCCCAAGGGCAGAGCTAGCAGTAAAAGTATTGTTTGCTGTCTGCACATGGGCGTGATCCCAATAGTTAATGTGTTCTAAAAGCAGCCGTGATGATGCTCAGCATGCAGAAAGGCACAAGGAACGGCTACGTTGGGTGAGCTGTGAAGGACAGGCCTGGATGTTCTTCTCTCCTAGATGTATCCATACCCACAAACTACTTCAGAACCTTTCCCCAGCCTTGAGGAAGCATCAGACGTGAGGTTTTTTGAGGGGAGTAAATGAGTGCTCTGACAGTCCTCTCATCTCTGGAGCCAAATCCAGAGAATAAACATTTCTGCTACCAAACACTCCGTGTTCTGCACACTGTGTGGGCTCCATCTGTGAGAAACTGCACTCAAATTTATGGCACAAGTGGTGCCTCTGGTTAATGAGCGTCAATGCATTCACCAAAAGGAAGTCATGCTGCACGAAAATGAGGCTGCCTTGTTCCATCTTCCACTCTTTGGTATGTGGTGTAAATTTGGAGGAGAATAGTAAAATAGTGGTGAAGAATAGAAACAAATAAGTGAGCAAGACGCGCATCGTAGCGTCTCTGCAAATTCCTGCCTGTGTGTTCTTAGCCAGGCTGTGCAAGGAGTGCACATAACGAGAGCCAGTATGTGAACCTGAGAGGAAGGGCATCAATTCTGTAGCTCTGTGTGGTTTGTAGTTAAACACTGGGCTGACACAAGCTGGCTGCCTGAGGGTGTATCGAGGGTTCTGGGAGGCTGATTGTTTGCATTGCAGCTTGTGCTGTGGTGACTTTGCTGCTGCTGATGCATGAAGTCAGGGCAGGTAAGGCAGCACGTGTCGTGACTGATGGATGCACTGCTCAGTTACAAACCCAATTATTTCATCTTCTGCCTTAGTTCCTGAGCTACAAAAAAAGGGGAGAGCGATCCACAGTCTGCCTTTTTGTTGTTGGTTCCATAAGCACTGCAGCAAGGGAACTTTGCTCACTCTGTGTGCTCAGAAAATAAGAGCTTGAGCTAATAGATCCTACTGTGATAAGAATATAATATATAATATAATGTGATGTATATGATGTAATGTGATAATATATTAATATATAGTTATAGCTTGATGCATTTCTTTCTGCTTTCCTTCTCTTTTTTCCTGAATGTTGAGGACTGCACCTCCAAATTAGTTTACAAATATCTCAGCTTTTGGTTTTACTGCAGGATCAGACCACTAAAAGTAACTTGAGTTTCCACGTCTGATAAATAAAAGGATTACAGCAATAACTGCTGTCAGCGTTTTTCTCATTTAAACAAATAAAGCTGACAAATGCTGAAGTTCTGTGCAGCTCTGTTATGTTTAGTACATGGAGAGCAATTATTCATCTGCTGCCAACATTAGTCTATCTGCAGCTAAACCATCCAACGGTGCAGAAAGCTTATTAGCATCTCAGTACCACAGTCATAATTTTATATTCTGTAAGGCTGTGCTGTGTAACAAAAGATGATGGTTATAATTTGCACAATAATTTAAAAGGTTGACTTGCAGTGCTTATTAGAGTTACACAAGTTACAGGTAAAATGTTGTTCTTGTTTATGATGTGCCTGTTTGTATTTGCCTGGATATTTTTTTTTTGCTCTGTGTCATTTCCTATGAATGTTTTCTCTGGCATTTTTGAGACGCAGATGGTGAGTGAATATATCTGCTGGTGAAATACAGTGATGATAAATGAAGAATATATGCCTCTGCTCCCCGTGGGTTTGCTTTCTGTAGTTGGTTCTAAAATAAGTGAAAATAGGTGTACTTTTTCCATAGACAACACATAAACAACTTTCCCCAAAGAGTGGATGTTCTCTGGAGGTCCCCTCCAACCTGGATTCTGTCCTTTTGGATGCATCTGTTTTGTGGATTGACAAAGCAATGGAGTCCAAGGGACAGAATTCCTGTCCTTCTCCCCTTCTCAGTGCATCTCTCAAAATCATGCACTGTTTGGCTGCCTGATTCAAAGCTCATTAAGTGTTGCTTCAGGCTGATGTATATCAATTAATATTAATAAGCATGTTGGTGAAAGGAAGAGCTGAGGTGGAGAGCATTCTACTTTAACAAACCCAAATTTGTAGATACCTTTATTCAGTGGTGACTGCTCAGTGTTGTACAGCATCAATGAGCCTAGAAATGGCTTCTGCTCTTCCACATGTGATGATTTTTTCAGGTTGGTATCAGTAAAGGCTCTGTTGCTTGTACCAGCAGCTGTATAATGTGCAGTTCTCAACTCCTCATTTCTATTCGCTGCTTCCAAAAATTCCTTGAGTAGCTTGGAAATGTGGGAGATTTCAGGACAGATGGACTGTATTGTAACCAGGTGGGGAATGGTCAGCGAGGTAGGAGCTGATGGCTGGTGAGGGGATGAGTGGGTTTTCCCCAGGAAGATGCTAGTTGAGGTCATGCTGGGAATAAGCTGACTGTGGGAGGCCAGCTATAGGTACTTAGGTATAGCAGGATGCCATGTGAACTTCTCACTTTGGTAGCAGTTCAGGCAGTGCACAGATCAGCATTGCACTGCCTACAAACACAGACTCGCAGGCTGATAGGACATGGCTGCACAGCAGTGTGCATCAGCTAATTGAGTGCTGGGTGAGTGATCCCTGACCAGAGACAGCCATCTCAGAAAGGTCACTGTTTGTCAAGGACTGATTGTTTTTCATCCTTGTCAAAGTAGTCTTTAAGTAGATGGGTTGCAACCTCGTTGGACATGGCTGCAAATTAGCTTGGATTTGGAGGCTTGCGCTTTTGAGGCTCTGGAGCTTTGAAATCATCCAGGGATTGCACAGAGCTTGATTTGTCATGTACACAGTAACAGTAAAATATGCATTTGTCAGTGTTATCCAGCATGACAGAATGAGAAATGTTCAACCACTGGGACCTGCTGTGTCAGGTTGCCAGGACTCCAGGGGTCTCTAATGGAACTTACTGTGGCTGCTCTTATCACTTGCCTGTAAACATCACTCTATAGGAAGGTAGTATGGCTGAGAACTTGCGAATTCGTTGCTCTCAGAGCAGCCTGGGTGTTTACTTTGAGATGGTGCAGTTTCATTGTACGTCTTATAGCCCGTGTCAGCAAGGAGGAGGATTTCCAACAGAACTACTGGCTTCTGCCAGTGATGTTTTCATCATTACAGGAAACAAAGGGAAGCTTCTGTAAACAATTTTGTTGACAAATGCATCAACATAGTAAAAACAAAGCACAAATAGAAACAACCAGTTTGTTTATTACAGCATGGATAAATATTTGAGCTGCTAAAATGATTTTCGAGACAACCGAGGAAACTCTTGTAGGTTTGGCCATATCTTAAGATGTCTTTGGGAAATACGACAAGCCAAACAGGAGAAATGAAAAGAAATAATTTGCCTGCTGCTGGAAACATAACAAAAATGTTGTGTTGCTTTATAGCTCCTCTGCCCTCCCCCACTGCTCTCCAGTGAGCATCCCCAGTGGCCTCAGCTCTTGTTTGTCAGAGGACCAGGCTGACTTCCTGGTGCCTTCCAGAAGTGAAGTACCCAGCCATTTGTTAATGATGCCTGAGATTAAGTGGAAGCCAATTTTTATGGAGTTCAGGTTTAGAAATTTCGTGGTGCTTTATAAATTCACAGGCATGAAATATTTTAAGATTGAGTTTTCATTCATTTCCAGTGAAGGGGAAATAAGTACCTTGGGACTGCATCAGAGGAGAGGAGGAAGAAAGTAGAAGGCATGATCTTTTTTTTTTTTTCCCAATTTTCAAATTAACGTTTTTCTGACTAGCTCTCCTAAGTGATTCTTAGTGCCACTTAACAGTGATTTGGATTATATTTTCTCTCCCCAACGTTGTCATACAAAGGTAGTTATGGATTTAGCATATAGATATAGAAAACATTGCGAGTGTATAAAATAAGGTGTCAGGTTTAGAAGGCCTCCACTTGTTATCTTGTCTGAAACAAAAGCTTCTGCTCTGAAGGGCAGTGATGCTGAATGTTGGCTGTGTATGGGGAGTTGTGGAAATGGCAGCAGGAGGAAAAAAAAAGCATGAGACTCTTCCCATCATTACTCCTGGTTTGCCTCCGTTATTCCATGAGATTCTTTTCTGAGTTATTTAGATGAACCTGTTTAATTCCTGTCACTTATGCATAGTTCTGGTTGTTTGACTTGACTTGGGGGTAATGGATGTGGGTCCACCAGGGTGCTTCAGAAAGAGCTTCAAGTGCACTGAGAGTGGTAAATGGGAATACAATTTCATCTTCTGTTATACAATGCCAAATAATCCCTCCAAGTGACAAAAGGCACGTGAGAAAAGGCTTCTGAAGCATTACACTCTTGCAAAGGCCAATGTGGCTGGGTAATTTGTTTCATTTGATGCATTATGACCTAGTCAGCTTTTAGCATTGAATTAATGGTAATATATTATTGTCAAAGTAATTAAAGCTTTGCCTTGATTAAGAAAATGGAATTGTTTAATTAAAAGAAAAGCATCTGCTAACCTTTGCTTTATGCCTGAGGAAGGAAGCTCATATCACTTAATTTTCTGTATCTTTCCCCTTCAGGCCTGAAAGTTCGAGAGGTGTTCATCAATGTGACGAGGCAGCAGGTGGAAGACTTTCATGGGCCAGAAGATTACTGGTGTCAGTGCGTGGCATGGAGCCATCTGGGGACCTCAAAGAGCAGGAAGGCGTCCGTCCGCATCGCTTGTGAGTAGAATAAACCTTCTGATGTTCTTTGGATGTATTGGAGTTATAATGAGTTTGGTTTTTTCCTGTATTGAACTCTGCAGATTTAAGGAAAAACTTTGAGCAAGACCCCCAGGGGAAGGAGGTTCCTATTGAAGGGATGATCGTTCTGCACTGCCGGCCCCCCGAGGGCGTCCCTGCAGCTGAGGTGAGCTTTTTCTGCATGACACACAAGAAAGGCTCAGCACTGCTGGTTTCCAGGCTCAGTGTTGGTGGCAGTTCTCCCTGTTGCAAAAAGCTGGGCTCTCCACGCGGGATCAACGTGTGTTGATCTACGTTGGCAATTTTGGGGATTTGAGTTGCTTTGCTTTTGTTGCTACTTCTAAAAATACGATCTTTAGAGGTGAGCAGGAAGTTTTCAGGTGATGATTTGTGTAAATCCCATGTGTACTCCTCGAGATCCAAAGAAACAAACAATGAGTAAACGGGTACCTGATACCTATTGAGTAAATAGGTGAACTTCTACCTAACAAGCCTGGTTTGCTGAGCTGATTACCTGCATTTGTCTGGTTTTCAATTTATGCATGGTTAAATGTCCACAGAATGCTGTCTTTGTTGGAATTGGACCATTTGAGGAAAAAATGGTGAATGCTGTTTAAATTTTACTGAGGATTTTAGAATTATCTGCTTTACGGTCTACAATCGAGCAGAATATCTGTCCTTTTGGAAAGTTAGGAATGATACTGAATGGAAAAACTGGCATTTCTGTTGTTTTCTACAGATAAAATTGCAGAGTTCTCAGAAAGCCCTGATTTACTGATGCTGATGGTAAGATTGTTATTGCTGCTAATAAAGCCTGTATATCGTAACAGGTCATGTTTGCTCTGGACAGTAAAATCTCACATAAAGGCTTCACGTAAAGGATTCAAGGCTAATTCTATGCTCATCAAGGTAAACTGTCTTCTGAAAATAATTAAGTGTTCAAATGAGTAATGGCTCTGGTCTGTGGCAGTAAGCTCCATGTTGTAAACTCATTTGGTATTTTTGAGTTATGGGAGACCTACCCTGGATAAGAAGTAACAGAGAGCCCATAAGTTTTGCTCAATAATTGTTGGGTGTGTACAGTACCAAGAAACATAGAATGCTATAAAACCTGAGGCTGAATGGTTTGGGAACAAGAATTGCTCTCTTTAGAGTTTGGATGAAGTCCTAGATGATAAGACTTGAAGTAAGTATGGATGAAGCTCACGTTGGTTTCAGTTGATGCAAAATAGATGCTAATAGTGGTATGGAGGAAATGGACAGGAGACTCTCACCCCATTTGTGTTACTGTGCCAATGTCTGCCTGAGCCCCTTGGAGAAGATTCTGATTATTCTGTCCATCAAGTGCAGAAATGCAGCACCATTATTTTCCCAAAGAGCACACAGTTCTGTGCCTGCCATAGGAACAGATTAATCGAGTGGTTTATTTCTGACCGTGGTGATGAAGGACTGGTGCAGCCAAACCTCACACTGGAATGAAATTTAAGTTCAACTCCATTATTTCAGTGAGCCTGCCCCATTATCAACAATATAAATCTTCACTTCTGGAATTATTTTCCTGCAGCTTAAAGGTGCTGAGGAATTGTTAAACCTAAGGATAAAAGTGTCCTACTCTGTGGCTTAATCTCTGCTCCCAAATCATAGAATCACCAAGGTTGGAAAAGACTTAAAAGATCATCCAGTCCAACCGTTAACCTATTCCCAATAGCTCCCACTAAACCATGTCCCTCAACACAACATCCAGCCTTTCCTTGAACACTCCCAGAGTCGGTGACTCCACCACCTCCCTTGGCAGTCCATTCCAGAATGGAATGAAATCCTCACTCATTAGCTCTGTGAGACTGCTGGGATGTCCTCACAGTCAGCATCTCTGCCAATGGTGCTTCAGTATTAGATCTTTTTCTTTATTTTGGGGGTGATATAACTGTGGTGAAGACCAAACCTCATGGAGATATTCTCCAGAGAGAATTCCTCTAGATCATTTTTGGTTTTATTGAGAGAAATTTCTACTTTTATACTGTTCTAAAATTAATATGTCTTCGATATCTCATCATTGGCAGCAATGAAGGCATCTGGATTAAGGTTTCTTATTAGTATTACTTTCTGCATGCAATATATAAAAGAGGAGGAAGTAAAGTATGGATTAAAGATTTTGATCCATAGTTGTAACGTATCCAGACTATATATGACATAAGACCTTCCTTGTACGAATTAATTTACAAATAATGGGAGCCAGTGTAACATTGTCAGTGCTTTGTGTGCTCACACAGTTCACTTGTAGTAAATGGTCTTCAAGATGGATAACGCATTAGTGAAAACAAACAACCAAGGAGGATTACAAATAAGGAATTTGCCGTATTCTAATTCAGCTTTAATGTCACACAGGCACGAATCAAGAGCTCCAAATCCTGCTGAGGCAAGCTCTGGATTTAATGCTGCTTTGAAATGCACTGTGCTGTCTTGACTCATTTAGCAGCAAATTGCAGTTGCTTGTGTCAGCTGGGTCTGAAGAAGTAAAAGACATATAGAAAAGGATCTCTCTAAATCTGCATTCTCTTTCCGAGAATGTGATGACTGTCTTCATCTCTGAGCTGAAGTTTATCTCTCATGCATGAAATGCTACTGAAAGTGCCCAACTATGACCAGTAATGAACGTCCTGTGTCCTTTGGAGCATCCTGATCAATGCGCCTTGCTCCTAGGATGCTCAGCCTTTCTGTTTGTTTGCAGGCCCGGGAATTAGCTGCTGTCAGCCCCATAGACCAGCCTGTATTTCTGCCTCTGTTGCCTTTACTATGTTGCCCACCTCTAGAGTTTGCTCCTGTATGTAGAGGAATGTAAGGAAGTTCTGCTTTGGGAGGTTGCTGAGTGCATGCAGCGTTCTATGCACATTGCACAGCGGTATGAGTAAGAAAACCCAAATCCTGACACTGAGCATAATGCAGAAAGGTTTAAAATCATCTCCTCGCATGCATTGCATGGTAAGCAAAACAGAGCTGGTGAGCAGCTGTGACTGCAGGCATCAGCACCCAACCCAAATAAATTCTTTTTTTTTTTTTTTAATGAGTTAAACAACAGAACAAAAAAGAAAATCCAGCCTTTCAAGTAAAGCATCTGATAGTCCCCTGCTGTGGCAAAATGTTGGTTTGAATGTAACAATCTCTGCTGGCTCAGATTGGATGAGACCAGAGCCATTTCTATCACAATTGATGCAGTGTTGGCACAGGGAAGAGACGGTTCTGGCTCACAATCCCCACAAGAGATTCTCCCCATAGATAGGTTTATTAATTGTGTGCAGTAGAGGCTTCATTTAGCTCAGGGTGTGTGCAGTGCTGCAGTTGTGCTGTAGCACAGGAGTTGGATAGGATGATAAATGCATGTCTGCTGGTGGTTTCTGGGAGCTGCCAGGTGGGTGCTCAGCCTCAGGTCTCTGCTGCCATATTTGGTGAGAAAGAACCCATAACCCTTTGTGTTTATTAGGATGTAAAGGAGTTAAACCCAGTTGGGTCCTTAAGCCCCATTACTCTCTTTACAAATCTTGGCTTTAGATCAGCGCAAAGCGAAGGAGGGGTAAATTTCTGCAATGGATGCTAAGCCCTCATCCTCAAGAAGTATGTGTTTACTGCTCCTTTCTATGTATTACAGTCTACTATTAACATGATCTGTTCATACCTACTGTCACTGACTGTATAAAGCAACTTGGGTAAGATTTCATATCCATAATGTTGGCAGGCCGGTAACCATAATTGTGATGCCTGAATGTTTTCCTCTTCTCTTGCCAAAGGATATTCTATTAATTTTAAGAACATACTTGAGCACTGGACTCGGTGCCTCTCAGTGGCACATTTGTTTACTTCAGAAGTGAAATAATGAAGAATTGAAGAACTTGATTCTGTCCTTTTGTGCAAGTCTGTAGTTGGGCTGCATCTGGAATCAATAATATTAATAGATCCTGGTGCTTTCCACAGGATCCTGGAGTCAGCAAACAGAATAAATTACAGCATCCTCTCTGGTTCATTGATGGCATTTCTTTCCTGTCTGCTTCTTGATGGTTGTGACATTGCACTCTCATTGTGATGGTTGTTGAACTGGAGCCTGGAAGAGACTTGGTCAATATGCATTAAGTGAAGTTTAGGATAATCTTTATTCTGTGCAGTACATTATCAGTGCATAAGAGTGAGATTTGGGGCATGGGAACAAATTAAAACATAATTTTGTAGCTGATTTTTGCTAGTAATCTTTTTAGGCATCTGGTTTTAAGTTCTCTTCACTGTTCTGGTTAGGGGCTGTGATGTTGGTTGTGGGCACATTAGTAATGAGTAATTCCAACTCACTGATTCTAGAGATCAGCATTTCTAAACAGCAGGCTTTCACATAAGGAAAATCAAACAAACCCTTTTGTTTTCTGGACTCGGGTCACCTTTGTCAGAGCAGTGCTGCAGTGCTTGTGCTGCTAAATGGGAGAGCTGCAGTTCTGTGTTGCATATGGTGTTTGCTTGAGGAGCCAAGTCCCAACTGGAAGTGCTGGAGCGCTGATAAAAATCAATTGGAGCAGAAGTTGGCCTGGAGATTTATTCCAAATCTCTTTTACTATAAGTAAATACCTTCTGAGATTAAATCTCTGAATAGTTCGTATTTGGGTATCAATGACTTGCAGACCCTTCTGCATCTGCTGTTGCGCTGAACTGTTGTTGATGAGTGTGAACTCGAGAGCCCTGCAGAGGTCTGCAGAATACTCTAACATATCTTTATCATTTATATCCAAATATATATTTAAGGTTTAAATGGAGCTGTATCCAGATACTTTTTCAAATTTTTAACACAGATTTTGACACTTTAATGGACTGCTGTAGAAGTTCCAGTGAATATCTGCATGAGTTCTGATGGCTTATTTACTGCTGTAGCTTTTAATGGAAATATAAAATAATTTCTCTTCTGGGCAGTATACATCCTGCTTCAAACACATCAACAAAATGCAAAACCCACATAAAATTCACAAGCTGCGGAGTTCAGAAAGCAGTGAGAGTCATTGCTGCCTGTTTTACATAGGCTCATGTATTTATGGGACTTGCACACATACTGTAATATGGCAGGATAATGGGATTGTAGTAAAACACTATGGCAAAAAAGGCTGCTGAGTTATTGTCTTCAATGAATCTTGTTTCTAGTTATACAGAACTGAGTATGATTATTAATGCAAACAGCATGCATTGTATAGAGTTTGTTATAGATCTTTGTCCCCGTGTCTGAGAGATCAATCTTTGCTCTGCTTTTAAGGTATGTTGGTTACAAATACAATACGTGCATTTCATTGTATGCCAGAAATATTTCACAGTGTGTGCAGTGCGTCTCGGCGATTATTCATCTCTTCTTAAAGACAGATTTCGCTTCGAGTACTGCCAACATCCATTTCCTTAACATCATAAAATGATGGGGAATGGCCAGAAATTCAGTAGTTAACTTAAGCATGACAAAATTACACGTGGTTGTATTCAGAACGGTGAAACGAATTCTTGTTGCTTTATGAAGGAATTATGCAAATTCCTGATTATTTTTTTTTTTTAAATGTGAGCAGTGACAAATAGATTTCAACGCAGAGTGTTTCCCTGCAGGTGCTGGAAGCACACACACATACCCAGGGCTCAGTGGGTGCATCCCACGTACTGCTGCTCTGCAGGAAGGATGTCTCAGCTTTAGATCTTCAGGCTGAAGCAGAACTCCAAACTGTTGGGGAGGGAAGATAGAAAAATCACTAATAGGGTCTTCCGAGGTGCTACACATAGCATAAGGTATATGTAACCTTCTGCTAATTTGTTGGCAAAGCCAGCTGAATCAATGGGACCTTCAAATTCTGAATGATTTGTTTTGGTACAGATACCCCATGGAATGTCTGCTTATGAATTATACTGTGAAGTGTTGATAATTTTCAGGAGGTGGGGGGAGGGAATGCTGCTTTAGAAACCAGTGTTTTAAGGACAACATTTTCCTCTGTGGTGCCTTTATATGTGGCAGAGATGGAAACCTGTGCTGTTACTGGGGTGTGATGCACAGCCCACTGATCTGACTGTGCAGAATGTAGTCTTACTTAATAGTATGCAGGCCCTTATTCTGTACAAAACTTGCTCAATTAAAGCCTCTTCTTTAAGCCTTTGTGTTCCACAGATGCATGGACAACACAAACAGAATAAAGATTCTGTTTGCTTAATATGCTGTTTCATCTTTGCTCAAGTCCTGCATTCATTCCTTCCCTTCGGCACCCCAACTCTGTGAGCCAAGTGCTGCCTTGTTATCTTTCTGCTGGTTTTTGGTGTGTTTCTTTTTTCTTCCCTGAAGCACTTCATCTTCAATGCCCTGAACATTTATTTTTTTTATTATTCTTTAACCTAGATCATGGACAAGGTATTATAACAGCAACTGTAATGCACAGAGCCTGGAGTCACGCTTTCCATGTTCAAACAGAGAATAGTTTTCAAAAGCAAAAACGGCTTCTGATTATCAGTGCTCGTAAGAACCACTTTAATGCTATTGCTCAACATGCAAAAATAAAAAGCCTTACATTTCACTGTTACTCTGTGAAAGTGGTGAACTAAAAAGGATGTGCTTTTGCACAGTGGTGGTTTTCCTTCAATCCATTGCAAATGTCACAGAGGGGTTTGGCTGTGGATGTTTCACCTCATCCCTGCCTCTGGGGTTTGCAGCTCATAGAATGATGGAGGGGCTGAAGGGCTGCGCAGCCACACTTGGAGGTCAGTTTGCTCTTCTGTCCTTTGTTACAATTTCATTTTTAAAGTTTTTCTCACTAAGTTCAGTGTTGGATTGGATGTTATTTGAACACTGCAAACTCCTGAAATGTTACAGATAGCCCACATTATTAACTTAGTAATTTTGCTGATGTTTGCCCTGTTGTCTTCAGATGTTTAATCCATGTTTTTGCTCCACACAGCTGACCTGCATGGGATCAGCATCCAGTGTTAAGGTATAGTGGAGGGAGGGGATGGGGCAGTGGCTGTTGCACAGAGATGGCTGCTGCATGCTGTATGCTCTGCATACACCACGTAGTTGAACACTTTGACCATCTTCTGTTGTAAGCACCAAGAGTTAACAGCATTTTTCTTGAATCTTAAGAGAAAATTGAGCTGCTTGTAGGGAAACACTGAATTCTTTTCATGTATTCAGCATTGCTACTCATCATAAAAGACCTGCTTATCTCTATAGAGCTCTCATAGCTGTCCAAAATGAGTATATGTGCTCGTTTTCAAGCAAGCAGCTGAACTTCTACTGTGTTTTTCCTCCTGTAGAAAACATGCTTTTCTCCTTCTGAGGTCTGATTTGTGTTCTAAGTACGTCAGTGCGCCCAGGAGCAACAGACAGAGGTCATGAAATAGAAATGCTGAAGCAAACAATTGTTAGAATGAAGGGGTGAAATGTGAGAGGTCCTGAACAGAAGTGAGTTCCTCTGAATAGATAATTCCTTTTTCTGAAGACCTGCTCTGAGGCTTTTTTCTTTTTGAGGTACTGTTTTGCAGCAGTATATATTTTTCTGGTACTGTTTTCAGAAATACGTTCAATTTGAATGCTTGGAAATGAACATCAGGCTTTATCATTATGTTTATAATTATAAATGATGATAGGCTTGTGTGAAAGTTTCCTATCAAGGATTTTGTAACTTGAGTACAGTGCATGTTTCTGCGAGCAGAAGGATCAGACCCGTTTGGCAAAAGACTTTTATTAGAATCATTGCAGGCTCACAGAATGGCCTGGGTTGAAAAGGACCATGAATATCATGGAGATAATATTCCAACCCCCTGCTGTGTGCAGGGTCACCAACCACCAGACCAGGCTGCCCAGAGCCACATCCAGCCTGGGCTTGAATGCCTCCAGGGATGGAGCATCCCTCTGGGTGAAGAACTTCCTTCTAATATTCAACCTAAACCTCCCAGTCTCAGTTTAAAACTGCTCCCACTTGTTCTATCCAGCCTTATAAACAGCCATTCCCCTTCCTGTTTGTCTGCTTATTGCCTCCCACTGAATGTTTTATTTACCTACATCTACAAAGATGTGACCATCTCGCATGGACAGCTGGGACTCACGTGGCATCTCTTGCTCATGGCTGTGAAAGGAACTGCAGGGAAGGGGAGTTTCCCTGGGAAGAAGGGCATCTCCTTATGCTTACAGAAGCAGGTAAGAGGTACAGCTACAAGAACTTGTCTTAGAATTTAGGACAGACTGCTGTTGTGGGTACAGCTTGCACAACCGTACAACAGATTGCACTTGCAATTTTCAGTCCACTCACATTAATGCCCATTTTGGTAAATTGCACTCAAAATCATAGCAAGAGCAGCTGGTTTATTGTCAGTTGTGACTAGAGCTGTAATTGGAAGGGGGAGGTGAGCAGGGGAAAATGGGAGATGCCTTTGGAGTGGAATATTTCCATATCTACTGCATTTCAGTGCAGATTCAAAAATCATCTGCCAGAACATGTCTTGTGATGAAGCGTAACCCATGTGCACACAGGGTTTTCACTGCCTCTGATGCTCTTCCTTCCTATTCTTGTGACTTCTGTGCAACTGAGTTTCCCTTTTACATCAAAGGAAGCTCTTCCCCTCTAAAATCAGGAGCTCCCAAATATTTTGATCCATCTTCCACAAGCAAAGGAGATGTGTATTACTCTGATGATCAGTTCTTGCAGTTCATTCCCCTGTTCCTGTCTAAATTTTCATCTAATTGTGTATTTCCAAGCATTTCTATTTCCCGAATATCATCACTAACACATGTGCTGAATGCAGTCCTAATGCAATGGCATTTTTTCCCTTTGTTATGTATAGATGCCTGTAGTCACCGTGCAGTTGGAGTAACTCTGATGTCTATCACAATGAGATCAAAGGAAAGCAGAACAAGTGACCACATGATGCTGTGTGCTATTGTAGTCAGAATGTTATGCTGTTTCAGAGGTGAAAAGGTTGTTAGGAGGCTGAAACGTTCAACCTATCCAGCCAAGCTGCTATGAGAAAATGCCCCCTGGCAGATATCTAAGTGGTTTACGACTTCAAAGTAGCAGTTGCATTTGTTACTGCACTTTCTAGTTGTGGTTCTTTCTCACAAAACACCTTTTTATCTAAGCTAACAAGGGTTCTCTCTATTCAGGTTCTGCTGGTGCAGTATACTTGTGCTATAGTCACTTTATCATCCGAAATGAGAATCAGTGAAGTACTGTGGAACTGATATTGTATAACATGACAGATTCCAGCAATGTTTTATCTCTCTGGACACATAGGTATACATTTAACATAGTAAGTTATTTGTGTTGCAGGTCTGCTTGGCTGTGTTCAGTGACACAGCACGAGTAGCATGTTTGTTAACTAGCAATTGTATTTTTTCATATAGAGAGTTGGTTTTTAGATACGTTTTCTGTGTGTAGAACAGGAGGGTTCACTAATGGATAAAAAGGGGTTTCTCTTAGAGGTATCTCACAGTTACATTCTGGAAGTTGTATTGGAAGAATGCCACTTACAAAAGCAATTGGTTAAAAAAAAAAAAAGCTTGGTGTCACTGTGAACACAACATCAGTGCTGTGGGCTCTTTGTTTCCTTCTGAGCATCCCACATCACAGCACTGAGGAACGCACGCTTTGTGCAGCACACTTGTAAAACAACGTCTGTGGATTCGTATATGCCCTTAGATTTTGTGTTATCTAGAGAAAGAAAAGCTTTGGCTTTTAATGCTGATTCTTTTATTTTTAACCATCAGACAACCTACCATTAGCAGCAGTGCATTTAGGAACGTGTGTTCTTAACAGTGGTTTAAAATAGCATGTCTGAGTCAACCTGTTGCTCACCTTCATCTTTAGCATTACAAATGGAGAAGCACATACAAGCCATGTATCTTTCCCATTATATTTACACAAGAGCATACATGAAATACATGTTTATTTTCTTACCTTCCCCTTTTTCCCCCTCCTTGATTGTTCACCAATATCAGTTTGTTTGAGGTTTTAAATCACACAAAAATGCTTCATTGCAGATTCGATGTGGCTCTGAAAACAGGCTCCAGAAGAGAAGACAGCAATGCTGTCTGTCCTGCATGGGAGGGCAGCTTCCCTGGACTTACTTGCTGCTTGAGGCTTAAGCTCCTCTGCAAGGCACCTGGAGCAAAACAAGCAGAAAGGAAATGCATTAGCAGCACACTGCCCTTGAGGTTTTTTGCAACCACTGAGAGCATCTCTTCAAAGAGAAGGTTCCTGTACCGCTGCAACATTGCCAACAAGACTGCAAGCTGATTTATGAGTTGGTCGGTGTGTCAGATTCATGTAACGAGATTATATATTCAATCTAATGAAGGAAAAATATGCTTACCAGAGCAGCATGACAGCGCTGTGATTAAATGATTCGGTAACACTGTTCTCTCGGTGGATTAATTTAAAAACCTTCAGCAGGTAGTTGACCTGCTGCTGCCTGTGTGTTTCTGCAGGTAGCCCCCTTGCAAGGAAGATCAATGCTTTTTGATTGTGTTGATAAAATAGTATGTGGTCGTGAAGGTAGATGTGAATCGCTTGGATCCTGCAAACTGGCTTTTGTGGTTATTAATCTCCCACAATGACTTATGCTGATGGGAGGTTTCTCCTTTGTATCTGCGTGAGTATTAGGGTAGAAAGCAAAACAAAGATCTGTTGCCATCTTAGTGCATCACTATCAGCAGAGAAGCTGCCCCATCCATTCTGCTTTAGTGCTGAGGAAGGTTTCCTAAGCTAGACACTTGCATTTTCAGAAATGTAAATTTCATGCTACATCAGGCTTAGTCTTGAAGGGAATGGATTTCACTCCCTTCCATAAAACACTGTAGGTCACAGTGAAAGCCATTTTTCGTAAGATTTTCAGTAAGGTGATAAAGTAGAAAGGGTTTTTTCTAGCTACAAGCTGATCACTGTGGAAGGAATATTCACCCACACCGATGTTAGCCTAGTGCTGTAATCTCCCAAGGTGTGCTCTGGAGTCAGCAGAGAAGGTACTGGAAGCCTTCCAGGCCTTCCCTTTGTCTTGATGTGCAGGAGAACCTGTTGGAAGCTTTTTTTTTTTATTAAAAGAAACTTATTTGGAGAAAAGAATTCATCTTTACTTCTAACGCCTTATATTCTCCTGTCGAAGAAAAGCTGTAAACTGTCTGCACTCTAAAAAAACATTCGTGCTGCCTTTAGTCAGGTGTTGACCTTTTCCCATCTTAAAATCATGAAGCATTTGTCTAGCATACAGAAAGCGATTGATTCTCTCTTCAAGATGAGCTGACATTCTAACTATATTATCTCTGATATATGTGTACTCAGGTTATTGACCACATGAGAAAGTCAGATGTTGTGTTTAAAGGGCAGGATAGTATAATCTACAGGCAGGAATGCTAAAGTATTTTGTCTTCTGACCTATGAAATTATTGTGTGTGCCCAAAGATGTGAGGTGTATTTCTTTTTCTGGGTGTTAAGTCTTTGTATTCCCAAGCAAGATGCCTTAGAAAGAATAGAAGATGCAGTGATGGGCAGCCAGTTGGCTCTTGGGGTGTTTCAATTGCAGCAGCTGCTGAGGAACCCTTCAGGCACCAAATCATGCTATGAGATGCTTCTCATCCACTGCCTTTTCTCCAAGGTTTAACTATTAAATTGGGTATTATAAACAACAACAAAAGTAATTTCTGTTAATGTGAATAAGTACAGTGTAACGTTCTGCTCCCATAGAAACCACAACTGTAGCCCACTGATGGGCAGCTTTAAAGGAGGGAGCAACCTACAGTGTGGTTCTGCTCCCACCAATAGTTTCAGGGGTACTTGTGAGTCCCCAGAGCATTGAGGACTTGCTAGGTGGCAGCTGGAAGGAGGTGTTTCCATAGTAGCTGTTCAGATGTACCTGTAGATGAGGACGCTATACATGCTGTATTTACATTGCACATAATGCAGTAAGACTCCCATCACCTGCAGCGAACGAAATGTTCCCATGATATGAAACTGTCAGGCTTCTTTGTGCTATCCACAGTAGGCAAGAAATATGGATGAGTACTGATCAGCTTAATTTTTGAGGAAATAGAGAATAAAGAATTCACTAACTCCCATGGTAACCTACCTGGGATATGGTGTGCTTAAC
Organism: Tympanuchus pallidicinctus; assembly: GCF_026119805.1. Taxonomy (NCBI): domain Eukaryota; kingdom Metazoa; phylum Chordata; class Aves; order Galliformes; family Phasianidae; genus Tympanuchus; species Tympanuchus pallidicinctus. The sequence continues at coordinate 549,473 of NW_026294760.1, forward strand.
TGATTTTGTTTCTATAATATTGGTCTTTGATAATTGCTTTCTGTAATTGGAATAATTTATGATTATGCTAATTAATCTGCCACCCAATAGGTAGTAGCTGAATTAACCCATATCTGCCCCTCCATTTCTTCTGTAGATCATTACATGATTAGCCTTTCTTACTAATTGATGGCAGTATTTGAGTTCTGAGCAGATCTATTTCAGGATGAAAAAATCAGATATGTTTTTATAAACTTACTGCAGTTATAGGCAGGCTTTTTAAGTCTAGTTCAAGATATAAACATGTAAGGCCTCAAGACAGGCTAATGCTTAGAAAGAAATGTATTTTGGAATGTTATGAGCTACTGTATGACCTCCACTGGTAGAAAATTGAGTGAAGTTAAATACCAGGGGGTTTTAAGTTTGCAGCTCTGAGATGGCAGGTTGGCAGTTCAGCCCATGTACCTCATTTCAATACGGAGATGCAGTAACTTCCTTTGCTGCCTTTATTTTGCATGATTATTTTGTGTGTTGGTTCTGCATATGTTTGTGTGATGAAATTCTCTGATGGCTGCACCACTGCAAGTTTCAACAACCTGCTGGCATTGTAAAGCCTTTACAGTTATCAGGTTTTCCTTTGAATTCATCTCTTGGTTTTGCATCTTTGAAAGCATTCATCTGCTGAGGTTGAAGCACTCCTTTTCTCTTTGAGTGCTGGAATTAGAGATTGCATTCGTAGTGCCATCAGGCCTCCGGATAAAAAGCAAAAGGCAATGCATGCCCCTGTTTACAAATAGCTTTTGATGGCACATCTCTCAACAATTCTACGTTTGCAATCTGTCTGTTTAATGTTCTCCCTTCACAGTGAACATCATTCTTTTAAATGCTCTGCATTAATGTGAACGTTTTTCATCCACCAAGTATTGCAGTCCTACATGCAGTAAAGAGAACTGAGCTGGGAAGGGTGTTTGACTTCAGGGTATGGCCATACCTCCTTCAGGTCTGGAATAGCTATGAAAGTGAGTCATATTTGTTCAGGCTTCCAGTAGATTCTGCTTCTAGTTTTAATTTTTCAGTTCTGTTACAACTCGTCTTGCCTTAAATATTTGGTTTAAATGTTTCAGGTATAGCAGTGCCTTGTGGAAAGTTCTGGGTCTGCTCAGAAATATGCTGTTAGTGAACTAGAGGTGTACAGAAGTATATTGCACACAGTATTTCACAGTATTTATGTGCTTTGAAAACAAATGCTAATGTTCTAGTTTAATAGTGTTTAATTAAGTTGAGAGTCCGTTTATTTGCAAGTTGTGAACTTTAATTGTGAATTATTTGAATGGTGAATGTCATTGCTTAGATTAATATCAGACTCATGTAGTGTGAAATTTAACTGATCGTTGTCCGGTGGTTTGAGCATATGAAGTGCTGTGTTCTGTAAGGTAGCTGTGATTAACTGCTCTTTCTTTTTTCCCTCATCTTTCCTTCCTTTTTTCCAAGTAGAACAAACATAATATCTCTATAACTCACATCCTTACAAGTCTAAACCAGCTCTTTGCCATTTTCTCCTATTTCAGTATATCAATTGGAGTGTCTTTGCTAATTAGCTCCAGGCTCTTCAGATAAGGACTGATTTTTTTTTATTTTTTTTTTCCTTGACTTTGTGAATGCCTGCTTTGTTGGGAATCTCATCCTACCTTACTTCTATTCCACTGTTTATAATAAAGATTGGAGAATCATTTATTGGTGAAGTCACTGAAAGATAAGTGGATTTCCTGCTTCCTCTCTTCATACCTCACCTTGTGTTTTCCCCCTCCCTCCCTTTCCAGGTGGAATGGCTGAAGAATGAGGAGCCCATAGATTCCAACCTGGATGAGAACATCGACACCAGAGCAGATCACAACCTGATCATCCGACAGGCGCGTCTGTCCGACTCCGGGAACTACACCTGCATGGCTGCCAACATTGTTGCCAAGAGGAGGAGCATGTCTGCGACAGTTGTGGTTTATGGTTGGTGGAAATGTGATAATTATATATTGATTATTATGGAAAAGCTTATAAGACTGTACTTTTACTGCCTGAAGTCGTGTTTTTACCATACAACTGATTCTAAATCAAATGGCTGACCTCACTCCCGTCACATTTATTTCTGCTGAGGTCATGACTGTTTTTACAGTGGTTGGAATTATGAGTTTCCTGTTTGTGATGAAAGGTTCCCAGAAGTTGTCAATACTGTCAAAGTCCTCATTCCAGATACCAATAGGCTAATTCTGCTTACGAACGAAGCGATCAGATGAGCAGATTTGTTGTTCCGTGTCTCTTAGAGCCTCTTTCAGCACCTCAAGCACAGTTCTGTGTTGCAGTTAACGGCGGCTGGTCGTCGTGGACTGAGTGGTCCAACTGCAACGCGCGGTGCGGTCGGGGCTGGCAGAAGCGATCGAGGACCTGCACCAACCCTGCCCCGCTCAACGGAGGGGCATTCTGCGAAGGAATGTCCGTGCAGAAGATCACCTGCACTTCTCTTTGCCCTGGTGAGATATGCACAGTCCTAGAAGGAATCACTTTTAAATGGCGCGCTTCAGGTAGACCTTTTGCTTTCGGCAATGCCTGGTAGGCAGTTGTGCTTTTACAAGCCTACTGAGGTTAAAAAAAACAAAACAAAAGAAGAAAAGCTACTTGCATCTGGTACAAGTGAACAAAGCTGCCCTTCTGTAATTTTGGAATCTCTGCTTTGCAAGTACTGCTAAGGAAATTTAGCAATACTAAGCAATAGTAGGATTGTATGCATTCAAGTTCGAAGATCTTGTTTGCCTGGGGTCACAGCGCAGCCCCTTTGGCAAATCTCTCTTCTAGCTTTTATGAGTTCTTGATACAACATGTTCTGAACTGGCATTTAAAAAAAATTAACGTTTTCTATACTTGTCTCTCTGTTGATCTGATTTTTTTTCTTCAGTCTTATGCATGAGAAAAAATGGAGACTCTGGAATCCCTTCCCATTTGGGACAGGGTCAGACACAGCTAAATATCAGTCAGCAAAGCACCGTACTGATTTCTCATGTTGCACAGGGCATTAGCAAGAGATCTGCAAGGCCAAAACTGTGCTTTTTGTGTCAATGTCAGCATCGTTTCTCTGGTAGGTTAATGTGTGGCCTCTTTGCATCAGCCTGTTTTAAGGCAGAATTGGCACTGAAGCATTAGAAGCTAATAGGTGGCACCAGAAACACTTCCTCCTGCAGTTTTAATTGACTACATTTGCAGACTGTTGCACACTGGTGCTATTCTAAAAGCTTCTACATTTACATTCAAGGCGACACATTTTAATGCTGCATTTTAACTTCACATCTGATGCTGTACAACTGTTGAGAAATAAATATAGCCTTGCGTTCTACTTGGTGCAACCGGAGGGGAGATATAAAACATGTTTTCTTTGTAGGATCTTGGAACTGCATCAGTTTGGTAAGCAATGACAATGTTTGCTTCTTTTTTCCCCTCCCCGTTCAGTGGATGGAAACTGGGAGGTGTGGAGTGAATGGTCTGTGTGCAGCCCGGAGTGTGAGCATTTGAGGGTTCGGGAATGTATTGCGCCAGCTCCACGAAATGGAGGAAAGTACTGCGAGGGCCTGAGCCAGGAGTCAGAGAACTGCACCGAAGGGCTTTGCATTCAAGGTGGGTAACAGTTTGCACTGTGCAGCCTGACACAGATCGGGCAATCCAGGTACTGTGGTGGATCTGCCTCACATCTGTGTCAGCAGAGCTCCTATGGGTGGTTTTGCTGGTTTTTTTTTGGGTTTTTTTTTTTTTTTTTTTTTTTTTGTAGCATGTGCTTTACCTATTCATTATCAGATAACTGAAAATGCAAGTAAAGGTTTTCTTCGATGTGTAATTATGACCATCTGCTACAACATATTTCATAGAAAGTGCTACTGAGCTTCCTACTTTTTAATGCAAGTGAACTGGCAAAGCACCAACATGAATACGGTGCAAGAGCTGTTTCGGGTCAAAGCTGATTTCCAGTTTCTTGCGAGTAATAAACAAAGGCAAACCGACTTCACAGTCAGTCCCTTGGGACAGGATTTGCCCTTATTAAGTGTCTGGAAAGCATCTCCTTAATAAAAGGAGAACCCATTTAGGTCGTGTTTCCTTAATGACCCTGCAAGGTGGTGAAGACCACCTGTCCTACTTTGGGGGTGATATCCTCGCGTGCTGTGTGCTTGCATGTCAGTTCTGCATTCCTGTGCTATGCTGTGTTTATGCTTTGGGGGCAAAGGAAGAAATACAGTATTATGCTCATGCTGGTAACCTGGAAGGAGCATATGGCCTGGGGAAAAACCATGCCTGTTAAGCACCAAGATGGATGAATCCATTTTCCCTGATGGAGCAGGCTTCGTTCCATGACAGCAGTCACTGAAACTCCCCAAGTCTTTGTAGCACGGTTTGTTTCAGATACTGACTGGGCATCTGGGCACTGCTGTGGCAACAGTCTTTCCCTCCCAGCTTCTGCTGCTCAGTCTCTCTTCTTCTGAGTTCATCCAGGCCCCTCTGTCAGTCTCTGAGGCATTGAGTTATCACTTTAGTATCAGCTCCGGTTGCTCTCTGATGTAACAGAAGTGCAGTGGGCCAGTGCCATTCTAGGCAGCTCTCTTTCAAGGATTAGCTCTTCTGTTTAATGCTGATTCCAAGAGTGAATTTTCAAGAAGTATTTTAGGACAAAACTCTCTGAAGCTTTTAGCATGAACAAAGGTTTCAAGTTTGGTCACATCTCTATTGGTTTTACTGCAGGTAGAAGAAAAAGGGCAGAGTGCTTGGAGTTGCACTCACAGGCCTGGTACCAATGCACAGTAATTTGGTATTGAGAGCCTTCTCAGTATTTACACACAACAGACTTTCACTGGGACTTGAACAGCATAAGAGGGATCCAAAGCCCCATGACACAGAAGCTGTTGCTCCTCTTTTTGCTGCGCAGTAGCAGAGAGAACGTGCTGGCTCTGAAATTTCCACGTGCATTCAATTAGATTGAAGTATTAAATGTCTAATTTCTTTCATCTTAGAGCATCTTCCTTTATGGGTTGTGCTGTATACATATACTGGTGTCAAATTATTTTTAGGAGCATAATTGCTTTCTCAGCTAATAGGAATTGATGCAATTACCCTATTTTTTGAATTCTTTTTCCCTGCTCATCTTCTGATATGTTCCTTTCCTTCTCTGCTTTTCATCCCACTGGGAATTACGAAGGAAATGCAGTGCAGAGCTTCAGATAACTAATCTCTTGGAGGTTATTTATCAGGCACAACTTGTTAACTTTGTTCCTTTCATGAGGCAAAAATAGAAATGAAACATTCCTCTGGTTAACGAGGAGGAACTCTAATGAAAGTAAAGGGAAGAACATAAGATGCTGGAGATACGTGGCCGTGTTCTGAACAAGCAGGAACAGTTCTAATCCCCAGTGTGAATTTTCTGACTTGGAGTCAATGAATGAAACAGCATTATTTCGGGGGCTGTGCATGCTCAGGTTATCCCCTCTTCAGTCCCTGACCAGAGGAGTTGGGAGTAACAGGAAGAAGGCATCTTTTCAGTCCCAGGAACGTCACTTTTTCCGAGTTCTTGCTTTGGTTTTTGATTGACTGTGGATGGATCCAGAGAGCCCAATCCATGCTTTAGTAGGGTAAAAACCCAGCTTGATGAAGTTGATTTCGCATTTGCAAATACATACTTACATGTTCAGGTAGTGCGTTGGTTCTGTGCGTTATTTTTATGCAAGTATACAGGTCAATAGTTTTGTGTATTTAATAGAGACATAAATATGAGTATATTGTATATTTTGAGGGGTAATTTTTCAAAATGTCACCAACGTTTTTAATATATCAAACATACAAAGAAAAAATTCATAACCGGACTGTCAAGTGATCCACTACCATGTACTGAACTTCCCTGTTGGATGCACTGTGCTCTAAATAAGAGCATCCAAAAAAAAGCTAACAAATATTCAAATAAACCAAGTGAGAAATGACTGAAAAAGAACTTCCCAAAAGAGATTTAGAAAAAAGGTGAAAAAAAAAAATATGTGGACAACGTAAAATATTCATATTGTCAGCAAATACAGAGAAAATGTTTCATTTATAGAGCTAGACAGACGCGATGTAGGAAATAGATATGCTCCATGTAAATTTATTAAGTGCAACTTTCTCTCTCTCTCTGTCTCTGTCTCTTTCTCTCTCTAGATAAAAAACCTCTTCATGAAATAAAATCCCAAAGTAAGTTATTTTCTTTCCTCTTGTAAATATGATTTTTCTCATCTTCTCTGCCATTCTGTTTTATTTGTTTAGAAACTGAATGCAGCTGAAGGTTATATGAAAGGCTTTCATATCTACCGAAAGCATCTTTTTAGCGGCTTGGTGATCATAGCTTTTAGACTAAAAATAAAAGGAGTGACTGTTCTTCAGTAATTTTGTGTCTTGCTGAGCCCTGCATATCTTCACATCAATCTTTTGAGGACTTGTGATTAGGGGAAAACTAAAGAGGTAATACAGGCGTTTGGCTTTCTTGGTTCTAATCTACTCACTACTTGCTCTGCCTTGGTCAGCTCACGCGATTTATCAGCTGGTGAAGGGTGTTGATGTGCTTTACTACGTATCATTTGTATGCTGTTTTTCAGGAGCTCCCATCCTGCATTGTTTCTCAGTTTTCCATTGTTTTCAATGGAATTTTAGTTAAAATAAGAGTGGTACCTCTGGTTTGGATTGATTAATTGAAAGATTTCATTAAAAGAGAAGGCGCCCTTCCATCAAAGTCACAACATCCATGAGGCCTATTCTCTTTTAAAGCTAAGATGTTGCTTTTCTCTTACAAACCTTATACAGCATTTTGAGGATTACTCACTGCTTAATTTTCGACAAAATTTCTTTGAATTTTGACTAATAAATAACTAGATTAATAAATACATTTTTTTTTGTTTAATTCCTTTGAAGGACTTGGAACACGAATCCATTTGTCCTTTGCATCCTATGTAGTGGATGCAATTGTATCTTCTTCAAAGAGAGAGTCTTCTGTGATGGATCTGAATTGTGTGTTTGTCACAGGAATCCCATTATGGGATTTCATGGGAGGTGCATCCCATGTTCTGTGCTCCTGGAACTGCCTCCTGCTGGGTCGCACCAACCGATCTGTGTGAGACTGAATGCAAGTGATGCATTTTTGTACATCTGTGCTGTTCCCATTTAATTAGAGAGTCTTGAAAGAACATTAGTTAAATTGCTTTAATTTCTGATTTATTAAAAAAAAAAAAAAACAACCCAAAAAATACCTTAATGGCATTGATTTTTTTAGCACGTAAGGTTCCTTAGAGAATTAAATGGTTTCTTTAGCTGTGGGGTTAGAAGCATGTCGTACAGCTTGCTGCTATTCAGTGAAACAGGAACTTCGTTTAAGACTGCATGAATCATCACTGATGCAAAATCAAAGTCAATTATGAAGATAATTGAGAAACAACCTGTTCTACTAACTAGCCTTTACATTATGCTCTGACTTTTGGTCCTTACTCTCAAGGACTAGCTGTGTGAAGCAATGGATTTCGAGTTGCTAAGGGGCATCAAAAGTAAGGGAGGTGGAAAATAAGGGAGGATGGGAAGCAGAAAGAATCTTTCCAATCTCCTAGCAAACTCTAATGGGAGACTGGGGGAAATACACGCCTTGCATATCTCCTGGAAAGCACTTATTGTAAATGAGATAATTTAATCAATTACATTTCCTAATGTACTAAACCAAATGTTTCATTTTCTGCTCCTGCACATCTTAAATTATCTTCAGGTGCTGTAGAAAACTTAATCATAGTTAATAGAAACTTCATTACCATCAAATGTGCTTTCAATAAATGTTGTGTAACAGTGTCAGAAGGTGGAGTGAAATATAGGCTACGATTACCACCAACGTGTGTCCTGTAACTGAAATGTGTAAAAGTTGGAGCCCTTAGCAGCAGACACATCAGGGCTGGGAGGATGCAATTCTTAACCCATCTTTGGCCAACTGATTCCCATTTGTTTGTTGGAGACAAATACCACTCTTTCCCTTGACTTGTTTGTACCAATCTACAAAAATGAAGCTGGTGATGAAGTATCGTAATTAATTCCCCGTAACAAGAAAATAGACTGGAAATAGTAAATTGGAAGGATGGAAACATGAACAATTTCTGTACTTTCTGTACGTGGTGCCAAAGAATAAAATGGAGGTACAACAGTATGTGATTCATGTGTTGGATTGGGATTCAAGTATTCTTGGTTTGAGGTACTTCCAGGGTCTTCCTTTGTGCCCTAGTGGTCTTGTGTTTATTTCAGATGGAAAATGTAGAAGAGAGGCAACTCCCTTTGTTATTCTGATACATTTCCATTGTCAGCTAAAAGCTTACTTTCAGGAATTAAAAATTGCAAAATGGTGCAGAAAAAGAAATCTTTTTCTCCGTAATTTATTTGGTAAAAGCGTGTTGTAATTGTGAATTTGGAACTGAGCTGTTTATTCTGAGGTTTCTCAGTTGTGATTACTTGTCGTGAGAGGCCACAGCGGATGGATGTCTCCTGGAAGTTGATATTTGCACTAACTAAAAGCTCGGTGGTGCTTTTGTTGTTGTTTTCCTTTTCAAGCAGATTGCAAACATGTTAAAAATTGGAATGTTTTTCAGTATGAGGTTATTTGAAAATAGCAAATCTCTATGTGCCTCAGCCTACTTAGAACAGTGTTTTCCTACTCGGTTTCCTCGCTGCTGCAATTCGAATGGTGTTTTTTATTTCTGTTAGAATACAGTTGAACTTCATGATTGCATTTGGCAGCTGCTGTGCCTTCCTAGGAAGTTCAGCTTTGCATTGTTGTAGGCCATGTAGTTCATGTGGGAAACTGGTGAGCCACAAACACCAGCTTTTCAAATGCTGCCCATAGGTCATAATTTCCTCCATTTCAGTGGTTTGTGGTTTCATGTTCAAGAATTCAGCTGAAATAAAGTCATCTGACTCCAGAAAAAATAAGATGCACAGCAGAAGCCTCCTCCCAAACATGAAGTAGTTTCACTTAACATGTTGGATTTGACTTCCTACCATACATATTCAGTGGTACTGAATAGTCTGTTTTTCCTGAGTATTTTTTGTCACTGTCATTTGTTATAAATGCATGTTTTGTACCAACATGCTCCTCACCTGATAGCAAGAAGGTGCTATTCTATCTCACTCTACAGTGGAGTAGAGTGAGATAGCAGGTGATGCACGGAGTGAACGTACACCATTATCTCTTCCTCTAAGCTGGAGTTTGGCATTAAGGGAGCTGTCTGAAGACTCACTATGTGCACTTCCAAGTAGTTTAATTTCATGGTATGTGGTCCTAAATCCCAGGAGATCTAGAACAGTGGGACTGGATAATTCAGTTACATAATATTTGCAGGTTTTATTTGGGTTCATTCTTTCAAAAAAAAGAAATTCCTCTTCTCTGCTGTAAAAAGTTGGAAGTCTTAGGAAAGTTGGTTGTAAGCTTAACGTGTGGATGTGGTCAGAGGAAAGACTTTGTGCTCCAGCTTGTTTCCAACAGCAGGATTCCACCAAGATATGCAGGATACTGTCAGCCATTGTTCAAGCTTTGAGAGGGTGGATTGTTCCTTCTTAAACTAAAGCTCACAAAAAAACAAAAAGGGAAGGAAGGGAAAATCTTCACTAAGAATTTTTTTTTCAGAGGATTTATGGCATCCTAGATTAGTTCTAGAACTGAAAACAAAAAACTTACATGTCCCTGGAAGCCGTCAGTAAATGAGAATCCTGCAGTACATAAAACAACTCCCCCTGGCTTCAGTTCTTCCATGTTCTCCCCTCTAAGGGCTGTATTACCATACTTTAATGATCTCCACTGGGCAAGAATGGTAAAAGATGGCATACCTGAGTGCACAGCCTGAGCTAGCAGGGTGTGCTGAGGAAAGAAGGTATTTAGTGGTAAGCACTCTGCTTCTGACTGCTACAAGTCCAACTATCCCACTTCAAGAAAACCTCAAATACCATGATGCAACTCGTAAATCAATATAAGCTTAGTACACAGAATGAGGCACCAGGAAATTTGTTCATGCTTTCAAATGCTTGCTCCTCGGTGTTCTATCCTGCTGTGATCTGCCCCAGGTTTATGCCTCAAGCTTTATTCCTCTGGCCATGAGTCTGTGGCTGCGGACAATCCCCATTGCTAGGAACACACTGGGCATTTTCATGAGTGTTACTGACTCGGTACTCACTTTTTTTTCTCCTTCAGATATAGAGACAGCCAGTGACATTGCCCTGTACTCTGGCCTGGGAGCAGCAGTGATTGCTGTAGCTGTGCTGGTGGTTGGTGTTACCCTTTACAGACGGAGTCAGAGTGAGTACGGCGTGGATGTGATTGATTCATCTGCACTGACAGGAGGCTTCCAGACATTTAATTTTAAGACAGTCAGACAAGGTTAGTGTTGTGATTTCATTTTCTTCTCTCCAGAGCCCCTACTACAAAGAGATACTAAGCTCATATGCGATGACTGGCTGCAGGAGGGCATTCCAGCCTAAAGCTAAGGCAGACACATCTGGAGCCAGGGAAGGGCAGATCTGGCATGTGGAGTGGGATCTGGGGGTTGAACAGTGATGTCTTTTGTAATCTCTGTTACTGATTTGTCACACCAATTTGGACATACAGTCTTTCTTGACCATGCTTTATGCGCTTCAGAAATACTGTCATTAGATTCTATGCTGATGTTTGTGACTCATAGTAAGTTATCTGAGCTAGAATGCTCCTGGATGGACAGCTGTGATATTCCTCCCCTTATTAGTCTTGTCCTACTTTCAGTCCACTTTTCCTCAGGCATGAAGGTGTCCTTTTGTGCAAGCTCACCAAAAAGCTCTACCCAATGGGTTGTAATTAAAGACAAAAGCACACACACAGAACCAAATCCAGAACAGAGCAGAAGTTCCTTCATGGATTTATGCACATTGGAATTGCCTGAAGTGCAGAATAGTGATCAAGTACCTGATGAATCTTCTGCATGGTTTCATCTGGGTCTCAACATCGTCCTCTTTGATTTTAAGATTTGAGGCTGCCAGGGAAGAAGAGTAAATCAAAAAGGAAATGATGGTGAGGTCAGGAAGAGATGTCTGATACAAGGAATTAAAGCTCAGTTATGTAAATTTCCAGTGCTTACTTTGGTACTTTTCTTTTATATTGCATAGAACAGAGCAAAGAGAGCTTTTACTCTCCAAATACAATTATTTTTCCCAGGGCTGCAGTGTGTGCTGAGTGCATCAAACAAGTTAGCATTAGATGCACATCAGAGAGATCTCTTAAGTCTTACCTGTCTAGCTCCAATTTATAGATGGGGAAATCAAAGTGCAGCTGAGTACTGCTTAGGATTTACAAATACATCTAATGGTTCACTGAAAGTGACAGTGAAATACAGGCCTGACTTTTTATTTGCAGGCAGCTCTCGAGTGCAGAGTGATTTAAGCTCCAGACATTGCTAAGGAGGGAGGTATTAACTGCAGCAGGCTTAGTGGCACAGTTCAGGCTGGAACTTGGGCTGGGTTAATGGGGCACTGAGGCAGGTGTGCATGGAATATCATACAGTATGTAAACATTTCCATGGCTGTTTAATAAAGAAAACACACCACCACCAGTCACGATACATGAATCAGACATGAGTCATGGGTCTTAGGCTGCTTAGACCCATGCCTCTATTATTTCTCACTTCTCAGTGTAAATGCAGCTCTTGTAACCTAAGGGCATAGTTTAAATCAAAGACATTTATTCATTTCAGGATTGTAACTCAAATTCAGTGCATGATTGGGATTGCAGTCCAAGATTCCACATTCCCACTTCTCTGTGTTTTATGAAGATCTACACAAAATGGATGGAATGTTCCCTATCCACAGTATCATTTCTTCAGCAGTATGTTATCTAGGTGCATTATTCTGCTTCACTACATGCTGTACAATACAGTAACTAACTGCCTGATCCACTTCATTTCACCAGGTAACTCCCTGCTTTTGAATTCATCCATGCAGCCTGACTTGACAGTGAGCAGAACGTACAGTGGACCTATCTGCCTGCAGGATCCAATGGACAAGGAGCTAATGACAGAGTCTTCACTGTTTAACCCACTGTCAGACATCAAAGTCAAAGTTCAGAGTTCGTTCATGGTTTCCCTAGGGGTGACAGAGAGGGCTGAATATCATGGAAAGGCACATTCTGGAACTTTTCCTCATGGGAATGCTAGAGGTTTTGGAACAATGCAGGCTAGAAACAAGGCTGCATATATTCAGAACCTGTCTTCAATTTCAACAAGAAATGAGCTGAAGACAACTGCTATCTTTGGACACCTGGGAGGTCGTTTAGTGGTTCCAAATACAGGTGAGTAGATCCTTTCTTATCAATAGCACATAATTTTATATGAAATTCATTTTGCTTGATGCAGTGTTCTATCCATTCATTCTATGAATTAAATACGTAAAAAGTAGGAGCTTCCATACTGCAAAGTCTATGAAGTAGAGCCTCTTGCCTACACAGGAGGTGGCTATGATAAAAAACAAAGCTTGAGATTAGTAGTAAAGACGTATTATGCCTATTTGAACTGCTACAAATTACCACCTCTTGATGTCTTTAGCATGAAAGTTATATTAATCAAAGCTGTAGCTCACTTGGATCCTGATCCAAACGAAGCACTCCCCGGAAAGGAAATTGCTCTTGGATCAGGATCTCAGATAATGGGGTCAAATTCAAAGCAGAGTCTACACGCATCAGCACCTGACTGCATTAACACTGTCAGGCTTCATTATATTATTAAAGTTTGCAGCACATAACAATTAAGGTGTCTCAGGAGAAATAGGAGAACTCTAGTGTGGCTTTCATTACCGTGCTCCTGGCTTTCTGGTTTTCTCTTTCTTTGAGATGAGCACTTCAAGGTTGGGCTATGCACTGAAGCATTGCAAGAGGAATGCTCAATTTGCATTGTTTAAGAAGTACAGTTTGTTTTGTGACTTGAGAGTTTTGTGAGACAGAATTTGAGACTTTCACTTCAGTTAAATTAGCTGGGAACATACAACATCAAATAAAGGATGTTGAGATCATATGCCTGCAGCATGCTTGCACTACACCACCATGTTCATACGGTGCTGAATAAACTCTCACACTCAATAGTTTCTATAATGGCTGGATGCCCCGATTTCTAGCTAACAGGTTATTGTTTGAATTCTCGTGATCTTTACTCAGGGTCTCCTTTAAACTCAGCTTTGCATTCAGCATCTTTCCCAAAGGTAACTTCTGCCTTTGCTCTGTTGTAGGAGTCAGTCTGTTGGTGCCACATGGAGCAATTCCTGAAGAGAGCTCATGGGAGATCTATCTTGCTATCAACCCAAGAGAGTCCAGGTAAAACATATGTAAAAAGCCAATGTCAGTAGCTTGCAGAATGTGTGCAAGTGGCTCATCTCATGGATTTCATGTGAAGATTGTCTATAGGAATGGAACATCTGTCTTCAGTGGTGCTGGTAGGGCCACACTGCTGTGACATACGATGCTCTGTTAGATACATGGCTTTAAATTCTGTTGCCAGCAGCAGCTGTGGGTGTTTTCATCAACTGCTGCAATCACTTCAGTGGCCTTCGTTCCATGTTAGAAGGCCGAGAGATTTTGGTCCCAAGTCAGATGCTTGGGATTGAGTCCTCTCCTTTCTTTTATGACAAAGCACAGTCAGAGAAGCAGATTATTTTAGATATTTTTTTTACAGTCATTCCTACAGAAATGTTTACTTCCCAGTTGGCTTTTAGCTGCCAGGATTGGTGGAACATAGTCTTTGTTTTCAGATGTGTTGCTTGTTTTAGTTTTGTAGGAGTTTCTTTGGTGTGGTTTTATTTTTTTTTGTGAGGTAGATTTTAAGGAATGAATTGAAGAGAGCAAACTGAATCATACAAAGCTCCTATGAATTTTAAAGCTTGGAACTATTTTCTGAAACTTAATCTGAAATCTATTCTGATTTTTCTTCCCCCTCTTATCTGAATTCCTTTGTGAGAACTTTCCTATTCTGTCCCCATCTGCTGCTACAGGTTTTTGATCATTCTCAGTGGAATATTAAGATATGTAAAAGGAAGGGAAGAAGAAGTGGGGGGGGGGGAACAAAACAACAAACCCACAGCTGTTTTATCTGCAATGGTTCTGCAGAAGGGAGTTAAAATAGGTTAATTAAATACAAGCAGCAAATTTTGCCTACTGCTTTCCTTTTTATCGTGGGCAGAAACGGAGGGAGCAAACCCAACAGAAAATTATCACAGGCTGTTTTACTGCCAGTTGAGGCAATGTTGATGCATCTTTCACCCATCTGAACTGAGGGAGAGAATAGCTGTGCTGTACCTCACCAGCAGAAGAATTATAACCATTAAAAATACAGCAGCTCGTGTTGTAGATTCTGAATGAAACCTTGTGCACATCGTATCGTGCTCAGTGCAATTTAATTTAACACAGGAGTTAACCACATAAGAAGATGCATGCAAGAATGGAGACTTCTGTGGTTCTTGTAAGGATTTGAGATCAATATAAAATGTGTTGGAGAGAACAAGGATGGTATTGTTCTGATTTAGGTTAATTGGGAATGGTTTAGCTGTCGCTTAGGTTGGTATGAGATATATGTTGATAGGAACAGAGGTGATGGGGGGAACTGTTTGTATCTGCAGTGTTTTATTTCATTCCTGGGCCTTGAAAAATCAGGGCTTTTTTTAGATACGAATCGTCACCAATGGCACAACTTAACCAAAACTCTATTCACATCTCCTCTGTGGAAATATTGTTTAATCTTCACTGCTGTGGAAATATTGTTAATGGCATTCTTTGCAGGCAGAATTAGATGGTAGCACTACCAGCTGGTGCACAACACGAGGCTTACTTGTATAGTTTCCAGTGTTTCATTTTGTTTAAGCAAATCAAAATGTATTTTAAAGACCAGAACCTAAAAAGGCAGCCAATGATTTAAGTACTTGTGGCCCAATAGTTCTGTTTCACTTCCTGCTACCAAATCTATATGAAAATTAGTGCTCTAGTTTGGCTTGCTTATCTTTTCTGCAACAGATGAACGAAGCACTTACTTGGATTTTTAACTAAAACATTTAAAATTCGTATTGCAGTTAGTGTGAGTACATTTTCACTCATTTAAAAAGGTCCTTAAGCGTTGTTATTCATCCTCAGCCTACAGCCAGAAGGCCCAGATGTCCTCCTGGGACCAGAAGTGACATGTGGTCCTTCGGATGTCTCTGTCAGCTCTCCATTTGCCTTGACTATCCCACACTGTGCAGAAGTAAATCCAGAGCACTGGAATATCCACTTGAAGAAAAGGACTCAGCAGGGAAAATGGGAGGTACGTTCATCCTTCTGCTCCCACTGAAAAGTTATATACACTAAATGGAAAACATGATTGCTGTTAATCAGGCAGGAGCTGGTTGAAGGTGGTGCAAGGGACAGAGCAATCAAAACAGTTTTAAAGGAAGCATTTTTTCTCCTTCTAAAAAAAATGAAACATATTTTACATTTTGTTTCAAAGTAGTTGAATTCTATTCAAGTGCTGAACGGAAAGATAGAGGAAAAGGGTCAGCACTTAATTGTACTGCTCCTGATGGAACTGTTTGATTCCCTGCATTGTAAAGAAAACAAAGAGTCATTAAAACACTTGTGGATACCTTAACTCTATCCATTTCCTCCTGTAAACCACCATATTGTTGTGGCTCTTGTTTAAACCATTTCAAATTCAGCTTCATTTTCCTCATAAAATTCATTCCATCCACTGTCAGCCCCATCAGTGTCAGTTACAAGCAGCCCAGAATTAATGAGGAGCATAACACCAGGCTGTAGCTTGCTCAGATATCTCATCTAACGATGCTGTAATGCAGAACTAAGCATGAAATACAAAAGAGTGGGTTAGGTAGTTTTTTGATGAAGGTAAACAACTGTAGTGGATGTTCTGAAAGGATGTCAAATACCTGCGATTGTTCAAGGTTTGCTTATTGACTTCAATCTTCAAGGTAATTTCTTACCTTGACATTGGGGAAAAAAAAATTAGATAGGGAGTCAAGAACACTTGAAAAAAGAAGCTCAAATTGCTTAGGCATTGTCATTATTATATGCTGTTATGCATTGAATTCTGTACAATGTATTGCCAGAAATCCTCTTGCTGATTCAAGGCTAAATGGAGACTATTCACTTGCATAGTTAGACAATTTTCCTCATTCTTTGAGATCAACATGAGTTTAAGGACATGAAGCTGGCTCTTGGGAATAACTTTGCATTCCAGTTGTACACAAATGATGTCATGACATCTATTATCAAAGCCTTTTTGTTGGTGGTTGTTTTTCAAACTTGAATTTCGTTTTGCAGGAAGTGATGTCTGTGGAAGAGGAAACTACTTCCTGCTACTGCCTGCTGGATCCTTATGCCTGTCACATTCTCTTAAACAGCTTTGGAACTTATGCACTTATTGGAGAACCCATCTCTGAGTGTGCCGTCCGACAGCTGAAAGTAGCGGTTTTTGGCTGCCTGTCTTGCAATTCTCTGGATTACAATCTGAGAGTGTATTGCATGGATAACACACCTTGTGCGTTTCAGGTACGTAATTTCACGTGGATGTTTTGGTTTTAATTTTTTTTTTCCCCTATAGAATATTAGCATCTCTTTATCCCTAGGGCTGCAGCAGCAGTTCAGAACTGTGATGTATATTCCTTATCACGCTCATTACCCTTAGCTGTCATTAATCACTTGAGGGATTCCTTTTTATAATATGAGCAAGAAGAGATTGTATTCTTATAATTAAATTCTTGTAGGAAAAGATAGTTGTGCATTTCTCCTTTTAAAAAAAAAAAAACAAACAATTAAACCAAAAAATCCCCAAGCGTAAATTAAAATTAGTATGACTTTGCATTCCAAGGCAAAACAATAAGATTCACAGGCTATTGTAGCCATGGTGATTCAAGAAGCTTTAACGTGTTTTTCTTTTGAGAGCTGAAATGGAAACGGTTGTAACCAAATTTTTTACTTCCTCTTCCTATTGTACAGAATAAAGACACAAATCTTAATGGAGCACACGCTAATGCCTTTGTGCTCTAATAAAATCAAAGCCACTGAAAGGATGGTTAAAGATTTACAATGGCTTTGTAATTATATCCTTTATATTATTCACACAATTTGTGGGCTGGAAGTATTTTCCTGGATGTATCTGCCTGAAATTCAGACCAAATTCCTTCTTCAGGTATTTGTTGAACATGTAAAAGGAAATCTGGCTCTCATGTTCACAGTTCAGTGACTCAGCATTGGTTATGAATAAGCCCTAGCTGTAATCATTTAGTATTGTGTAGCAGTTTTATAGCATTTCATAAAAATGAAATTCTAAGTAGTGTAATTTTTATGTTTTTATATGCTTTTAGTTAATATTTAATGTACAATTTTATAATGTTCTATAATTTCTCGAGTTGTATAAAAATAATCTTGTTTCTCAAACTGTGACGTTCAGCAGAACCACCAGAGTAACTTCCAGTGGAAAAGCCCAGCTTCAACTTGGAACTGAAACATGAAGACAGGCGTTAAAGAGCTGCAGGACCCTTGTGGTCTCTTTCTCAATTACTGCAGTCCTAGGGAAGGTGTGTTGGCATTGACACTGAGGGAGTCAAGAAAATAATCCTAAGTAGCATCAAGGACAGCAAAAGAGCTGACAGAGCCTGACAGCATCCCTGGAAGTCCAGTGGTGGAACACAAATGGCAGAGCCCACTGTGTGACAGAAGCACCCCACTGCTGTGGATGGCCTCAGTTCCTTTCACAGAGATGAATTTTCATCACAGTTGGTGTTTGTTTCTAATAGTAAAGAATTCTTTTCTCCTCTGCCATTGCAGGAAGTGGTTCTGGATGAAAGGCTCCAAGGAGGACAATTACTGGATGAACCCAAACTTCTGCATTTCAAAGGGAATACCTTCAGTCTCCAGATATCTGTCCTCGATATCCCTCCTTTCCTTTGGAGAATCAAACCTTTTACTGCCTGTCAGGTAATTGCCCATTTTAATTGTTTGCATTTTAATTCAGAGGCAGTAAGAATTTCCACTGGCACAAACATAACAGGACAACTCTCCCTATTATTTTTGAACGGTGTGGTTTTAATCTCTGAGATGCTATAAAAATGCATTGCATTATGATTTTGTCAAAAGCAGAATGAAACATTTCAAATGCAGCAGAATACTTAACAAGTATCTTTTAATAGAAAGCAAGCTTGTGCATTTCCTTATTTAAACTACCTCCAGTGGTGTTTATTGCTACTGAAAACATTTTTGATATCTTTGTCATTCCAATTTCAGTATAATTATGAATGTATGGCTGAAAATGAGAGGATATATGTCCGTATTTAAATGTCATGACTTCAAATTACAGCACACGCATTCTTAGAACTGATGAAGAGCAAATTACTTTTCCTGTAAGACATTAATTAGAGAGGCTGTTGAAAACAGGAAAGTGTAAATCAAAACATAAGATGAATTTCAAATGTATTGGTTACTGGAAGCTATAAGCCATGTGCTGGCAAATAGAGTGAGGTGGTGTTTTAAAATACAGATGTCTTTCATCTTGATTTTTAGCAAAAAAACACGTCTTCAATGTAATGACATGGAAGGTTTCTATTAATACAACAAATCAGGTTTTGCCTCAACTTGTATTATAAAAACAGCCCTGTCTTTTGATTTGTTGTCTGATCATTGAAGACTGTGGGGCTGTGTTTGCTTTGAGGAAGGCTCTGAGCACAGCAAGGACTCGAGGTTTCTGAGAAGGGTATGAAGAACCTCTGCTGGCAGAACAATGCCACAATGCTGATACTGAAGGCAAAGAAACATTTGCATTTTATAATTGAGTATAATTTGAACAGCAGCTGAGGAAGATGATGATTGTTTCTTAACAGAAACTGCTGACCAACTTGCACTGGCACAGTGAAATGTTTTCTGCTGTGGCTCCTTGGAGTGTTTACTCATTTCTCTTCCACATAGCAAGGCTTTAAGTTTGGGTTGTCTAGAACAACTGAAAGCGCTGATGCAATGAAACCATTGTCAGACACTACGATGAGGAAATGATTTATGTTAATGATTTCTCAGATTAGCAAAATCCATTTCAAGGCTTGAAGGGACAAATCAGCACCATGTAAAAGTGCAGCGTTAAAGCAGTTTATAGCAGGTGGCAGACAGCATAGCCCAGAGAAATTGTTAGTGCCTTTGTTTGTCCTGGCCATTCTACAGGAGCAGGTGCTCAGTGCTTGGCATCCTTTGCACCATACAGATATATAAGAAAGGGGAAACTTTGAGAACTAGGCTGATAGAGCAGGAAGGGGCTGCGGTGAGCATGGTAAGAACCAGAGGCAACACCCACAGTTAACAGCAGCTGTTTTCCTGGCATCTTTACCTCTTGGAAGATCCAGCATCTCACTCATTTCCCCCATTCTGGTGGGCTGTTTCTCTCCCAGGAGGTCCCATTCTCCCGTGTGTGGTGCAGTAACCAGAAGCCACTGCACTGTGCCTTCTCCCTGGAGCGTTACACTCCTGCAACCACACAGCTGTCCTGCAAGATCTGCGTCCGGCAGGTCAAGGGGCACGAGCAAATCCTACAGATCCAGACATCCATCCTCGAGGTAAAGCATCCTTTCCTTTTCATTTTCTTTTGTCAGGCTGTGTAGCATGAGACAAACTGTGCCCTGTTTTTGCCCCTTCTACCTCATTGGCGTTTCTCATGCCCTGTTTAACGCTGCAACAAGCACAGAGCATTCGGTTCTATTTCCAGCATTTACTGAGATTCTAGAACACTAAAAATAATTTATATGTATGTGAGATGATGGTCATGTTTCTCTTGTGGAAAGTTTTTGAGTATCTTGAGAGTTTAAAGAAGAATAGCTTGCCTGGATGCTGTTTGGCCACAGCAATGGTGTTCAAGCAGGCAATGCCTCCAAAGGGCAAGGAGAACTTATGGAACTTAGGAGAACTAAGATGCTTAGGCTAGTCAGCATCTTTGCTGATTGTTTAGAAAGTATTCAGAAACTTCTGGATTAAAGGTCTGCGTCTGTGTGCAAACAGCAATATGCAGAGAATGTAGATCTAAATAAGAAAACCTCTAATGTAATTCAGATAAAAAACAGGGACATACCTGTCCACAGAGCCTCAGAGTGTCACAGTTGTCCCCTCAAGCAGATGTGCTGACACAGCTTTCTGAAAAGGTGAGAGAAAAGTGGGGATAATTAGACTGTGAAGTAAATATAATCAACAACTGAGTATTTGAATCGTTCACAGCTTTAACATGCACCAAACTAACCGGGTAGCAGCAGCTTATCTCACAAGTGCAGGGTATGAAACCTACCATTGTTCTGCAGGTTTAATTTGAACAGACAGACATTGTGATATATGTGCAGTACCTCTAGTACTCTGCACAGATGACTTTTGGAATGTGTCATAAATGTTATATGAAGAGACTATAGCATCACTGTTATTTAATATTTATGTCACGTTGCACTGAAACAAGTAATTCATGGAAGTGGGACGGTTACACAAGTCTGGTATAATTGCATAGGAACAGAACAGGCCCAGTCCACCAAAAGAACCTGAATTCCACTGATAAAGAATTTAGGTGTCTGTATTTTAGGCATATGCAACTGACCTGTCACTGCTCTATCGCACTTTGTAACCCCACCATAAACAAAACTCCTGTGAAAGAAAAATGACACTATTTTAAACGCTTTAGAAAGTTCCTTCACAAGTCAGGTAAAACACCCTCCTGGCTGTTTGGTTTTCTGTTGTCACGTCTGCAAACTATCAGGGGGACCTCAGACACAGTTGGATGCATTCTCTGTCCACAAGCAGCCTTGGGGCAGCAGCACATGTATGTAGACATGCTTTGCTTGCAGGCAGATCCTTGCATAAGAGTGCACTCCCAGTACTCTGGTACTTGAAGAGGCCATGCAAGACTCCTGTCTCAGTTTCTGGCTCCTGAACAGGACCATTGATGGTACTGTTTCTGCAATGGAGAGCTGCCTGCAGATCTCCAGATCAGAACCTGGTGCTGCACTAACTGCTTTGCTTTTATCTTCTGTGTAGAATGAAAGAGAAACCATTGCTTTCTTTGCACATGACGACAGCAACTTCCCCGCACAGATGGGTGCAAAAGCATTTAAAATCCCATACTCCATCAGACAAAGAATCTGTGCAACATTTGACACACCCAATGCCAAAGGCAAAGACTGGCAGATGCTAGCACAGAAAAACAGCATCAGCAGGTAATGGGAAGCAATTTTGAAAGGTGAACATTTACATATGCAACAAGAATAATTTTGCTGCTATTGTGTTATGGGTTTTTTTTTTTATTTGCTGGTATTAAGGATGCATAAATAGTAATTGCCTTTCTTACTCTCAAGGATAAACTGTAGTTGGTATGTTCTTTTATATACTACTAGTGACTGAAAGCAGGACCTGCCTTCCACTCTGAGCCATCCCACCTGGTGTTATCCTGAGCTCAGGTTGTAACCCACCAGAGTGGGTCAGTACAGCACTCAGAAATGATTGTGAACACAGCAGCTGAGCAGCTGTTGTGTGGCTGCCATCTCCAAACTGAATTATTGGTTTTACAGTTGTTTTTTTCCTAAGGAAAAAGCATATTTCAAAGAAAGTTACACTCTACTGTTAGGAACAATAACGTTATGATTATTAAAACTGAAAGGCACTTTAAAAACTCACTCACTGCTTATTTTGCATTTCCCACTTGGCTAAATGGAACCGGGGAAGGCATTGGACTCAAATAGTTTCTGATTGTCACCACCTCCATAAGTACGGGCCCAGGAGCACAGAGGATGAAACAAAACAACTTCCTATTGACGAGTTCCTTTTCACAGGGTTGTCAATAAATCAAAACCAAACCAAAGAAGAGAATGAAGTTGCAGGCAGGCAGCAGTGAGTCACAGCACTGTGCTTTATCTGGCAGCGTTTGCTATGCATTGTCATGCTCTTCAATCCTGAGGAATTTTGGCTTTCTCAGGAAACTGAAGGCCAGTGCAGAATAGAGATTACAATGGTTTGTGCAAGACTGAGTTTGTGACAGTTCTTTAACTTCTGATTCTCCCTTGGATGCATTTGGATGGTGCAGCATGCACTTTTATCAATCAAATTCAGAGGTAGAAAAAGACTGTTCTCAAGCAGTTTAAATAAGTAGACATGAAATGATAAAATTCAGAGGGTAGAGCAAAAATCATGACTTCACCAACCTTCATCCAGCTGCAATCTATTAATATCATCATCATATTTCCCCCATCTATTTAAAAATAATAATCAGAAAATGGAGCACTGCCATAGCTGTAGTTCTGCTGACATCAAGGTTTCACTTGACAGGAGTGACATTCTGGCTTTAAGTCCTCATTCTGGACAGGATGTTCTTTCATAGTTCTGAAACTGTTAGGAGCTTTGCTATAAGAGACTTCAAAGCTAAACTTGTACTGCACACATATGCACATGAGCTGTTCACTAGGATTCCCTCTATTCATCCAACTACATCTTGCTGCAGGTTTCTTTATTCTAATCTGTCTGTTCCACCTTTCCCTATTCCTCTCAGGAATCTCTCCTATTTTGCCACACAAAGCAGCCCATCTGCAGTCATTCTGGACCTCTGGGAAGCCCGACACCAACACGATGGAGACCTCGACTCCCTCGCCTGTGCGCTGGAGGAAATAGGAAGGACACACTCTAAAATCTCAGACATAACAGAAACTGAGATTGAGGAGCCTGACTTCAACTACAGCAGACAGAATGGACTCTAATCCTTCATTTCCATTGAAGAACCGATGGCCAGCTGACTTTCACACCTGAAAATCTCTTGGCAGGGAGGAAATAAGGGTTTCTGCACACTGCCCAAGGAAGCAGATGCGTCTCCACAATGCCATTTTCAGTTGGAGGAGCAGAAGCAGCCCTATTAAAAATCATCTCCATAATAAGGAAAACAAGCTGTCCCTGTGCTACAGTCCTCTTTCATTTAAAATTCATGTTTCAGATTCAAAAATGAGACTGCACATCAATCATTCCCAGGGGCAGGAAGGAGCAGGGTACAGAGCTGTGCAAGGTAAATATTATGACATCCTATATTTAGGAAACAGTGATGCTAAAGAAGAATACAATGCCTACTAAAATACAATGCCTAGTGCTAAGCAGTGAGTAGTTAGAGCCACTAGAGGTTAATCTCAGTGTAGGAGTTTGTGTTCTTGGGGCCCTGAGTCCCCCTGTTTCCAACTTAACGCACCCGAACAGTGGATGTAAATGCCATTTGCTGGCATCATGTTGACTCTGTGTATTTGCTGTAGTTTAGCTAAAAGAAAGCTGTAAAATCTGACCTTCTCCTATTCAGAGATTTGAGGAATTAATAGATTGTCTAAGTATTTAATAGATATCAGGTGTCATGCAAGCAATTCCTTTTACAAAGTCATTCAATGAATGTAGCCTTGCTGCAGATTCTCCTGCCTGTTCTGATAACAGAAACAGAGCAAAGCCCTGCTCTGTGCAGTCAGTGTTTGTGAGCACATGTGACCAATGCCCTGAAGTTCTCCATTTGCAGAATTTCATTAGGTCAAAACTTGTTGCTTTGGGGGTGGATTTAAACAACCAAATAAAATGCAGGAGGTTGCCAGTCCTGAACTGAAAGCTGAAGTAAATTCAATCTGCACACCTTAATTTTGCTTTAGGTTCATACCAACACAATAACCTCCACTTATCACTACCAGAAATTAGCCTGATTTACTGTACAGCTTGCATGTTGTGCAGGAGATAGAGCTGGCTGCATTACCTTTGGCCTATTTACCCCCACATCTGGAACAGAGCTAGTGAATTCTCATCACTTTTTACCCATCTCATGCAAATATGATTCATTGCTTCAACTGAACCAAAAAAAAAAGAAAAGCTGTCACTGTGAGTCAGCATCCTGGCAGAACTGGTACCAAACCAAACACCACCAGTGTTCTCACTTGTACTGTCTTTGAGAATTACCCATGGTGCTCGTATTGGGCTGAGAGCAGCATGACAGGGCAGGTACTTAGTGGGGAAATCCATAAAGATCCAAAATCATTTCTTCATCTGGGATCCTAGATCTGAACAGTACAATCAGTGGCTGTGAATGGGACTTTGCTTGCTCTTGTTGACCTGAAAAAGCCAATTTCATGGCTTTCCCAGCTGAGCGGGCGGACTTACAAACACTTGGACTTCCCCAACCATCATCAGCACTCACAACTGACATCAGCACTCCTGTTTGCAATGGGAACCCATAACTGCTGCAAGCATGTTTAAGACCGAGACAAAAATACCAGCTTAGCAGGCAACAAGCTGTCACTTTTCTCAGCAGCACGTGGTTCTTTGAATTATCCTTGCAGTGACTTCCATTCCTCCTCCCCAGAAACTTATTTTTCATTGGACAAAACATTATGAATAAAAAAAAATTGCCAATGACATCAATAGAAAAGCAACAGAATTTTCGTGAGCTGTGGTTGTCTGGGAAACCCACTACAGACTCTCTCCAGCAGTTAATTGTTCTCAGCATCTCCTTGGATGCAGTTTTAATTTGGCTGCTGCTTTATCAATCTAACTCCAGTTTGCCACCCCAGCAAAGACCCAACGAATCCCCTGGCAGTGCCACAGCTTGCTGTGGTGTTCTGCAGAGCTCTATGTGGCTCCTGCTTCTGTTGTCCCAATCTGCTAAGCCACACACAGGGGTCAAAGCTCTGCAGAGCTCAGCCCTCAGAACCTCACTCAGGAAACATGCAGTGTTTACATCCTGGACTGGAATAGAGATGTGAGAAACCATCCAGCTCTGCCTGCCTACTATTTGTGCAGCAGAGAGATGCCAGACCTGTCCAGCCTGATTTCCTCTTTGTGCACCAAACCTGCAGATGGAAGGGATCAGGATTGATACCAAAATCCACATCCAACCCCAACTCCCATGCAGTCTGCCCTCTGAATTACGTACTGAAAAGAATGTCATTTCTTTTTTTAAAATGCTGGAACAGAAGCTGTTCTGTTTTGGGCCCGAGGTAAGATTTCAATTTTGCTTTGCTCAATAGAGAATTGTTATTCTGTTTCCTGGCTTTTGTTCAGTTATGCCAAAGCAGCTTCTTTGCTGCTGACCTTCCTTTTGTGAATCTACACTGAGAACTGACTTCTAACCTAGTATTGTTTTCGTGACCTTTAGTTGTTTAAATATTACTCTAACATTTCTAATCCATTTATCTCAGTGGAAAGGAATTTGAAATAGGAGCTGGACTTCTAGCCTCCATTTCTAACTTGTATTGATCTGGCTGTACTTCTGTGTTGTGGAGGATCTGCCCTACTGTACCATAGAAAACATCCTTTTAGCCTTACAGTATCTCTGATTGCGACCTGCACTGCAAGTCTTGGGAAGTGGTCTAAGAAATGAGTTCAGTATTAAAAGGCTTCTTCAGTCAACCCACTGCTGCTACCTGATAGGAGAACAGCCTCAAACCCTTCATTTCTCACCATTCACACACTCAATATCAATCACAGAGGATGAAGATCTTGCTAGGGCATAAAACCACAAGAAATAGCTGTGAGAGTGCAGCACTCCCAGGATACAGTAAGTGACTTTGCAGTGCAAATCACTCCAGCATCATCAGAGAGGATGCAATTGCCTGAACGTCCAGAAAATAAAATGGTGAGGAAAAAAAAAAACCCATATAGCTTAAAAGATAAGCATGAGAGGTGACAAAGAAGTGCATCATACCACAAACGTTTTCCATAGAGAGGAAATTGTTCTCCTTGATGACGCTGGTCTTAGTGGGCAGCAATCAGACAGCAAGTATTTAAGTCAGACTTCTCTGTTCCATTTTCTCCCACTCCTGGGAACTTTGCATTTCTTGTATCTTAGATATCTGCTGCAGATGGAGCATCTGAAAACAGCCCTCTTTCTGTTGTTTTATGTTAGTGTCATGGGATGATATTAATAAAACTTAGCACTTTTAATTATAGAGGCTTGCACCAGTTATCCTCCCTTCTTCCTGTGTTGTCCCAGTTTTAGAGAGAGAAATGTTAACATTCAGGGGGAAATGTCTCTGCTGCCATTTAACAAGGCAGCCACAAATGGATTTTGTTACCATTAACAGCAAGGCAGTACAACAGGAGATGTTAAATGGTGCTTTAATTTCTCTATTTCACATTAAAACACAGCTTTTCTCCCCCCCAAAGGCTGCTGCAAGGATGCTCTGCAATATAATATTCGCTCAGAATAAGTTAGAATTAGTATGTAAATTTTATATAAATAGATATGTTGGCAAGGATCTGCAATCTTAACATTCCAGGAGCATATTTTTTAACATCCATTTTATATTTTTTCTGAGAACTGTGTTTCTATGATTTGATCCCAAACCCAGCTGTGTAAAGGAGCTCCCAATGCAGGCTTAGGGGCCAGAAATCCAAATCTGATTCTTTTCCTCTGTTTTATAAATTATGACCTTTGAAAAATAACTCAGAAGCCTCCTTGCAAACCAAAAAGGAGCAGGGAGAACGGCAGTGCTGCTCACTGGAGGTCCCACCGAGCTGCCATGGTGACACAGCCTTGCTCTATTTTCCATCTTCCCAAAGACTCCCAGATAGTTCTGTGCTGTGACCCCTTTCAGACTCATATGTTTTAAAATGACTTTAAACAATTTTTTTTTCCACCAAAGTGACGCACTGCACAGCTTTTGCCAGAACTGCAGTATCACAAAGCTGATATTCCAGCTTTGCAACACTGCTTTTGCAGCCCTGTAGTTTACATGAAGAGACATTAAGCCACAAAGAAAAGAGCCTTACTCCGTGGGTTTACCTTCTAACTTCATTTACTACAGCAAATGCCATAAACCCACTATGCACTCCTACAAAAACGTTACTGGGGCATTTTATAACAGATGGAAAGATATCAGTGCTATTCTCTTACAGCACAGAGAAGTATTGCTCTTATTATTTTTATCCCTGGCAACAGCTGCTCCCCCCAAGGCCTTGCAGGCAATGAGCACAAGGAAGGGCTCCTGGCCAGCCCCCCCCCCTTAGCACTGCCCTGCAATCCATTCCTTTCATGCCACTTGAATGACAGTTCTATGAGTAGGTTTTAAAACCTTCAGTAACATTCCAGCTCTTATTTCCCACTAGAAAAAGTATTGTGTGTGGATACAGCAAAACAAAAACAAGCCACAAACTGTTGGGGCAATTCTCATCATCCTCAGGGTTTGAGCCTATGAAATATAGACCTGAAGCAAAGGACTGCATTCCATCTCAGATTAACTGAACGAAAAACAGGGAACCATATCCTCCTCATCCTTAACAACTGTGAATGAACTGCAGGTTTGTCCTTCCAACCTTTACTATGCTGAGCTGTACGCGGGAAACCCTCGGATCTTACACAGCACTAGAGATGGTTGATGCCATTGGCCAAGAACTTCTTTCATGGTAAACCTGCTGAAAAAAGTGTTTTCTGTGGGTCGTTCGTCTGTGATATGTGCTGGGGAAATTATTCCCTTGGCACTGTTCCTGCTTGGGGAGAGGCTGGCGGCTGTTCCACAGCAGTGTGTAAAATGCACAGATATCCTCTCCTGCATAGATAATCATTGCCTAGCTAAAATTGCCAAGAACATCCAGGGCTCCTGGATGAACACAGGACTGTAAGCAGTGGGAGTATAGCACAGGTATATAAGAACTGCAGCAGCAACAACAAAAACCCTTAATCCACTGGCAAACACCATGAACCATTTTCTGATATCAAAACCTCATCCTTCTCTCTCTCATTACCAATACAACATATACAGTACCAAAAAAATCTTTTTTCCACCATGGACAAATAGAACAACCTCTCTAAGACTAAAGGGCCACTCACAGAATCACTTGATAGTAACAGCGCCCACAAAGCAGACAACAGAACCAATCTTTCACTCTTTGCTGCAGGAGAAAACCCTCTTGGAATCCACCTTCACTGTTCTGTCCAAAAGTAAAACAAGTGTTTAGGAATTTGACACTATATTTTTTGTATTAGAGGTGAATAGTACAAACTTTACTAGTGCTTCTTGTCTGGGGCTCGGGTGGGTAGGGGTGTCTTGTAATTTTCAAGCTATTGCAAAGCTGCTTTTAAATAAGCTGTTGAGTTGTGTTGACTAACTGGTTTGTGCTTTACAAGGGAATCCAGGTGAGCTGGGGTTCAATGGGCAGCCTCCTTGCCTTACAGGGTAACTAGAGCTGAAGTCACTTGTGAAAAATGTAGCCAAGGGATAGGGAGATTAGACAGCCCATCCCTGATCTGTAATGTAGTGTCCTGTAATTAATGAGATTAGCCACTCACCTACCGTAGAACCGTGGTTTCGTCAGCAGCTGCTTAGTTTGTTTGCCCCGGTGTGATAACCTTGGTTGAGAATGTACTTCTGCAGATTTCACATGTCAACCCTCCCACCCCCCCGTGTTATCTGGTCTCTGTATATAAATCTTATTGTCTAATCCCAAAAGGAAACGTGTAGCACAATAGGAAGTTAAGGGTGCTGTGCACCAAGCCTGGTGTAAGTTTTTTTCTGATCCAGCAGGAGGGGGATGACATGGATCTAACAACAGGTGTGCCTGATACAGAGAACAGGAGAGATTCCTAACAAATCCTCACTTAGAACTGCCTGAAGCTCTGTTTTTGCTGTTTAAAATCATAAGACCTGGTAATTCCCTTACTGAAATGTGGAATGTTACCACAACAGCAGTGATTGCATTTGCAAACAGTTCTTTCAGTTTCCCCTATTTGTACACACAAGTTACTGGGGGGAGGGAGGAATATTTTTTACATCCATTCTTTCCCCTTTCAATCTGAAGAGCAGATAGATACCATTACTGACCCTCAGACATCTCCCAGCACATCAGTAAGCAGAACACAGTGCCTTGCTGGGCATGCAGCATCCATCTACCTGTATATATTTGGGAACAACCAACTACCATCACACAACTCGTGACTGCAGAAACGCAGCTGCCTCCTCCCACCTCCTGCTCAAATTCATCCCCACTGATCTCAGTTTGTAAGTGGGTACAAGAACTTCGAAAGTTTGTTAATTTGGAGGAGGCAGGACAGAATGCTGGTCAGTCTGTGGAGACAAATACACAACCAGAGCTAACCAAACATTTTCCATGTGTTTCCAACTTCCAAAATTACTGACCAGCCTTTTGGCAAAACAAGGGGCGGATGCTTTAACCCAAACACACACTACCATAAATATAAACATAAATATTAATAATATTCCTCTATAACGAGACCCCTTTTCTCTTCTGCTCCCCCATTTTTGCAACAAACAGGTTCTGAAATGTTGGCTTTTGCTCAGTCTACTGAGCATTCTTCCCTCCCCCACTTCTCCCCATGGTTTAAGTGTGTTTAGGACTGAAAAAGGAGCAGAGGTTTGAATGCTTTCTTTAGTATGAAGCTGAAGGAATAGGAAAGAGACAGAAAACATTAAATAAAAAGCATGGCCTTGGCTTCATACCACACTTTCTGTGCCTTGTTCTATCGATGTAAATTCTGAATGTTGTACAGTAAAATACTTGGGAAAGACTCCTAGGAAAAGGCTGCACTGGCTTCTTTTTTCAGCACATGTACATATATAAATATATATACATATATATTTGGTAATGCCAAACAGCTGTGTTATATTGTACTGAAGAAGTAATAATGGACAGTTTGGATGTTTTATGTAGAGTTTGCAGAAATTGTATGGCTATGGCCTTTTGGAAATAAATGTACAGACATAAATTACTGCATATCAGTTATTTATGAATAAAGAGTCTTTTACTGATATCTCAGATGACAGTCCGAGTGGCACATTGATTTCTATGTTAAAACAAGATGTTCTGACATGACAGCATCACTGGTTTGGTAAGTGAGCTTTGTATGGAAGTTTGTGATGGAAAGCTGTGTATTGTGCACCACTGCCCAGAAACCTTGCAGGAAATGCAACCAGAACTGCAGTTTACCCTCTGCTGCCAGCATTGAACCAATTCAAGAATATCTTTTTGCTTTCACACCCATCTGAGCTCCAACCCAAACAATGCAAATTACATTCTAACTTAAAACTGGTACATTTGTGCACACAACTAAAGAAGGCACTGCAGCAGATTACCTTAAATCACACGTTCTAATCTAGGACAAGGAAGTTTTTGTCCTTAGCACTGCAAAACCAACATCTATGTTGTTTTGTGCAGGACAGGAGAACCTGCCCAGGCTGACCTCCAAAATACAGATGCTCCTCTTTGTTATTCTCAACAAGTGGCTGTGCCTCCAATCCCATCTCACTGCAATGAGTTCTCACCCATTTATTATGCAGATGTTATCTTTTGGTTTGTAACACCCTGCACTGAGAAGCACCAGCTGATAACTCGTTTCTCAGTTAATCCTCCCTACACAGAGTCATAGAATCAGAATGGCCCAGGTTGGAAGGGACCTCAAGGATCACAAATCTCCAACCCCCTGCCACACACAGGGCCACCAGCCTCCACATTTAATACCAGCCCTGGGCCCCATCCAACCTGATCTTGAACACCTCCAGGGATGGACGGGGCATCACAGCCTCTCTGGGCAGCTGTTCCAGCACCTCACTGCTCTCATAGGGAAGAACTTCCCCCGACATCCAACCTCAATCTTCCCTCCCTCAACATCAA
The DNA here is from genome assembly GCF_026119805.1 of Tympanuchus pallidicinctus. Lineage (NCBI taxonomy): Eukaryota > Metazoa > Chordata > Aves > Galliformes > Phasianidae > Tympanuchus > Tympanuchus pallidicinctus. The sequence goes on from NW_026294760.1 coordinate 580,149, forward strand.
ATCATTTCCCCTTGTCCTGCTGTTATCTACCCTTTCAAAGGGTTGATTCCCCTCCTGTTTGTAGGCTCCCTTTAGGTACTGAAATGCTCCAATGAGGTCACCCCACAGCCTTCTTTTCTCCAGGCTGAACGATCCCAGCTCCCTCAGCCTGTCTTCATAAAGGCTCATAACTTTAGATCTCTTAGAAGACTGGAAATAGCTGGAAAACAGAGCGCTGGGTCCTGCCAGCAGAAAACCTCAGACAGAGCCACCACGACCTCTGCATTTCTGTGCACTGCCAACCTTACTTCAACTGTCTCAGCAATGGGGATCCTTACAATCCTTACTGCAGTCACTGTAACCAGATGCTGTGTTTCATAAAGTCAGAAAGGAGAAACAAAACTTTCAGCATTCTGTTTGGCACAATATACACCTCTTTCCTGGATTGATTGGATCCTCTCTCCAGATACGGCTGCCACATGAACGCATGCAATTAAGCATCATCTACAAATACATTAGCCTGACAAAATGAGAACGTGGATAGGGCAAAAACATTAAGTGCAGTGTTATAAAAGATATCATTACTACATATTTATTATCATGGGATGCTAGGACAAGCTTTTATAAATCAAGACACATTTCAAACATTCCATCACAGTCGTTTCAGTTATCCCCTGGGACAACCTACACCATACAACATAATGGTCACCTTTTATAAAAAATACATCTCTCCTATTAACTGCCTTAGACATTCATTGTAAAATTACTCAAGATCAATTGTGTTTGCAGAGAAATAATGTACGTTGCTGTGAGGAGTTCCTCATAGCATCCAAAGCCTTTTCCCATCTCAACTTCCACATAGAAAGGCTTTCTTCAAGAGAGCTCTGCAGGTACCTTTTGTTCACAATTAAATCCAGTGCCTACTGCACCCTGAAAGCATGGTTCTCAGGGCATAATAGCAACTGTGCTTCTCGTATCTTCATTTTCTAATGAGGTTGAAAATTTAGTTAGTTACACCAGGACCCACAGGGTCAATAACAGACATGCTTGGTTTGATGGAGCTGAAACTCCCAAACTCATTGTTAAACAATCCATGAAAAGAAGACCTGGGTTATTGAACAGAACAACATGAGACACATGAGGTGTTTCATCCAAAAAGAACACGGAGGGAAAAGGAACAAGAATACAAGGCATCAAACTGTTGTGTGTTCCCAAAGCACTGCCCCTACATTTTACAAATGAAACTTAAGTGCCAGATATCAAATCCTGGCTGGAGGCAGCAATCCAAAAATACTCCTATCTGTCTCTCCTACCTGCACCGTGCCTGGACATCTTCCCTCTGCTTGCTTACTCTTTTCCCCCACATCCCCCAACCCCCCCCCCCCTCCATCTGCACCTACAGCACAAAGCCCACAGTGCAGAGCCCAAGGGAGCATTGAATCTGGTAGAGTCCTTATACACACACACACACACACACACACAAATCTTCATATTTCTGCAAGAAGTGCTTTCTTCAGACACTGTGCAAATGCAAGCACTCCCCTGTTGCTTCCAGACAAAGCCAGATTAGCAAAGAACCTCACTGTTACCGGGTAAATCTGTTATCAGACTGAAACTAATTCCTACTTTTCTGAACAGCCAGCTTGTGAACCCAGCACAAGAGTCACCATCTCCCACCTGCCAGAGTCCGGATGTAATCTTAACTGATTGAGTTAAATAATTACTCTCATTTACCCTCATCTTGTACATATGTGGGGATTTTTTGTAGGACTAGAGCTTATAACAACGTGCCCTGCTCACAGATACCTGTTTGGAACACGGAGGGGATGTCAGCTCACAAGCTCAACTATAAAAACATTGATGTGTCTCTACAAGCAAGGTGACACTGCTGGAACATCACACCTACCACTGGAAGAAGCTGGAGATCTGAACTGAAATGCAAACGCCCAACAACTGTGGCTTCCTTTTGCTTTTCATGCCCTCCTACAGAACAAAGGCTATTTGGGGGGTAAGCATGCAATATAAGGAGCATCAGGCCTTCTAACAGGAGCTCCCCCGAGGAGTGGGAGAACACTTCAGCTCAACACACACCATGTATGGTTGTCTCCCATTCAGTCCTGTTCTGTCTCAGAACTGGGAACAAGAACAGAACCTGCAAGGAGCAGCGCAGAGACCTGAAGGGGTCACAGTGACATCACCTCTCCTCAGAGCCCTCCACACAGAGCAGAAGATGCTCTCGCAACAAAGCTCATACAGAACCCACGTCAGGAGGAGCAGCTTTTGGATGGATAGAGGAAAAAAAAAAAAAAAAGTGGGTTCTCTCCCTGCATGTTTTTGTTTAGTTTTAAGGCCATTTGGCTGCTTACTCAAATCCTCAAACCCTTCTGTTGCGACAGGAGGCAGCAACGGAGAGAACTGCTGGTGACAAACATCATGGGCTGATTGAAACTGAACGGAATAAATCCCAATCTGTCCTCTGCTGAGCAGCCTTGTGCTTTTGAGTGGGGTGGTTACATCCCCCCTCTTCTACTGGTGAGATGTTTGATGTTATGGAGTCGGGGTTCCCTCTAATATCTACGTCAAATTCAGGGCTATCTTCCCATATCATATTTTTGTTCTTCCCCGCCCCCCCATGTTCATTTTTATTTAAAAAGTAACAGCAGCCACTGTCAGACTCAAACCTAAGTAGTGGTCAAAGCCTCAGTCCCACAGCTGTCTTGATTCATGGAGAAGAGAACCACAAGGAAGCAATCCCAGCTACTGCCATGCTGCTGGAGTTGGTGCCCATATGCCATCATTCCTCCCACAGCAAGAGGGGAAGACATCATTTCTGTACACTTTTGCCCAGTTTTAATTAAAACTTTTAGGAACTTTGTGCTTTTGGAAGCACCACTGCCCCAGAAATCCAGAGAGTTGTCCCTCATTTCTCATTCATGCCCATTACAAGCATCACTTCGCAGAATTAACGAGGAGGGTGGATGAATGGTAACGAAGTGACATGAGTGCAGCAGCTAAGAAGTTCTCATGATAGGAGGAAAGAAAGTAACACTGGTTTGTGGCATTATATATATATATATATATAAAATTATATTATATATATATATATAAAAATAAAACATTTATTGAGGTCTTCTAGTCTTACTCCATCAGCGTAAGGAGAGTGTGAGCTCTGCTCTGCCTGCAGTCACCACATTTCTGTTCCAGGCTGCTCACACTCACAGGAGCTGTGCACTGGGAAGCGTACGGGTATCACACATTTTGCCTTGGGATGCATATACAAACTGCGCCAAAAATCCCTGGGATATGCAGGATGACAGCATTTTAATCCCTCTTTAGTGGAGAACCAGCTCATTAAATCTCAACATGAAGGTTATTTTATTATGAAGTGACAGATCTGGAGATTTACTTCCCCATTCCTCACCTGCCTTCTCCCCTCTGCTTATTCCTTTGTATTGGTTAATGGCCTTTCTCTCGCTATATAATCCTGTCAGGAGTGCAAAGATCTCTCTCAGGACGGCTCATTTGGTGTAAATCACTCAGCCTGTGCTGCTGACAGGAGAAAGCCAACATGCCATGGCTGATGCAAAGAAGGAGTTCTGTCCTACACTCTGGTAATTGTCACTGCATGATAAGTAAGTGCAAGATTTAATAAGGTCATAAAATGGAATGGCAAGAGCTGGTGTGAAAGGTAGTTTTTTTTCATTAACATTGTGAAAACCTGCATTCGGAGGGACAATAAATTAGAGCAGTTGAGCAGAAATGACCTATTTGATTATTCAGTGCTTTGCAGCATCCCAGTGAAAGCAGAAAGGGCTGCTGCCATCACAACAGAAGTAAATACCTCTGCAAGTGTTAAAACCATTATTCCCTATGGCACAAAGCTGCCCTTAGTGATGTCAAGAAGTAGAATCATACTCTGCATTATTAAGCAAGCTCAGTTTTTGCAGCTAGGTTAGAGTTTTGAATATAATATAATTAATGACTCACAGAGGATCAGACCTGGGGTTCTATTTAGTGGATACATCCCCACGATCAGACAGCCCCCAGCTCTGTAAGTGGCCAGGAGGTGACACACAGGAAGCACCACAGCAAATTATTTGAGGTTAACATCTCTAAATCCTTTACAAAAGCCTCATATAAAAATTTCTGGACAGCTCCAAAATAAAACACAAAAATACTTCTCCATTAAAACACTCCTTCCAGATAAACCTGCACTCCAGAAGAATTCACTGACTGCAGCACTGGGCCCAACACCCACACGTGGAGGGAGTGCTCTCCAGCAGCTCTCTCTGCTGCTCCATAACACAAATCTCCATCAGTTGTAAGCATTACAGTGCCCTCTCAGATGCCCCCAACTCCTGTCCTCGCAAGGCTTTGAAGGCTGCATTGCTTTTCCTTTCAAGTCAAAAACCCAAACAGCACGGAGAGTCAGTGGAGCACAGCCCAGACTGAAGGCATCTGAGGACACCACCATGGAAAAATGTGGCACAGTGCCCACCATAGCAGTTGTGAAAGCAGAAAAGAGCAGCGATCACCCAGAAAACAGAGATGCTGCAGTCCCCTATCGAGTCAAAGAGCAAGCAAAAGGGAAGAGGCAAAGCAATGCCACAGCCACTGAGCTACATGGATCTGTCTGACACAGAATCTGGTGACCACACATCCTGGGCCCATCACTGCCTGCAGGAGGAACCTTCAGCTCTGGGTACCAACGTGGTAACTCACCGATGTGATTCAACAGCTAATAAGAGGCCGAGAAGGCTATCGAAGTGCTGTGTGTAATTAGAGGCAGTAAGCACTGCACGTGATTTAAAGGGTGACACAAATTCTCAAGTCCATGGTATTAAGAGCATCCACAGCTTCCTTGCATTCTTTCCTTATGTTTTACACTTCATTCTATAATGCTGCCTTAACATTGACAGGGACATCACAGAAACAGGAGCCCAATGTGCAGCACAGCGCTCACCAACAGCCCTGAGGTGTGCACTGCATCCAGGTCTTCCCTAGAGATGCATCACTGAAACACACCAACAATTCTTCTCACATTTGAGAGTTATGGGGACAAGCAGCTATTGAAAAACCTGACTTTTTTGAGGTGCTAATTAAAAGCTGAGGTTTTTGAGTAACATCATCCTGTTTGTGGGTGATGAGCGCTTTTGAATGCCGAGCCCTGAGTTTCTTTATCCCTATTTCATGTAGAGGCATTCAGGCAAACAGCACTGAGCAGGGAGAAGCAGAGACCCCGGTTTTATGGAAACACCAATACCATTAAAATTCAAAGGAAGGAAAGTACATTAAGCCTAGGCTTGATTTACAAACTTTCCTAGGAAGCAACGGTTGTTTAAACAAGGTGTTATGATCAAACTAATTTATGGGGCTGTAATACAGAGTCGTGAAACCTCTGTGCTTAATATTTATGGGAAAGAGAACTTAACAGTTTTGCTGCATACAAATTCAATTAAAATGTGACTTAGAAAAAAGGTGCTGTGTTTTCTCCTTGCATTTTGTCCTCCACTAATTACTCTTCCTGCTCAAAGCCCTCTGCCATCTAACACACTTGGAGAAAGATCTTTGCAAATATCAGCCTCATTAAAACCCTGCAGAACAGAGATTACAGATGTGTACCAAAACGGGTGATGGGCTTTAAAAAAAAAAAGAAAAATGAATTTTCCATTATATTTCTGGGAGCAGAAGTAACACGTGGAACAGAATGTCATTTTTCTGGATGAGTGAGTGAACCGTCATAAAATATCCCAGACAACTGTGCACCGTTTTACCCCTCCTTATTTTAATCCTACAGTACATGGTGCTATTATGCATGCAAAAAAGTAATGAGGCAGGCAAAGGTTATTGCTAGGGACACTTCTGGGATGAGGAGGGGGTGCCAATGCAGGAGACTAACCTCAGGCTATCTGAAATTGAAATTTTGGGATAAATTAATAACTCAACGTGAGACCAGACGGTAATGCTGTCTGTCTCCCGCAGGGCTGAAAATGTCTTTTGGCATTAATAATAATAAAAAAAAAAAAAAAAAAAGAGGAGGTGTTACCTGTGAAGGCATACAGGGAGGCAGAGTAGCTGTGCTGATGCCACAGAAGAGCAGGAGGGGGGAAAATAAATGGAAAGAGACAGTGCTCTTCCTTACTGCTGACAAGCCAAGTGAACGCTCCTGCTGGCTGTGGGGAAGCGGCAAGCAGTCAGTAATTCCTCTCATTCTTCCCAATGCTTGCAGGATTTTTTTTCCCACCATTAACAAGGGAAATTGCCTCATTATTCTCATTATTATTCATAACAGCACCAGAAATTTTCTGAGGCGATTTACAGAGCAGATAAAAAAAAAAAAAACCCTACTCCCAGAGTTGAAGGGTTTACAGTGCAATTTGCACATGCAGCTCCAGGTCAGACTAAAACAGCACCTCCGAAGATGGACGAGGAAAGATGAAGGTGAGAGCAATAAAATGACACTGTTTGCTGTTTCTACATGCAAACCAGGTGCAGCATTTGGATGAAGTGGTGATACCTGAACAGCCAAGAGAAAGGGATGGGGAGGGAACAGCAAACGGAAGGGGAGAAGCAAACTATTGCAAAACAACATGAAGAAATAACAGCACATGATGGAACCACAGCAATCTGCAAAACCTTTTGCGTTCGACCACAACCCTCTGTGTGGTCAGAGAGCTGGGATAACAGCACACAGACAGCAGCAAAGAAAGATCACCAACAACAGCAAAACCAAAGCTTGGCCTCAGGTTGGTTTGGCCCTGCATTTCTTAGAAGGGGAAGAAAGGAAAATTAGAAATGAAAATAACTCATAGGAAACATCAGGAAAATAAGGCACTGTTTCTCCCAGAACCATCTACCAGAGCTGTCTGAATGTGCTTGTACTGCTTGGATGTGACTTCACACGAGCCTCTGAGTCATGGCCAAAGCAGGGGATAGGATTTCTATTACAGACAGTGATGCTCTTTACAGCACTGATGTTGGCTGTGCATTTCAGCATCAGTAAGCAGCCTGTGGCTGCCTTTAGTACAGTATGTGTGCACGGCCTCTGAAGTCTCATTATTCTATTAGGCTTTAATGGCATTCATAGGTTGTTTGGGATTAATGAGGCAAAAGTCCTCAATCAAGAAGCAATTTAAGAGTACACTGCTAATTCCACAGAGTTCTGTAAATGAACTAATTCAATACAAGCTGACCTTTTTATTTTGGGGAATGATTGGTGTCTCTATTTTCCCCGAGCAGAGCTCTTAAGCAGCGATTTGGAAGGGCACTTCTGGCCCAGTGACTGAAATCAATCACGTTCCAGGTGTTGTGAACACTCAATTCTGGACCAATACACTTCCTTAAGAACTGTGCAGGTCATCCCACTGATGTGAGGATTGTGGCAGTGTCTACCTGGCTAAGTAAGGAACATGGTCCCTTCAGAGGGACACAATGAAAGGAAGAACACCACAACGGATTCATTTCTAAGTCATTCTATGACTTCTCAGAATAAAAATCACTGTGGAACATTTCTTTCTTAGCATTTACAGATCTCATCCTATTGCAGCAGCATACAGACTCCTTCCCTTGTCATTATGCCTTGAGATGAGGTAATGGCAAGCCCATTAAGTCATACAAGTCACAATACAAGACAGAATAGCAGAAGGCATTTAGATCAGCACAACACATCAAAAAATGAAAATTCATCATTTAAAAAAAAAAAAAAAAGGCAATCTGTACCCTACATCTACAATAAAAAAAAGAATTAAGAAATAGCATGAGTTCAGAAAAAGATTTGCAGTGCATCCATCCCCATGTGAAGGGGAGAACCAAGCAGAAGAGCAATATAAACCCCTAGAAGGACTGCTGTTAAACAGCTTAAGAAGGAAACAGTTTTGTCTAATCTGAAATGGCTCTTTCATTCTCTCTCTTTCTCATTTAATTAAGATGAGATCTGTTGAAATAATGGCAACGGATAACCAACGTTTGTGCCAGTTGCCAAGAACACAAGGCACATTATTGCTTTGTTCACATTTAGTTTTCCTCACAATAGTGGTGAGGTTCTGAAATAACAAACACAATTAGTGCTTTTCCTTTCATTTTATTTTCTGAATGTGATAAAACTTTACAGCTATTCATTATTCTGTTAGCAGACAGTTGCTAATTTTACTCTAAATTAACGTAGTCATGCTGCAGACTGTGTTTTATATTGCAGCTTATTTGGCTTTGTTCTTCCATCCCTTACACATTGATTCCAGCACTCTTTGTGAACGCTGCCACTTAAGTAAGAAAAAAAACAGTAGTAACTGAAGATATGCACTTCTACCTACAGACAAGCATCTGCCATTACACCTTCTTTTATTTAGCAACCCAAATGCCAAAGCTTAAGTGTGGACAGAGCAGCTCTTTGGACTCCCTACCAATGCACAGCAGCTGCAAACGCTGCTCCCTGAGGCCCAGAAGAAAACCAGGAGCATTCAGTGCCCTGCATTGCTGAAGAGGTGCGATGGGAAGAACAAAAGATGTCTTTGGTGATGGCCTTTGTGTTCTACTCTGCCTCTGTGCTCCTTATCAAACCTGCTGAAATATCTGACATGTGCTGTTGATGCCCTTCCTGAGAACAGAAATAGTAATACCTCAAAGCCAAACAGTGAGTTGTAGCTGAGCACTTCACTCAATTGCCTCCTAAACAGGAAAAAACAACCTCCTAATTCAAGGCATGCTATCGACTGGATTAGAAGACAAAGGCATGAGATTGCATTATTTAAATGACAAACGCTTTCATGTGAATTTTACCAGTAAATTAAACCTTCAATCAGACGTAAAGTCCCATCACAAATAGAAGTTAATGCACCAAAATAGTTGCTGTGGGCAAAGCAGTTGCTGCGGCCATTTATCTGCTGATAACAACTCTTAGCATCACAACTGGGAACTCTAAAGGCACATCTGTGCAGCAGCTCTGTCCCAAACTTTCCTTCCTTCCCTCACTTCCAAGCATGGCACCCAAGGTCCAACAGATCCACCAGTTCCTGCTGCTGCTGCGCATAGAAGCCTACAGCTGGGGATGGCTACACCAACAAGCTACCATCTCTGGTTAAATTGAACAGATTTTCACAGGAGAAGAACAGAATCCTGTGCAAAACATCAAACACAAAGAGAAAAGCAGCTTCAAGTGCAGTACTCATACTACAGCATTGGTTTTCCCAGTGGGTGATTAAGTGTAGTTCACTTTTTGGTATTTATTTGCCTCTCAAGCATTTTCTGGTGCTGAATCCCATAGGCAGTTTGTATTTAATCTGTGGGAGCCAGTGGACAAAAAAACATTTTTAAATAACGGAGGAGATTTTTAAAGCTATTACATATAATTTTTTTTTCCTTTTTACAAAGCAAAATGCATTTAATGTCATGCTTCAGGGCCAAGAGATTGTGAGCTAGAACAGGAAGAATTGTTGACCTATCCCATTACACACATTTACACAGCTGGACTAAGCTTTCAGAGACTCATGAAGAAAATGCACTGCAACTGGGACTCAAAATACATGATTTCATTCACTTGTTCCCAGCTATGTTCTTTGAGAAACCTTTATTAGACTCAACTCAACAACAGCCTCTTGCAAGGCACAGTCAGATCACATTACTACTCCTTGAAGACTTATCTAATGAAACAGACACATCTTCTGTTTTCATTCTACATTTTTGCTTTAATTATACACATTGTCCGTTATGAAACCTTGCCATGTTGTCACAAGTGGCCTCTGAGGCTGAACTCTGCCTTGTCAAGATAGCTTCATCATTCATAAATATTTCAGCAAGAACCAAAGACTGCTTATGAAAGATTGATTTCTTACAGTTCACTGACCCTTCCGTTGAGGCCTTTTATTAAAATTAGAGTAAACTCATCCTGGAAATCTGAGAATTGTTAATATTACAGGCTGCTAAAACAGAGTTCCCCCACGGAAAAGCGATGCACTAACAACTAAAAGTGATACATTGCTCTGGAAATTAATGGCAATCAACACAATTTAAACACCTCTGTTTGATTCTGAATGTGAAAATTAACATCTTTAATGGACTTTAAATTAAATCGAGCAGGTTCAGTACTTTGGAGGCCTCTAGTTCAAATTTGGTTTTGGAGCATGGAAGAGCAACTCTAATTCAACGTTTGGGCACCCGAGAGGTTTGGCAAGATTATCAGCTGCTCCTTTTTGTGTTGTGTGTTCCTCATTTATATTGCTAGAAAAATGTATTTCTGCCACAGCATCATTGAATCAGCCACAGATCAGCAGTGCAAGCAGATCCCCTTTAAGATCACAGACTGGTTTGGGTTGGAAGGGACCTTAAGGAACATTTCATTCCAATCCTTTACCATAGACACCTTCCATTTAATCATGCTGCCCAGAGCTCCATCCAACCTGGCCAAGATCCAACTTAAAAGTGGTTTCTGTTCCTATCCAGTGCCTCACGTATCTCAGTATTTTGGGTTACTTTCCTTCTGAATGGCTTATTGTGCTATTTAGGTGAATATACAGAGATTACTTTGTGTGACTGATGGAGCACCTGGAACACGACAGCATTGCTGTGGGTAGAGTTCCAGAGCTGCTTCCCTGCATAGGAAGGCATGCTGATACGATGGTACACAATCAGCACAATACCAGTAAGGTCATTAAGGGCCTGGATGTGAGGAAAGGATCATACATGCTGCAAAATGGCTTAGCTCATTCAGCTTCATGAATCAGCACGTTCTCTCAAGATGCAGAACAGTTGGCAAAAGTGAGTTTGCTGCTGTTGCCTTTGCTGACAGCATTCTGCTGTAATCTTGGCAGCAGTGCAAAAGTAACAAATTGCATCCGCTTATTTCTGCTGTTGTCTTTAAGGCAGCTGCAGACTGTAATTTAAGCCTGGCTTGTCTTCTCCCTGCATGCACATTTGAGCACACCCATGCAAATTTTGGCTACTTGCAACAGCCTTTACCACTGTAAAATATGTCCTGGATGTCATGCCAGATCATAGAGTTTCCCTCAAGCCACCCACAAAGAAAACTAGCAATTGTTGAACAGATACCATAACCTCAAAGCCTGCTCTATTTTCCTCTATGACTTACAAAGCAGAGACTTTAAACCTATTGTTTTAATTAATTCAATTCAGTGGTTATAAAAAAAAAAATTCACACTGCCCTTCCTACCAGTCACTAAAAGCAGCCTCACTCAGAGATGTGACTTTCAGCTTAAGTCTAAAGGCTACACCTGAAATGAAAGAGAACAAGAACATGGTGATACACGTTCAATCTGTCATTGAGAAGGTTAGGTGCTGGGGAGAATCCAGAAAGGACAACCAAGGTCACAGAATAGCAGAGAAATTTAGAATAACCTTAAAATTCATGAGCTAAACTCTTGATCCTGGGGGAAATGAACTTGGGTCAAGTTAAAGAAAGGGGAATAACATCATGACTGCATGAGAGCCTTGTTGCAGTGACTGTCAATGAAGTAGACAGACCCGATCCAAGGAAACTATACCAAGACCCATTTCCCACAGACTAATTTAGCACAAGCCATCAGCCACCTGTGACAGAACAAGTCATACATAAGCAATTGGACCAGATTCTAGCTGGTGAATAACAGGAAAAATAACCCTACAGCAGCCATTGACCGAACCTTCCTTTTGCTGTGGGTCCCTCTCTATGTTGCCCATTGATGAGCTCATTTTGTAGTCATGAGGAAAAACCACCCAAAACACACAGGGGGAGTTGGTTTGTAGGTTTTTGTGAGGTTTGGTTTTTTTTAAACCTTTTCCCAAAGGAACAAGTAGTTGACAGCCATTTAAATATTCAGCAGCACCAGCATTCTGCCATTTAGGCTGACTGCATTGCTACACTGCAGGCTCCATTCGTCTCTTAGATTTCCCAGTAGAAATAACACAAGCCTGGTGTGAATGGAACATTTGTGATATGCAAACTTCTTCCTGCTGTTCACAAATGGAAACCTGAATGTGATCAGCAGCTCACTGCCTCCTCATTTCTCCAAGTGGTTGTTGTTTCCTTGCCTTCACAGAGATCAAAAGCTTCAAGCCCACACACTTGCTCTCTCCTCATTTGCTAAATTCTGCCCATTACAGCTACTCTTAAGAATACTCATTACATCAGACAAGCAACACAACGTTGGTCTGAGGTGTGAGCCAGGAGGTAGGAGAGCTGTTCCTTTAGCTATTGCAAATGCCAAGAAACAAAGAAAATCTCTGGGACTGAACACAAGAAACAGTTTACATACAACACAGGAAAGCACCATTTCTGCTCTTAGCATCATTTATCGCTTCAAGTCTCACCAGCAGCGATTGTTACTCCTACGCTAGGCTGACATCTGGCAGAGAGGTTGGGATAAGAAGCAAATGGAGAAAAGCCCAGTGAAAAGCCAGCAAGAAGACACAGTCATTCATTTCTCTGACACAAAACCAAGCTTGTCATTAAGTATCAAGTGCTACATTAAGAGTTGCACTGGACCAGATCTCCGATTCAACCTCTAGGCTCTAAACAAGACATGGTGAAAACCCTCCCCCAGAAACACTGCCTCTAAATGGCTTCTTTCTCTGTTTTCAGAAGTCGGGCTGATAGTGGACTTGCACACCTGTGCTGCTGTTACCCAAAGCACTGATGGATAACAGACAGATTCAGAAATACCAGCTTGACAAAACTGAGCTCATCAACCGTGTGCCACCAGCACACAATGTGAGGAACGAGCCACAACCTTGCTTAAGTAAATGGGCATTCCTGATTCGGGTCCTCAGCACTCAGATCCAAAGCCCATGCCCAACCTGGGGCATTAAATTGAGAAAAGGAAATCAGAAAAGAGTTGATTGAGCCAATGGAAAGACAAAACCAAGTAGCACGTGCAAGCAGACACACAAGGGATTTCCCCTGCATTTTAGAGATATACCCACTCCCATTAAATTGAGGCAGAAACTTTGCCCTCTGTCACGCTGTCAGTTAGATTCTTGCCTTCTCTGCCTTTATATTTTCTTCTAGGTGAATGGAATAAACAATGTAGGAACAACATTCAGCTTTGCAGACTGTGTCTCCCTGTTTGTACTCTCAACACCAAGGCCAGCCTGAGGCAGCGCCTCTGAACATGCAGCAAATGCCAAAAAAATTAAGATGAACTTTTTTTTATTTTGTCTTCCTTTCCTATTTTTTTTTTATTTTTATTAAAGATACATCATTGAAATTCAACATCCATCTTAGAGAAGCACTTGGATGCTGCATGACCTTTGTGTGACATTTTCTTTGCATATGCGTACCAGGAGAGACCATTCCTCCTTGTAACCATCCCTTAATACAGCACCATGTCTGCAGCAGGGAATGATAAAGACTGCTGTGATGAGTGCTAATTCTCGTGATTCTGGAAGGCTCCTTAAATCAAAGCACTGAAACTGAGAAGTGAGGGGCATAACTATGAGGTTTATTGATTATTCTTCACTACACGAGCATAATTCTACCTTGACAATTCTACAAAGCCCCTATGTTTATGGCCTCAAAGCACATTTGGGTTGTTACCAAATTGGGTGTTTAGCACCCAAATGTGTTAATCTTACAAACTACTAGCTTTGCATATTTAATAGATGTCACTCTACCTTACTATTCCAGTTCAGAATCAACATGAAGCCTTTTGCCCTGCTTGGAACCAATGGGAAATGAAGCACACAAGCAGAAAATACTAGAAGAGAACCCCTCAGTATATTCATCTATAGAATAGATGAAAAGAAGTTGGTTGCCGAAACTGTTGTCAGTTATAAACAGGTTGAAGTTCATTAAATACTGTAGAATTCTTGTATTTAAAGACAAACCAAATCTTTATAGAGTGGGTTTTCTGTTTGCTATGTTGTGGATTTGGTGGCTTCTTTAAAACGCCTTTGTAAGCTGAGTTACTGCTTCACAGACCTTAAATTCACCAGTTGAAACTCTTGCAATTTCCCACATTATGAACATCTGACCTCCAACATCAGGAAATAATGAAGAATTGATGGCTCCAGATGTGCCAGTCCCACCAACAGGCAGATGTTCATTTTACACACCATTTAGAAATCCCCTGTGCGTTTGATTACACGATGATAAAACGACTAAATAATAGGGAGAAATGGAATAGTGCTTGGAAAGTGAAGTTTGCATTTTCCCCACTACAGAAAAACACACGGATTCGGGCATGCAGAAGATTACACTGAGATTGTGGGCAGATTTAATGCAGAAATTTCTAATAGGACAACTGGAAGTTTCCACTATGGGAGATGGCTCTATCGACTTTATCCACCTTGCATCTAAAGACTCCAACACGAACAAAATTGGCAGATAGTTGGAAAGAACACAAAACACTCACAAACCATTCCTCCAGTAGTCATTTGGCTAATGGGAATTACCTCCTCTGCACTGAGTTTATTTCCCACTTGTTTCTGGAGCTCTTCTGTCTTCTTAGAGATTATTTTTCCTTCTGTTACCCTTGCCCAATATGGCACTTATCCTTCATTGCAATGCACATAAAACTGTCCCTGTCAGCCTGTGCTCGTCATGCCTAGAGAATGCTTTACAACATCATAAAGCCACAAAATGCCTCGGTATTTAAAAGAGATCTGTCATTCTATCACTGGATCTTACAGGCTCCGCACACAACTCCCTGCGATGCAGTGAGATCCCTAAGCAGAGAAACAAAGAAAATAAACAGATGCTGCACTGCACGTTCACGCGTGCTTCCACCTTCAAGAATGCTGATGGATTATTGCAGGTCGTAACTGCAAGCAGTTGTTAACAGCCATAACCAAACTGTTGCTGTGGGGTCTAGGACTGCCAAATTTTGGGACTGCCAGATTTTAGGTGCCAGTTGTAGGGATTGGCCCAACTGTGCTGCGATTGCTGCTCCACCAGGGATTCCAAGCACCCTCCCAGATATCCTATTCTTGCTGGGAAAGCTTTCAGTCTGCAAACGAGCATCTGTTGATGTTGCACTGAACAATTTGTTACGTTATATTCCAAAAACATTTTACTAAGGAGTTTATTTACACCCAGTGCTCTGATAATGACTGATGAACAAGCTTTCAGGAACAGACTTAAAACAGAAGCCGATCAGTTTAGAACGTAATTTCATAGCTGAGAGCACAAAAGCTCATCCTTTCAGTGGGATTTTGCCTTCATCCCTTTTATTTGGCAAACCACTGATGAAGGCAATTCTACTGACCAGACACATTTGATTAAAATACTGCATGATACGTTCATGGGGTCCTCACAGTTATAGCGTCCCATCTCAGTCAGATATTACAGATTCACCTCACTTACTGAAACACAGACCAATTGCTGGCTATATATTCTCACTATCCATCTTGTCTCTCACGTTGACTGATTCCAAGCATTTCAAAGAAAAAGAGTCAAAGCAAATTCTCAAAAACCTCTCAGCTGCCACTGCAACAGAAAGCACACATCAGGCCACAAACAGCATGCAAAGGAAAAGCTTGTCTTCAACTCAGCAGAGCCAGCAATGGTCTTTCAGAGAAAAAAAAACAACCACCCCCAAAAACCAGGAAAGCCAACATAATTAAAGTCCAATTTTAGAGTTAGAAAAGGATTCTGTTAAAACTCAACAGTTTGACTTTCTGCTCTAATGGAAATGCCTTGTCTTGCTGCATGCAATTTTCCTCCCTTGTGAAATGGAGTATGTAACAAACACCAAAAGCAAGCTGTCTGCTCAGACAAGTTCTTGTGCTTATATTCATCCACTATCAGTGCTGCTGCCTTCTGATTTCAGATGCCCCTTTACATAAAAACCGCAGCAGCAAGGAATTAGTTCTCTGGTGCATGCAACCCTTTCAGCTTCAGTAGCAAGGCAGACTCTTCTTTCATTAGGCAATGACTTCTACCTAAAACCATCCAACTGTATACAACAGCACAAGCTGTTGGGCAGTAAGGAATTGGATAAATCTAGGTGGTGTTCTGGAGAAGCTGCTTCCAAACCAATGAGAAGCAAAACCAGCCAGGATTGCGGCAGAGCTGGGAACAGACTGACAGGAGACTGAGCAGGGGCTGACTGGGGAAGTGGGACTGCAGAACTGATAAGATAAGCAGCAGCAAAAGGCCCATGTTACATTACCACAGGATGACAGAAAGAGATGTGTGGACAGTGGACCAGTTTGTTGTCCTCACAGCCCTGAAAACACTTGCATGAAGAACGCAATGCTGGGTTCCTCACTTAGCATTCATTAGCTCTCCAGTGGATGCTAATTGCCCCAAAGAACAACCACCACAAAAAAAAAAAGAAAGCCCAATTTCTGAGCTGAGATTGGAAGAAAAACAGAGGAAAGGGGCAAATCCTTCGAGCATAAACAGATTGTACTATTTATACATGGAAATGTTTTCTGCATCTACAAGCTTACCATGCCTAAGTACTTTAATTAATCACAGCAGTTGCTATGGCAACCTTCCTAACTCAATTATGGATCCACAAAGAGGTGCAGAGTGCTTACGAGAGAAGCAGGTAACTCTTGTACTGAAAGTGAAGCAGAGAACAGGTATCACAAAAATAACAACGCTGTGCAGTCATTGTCACACAACTGATGCAATGGATTTGTGCTTAACCAGATCTGAGGCCAGTGGTCACCACCGACATGAATTATCCTACATCTCAACCCAATCTGAAGCTTCTTGAGGGCTGATGCAACACGGGAGCAGCAGCAATAGATTTATGCCAGACCAATCGACCTCACACAACTGATTCCACTGGCTCCATTCTGAGCTAGAACAGCAATGTGACAGGTGCAGAGGAAGAAAGTTTGGGTGAGAACTGCAGCCTTGCACTGAATGAATGAACTCATAGGGCCTGCAGCTACTGCAGAGCACAGCTGTCACAGCAGGCTGACCTGCACGACCTCAGCAGTAGAGATCAACTACCTGAACCCAACAGAACATTCTGCTCTATCAGAGGTTTTCTGTGACATTGCACAAAAGCCACTCAAACTGTTGTCTGTGCTTCAGTTTCACGATCTGTAACTCCTGGTTGATTCCTAAGCAACTTACAGATCCAAAATATCAGCTGCTCCCATCTGTGGATAAGGCCTGTTTTGAGGTTACTATCAAATTAATTACATCAAAAATTGATGGGAGATGGGAGTGGCAGCAAATCCATTACTGCAGGAGTTGCTGCTTTGCTTTCTTGCATGAGAGCAAATGATTTACATCACAGGAGTGATGCAGACGTTTCAAAAGCAGATGCAATATTCCCCCCTTTGTACCACAGCACTGAATGAGCAACAGAAAAGGAGAAAGAGAGCATGAGGAAAAATGGTATTTTGTCTCAGCTTATCATCTGGAAAACCTTTACATTTATTAGCAAAAATCACCCTGCCACGTGAACTGGCTCCCATTCTCTTCCACACCTGCACTGCTCATACCCTCACTTCTCTGGCATTTGCTCAGCAGCCTCACATGACAAGAGACACCACTTTTCCAGCTCATTTGCCTGTCACTGCTTGTCCTAGAGGGGACTTTGAGTCTCTATGGCAAGATTTCCCCTCTCGGATCCTGTCACATCACATGCCCTTTTCTCCCCTTTCAGATGAAATGCCTCGTTAGATATTTCTAAAGGTGTCTTTAGAGAGACAGGGTGATATTTCTTAACCTCTCTGCCCTCATCCTTCGAGGTCACAGGCAGACACTTCAGCTTGTTTCTTAAAGGTTAAGTTCAAGTTCCAGGAGAGCAGCTTGAACTTTGGAGAGCAAGAGCAGAAAAAAAAAAAAAAATCAAATCAAATCAAATACCTTCAGAGAATATAAAACCATTATGTGAGAAGTAGTGAATGTGAATGATGAATCAGAAGTTGGAAAAGCTGGACAGCAGATAGCAGCTCCCCTCCAGAGGAAACTTCATCTGTCTTTGCAAACCAGCTGCTACTTTGTCATTGTGTTTTTGTGCTCCTTCTCCTGCCCTGAACGACCCTGCCCTCTGCAGAGGGGAAATTTTTATTGCAGCAAAGCCCCCCACCAGCCCTGGTTGCACTCCCTCAAGGATATACAACGTTAACTCTCCAGAGGTGGATATTTCCCAGCCTGTCCCACAGCCAGATGCCCAATCCAAGTCAGGGTATTCAGAGCTTGAGCAAATTTTGCCTTCCTTCTCCATAAGCACTTCCAAATTATGAACTTCAGCTCAGCTTTCTGCACTCACATTACTGAGGCAGACAACTGCACAAAGTCATACAGCTCACACATACTTCGGAAGTCAGACCAGAAAACAACTACAACTCAATTTAGACCACTGGTGCATCACCTCTGTAGGCACTGTGATCACCAAGAGGTATTTTGTCCATTTTGCAGCCCTGTTTTGTGTCAGGATCTTAACTATTCATAGCTATAAAACAGTGCTAGAAACATCCAAGTATGAATGGGAGCTGGAAAGCCCCTCCTCATTCTGGCACAAATAGAAACTACTTGAAAAAACTGCTTTCATTTCAAGTATCACAACTGAAAACATGTTTTCCCCACACATGGATCACCAGTAGTAAGCTTGAATGTTTCATTTTCTTCCATGTTGAAGAACTCCTATTTGTACACCCATAGACAAATCTGCCACACTCATACAAATGCCCCAACAAATGAGAGAGCCAGAAATAGCAAAAATCTTGAGCTTATTGCTAAATAATTAGGAATCAACAGGCTTTAACATCAGATATTAACTAGTCAGCTCTAGATAATACAGAATCAGAACTGGGCTGGGTTTATAAACGTCCAGAATATTCTCCAGGCTCTTTCATAGCATTTTCCTCTGTTCAGCTTTTGTACACACACAGCTGTAGGAACTGGACATTATTTTTTACCTTGGCAGCATTTGTGGAACAGAATCTGATAAGGAATTAATCCATGTCTCACCAGCACAGCGAGGGTCTCGAAGGGCCTGGATTATCAGGGTTAGTTTAGCAACTTGCTCTTCTACAGCACATTATACATGAATGGACATCTCTAAGGGGCACAAAGCGCTGCTGAGAATTCCAAAAACATCTTGCTGAAAAGCACAGCAAGAGAAAAAAACGTTCTGTTTTCCTCACCACGTTTTGGTTTAAGCAATTAGAAACAGCAGAGCTCACCTACTGCCTGTGTCAGATACAGTGATTGTGGCAAATTCAGGGATGCCTATGAACTTACAGCTTTTGTACTGAGCTAAGATTTCTTTTCCTCCTATCAGCAATTTCACAACTGCATTCGAATCAGCAATAAAAATAATTGTAATCACTGGCATTTTTCTATGTATTCTTATATACTCATGTTGTGTTTGCACGTATATGTATTTATTACTTATATTTAAAAGAGATTGCATTAAAGAGCACAAGTAAGGTAGATGAGACACTTTCATTCAATGTTCTTATAGAATGAGGGCGACAGGGGAGAGGAAACATTGAGAACAAAATCTATGATTTGTTCTGGTGTGCCATGAGTTATACCATGAAGTGCTAATCAGAAAAATAACAGGATAAAAAAAGTGATTTATATATACAGATTAAGGCAAATCTACCTCTGCACGGTGATTTAAGGAAAGAAAGGAAAACTGATCTTGCTTCAAGGCATAAATCGATCTCTAATGGATTAGGACTTTTCCTGCAAAAGGGTCTTCATTAAGAAGTGCACAGAATCATTTTGCAACATAGCCATAAGTGCTAACCACTATCAGAGAGGTTATTAAAGTTCCACCAGGCCTGATATCACCATATGGCCATTCCCAAGCCACTAAAGAAACACTTCTTACACATCAAGAGCGTAAGTGGATCACAGTAAATGCCACTAAACAATAAAACCCAGACAAAAACCATCACTTATGTGTATTCCCCATGAAAACTGCTGCTCTGAGAACTGCCCAGAACTGCTCAGTGCATGGAATGC